>NW_027361838.1:7352500-7952500 GCF_039654945.1 Dendrobates tinctorius | reverse complement strand
GGGATCGTCGAACGGTGTGCTGCCTACCTGGCGCTCGAGTCCGACACATTGCTGATCGGGTTGACAGATTACTGGGAGGGGCTGGTGAGGATCCAGCGGTCATGGTGCACATTGGCACAAATGACAAAGTTAGAGGTAGGTGGAAGGTCCTTAAAGATGATTTCAGGGAATTAGGCTGTAAGCTTAAAGCAAGGACCTCCAAGGTGGTATTTTTGGAAATACTTCCTGTACCACGTGCCACGCCAGAGATGCAATGGAAGATTAGGGAGGTTAATAAGTGGCTCAGGAAGTGGTGTAGGAAGGAGGGGTTTGGGTTCCTGCAGAACTGGGCCAACTTCTCAGTTGGCTACAGGTTCTACGCTAGGGATGGGCTGCACCTCAATGGGGAGGGTGCACCTGTGCTGGGGGAGAAAATGGCTAGAAGGTTGGAAGAGTGTTTAAACTAGGGATGGGGGGAGGGTATTCCTTTTATAGGAGGGGAAGACAGTGCAGATAGAGACCTGGGCACAAATAATGAAATTGGGGATGGGGGTGGCATGGGGGTGGGGTTAGAACAGTTAATAACTTAAGAAAGAATAGAGGTACAGAGAGATACATAAAGTGCATGTATACTAATGCCAGAAGCCTCGCCAACAAGATGGAGGAATTGGAGTTAATGTTGTTGGAACATAATTATGACATGGTGGGGATATCTGAGACATGGCTGGATGAGAGCCATGACTGGGCAGTTAATTTACAGGGCTATAGTCTGTTCAGAAATGACAGTACAAATAAGCGAGGGGGAGGCGTGTGTTTTTATGTAAAATCATCCTTAAAACCCATCCTTCGTGATAATATATATGAATCTAATGAAAATGTAGAGTCCCTGTGGGAAGAGATAAGGGGAGGGGGGAAAAACAATAAATTACTGATAGGGGTTTGTTATAAATCTCCAAAAATAATGGAAGCAACAGAGAATATCCTCATAAAGCAAATACATGAAGCAACGACTCAAGGAGAAGTCATTATTATGGGGGACTTCAACTACCCTGAAATACATTGGGGAACCGAAACCTGCAGTTCCAGCAAAGGTAATAGGTTTTTGACAACTATGAGAGACAATTACCTTTCACAACTGGTTCAGGACCCAACAAGAGGGGGGGCACTGCTAGACCTAATATTAACCAACAGGCCAGACCGCATATCAAATGTAAGGTTTGAGGGTCACTTGGGTAATAGTGATGACAAATTAATAAGTTTTCATGTATCCGTTAATAAGATGTGTAGTAGAGGGGTTACAAGGACACTAAACTTCAGGAAAGCAAATTTCCAACGCATGAGAGATGATCTTGGTGCAATTAACTGGAACGATATCCTGAGACATAAAAATACACAAAGAAAATGGGAGACGTTTATTAGCATCCCGAATAGGACCTGTGCACAAATATATACCGTATGTGAATAAACATGCTAGAAATAGGAGGAAACCTCTATGGCTAAATAGAGCTGTAAGGGGCGCAATAAGTGACAAAAATAAAGCATTTAGAAAATTAAAGCAAGTATGTAGTGATGAGGCATTAACGAAATACAGAAGATTAAATAAATTCTGTAAAAAGCAAATCAAGACAGCAAAGATTGAGACAGAGAGACTCATTGCTAGAGAAAGAAAAAATAATCCCAAAATATTCTTTAACTACATAAATAGTAAGAAGCTAAAAAATGATAGTGTTGGCCCCCTTAAAAATAGTCTGGGTGAAATGGTGGATGAGGATGAGAAAAAGCCAATATGCTAAATCACTTTTTTCAACAGTATTTACACAAGAAAATCCCATGACGGATAACATGATCAGGGATAAAAATTCTCCATTAAATGTCACCTGCTTAACCCAGCAGGAAGTACGGCGGCGTCTAAAAAATCACTAAAATTGACAAATCCCTGGGCCCGGATGGGATACACCCCCGAGTATTGCAGGAATTAAGCACAGTTATAGATAGACCATTATTTTTAATCTTTAAAGATTCCATAATAACAGGGTCTGTAACACAGGACTGGCGTATAGCAAATGCGGTGCCAATATTCAAAAAGGGGACAATAACTGAACTTGGGAATTATAGGCCAGTAAATTTAACCTCAACTGTGGGAAAAATCCTGGAGGATTTTCTAAGAGATACTATACTGGAGTATCTGAAGAAGAATAACCTCATGACGCAATATCAACATGGGTTTATGAGGGACCGTTCCTGTCAGACTAATCTGATAAGCTTTTATGAAGAGGTAAGTTCAGGACTGGACCAAGGGAATGCAGTGGACTTGGTGTACATGGACTTTTCAAAAACTTTTGATACGGTGCCACACAAAAGGTTGATACATAAAATGAGAACAATGGGGATAGGGGAAAATATGTGTAGGTGGGTTACGAGCTGGCTCAGGGATAGGAAACAAAGGGTGGTTATTAATAGAGCACACTCGGACTGGGTCACGGTTAGCAGTGGCGTACCACAGGGGTCAGTTTTGGGCCCGCTTCTTTTTAACATATTTATTAATGACCTTGTAGGGGGCATAGAGAGTAGAATTTCAATATTTGCAGATGACACTAAACTCTGCAGGGTAATCAATACACAGGAGGACAATTTTATATTACAGGAGGATTTATGTAAACTAGAAGCTTGGGCTGATAAATGGCAAATGAGCTTTAAATGTAAGGTCATGCACTTGGGTAGAATGAACAAGATGTATAATTATGTGCTTAATTGTAAAACACTGGGCAAAACTGTCACTGAAAAAGACCTGGGTGTATGGGTGGATGACAAACAGTGTCAGGCAGCTGCTGCAAAGGCAAATAAAATAATGAGATGCATTAAAAGAGGCATAGATGCTCATGAGGAGAACATAATTTTACCTCTATATAAGTCACTAATGCGACCATACTTAGAATACTGTGTACAGTTCTGGTCTCCGGTGTACAAGAAATACATAGCTGAACTGGAGTGGGTGCAGAGAAGAGCGACCAATGTTATAAGGGAACTAGGGGGTCTGCAATACCAAGACAGGTTATTACACTTGGGGTTATTTAGTTTGGAGAATCGAAGGCTTAGGGGTGATCTTATTACAACGTACAAATATATGCGGGGACAGTACAAAGACCTTTCTAATGATCTTTTTACTCTTAGACCTGTGACGGGGACAAGGGGGCATCCTCTATGTCTGGAGGAAAGAAGGTTTAAGCATACTCACAGACGCGGATTCTTTACTGTAAGAGCAGTGAGACTATGGAACTCTCTGCCATATGATGTTGTAATGAGTAATTCCCTACTAAAATTTAAGAAGGGACTGGATGCCTTTCTTGAAAAGTATAATATTACAGGGTATATACACTAGTTTCCTTAATATTGCGTTGATCCAGGGAGCTAGTCTGATTGCCGTATGTGGAGTCGGGAAGGAATTTTTTTCCCCAATGTGAAGCTTACTGTTTGCCACATGGGTTTTTTTTGCCTTCCTCTGGATCAACATGTTAGGGAAAGTTAGGATAGGATATGGGTTGAACTAGATGGACTTAACCCTGCTGTTCTGTTCATTTCCACTATACACTTGTACTGCTCCGGTCATTTTTGACCGGACCTATTAAAATGCTGTTTTAGCTACTTAAAAAAAATTTTTTGAATACCTGTTGCATTATTACACTGTATGTGAACATGGTTGGTCATTATAAAAAAAAAACGTAAAAAACTCCATTTTTTTTATTTATTTTGTGTTTATAAAGGTTACAAAGGCTTATTGAATTCTGCACAGAAATTACAAATTTGAGCTTAACTAACTAACTAAAACAACTAATACTACTACTATAACAACTATAACTAACTATAACTAAAATTAACTATAGTATAAAATGCGTGCAAACATTTTGAAAAAAAATAGTAAAAATAAAAAAAATAAAAAAAATCAGTCTTTTTCAGAAAATCTTCACATAATTCTATTGTTTACATTCAGGACAACAATAATACACAAGTTTATAAGCCTCATACCTTTACAGGCTCAGATGTCTCCAGATCTTCTCTCCAACAAAACTGAGACTGAAATGGCTGGCTGAACTGCTTACTTACTGATAGGATAAGAAAAGAGACACCAGACACCACCCCCTGGAATGCTGAGATAGCAGAGAAGAAAGCAAACATTTGGCAGACATGACTTTTCAGGTCTGCTTTGCACAGAGAACCAACACAAGGAAAATAAAAAAAAAACCTCTTTTCTTTTACAATATGCAATGGTGACAACTGAATTTATTTATTTTTAGAGGAAAAGCAGGGTAAATAACATAGAGAAAAAAAATTGCACAGAACTGTACTGAAAGCCAATGCGTATGGTTTGTACTGAAAGCATGTGTAAATCTGCACCTAAAGCAACTGTTTACTTCATAAACAATAGTAGATGCAATAAGTGGTCTCAAAAGAAATTATAACTCATTTGTTTTACTCAAAAAATGGCTGAAATTAGCATAAAATGCTATTCGGTCATTTTTGACCGGAACAGTACAAGTGTAAAAAAAAATGTGGCGCAAAAACTAAACCAAAAAAAGTACCCTTAGAAAGAACCCCTCAAATTAGGAAAATAGAAGTAATCACAAGTTTCAGAACCACATAATGAATTTTTTTAAAAATATCAAAGTTCAAAAACGGTCATTTTTGACCGAACATAACAGCAGGGTTTAAAGTCTTCCTTCAGCCTTAATAACTATGTTAATATGTTACCATGGGAGCGATTGGGACCCCGTGTTGTACCGAGGGGTCTCCGATCCAAAGGCAGAGGGGCTGTCACAGCTGGCATCCCCTCTGCCTGCTCCCAGAATGCTGCAATCATGTTTGATTGCAGTGTTGCAGGGGTTAAAGTACCTGGAGCGGTCCGTGACCGCTCCTAGACCTTAATGCCGGGTGTCAGCTGTGAGAATCAGCTGACACTCGGCCGCGAGCAGCTGCACTCTCCCCGTGAGCACGGCTGATCGGTATGATGTACTATCCTGTCCATGGTCATATGGGCCTGGGTCACCTGGACGGGATAGTACGTCATATGTCGGAAAGGGGTTAAAGGTATATTTTTGAGTAAAATGTAAATTGTTCTTTTAGTCTACAAACTTCTGACAACATGTCTCCGAATTTCCAAGCAATAAATTCTATATTTTTTTTCTGACAAAGAAAAATGGTCATAATTTTTTAAAACATCCAGTGCATTCAGACCTCAAATAATGCTAAGAAAACAAGTTCATAAACATTTAGAAACCACAATACTAGTGTTTTAACTCAGGAAGAGTTCAGAAATCAATATTTTGTGGAATAATCATGTTTTTTTAAAACAACTTTCATGCGTCTTGGCATGCTTGCCACCAGTCTTTCACACTGCTTCTGGCGCAAAAATTTAAGCAGTTCTTCTTTGTTTGATGGCTTGTGACTATCCATCTTCCTCTTGATTACATTCCAGAGGTTTTCAATGTGGTTCAGGTCTGGAGATTGGGCTGGCCATGACAGAGATTTGATGTGGTGGTCCTTCAGCCACACCTAGCTGTGTGGCATGGTGCATTGCCCTGCTGGAAAAAACAATCCTCAGAGTTGGGGAACATTGCCTGAGCAAAAGGAATCAACCATTTTTCCAGGATAACCTTGTATGCGGCTTGATTCTTATGTCCTGCGCAAAGATTAACCTGCCCAATTCCAGCCTTGCTGAAGCATCCCCAGATCATCACCGATCCTCCACCAAATTTCACAGTGGTTGCAAGACACTCTGCCTTGAACGGCTCTCCAGGTCTCCGCCTAACCAGTAGACGACCAGGTGTTGGGCAGAGCTGAAAATTACACTCATCAGAGAAGACTACATTACTCCAGTCCTCTTTGGTCCAATCGTTATGGTGTTTGGCAAACTTCAGCCTGGCTCTCCTTTGCTTCTCATTGATGAAAGGCTTTTTTGTAGCTTTTCATGACTTGAGCCCTGCCTCTTGGAGCCTGTTATTAACTGTTTTTGCCATGCACTTCACCCCAGCTGCCATTTACCATTCCTTTTGTAGGTCATTTGATGTCATCCTGCGGTTGCTGAGTGACATTTGAATAAGATGACGGTCATCCCGGTCAGTGGAGAGTCGTTTTCGCCCTCTGCTGGTCTGTAGCTTTGTTGTCCCCAATGTCTGCTGCTTGACCTTGTTGTAATAGACTGCCATCTTAGAAATTTTATGGATGAAGGCAACATGATGCTCACTGTATCCCTCTGCTTGTAAAACCAGATTTGAGCCCTTCTTTTCCTCACTCAAGACTTTTCTTTTCAACTCCTTTGGCATGGTTAAAAGTTATTCTTTCATTCCTATTACTTTTGGGATATTACAAGCACTTGTTTTGCCATCCAGCTTGTCCTATTGCAAGAGGATTGTGAACACCACAGCAGGGTTTTTCATACTTTCCTTCATTAAATAAGATTTGGTTCAGGTGATCACCTAATCAGAAGCACATTAAGTAGAATGAGGTGTCCTCTGGTTGGAATTCAACTGACACTGGAATGGAATGGCTGTCAGACATGTAGAGGAGCTGATTTTTGTAAAACTGTGCAGTGGTCTCTTAATTTTTGCTAGAGCTGTATATGTAGCACTGTATATGCTGTTACTGTGTGTATATTTGAGGGGGGGCAGAGCCAGGGCTGTAGTCGTGGCTGTAGGTATTTTCGTTAGTGATCCTTGCCCTCTCATCACGTACTGTACACATACTGTCCATAGCTGTGCATACCTGTGGCTTCTTCACCTGCACCGTCAGAGCCCTCTGTACTTTTCTGAAGGCTTCCTTGGTCCGGTTTTTCACAAAATGAGCCCCAGTCCAAATTAAGTTGCAAATAAACAACTTTACTGACCCGTATACACAGCATATCTATATTCGCTCCAGCATCAGATTTCACATCATGCAACTCTTCCTACGCCCCTGTCATTTTCTCTGTGTCACTAAACTCGCTTCCGGATGGACCGTACCTTTCAGCCCTTCACCGCCCTGGTCCTGAGGGCATCAGCCCACGCGTTAAGCTGCCACATGGTGAGCCCGTACTGCTTAGTCTTCCTTAGGAACTGTAGTTCCCACTAAGTTGCGCCGATAGCACTGTTGCCGCTGCTTCTTCTGACGATGATGACCTGGCCACAAATACCAGATGGCTGGGTCTTACGTTTTCTAACGTTGCGCGGCACGAAGTTGCCCAGGGCTAGTTAACCCATGTGAGCTGAATGGGCGCCCTGGCCCCAAATGAGATATATCAGGAAGTCCTTCCTGCCTTATCCACCGTGCCCATCCTATCTTAACTATATACACTATGTGGCATTCCTATCTAATGCTATGTACAGTAGACTAAATTTCCCCCATCAAGTGGCCAAACTATGGAACTACACTGTCCTTAGACAACTATGAACATACAGTATTATATTACAAAACATTAGCGCTATATACATAGCAGCATTACAAAGCAAGACGAGAATATATACAATATATGCCATAAAAATATATACACTAATATGTACAGCATTAATACTTAACCGGGACCTGCTTGGGGAACACAACAGTCCTTGTAACCCCTTACATACTGTATATACTGTATAAATGTAGCACTGTATATGCTGTCCTTGTGTGTGTATATACTTTATATGTAGCACTGTATATGCTGTCCCTGTGTGTATATACTATATATTTAGCTCTGTATATGCTGTCCCTGTGTGTGTACTATATATGTAGCACTGTATATGCTGTCACTGTGTGTATATACTATATATATTGTAAGGCAGTGGTAGCACCGTACGCAGTGAAGAGACAGTGACCCACAAAATTCAAACACAAAAGTCTCTTTAATGTGTTATCTTCACACATAAAAGTCCAAACTCACACAAGTGCAACTAATATTAGTGTTCAGTTCACAACAGTTCATAGCACTTCATAGAAAACGTCATCCTTTAGTTTACAGTCACTACATACGCTAGTCATCCTCTGACTAGTTCCCGTGGGTGTCTTGCACTGCTGTATCACAGTCTCTACTCACAGCCGTACACAGTCCTCGATATCCTGCAGGTTGCAGCCGGGCACCATATCCACCTGTTTTGCAATCGTTACACACCAGTCCTCTTTCGGGCACAGGACATCCACCTCCGGGCTCAGAACTGTCCACATCCGAGACCAGTTATCGTGGATAACTTGCATCGCTGTGTATGCTGTCAGTGCCAGGCCTATTGGCTCCACTCTGTCCTATGCTCTGCACACCAACTGCTCTGCACAGCAACAAGCACCAACTCATTCTGGCCCTGACACACCTGAGACTCACTCAGAACTCCTCAGATCTCACTAACCCTTTTCTGCAGGGCTTTTATCACAGAAACCTGTGACTTTCATCCACATGGAAAACCTGGGCCTGGAATGGAACAGACTGCACAAACTACTATCATACTGCAATCTGTTTCATACACAACATCCAGAGCAGGTTTTCCCTACCTCTGTCTTGGACACTAACATATCCAAGACTAAGGCTATGTGCACACGCTGCGGATTAGTCTGCAGATTTTTCCGCACAGATTTTGCAAAATCCGCAGGTAAATCCGCAGGTCAGAAGACCTGCGGTTTATCTGAGGATTAGCCTGCAGGTTTGCCCTGCAGTTTATCACCTCTACAATGGAGGAGATGGCAAACCGTAGCAGAATCTGCAGAAAAGAATGACATGTCAATTCTTTCTGCGGATTGGAAACCGCAGCAAAAACCGCGTGGAAAATTCCGCACCGCGTGCACTGCAGTTTCCATTTTCCATAGGTTATAATGGTACTGTACAACGCACCAGATTCTGCTGCGGATCCGCAGGGCCAAATCCGCTGCGGATCTGCAGCAGAATCCGCAGCGTGTGCACATACCCTAACACTTACTTTTATTATCAGTTTGCATTGCAGTCACAGCTATCCACATGACTGGCATGCACACCTATGGCCTTCATACGCCTCCATGCACATCCTGGAGAGACTGCACATATATATGTAGCACTGTATATCCTGCCACTGTGTATATACTATATATGTAGCACTGTATATGCTGTCACTGCGTGTATATACTATATATGTAGCACTGTATATGGTGCCCCTGTGTGAATATACTACATGGTAGGCCATTTATATGGATACACCTAAATAAAATAGGAATGGTTGGTAAGATCAACTTCCTGCTTGTGGCACATTAGTATATGGGAGAGGGGAAACTTTTCAAGGTGGGTGGTGACCAAGGTGATTTTGAAGTCGGCCATTTTGGATACAACTTTATTTTTTTCAATGGGAAGAGGGTCATGTGACACATCAAACTTATTGAGAATTTCACAAAAAAAACAATGGTGAGCTTGGTTTTCATGTTACTTTTTTGTTTCTTAAGTTATTTACAAGTTTTTCTTTGTTTACAGCCATTGACATGTCGCAGAGATTAACACGTGAGGAGCGGATAGAAATTGTGTTGATGTCTGGTGAATGTAGTACCTGGGTCATTGCAGCAGATTTCAATGCAAGACACCCTACGCAAGAGAACTGTCACCATTCCCATTTTATTTAAGTGTATACTATATATGTAGCATTGTATATACTGTTCCTGTGTGTATACTATATATGTAGCACTGTATACACTGTCCCCGTGTATATATTGTATATGTAGCACTGTATACAGTCCCTGTGTATATATTGTATATGTAGCACTGTATATGCTGTCCCTGTGTGCATATACTATATATATGTAGCACTGTATATACTGTGCCTGTGTGTATATACTATATATGTAGCACTGTATATGCTGTCCCTGTGTATACTATATATTTAGCACTTTATATACTGTCCCTGTGTATACTATATATGTAGCACTGTATATACCGTCCCTGTATATACTATATATGTACACTGTACCCGTGTATATACTGTATATGTAGCACTGTATATGCTGTCCCTGTGTGTATATATACTATATATATGTAGCACTGTATATACTGTCCCTGTGTGTATATACTACATATGTAGCACTATATATACTGTCCCTGTGTGTATATACTATATATGTAGCACT
Source organism: Dendrobates tinctorius (assembly GCF_039654945.1). Taxonomy (NCBI): domain Eukaryota; kingdom Metazoa; phylum Chordata; class Amphibia; order Anura; family Dendrobatidae; genus Dendrobates; species Dendrobates tinctorius. Next base: position 7,942,444 of record NW_027361838.1, on the reverse strand, counting down.
GTATATGCTATCCCTGTGTATACTATATATGTAGCACTGTATATACTGTCCCTGTGTATATACTATATATGTCGATTCAAGAAGTCTGCGGTCATTATTCTGATGAATATATCTCATCTCAATGTAGAATACTGCTAGCATTATTAGGATGTACCACTAATCACGATACTAAGAAATTCCCAATAATGATGTGCACTAGTAGCCTCACTTATGTAGCATTGTATATACTGTCCCTGTGTATATACTATATATGCAGCACTGTATATACTGTCCCTGTGTATATACTATATAGGTAGCACTGTATATACTGTCCCTGTGTATATACTATATATGTAGCACTGTATATACTGTCCCTGTGTATATACTATATATATAGCACTGTATGTACTGTGCCTGTGTATATACTATATATGTAGCACTGTATATACTGTCCCTGTGTATATACTATATATGTAGCACTGTATATACAGTCCCTGTGTATATACTATATATGTAGCACTGTATATACTGTCCCTGTGTATACTGTATATTAGGATTAGGATATTAGGATGTACCACTAATCACGATACTAAGAAATTCCCAATAATGATGTGCACTAGTAGCCTCACTTATGTAGCATTGTATATACTGTCCCTGTGTATATACTATATATGTAGCACTGTATATACTGTCCCTGTGTATATACTATATATGCAGCACTGTATATACTGTCCCTGTGTATATAGTATATATGTAGCACTGTATATACTGTCCCTGTGTATATACTATATATGTAGCACTGTATATACTGTCCCTGTGTATATACTATATATGTAGCACTGTATATACTGTCCCTGTGTATATACTATATATGTAGCACTGTATATACTGTCCCTGTGTATATACTATATATGTAGCACTGTATACACTGTCCCCGTGTATATACTATACAGTCATGGCCAAAAGTATTGACACCCCTGCAATTCTGTCAGATAATACTCAGTTTCTTCCTGAAAATGATTGCAAACACAAATTCTTTGGTATTATTATCTTCATTTAATTTGTCTTAAATGAAAAAACACAAAAAGAATTGTCCTAAAGCCAAATTGGATATAATTCCACACCAAACAAAAAAAGAGGGTGGACAAAAGTATTGGCACTGTGCGAAAAATCATGTGCTGCTTCTCTAATTTGTGTAATTAATAGCACGTGTAACTTACCTGTGGCACCTAACAGGTGTTGGCAATAACTAAATCACACTTGCAGCCAGTTGACATGGATTAAAGTTGACTCAACCTCTGTCCTGTGTCCTTGTGTGTACCACATTGAGCATGGAGAAAAGAAAGAAGACCAAAGAACTGTCTGAGGACTTGAGAAACCAAATTGTGAGGAAGCATGAGCAATCTCAAGGCTACAAGTCCATCTCCAAAGACCTGAATGTTCCTGTGTCTACCGTGCGCAGTGTGATCAAGAAGTTTAAAGCCCATGGCACTGTGGCTAACCTCCCTAGATGTGGCCGGAAAAGAAAAATTGACAAGAGATTTCAACGCAAGATTATCCAACATCCGCACAAAGAACCTCGACTAACATCCAAACAAGTTCAAGCTGCCCTGCAGTCCGAGGGGACAACAGTGTCAACCCGTACTATCCGTCGGCATCTGAAAGAAAAGGGACTGTATGGTAGGAGACCCAGGAAGACTCCACTTCTTACCCCGAGACATAAAAAAGCCAGGCTGGAGTTTGCCAAAACTTACCTGAAAAAGCCTAAAACATTTTGGAAGAATGTTCTTTGGTCAGATGAGACAAAAGTAGAGCTTTTAGGGCAAAAGCATCAACATAGAGTTTACAGGAGAAAAAAGAGGCATTCAAAGAAAAGTACATGGTCCCTACAGTCAAACATGGCGGAGGTTCCCTGATGTTTTGGGGTTGCTTTGCTGCCTCTGGCACTGGACTGCTTGACCGTGTGCATAGCATTATGAAGTCAGAAGACTACCAACAAATTTTGCAGCATAATTTAGGGCCCAGTGTGAGAAAGCTGGGTCTACCTCAGAGGTCATGGGTCTTCCAGCAGGACAATAACCCAAAACACACTTCAAAAAGCACGAGAAAATGGTTTGAGAGAAAGCACTGGAGACTTCTAAGGTGGCCAGCAATGAGTCCAGACCTGAATCCCATAGAACACCTGTGGAAAGATCTAAAAATGGCAGTTTGGAGAAGGCACCCTTCAAATATCAGGGACCTGGAGCAGTTTGCCAAAGAAGAATGGTCTAAAATTCCAGCAGAGCATTGTAAGAAACTCATTGATGGTTACCGGAAGCGGTTGGTCGCAGTTATTTTGGCTAAAGGTTGTGCAACCAAGTATTACGCTGAGGGTGCCAATACTTTTGTCCGGCCCATTTTTGGAGTTTTGTGTGAAATGATCAATGTTTTGCTTTTTGCTTCATTCTCTTTTGTGTTTTTTCATTTAAGACAAATTAAATGAAGAGAATAATACCAAAGAATTTGTGTTCGCAATCATTTTCAGGAAGAAACTGAATATTATCTGACAGAATTGCAGGGGTGTCAATACTTTTGGCCATGACTGTATATGCAGCACTGTATATACTGTCCCTGTGTATATACTATATATGTAGCACTGTATATACTGTCCCTGTGTATATACAATATCAATATCAATATATCAATATCAAAGAAGCTTTATTGGCAGGACTAAATACACATTAGTTTTGCCAAAGCAGGTGTACAGAAGGGAATAGGGATAGGGACTGTAGGGATGTTGGGAAGGGGCTGTAGGAAAGGTGGATGGGGCAGATCCAGGATGGGGCTATAGAAGTCCATGGCATAGGGAAGGTGGATGGGGGCATGGGGGCAGATCCAGGATGAGGCTATAGAAGTCCTATACTATATATGTAGCACTGTATATACTGTCTGTGACGGGAGTATTCTCCAGAGCAAGGAGGGACAGCAGGCCTGGGAATAATCCAACAGATTTATTGACCAAAAAACAGGAACAACACGAAGGTAATTTGCAGAGTCCCAAAATAAGTCCACAGGAAACTGATTCGGGGGCACCTCCCGACAATCCTTGTGCCAGATCACAAAACCATAGTCCTTTAAGAGTCCCAGAAATCCACCACGATCACACAGAGGCCGAAGCTTCCTCAGACAGCCTCGTCCTTCTCTTTTAGCATCCAACTCACATCTGATCTTAAAGCAAGAATGTATTGTCAGGGCTCCTGGGATCAGTCCATCTGAAGGGGGGTAGGGGTCACACCTACTATTCAATGGTTTGGTCCATCAGAAGATTCTAGAAATGTAAGGGCTCCACTTAGTCTACAGGATGTGTATTGTAGGTTATCTTCTGCTTAGGAAAACAATAGCCAAAGTTCCACTAGCTGTTGACACAAGCCTAAATTAGATTATGGTCCAGGTACATCACAAGACATTGCAAAGTATTGGGGGAAGGAGACATGGTTAATTTACAGCAAATACAACCAGAGGAAAGTTACATGACATATTATACAAAATACAGGACAGGGCAAAACTACAAATCATGACAATCCCTTCCCCTCCCAATTTGCGTACGTACTAGGGACCTCTACAGGTCACTGGTTAAGTACACACAGGCATGGCTGACAGGACTCAGGGCTCCTCTTGCCTGGACAGTCCATCTGCATTTTGGTGTTGGCTGCCTCTTCTATACTGTATGGTAAAGTTATAGGGCTGCAGTGCCAGGCTCCATCGTAGTAAGCGTCCATTGTCCCCAGAGACTCTGTTCAGCCAGGTGAGGGGATTGTGATCAGTAACCACAGTGAATTCTCGTCCATACAGATACGGCCTTAGTTTCCTAAGGGCCCACACTACAGCCAGACATTCTTTTTCAACAGTTGCATAGGCCACTTCTCGGTCCAGCAGTTTCCGGCTGAGGTAGGCAATGGGGTGCTCGTCCCCAGCTGCATTCACCTGGCTGAGGACAGCTCCCAGTCCATAAGCAGAGGCGTCCGTCTGCACAATGAATCTCCTCTTGTAGTCTGGAGCAGCCAGAACAGGGTCACAGACCAGAGCGTCCTTCAGCTGGTTAAAAGCCTCATCACAGGCTGGAGTCCAGATCACCAGCCGGGGCATCGTTTTCTTGGTCAGGACGGTAAGAGGCTTGGCCACAGTGCTGAAATGAGAAACAAATTTTTGGTAATAACTGGCAGTGCCCAAAAAAGCCATAACTTGTTTCTTAGTTTGGGGTACAGGCCAGTCTCTAATAGCCTGGATTTTGGCAGGTTCAGGACGGAGCTTCCCTCCTCCTACTCTATGCCCTAGGTACTGGACTTCACCCATCCCCAATTGGCATTTATCTGGTCGAATGGTTAGGCCTGCTGCAAGAAGCAGGTCAAGAATAACGGCTACTTGGTTCAGATGTTCCTCCCACGTCTGGCTGAAGATGGCGATATCATCCAAGTAGGCACAAGCAAAGTCACCACATCCCCGGAGGATCTGGTCCACCATTCTCTGGAAGGTGGCCGGGGCATTCTTCATTCCAAAGGGCATATTTAGGAATTCATACAGACCAAAGGGGGTTATAAAAGCGGACCGTTCTCTCCCCTCCTCCGTCAGAGGGATTTGCCAGTATCCCTTACTGAGATCAAAGATAGTGACATATCGGGATCCAGCCAGTCGGTCTAGAAGTTCGTCAATACGAGGCATTGGGTAAGGATCACTGACGGTATGGTCGTTTAGTCGTCGATAGTCCACACAAAATCGAGTACTCCCATCCTTCTTGGGTACTAACACCACAGGAGAGGCCCAAGGGCTATGGGAGGCCTGGATTACCCCAAGCTGTAGCATCTCCTCCAGTTCGTGCTGCATGGTGTTTCGAACTGATTCAGGTACCCGGTAAGGAGCCTGTTGTATGGGACGGATGCCCTGAGTGTCCACATGATGTTGGGTGACGGTGGTTCGACCTGGTTGGGATGAGAAAGCAGCACGTCTCTGTTGAAGCACTCCCAGCATCTGTTTTTTCTGTAAGGAATCCAGGTGATCTCCCAGAGGAACCTGTTCCACAGTGGATGGGGCTCTCGCTGCTTCCACGAGATCAGGTAGGGAGTCCTCATCCTCTTGACCGTCCTCTGAAGCTAGCCGACAGCTTGCTATCATTGGAATGGTCCGGTCATGGTACTCCTTAATCATATTCACATGGACAGTCTTTTGTCTTAGCCCCTGATCATCTAAAGCAAGAAGGTAATTGGTGTCATTCAGTTTTCTGAGAACCCGGAAGGGACCCTCCCATGTTGTCTGCAGTTTATTCTGCCGATGGGGAACAATCATTAAGACCTGTTGTCCTTCTACAAACTCCCGGTAGCGTGCTTTACGGTCATACCATGTCTTCTGTCTGGTTTGAGCCATCCGCACATGACTCTGGGCAAAACTAGCAAGTTGGGCCAGGGTTTCTCGCAGCTTTAGGACATAAGGGACAACAGGGGCCCCTGTATCTTCAACTTGCCCCTCCCAGTATTCCTTGAGCAGGGTTAAGGGTCCTCGGACCTTTCTTCCATAGAGTAGTTCAAAGGGGGAGAACCCAGTGGACTCCTGGGGAACTTCCCGATAGGCAAACAAGAGATGGGGTAGGTACTTCTCCCAGTTTGAATCTCTGTCAGTGAAGGCCCTCAGCATATTCTTCAGAGTGCCATTAAATCGTTCACAAAGTCCATTTGTTTGGGGATGATACGGGGTCGTGCGGATCGCTCGTACTCCACAGGTGCGCCACAGACACTGGACCAGCTCTGACATGAACTGGGAGCCTTGGTCCGACAAGATCTCACTGGGAAATCCTACTCTGGTGAAAATGGTAACCAGGGCCTCGGCCACCTTGGCTGCAGAAATACTTGACAAGGCCACCGCTTCTGGATATCGGGTGGCATAGTCCACAACAGTGAGAATGTACTGCTTTCCAGATTTACTTGGTTTAGCCAGAGGTCCAATGATATCAACAGCTACTCTTTGAAAGGGTTCTTCTATTATAGGGAGCGGTTGCAGGGGTGCCTTTGGGTGATCTCCGGGTCGCCCTCTACGCTGACATATGTCGCAAGTTCGGCAGAAATGCGCCACTGCTTGGGAAATCCCAGGCCAATAGAAAGATTGAGTCAATCGCCTCTCGGTGCGGGTTTTGCCTTGATGGCCAGCAGTAGGAATATCATGAGCAAGGTGTAATAGGGGAATTCTGTATTTCTGAGGAACAATCAGCTGTTTGCTATAAGTCCAGGGCTTATCTAGGGAGTCGGCATTGGTAACCCGATACAGAAGTCCATTTTCTCTGATAATTCTTTCTCCATTCTCCCCTAGCTGCCCTATTCAGCTCGAGCTCTAAAACTAGCTAGGGTGGGGTCAGTCTCCACTTCTTGTCTAAACTGAACTTTATCCCAGGTAACATTCATATTATCCCCACAAGAAGAATCACTCACCGGCTGTGACGGCGGTTCTGGTGGCCTCATTTCCATGGATGGGTTGTACACGTCCACATTTGCTGCTCTCTTGGCTTGACTTCGGGTTACCGCACCGACAAAGTGGCAATGAAGATTCCCCACATCATTTCCTAGAAGAACGTCTGCAGGGAGGCCGCTCATCACACCGACCATGCATTGTTTGGCCCCAAAGCCATAATCCAGGGTCACACTCGCTCTTGGAATATATCTCTGGGTACCTCCAGCCAATTCAATGGCAATTCCTGGTCCCTTTTGAATTGCTTCTGGTTGAATTACTCGGGGATCGGCTATGGTGAGAAAAGCCCCAGTGTCACGGAAGCCAACAACTTTTTGACCATCCAGCACGACCTCCTGTAGATGTTTGTGCTGAAGATCAGAAGAACAGGTGGCTGGGGCTCGCACCCCATAGACTCCTGGTAGGGAAGCCAGGATATCAGAGTCACTTGGCAAGTCATCAGGCACTGAATCCATCTCTTCTCCAGGTGAGGGGGTCTGTAGATAATGAACAGGCAAAGGCGGTCTGTAGGTGTTCTGCCTCCGTACACCTGGACATTGGAATTGCATATGCCCGGGCTGCCCACATCCATAGCATCTGCGCTCTGGGATTCTTCCTCCACGTCGTAGTCCCAAAGGTGGAGCAGGAGTAATGCGAGGCACAGTCACACGAAGGTCACCATGAGTTGATGGTCTAGTGGGATGGTGAATATTGGAGGCAGAAGGACCAGGGGCTGCCAGCGTTGGGGGGCTGGTAGTGTTTTTCTCCCTGAGTAGTAATTTTTTCCACTAAGGCTTGATGGTGAGAGCCTCATCAGCTAGAGCTGCAGCTTCCTCCACTGTTGCTGGTCTTCTTTCACGCACCCATTCCCGTATCTCAGCGGGGCACTTAAAATAAAACTGCTCTTTTAGGATGACCTGCAGGAACGTTTCCCAGGTTATGGCCTCCTCTGCCTCCAGCCAGCGATGACATATATGTTTGAGTTTGTGAGCATACATCTTGAAGGACACTTCCTCATCACAGGCTAAAGTACGGAACTGAGTCCTGTAAGTGTCTGGGGTCACAGCATAATGTTCTAGAATAGTCTGTTTAATCTCCGCATACTCACAGTTCAACCGAGGGTCCATAGCTCTATAGGCTGTAGCAGCTCCACCCTCTAAGAGCCCCACAAGATGTCGGACGCACTCCCTTTCCGGGACTTCCATTAATCGACACTGATGCTAAAAGTCCAGGAAGAAGCCCTCAATGTCACCGGAAGCCTCATTAAACGGCTTGAAGTCTTTGCGGGACACTCTGGGGAGTTCCCTCATGGGGGATGCTGTGGGTACAGTCTGTCTGGAGCTTCTCGCTGCCTCCAAAGTGATCTCCCTCTCCAGCATTGCCCTCTCCTCCATCCTGCGCTGCCTCTCCTTGGCTGTGCGCATGACCTCCCTCTTATCTTCTATGGTAGCCTCTTCTCCCAGCAAGGCCATCTCCTCCTCGTACCACACAACCCACTGACTTTTTTGGGTATTTACCTCCGACTGCCGCCTTTCCTCTCTTTGCTGTGAGGATCCTTCCTCAGCATCATCTTGCAGGTGAACTGCTTCCAAAGCCTCAATCAGCTGCTCCTTGGAGAGTCCCTTGTAGCTGACTTCCAGTTCACGGGCCTTTGTTTGTAGGTTCACCGCAGTCCAGTTCTTGTACTCTGCGGTGCTGGTTCCAGATGTTGATGGGCCGTTGTCCTCCATTCCTTCTGCTCTGATCCCAGCGCTGCCAACCAGTTTGTGACGGGAGTATTCTCCAGAGCAAGGAGGGACAGCAGGCCTGGGAATAATCCAACAGATTTATTGACCAAAAAACAGGAACAACACGAAGGTAATTTGCAGAGTCCCAAAATAAGTCCACAGGAAACTGATTCGGGGGCACCTCCCGACAATCCTTGTGCCAGATCACAAAACCATAGTCCTTTAAGAGTCCCAGAAATCCACCATGATCACACAGAGGCCGAAGCTTCCTCAGACAGCCTCGTCCTTCTCTTTTAGCATCCAACTCACATCTGATCTTAAAGCAAGAATGTATTGTCAGGGCTCCTGGGATCAGTCCATCTGAAGGGGGGTAGGGGTCACACCTACTATTCAATGGTTTGGTCCATCAGAAGATTCTAGAAATGTAAGGGCTCCACTTAGTCTACAGGATGTGTATTGTAGGTTATCTTCTGCTTAGGAAAACAATAGCCAAAGTTCCACTAGCTGTTGACACAAGCCTAAATTAGATTATGGTCCAGGTACATCACAAGACATTGCAAAGTATTGGGGGAAGGAGACATGGTTAATTTACAGCAAATACAACCAGAGGAAAGTTACATGACATATTATACAAAATACAGGACAGGGCAAAACTACAAATCATGACACTGTCCCGGTGTATATACTATATATGCAGCACTGTATATACTGTCCCTGTGTGTATACTATATATGTAGCACTGGATACACTGTCCCTGTGTATATACTATATATGTAGCACCGTATATACTGTCCCTGTATATACTATATATGTCGCACTGTATATACTGCCCCTGTGTATATACTATATATGTAGAACTGTAGATTCAAGATTCAAGATTCAAGATTCAAAGAAGCTTTATTGGCAGGACTAAATACACATTAGTTTTGCCAAAGCAGGTGTACAGAAGGGAATAGGGATAGGGACTGTAGGGATGTTGGGAAGGGGCTGTAGGAAAGGTGGATGGGGCAGATCCAGGTTGGGGCTATAGAAGTCCATGGCATAGGGAAGGTGGATGGCGGCATGGGGGCAGATCCAGGATGAGGCTATAGAAGTCCATGGCATAGGGAAGGTGGATGGGGGATTGGGGCATATCCAGGGTGGGTGCCATAGAAGTCCATGGCATATCAGAGTTCTCTTATGTATATACTATACATTATATAGTATATATATATATAATATATATGTATATAATATGTATATATGTATATAATATATATGTATATATATAATATATATATAATATATATATAATATATTATATATTATATATATATAATATATATGTATAATATATATATAATATATTATACAGTATATACTGTATATACTGTCCATGTGTGTATACTATATATGTAGCACTGTATATACTGTCCCTGTATATACTATATATGTAGCACTGTATATACTGTCCCTGTGTATATACTATATATGTAGCACTGTATATACTGTCCCTGTGTATATACTATATATGCAGCACTGTATATACTGTCCCTGTATATACTATATATGTAGCACTGTATACTTCATCCCTGTGTATACTATATATGCAGCACTGTATATACTGTCCCTGTGTATACTATATATGTAGCACTGTATACTCCGTCCCTGTGTATACTATATATGTAGCACTGTATGTACTGTCCCTGTGTGTATACTATATATGTAGCACTGTATATACTGTCCCTGTGTATATACTATATATGTAGCACTGTATATACTGTCCCTGTGTATATACTATATAGGCAGCACTGTATATACTGTCCCTGTGTATATACTATATATGCAGCACTGTATATGCTGCCCCTGTGTATATACTATATATGCAGCACTGTATATACTGTCCCTGTGTATATACTATATATGTAGCACTGTATATACTGTCCCTGTGTATACTATATATGTAGCACTGTATATACTGTCCCTGTGTATATACTATATATGCAGCACTGTATATTCTGTCCCTGTGTATATACTATATATGTAGCACTGTATATTCTGTCCCTGTGTATATACTATATATGTAGCACTGTATATACTGTCCCTGTATATATACTATATATGTAGCACTGTATATACTGTCCCTGTATATATACTATATATGTAGCACTGTATATTCTGTCCCTGTGTATATACTATATATGCAGCACTGTATATGCTGTCCCTGTGTATATACTATATATGTAGCACTGTATATACTGTCCCTGTGTATATACTATATATGTAGCATTGTATATACTGTCTCTGTGTATATACTATATATGTAGCACTGTATATACTGTCCCTGTGTATATACTATATATGTAGCACTGTATATTCTGTCCCTGTGTATATACTATATATGCAGCACTGTATATGCTGTCCCTGTGTATATACTATATATGTAGCACTGTATATACTGTCCCTGTGTATATACTATATATGTAGCACTGTATATGCTGCCCCTGTGTATATACTATATATGTAGCACTGTATATACTGTCCCTGTGTATATACTATATATGTAGCACTGTATATACTATCCCTGTGTATATACTATATATGTAGCACTGTATATACTGTCCCTGTGTATATACTATATATGTAGCACTGTATATACTGCCCCTGTGTATATACTATATATGCAGCACTGTATATACTGTCCCTGTGTATATACTATATATGTAGCACTGTAATATATGTAGCACTGTATATACTGTCCCTGTATATATACTATATATGTAGCACTGTATATACTGTCCCTGTATATACTATATATGTAGCACTGTATATACTGTCCCTGTGTATATACTATATATGTAGCACTGTATATACTGTCCCTGTGTATATACTATATATGTAGCACTGTATATACAGTCCCTGTGTATATACTATATATGTAGCACTGTATATACTGTCCCTGTGTATACTATATATGTAGCACTGTATATACTGTCCCTGTGTATATACTATATATGTAGCACTGTATATACTGTCCCTGTGTATATACTATATATGTAGCACTGTATATACTGTCCCTGTGTATATACTATATATGTAGCACTGTATATACTGTCCCTGTATATATACTATATATGTAGCACTGTATATACTGTCCCTGTGTATATACTATATATGTAGCACTATATGCTGTCCCTGTGTATATACTATATATGCAGCACTGTATATACTGTCCCTGTGTATATACTATATATGTAGCACTGTATATACTGTCCCTGTGTATATACTATATATGTAGCACTGTATATACTGTCCCTGTGTATATACTATATATGTAGCACTGTATATACTGTCCGGTCCCTGTATATACTATATATGTAGCACTGTATATACTGTCCCTGTATATATACTATATATGTAGCACTGTATATACTGTCCGGTCCCTGTATATACTATATATGTAGCACTGTATATACTGTCCCTGTGTATATACTATATATGTAGCACTGTATATACTGTCCCTGTATATATACTATATATGTAGCACTGTATATACTGTCCCTGTGTATATACTATATATGTAGCACTATATGCTGTCCCTGTGTATATACTATATATGTAGCACTGTATATACTGTCCCTGTGTATATACTATATATGTAGCACTGTATATACTGTCCCTGTGTATATACTATATATGTAGCACTGTATATACTGTCCCTGTGTATATACTATATATGTAGCACTGTATATACTGTCCCTGTATATATACTATATATGTAGCACTGTATATACTGTCCCTGTATATATACTATATATGTAGCACTGTATATACTGTCCCTGTGTATATACTATATATGTAGCACTGTATATACTGTCCCTGTATATATACTATATATGTAGCACTGTATATACTGTCCCTGTGTATATACTATATATGTAGCACTGTATATACTGTCCCTGTGTATATACTATATATGTAGCACTGTATATACTGTCCCTGTATATATACTATATATGTAGCACTGTATATACTGTCCCTGTGTATATACTATATATGTAGCACTGTATATACTGTCCCTGTGTATATACTATATATGTAGCACTGTATATACTGTCCCTGTGTATATACTATATATGTAGCACTGTATATACAGTCCCTGTGTATATACTATATATGTAGCACTGTATATACTGTCCCTGTGTATACTATATATGTAGCACTGTATATACTGTCCCTGTGTATATACTATATATGTAGCACTGTATATACTGTCCCTGTGTATATACTATATATGTAGCACTGTATATACTGTCCCTGTATATATACTATATATGTAGCACTGTATATACTGTCCCTGTGTATATACTATATATGTAGCACTATATGCTGTCCCTGTGTATATACTATATATGCAGCACTGTATATACTGTCCCTGTGCATATACTATATATGTAGCACTGTATATACTGTCCCTGTGTATATACTATATATGTAGCACTGTATATACTGTCCCTGTGTATATACTATATATGTAGCACTGTATATACTGTCCGGTCCCTGTATATACTATATATGTAGCACTGTATATACTGTCCCTGTATATATACTATATATGTAGCACTGTATATACTGTCCCTGTATATATACTATATATGTAGCACTGTATATACTGTCCCTGTGTATATACTATATATGTAGCACTGTATATACTGTCCCTGTATATATACTATATATGTAGCACTGTATATACTGTCCCTGTGTATATACTATATATGTAGCACTGTATATACAGTCCCTGTGTATATACTATATATGTAGCACTGTATATACTGTTCCTGTGTATACTATATATGTAGCACTGTATATACTGTCCCTGTGTATATACTATATATGTAGCACTGTATATACTGTCCCTGTGTATATACTATATATGTAGCACTGTATATACTGTCCCTGTATATATACTATATATGTAGCACTGTATATACTGTCCCTGTGTATATACTATATATGTAGCACTATATGCTGTCCCTGTGTATATACTATATATGCAGCACTGTATATACTGTCCCTGTGTATATACTATATATGTAGCACTGTATATACTGTCCCTGTGTATATACTATATATGTAGCACTGTATATACTGTCCCTGTGTATATACTATATGTAGCACTGTATATACTGTCCGGTCCCTGTATATACTATATATGTAGCACTGTATATACTGTCCCTGTATATATACTATATATGTAGCACTGTATATACTGTCCGGTCCCTGTATATACTATATATGTAGCACTGTATATACTGTCCCTGTGTATATACTATATATGTAGCACTGTATATACTGTCCCTGTATATATACTATATATGTAGCACTTTATATACTGTCCCTGTGTATATACTATATATGTAGCACTGTATATACTGTCCCTGTGTATATACTATATATGCAGCACTGTATATACTGTCCCTGTGTATATACTATATATGCAGCACTGTATATACTGTCCCTGTGTATATACTATATATGTAGCACTATATGCTGTCCCTGTGTATATACTATATATGCAGCACTGTATATACTGTCCCTGTGTATATACTATATATGCAGCACTGTATATACTGTCCCTGTGTATATACTATATATGTAGCACTATATGCTGTCCCTGTGTATATACTATATATGTAGCACTGTATATACTGTCCCTGTGTATATACTACATATGTAGCACTGTATATACTGTCCTTGTGTATATACTATATATGTAGCACTGTATATACTGTCCCTGTGTATATACTATATATGTAGCACTGTATATACTGTCCCTGTGTATATACTATATATGTAGCACTGTATATACTGTCCCTGTGTATATACTATATATGTAGCACTGTATATACTGTCCCTGTATATATACTATATATGTAGCACTGTATATACTGTCCCTGTGTATATACTATATATGTAGCACTGTATATACTGTCCCTGTATATATACTATATATGTAGCACTGTATATACTGTCCCTGTGTATATACTATATATGTAGCACTGTATATACTGTCCCTGTGTATATACTATATATGTAGTACTGTATATACAGTCCCTGTGTATATACTATATATGTAGCACTGGATATACTGTCCCTGTGTATACTATATATGTAGCACTGTATATACTGTCCCTGTGTATATACTATATATGTAGCACTGTATATACTGTCCCTGTGTATATACTATATATGTAGCACTGTATATACTGTCCCTGTGTATATACTATATATGTAGCACTGTATATACAGTCCCTGTGTATATACTATATATGTAGCACTGTATATACTGTCCCTGTGTATACTATATATGTAGCACTGTATATACTGTCCCTGTGTATATACTATATATGTAGCACTGTATATACTGTCCCTGTGTATATACTATATATGTAGCACTATATGCTGTCCCTGTGTATATACTATATATGCAGCACTGTATATACTGTCCCTGTGTATATACTATATATGTAGCACTATATATACTGTCCCTGTGTATATACTATATATGTAGCACTGTATATACTGTCCCTGTGTATATACTATATATGTAGCACTGTATATACTGTCCCTGTATATATACTATATATGTAGCACTGTATATACTGTCCCTGTGTATATACTATATATGTAGCACTGTATATACTGTCCCTGTGTATATACTATATATGTAGCACTGTATATACAGTCCCTGTGTATATACTATATATGTAGCACTGTATATACTGTCCCTGTGTATACTATATATGTAGCACTGTATATACTGTCCCTGTGTATATACTATATATGTAGCACTGTATATACTGTCCCTGTGTATATACTATATATGTAGCACTGTATATACTGTCCCTGTGTATATACTATATATGTAGCACTGTATATACAGTCCCTGTGTATATACTATATGTGTAGCACTGTATATACTGTCCCTGTGTATACTATATATGTAGCACTGTATATACTGCCCCTGTGTATATACTATATATGTAGCACTGTATATACTGTCCCTGTGTATATACTATATATGTAGCACTGTATATACTGTCCCTGTGTATATACTATATATGTAGCACTGTATATACTGTCCCTGTGTATATACTATATATGTAGCACTATATGCTGTCCCTGTGTATATACTATATATGCAGCACTGTATATACTGTCCCTGTGTATATACTATATATGCAGCACTGTATATACTGTCCCTGTGTATATACTATATATGTAGCACTATATGCTGTCCCTGTGTATATACTATATATGCAGCACTGTATATACTGTCCCTGTGTATATACTATATATGTAGCACTGTATATACTGTCCCTGTGTATATACTATATATGTAGCACTGTATATACTGTCCGGTCCCTGTATATACTATATATGCAGCACTGTATATACTATATATGCAGCACTGTATATACTGTCCCTGTGTATATACTATATATGTAGCACTATATGCTGTCCCTGTGTATATACTATATATGCAGCACTGTATATACTGTCCCTGTGTATATACTATATATGCAGCACTGTATATACTGTCCCTGTGTATATACTATATATGTAGCACTGTATATACAGTCCCTGTGTATATACTATATATGTAGCACTGTATATACTGTCCCTGTGTATACTATATATGTAGCACTGTATATACTGTCCCTGTGTATATACTATATATGTAGCACTGTATATACTGTCCCTGTGTATATACTATATATGTAGCACTGTATATACTGTCCCTGTGTATATACTATATATGTAGCACTGTATATACAGTCCCTGTGTATATACTATATATGTAGCACTGTATATACTGTCCCTGTGTATACTATATATGTAGCACTGTATATACTGTCCCTGTGTATATACTATATATGTAGCACTGTATATACTGTCCCTGTGTATATACTATATATGTAGCACTGTATATACTGTCCCTGTATATATACTATATATGTAGCACTGTATATACTGTCCCTGTGTATATACTATATATGTAGCACTATATGCTGTCCCTGTGTATATACTATATATGCAGCACTGTATATACTGTCCCTGTGTATATACTATATATGTAGCACTGTATATACTGTCCCTGTGTATATACTATATATGTAGCACTGTATATACTGTCCCTGTGTATATACTATATATGTAGCACTGTATATACTGTCCGGTCCCTGTATATACTATATATGTAGCACTGTATATACTGTCCCTGTATATATACTATATATGTAGCACTGTATATACTGTCCGGTCCCTGTATATACTATATATGTAGCACTGTATATACTGTCCCTGTGTATATACTATATATGTTGCACTATATGCTGTCCCTGTGTATATACTATATATGCAGCACTGTATATACTGTCCCTGTGTATATACTATATATGTAGCACTGTATATACTGTCCCTGTGTATATACTATATATGTAGCACTGTATATACTGTCCCTGTGTATATACTATATATGTAGCACTGTATATACTGTCCCTGTATATATACTATATATGTAGCACTGTATATACTGTCCCTGTGTATATACTATATATGTAGCACTGTATATACTGTCCCTGTGTATATACTATATATGCAGCACTGTATATACTGTCCCTGTGTATATACTATATATGTAGCACTGTATATACTGTCCCTGTATATATACTATATATGTAGCACTGTATATACTGTCCGGTCCCTGTATATACTATATATGTAGCACTGTATATACTGTCCCTGTGTATATACTATATATGTAGCACTGTATATACTGTCCCTGTATATATACTATATATGTAGCACTGTATATACTGTCCCTGTGTATATACTATATATGTAGCACTGTATATACTGTCCCTGTGTATATACTATATATGCAGCACTGTATATACTGTCCCTGTGTATATACTATATATGCAGCACTGTATATACTGTCCCTGTGTATATACTATATATGCAGCACTGTATATACTGTCCCTGTGTATATACTATATATGTAGCACTGTATATACTGTCCCTGTGTATATACTATATATGTAGCACTGTATATACTGTCCCTGTGTATATACTATATATGTAGCACTGTATATACTGTCCCTGTATATATACTATATATGTAGCACTGTATATACTGTCCGGTCCCTGTATATACTATATATGTAGCACTGTATATACTGTCCCTGTGTATATACTATATATGTAGCACTGTATATACTGTCCCTGTGTATATACTATATATGTAGCACTGTATATACTGTCCCTGTGTATATACTATATATGTAGCACTGTATATACTGTCCCTGTGTATATACTATATATGTAGCACTGTATATACTGTCCCTGTGTATATACTATATATGTAGCACTGTATATACTGTCCCTGTGTATATACTATATATGTAGCACTGTATATACTGTCCGGTCCCTGTATATACTATATATGTAGCACTGTATATACTGTCCCTGTATATATACTATATATGTAGCACTGTATATACTGTCCGGTCCCTGTATATACTATATATGTAGCACTGTATATACTGTCCCTGTGTATATACTATATATGTAGCACTGTATATACTGTCCCTGTATATACTATATATGCAGCACTGTATATACTGTCCCTGTGTATATACTATATATGTAGCACTGTATATACTGTCCCTGTGTATATACTATATATGTAGCACTGTATATACTGTCCGGTCCCTGTATATACTATATATGCAGCACTGTATATACTGTCCCTGTGTATATACTATATATGTAGCACTGTATATACTGTCCCTGTGTATATACTATATATGTAGCACTATATACTGTCCCTGTGTATATACTATATATGTAGCACTGTATATACTGTCCCTGTGTATATACTATATATGCAGCACTGTATATACTGTCCCTGTGTATATACTATATATGTAGCACTATATACTGTCCCTGTGTATATACTATATATGTAGCACTATATGCTGTCCCTGTGTATATACTATATATGCAGCACTGTATATACTGTCCCTGTGTATATACTATATATGTAGCACTATATATACTGTCCCTGTGTATATACTATATATGTAGCACTGTATATACGGTCCCTGTGTATATACTATATATGTAGCACTGTATATACTGTCCCTGTATATATACTATATATGTAGCACTGTATATACTGTCCCTGTGTATATACTATATATGTAGCACTGTATATACTGTCCCTGTGTATATACTATATATGTAGCACTGTATATACTGTCCCTGTGTATATACTATATATGTAGCACTGTATATACTGTCCCTGTATATATACTATATATGTAGCACTGTATATACTGTCCCTGTGTATATACTATATATGTAGCACTGTATATACTGTCCCTGTGTATATACTATATATGTAGCACTGTATATACTGTCCCTGTGTATATACTATATATGTAGCACTGTATATACTGTCCCTGTGTATATACTATATATGCAGCACTGTATATACTGTCCCTGTGTATATACTATATATGTAGCACTATATGCTGTCCCTGTGTATATACTATATATGCAGCACTGTATATACTGTCCCTGTGTATATACTATATATGTAGCACTATATATACTGTCCCTGTGTATATACTATATATGTAGCACTGTATATACTGTCCCTGTGTATATACTATATATGTAACACTGTATATACTGTCCGGTCCCTGTATATACTATATATGTAGCACTGTATATACTGTCCCTGTATATATACTATATATGTAGCACTGTATATACTGTCCGGTCCCTGTATATACTATATATGTAGCACTGTATATACTGTCCCTGTGTATATACTATATATGTAGCACTGTATATACTGTCCCTGTATATATACTATATATGTAGCACTGTATATACTGTCCCTGTGTATATACTATATATGTAGCACTGTATATACTGTCCCTGTGTATATACTATATATGCAGCACTGTATATACTGTCCCTGTGTATATACTATATATGCAGCACTGTATATACTGTCCCTGTGTATATACTATATATGTAGCACTATATGCTGTCCCTGTGTATATACTATATATGCAGCACTGTATATACTGTCCCTGTGTATATACTATATATGTAGCACTGTATATACTGTCCCTGTGTATATACTATATATGTAGCACTGTATATACTGTCCGGTCCCTGTATATACTATATATGCAGCACTGTATATACTATATATGCAGCACTGTATATACTGTCCCTGTGTATATACTATATATGTAGCACTATATGCTGTCCCTGTGTATATACTATATATGCAGCACTGTATATACTGTCCCTGTGTATATACTATATATGCAGCACTGTATATACTGTCCCTGTGTATATACTATATATGTAGCACTGTATATACAGTCCCTGTGTATATACTATATATGTAGCACTGTATATACTGTCCCTGTGTATACTATATATGTAGCACTGTATATACTGTCCCTGTGTATATACTATATATGTAGCACTGTATATACTGTCCCTGTGTATATACTATATATGTAGCACTGTATATACTGTCCCTGTGTATATACTATATATGTAGCACTGTATATACAGTCCCTGTGTATATACTATATATGTAGCACTGTATATACTGTCCCTGTGTATACTATATATGTAGCACTGTATATACTGTCCCTGTGTATATACTATATATGTAGCACTGTATATACTGTCCCTGTGTATATACTATATATGTAGCACTGTATATACTGTCCCTGTGTATATACTATATATGTAGCACTATATGCTGTCCCTGTGTATATACTATATATGCAGCACTGTATATACTGTCCCTGTGTATATACTATATATGTAGCACTGTATATACTGTCCCTGTGTATATACTATATATGTAGCACTGTATATACTGTCCCTGTGTATATACTATATATGTAGCACTGTATATACTGTCCGGTCCCTGTATATACTATATATGTAGCACTGTATATACTGTCCCTGTATATATACTATATATGTAGCACTGTATATACTGTCCGGTCCCTGTATATACTATATATGTAGCACTGTATATACTGTCCCTGTGTATATACTATATATGTTGCACTATATGCTGTCCCTGTGTATATACTATATATGCAGCACTGTATATACTGTCCCTGTGTATATACTATATATGTAGCACTGTATATACTGTCCCTGTGTATATACTATATATGTAGCACTGTATATACTGTCCCTGTGTATATACTATATATGTAGCACTGTATATACTGTCCCTGTATATATACTATATATGTAGCACTGTATATACTGTCCCTGTGTATATACTATATATGTAGCACTGTATATACTGTCCCTGTGTATATACTATATATGCAGCACTGTATATACTGTCCCTGTGTATATACTATATATGTAGCACTGTATATACTGTCCCTGTATATATACTATATATGTAGCACTGTATATACTGTCCGGTCCCTGTATATACTATATATGTAGCACTGTATATACTGTCCCTGTGTATATACTATATATGTAGCACTGTATATACTGTCCCTGTATATATACTATATATGTAGCACTGTATATACTGTCCCTGTGTATATACTATATATGTAGCACTGTATATACTGTCCCTGTGTATATACTATATATGCAGCACTGTATATACTGTCCCTGTGTATATACTATATATGCAGCACTGTATATACTGTCCCTGTGTATATACTATATATGCAGCACTGTATATACTGTCCCTGTGTATATACTATATATGTAGCACTGTATATACTGTCCCTGTGTATATACTATATATGTAGCACTGTATATACTGTCCCTGTGTATATACTATATATGTAGCACTGTATATACTGTCCCTGTATATATACTATATATGTAGCACTGTATATACTGTCCGGTCCCTGTATATACTATATATGTAGCACTGTATATACTGTCCCTGTGTATATACTATATATGTAGCACTGTATATACTGTCCCTGTGTATATACTATATATGTAGCACTGTATATACTGTCCCTGTGTATATACTATATATGTAGCACTGTATATACTGTCCCTGTGTATATACTATATATGTAGCACTGTATATACTGTCCCTGTGTATATACTATATATGTAGCACTGTATATACTGTCCCTGTGTATATACTATATATGTAGCACTGTATATACTGTCCGGTCCCTGTATATACTATATATGTAGCACTGTATATACTGTCCCTGTATATATACTATATATGTAGCACTGTATATACTGTCCGGTCCCTGTATATACTATATATGTAGCACTGTATATACTGTCCCTGTGTATATACTATATATGTAGCACTGTATATACTGTCCCTGTATATACTATATATGC
Source organism: Dendrobates tinctorius (assembly GCF_039654945.1). Taxonomy (NCBI): domain Eukaryota; kingdom Metazoa; phylum Chordata; class Amphibia; order Anura; family Dendrobatidae; genus Dendrobates; species Dendrobates tinctorius. The sequence continues at coordinate 7,920,827 of NW_027361838.1, read as the reverse complement.
AGCACTGTATATACTGTCCCTGTGTATATACTATATATGTAGCACTGTATATACTGTCCCTGTGTATATACTATATATGTAGCACTGTATATACTGTCCGGTCCCTGTATATACTATATATGCAGCACTGTATATACTGTCCCTGTGTATATACTATATATGTAGCACTGTATATACTGTCCCTGTGTATATACTATATATGTAGCACTATATACTGTCCCTGTGTATATACTATATATGTAGCACTGTATATACTGTCCCTGTGTATATACTATATATGCAGCACTGTATATACTGTCCCTGTGTATATACTATATATGTAGCACTATATACTGTCCCTGTGTATATACTATATATGTAGCACTATATGCTGTCCCTGTGTATATACTATATATGCAGCACTGTATATACTGTCCCTGTGTATATACTATATATGTAGCACTATATATACTGTCCCTGTGTATATACTATATATGTAGCACTGTATATACGGTCCCTGTGTATATACTATATATGTAGCACTGTATATACTGTCCCTGTATATATACTATATATGTAGCACTGTATATACTGTCCCTGTGTATATACTATATATGTAGCACTGTATATACTGTCCCTGTGTATATACTATATATGTAGCACTGTATATACTGTCCCTGTGTATATACTATATATGTAGCACTGTATATACTGTCCCTGTATATATACTATATATGTAGCACTGTATATACTGTCCCTGTGTATATACTATATATGTAGCACTGTATATACTGTCCCTGTGTATATACTATATATGTAGCACTGTATATACTGTCCCTGTGTATATACTATATATGTAGCACTGTATATACTGTCCCTGTGTATATACTATATATGCAGCACTGTATATACTGTCCCTGTGTATATACTATATATGTAGCACTATATGCTGTCCCTGTGTATATACTATATATGCAGCACTGTATATACTGTCCCTGTGTATATACTATATATGTAGCACTATATATACTGTCCCTGTGTATATACTATATATGTAGCACTGTATATACTGTCCCTGTGTATATACTATATATGTAGCACTGTATATACTGTCCGGTCCCTGTATATACTATATATGTAGCACTGTATATACTGTCCCTGTATATATACTATATATGTAGCACTGTATATACTGTCCGGTCCCTGTATATACTATATATGTAGCACTGTATATACTGTCCCTGTGTATATACTATATATGTAGCACTGTATATACTGTCCCTGTATATATACTATATATGTAGCACTGTATATACTGTCCCTGTGTATATACTATATATGTAGCACTGTATATACTGTCCCTGTGTATATACTATATATGCAGCACTGTATATACTGTCCCTGTGTATATACTATATATGCAGCACTGTATATACTGTCCCTGTGTATATACTATATATGTAGCACTATATGCTGTCCCTGTGTATATACTATATATGCAGCACTGTATATACTGTCCCTGTGTATATACTATATATGTAGCACTGTATATACTGTCCCTGTGTATATACTATATATGTAGCACTGTATATACTGTCCGGTCCCTGTATATACTATATATGCAGCACTGTATATACTATATATGCAGCACTGTATATACTGTCCCTGTGTATATACTATATATGTAGCACTATATGCTGTCCCTGTGTATATACTATATATGCAGCACTGTATATACTGTCCCTGTGTATATACTATATATGCAGCACTGTATATACTGTCCCTGTGTATATACTATATATGTAGCACTGTATATACAGTCCCTGTGTATATACTATATATGTAGCACTGTATATACTGTCCCTGTGTATACTATATATGTAGCACTGTATATACTGTCCCTGTGTATATACTATATATGTAGCACTGTATATACTGTCCCTGTGTATATACTATATATGTAGCACTGTATATACTGTCCCTGTGTATATACTATATATGTAGCACTGTATATACAGTCCCTGTGTATATACTATATATGTAGCACTGTATATACTGTCCCTGTGTATACTATATATGTAGCACTGTATATACTGTCCCTGTGTATATACTATATATGTAGCACTGTATACACTGTCCCTGTGTATATACTATATATGTAGCACTGTATATACTGTCCCTGTATATATACTATATATGTAGCACTGTATATACTGTCCCAGTGTATATACTATATATGTAGCACTATATGCTGTCCCTGTGTATATACTATATATGCAGCACTGTATATACTGTCCCTGTGTATATACTATATATGTAGCACTGTATATACTGTCCCTGTGTATATACTATATATGTAGCACTGTATATACTGTCCCTGTGTATATACTATATATGTAGCACTGTATATACTGTCCGGTCCCTGTATATACTATATATGTAGCACTGTATATACTGTCCCTGTATATATACTATATATGTAGCACTGTATATACTGTCCGGTCCCTGTATATACTATATATGTAGCACTGTATATACTGTCCCTGTGTATATACTATATATGTTGCACTATATGCTGTCCCTGTGTATATACTATATATGCAGCACTGTATATACTGTCCCTGTGTATATACTATATATGTAGCACTGTATATACTGTCCCTGTGTATATACTATATATGTAGCACTGTATATACTGTCCCTGTGTATATACTATATATGTAGCACTGTATATACTGTCCCTGTGTATATACTATATGTAGCACTGTATATACTGTCCGGTCCCTGTATATACTATATATGTAGCACTGTATATACTGTCCCTGTATATATACTATATATGTAGCACTGTATATACTGTCCGGTCCCTGTATATACTATATATGTAGCACTGTATATACTGTCCCTGTGTATATACTATATATGTAGCACTGTATATACTGTCCCTGTATATATACTATATATGTAGCACTGTATATACTGTCCCTGTGTATATACTATATATGTAGCACTGTATATACTGTCCCTGTGTATATACTATATATGCAGCACTGTATATACTGTCCCTGTGTATATACTATATATGTAGCACTGTATATACTGTCCCTGTATATATACTATATATGTAGCACTGTATATACTGTCCGGTCCCTGTATATACTATATATGTAGCACTGTATATACTGTCCCTGTGTATATACTATATATGTAGCACTGTATATACTGTCCCTGTATATATACTATATATGTAGCACTGTATATACTGTCCCTGTGTATATACTATATATGTAGCACTGTATATACTGTCCCTGTGTATATACTATATATGCAGCACTGTATATACTGTCCCTGTGTATATACTATATATGCAGCACTGTATATACTGTCCCTGTGTATATACTATATATGCAGCACTGTATATACTGTCCCTGTGTATATACTATATATGTAGCACTGTATATACTGTCCCTGTGTATATACTATATATGTAGCACTGTATATACTGTCCCTGTGTATATACTATATATGTAGCACTGTATATACTGTCCGGTCCCTGTATATACTATATATGCAGCACTGTATATACTGTCCCTGTGTATATACTATATATGTAGCACTGTATATACTGTCCCTGTGTATATACTATATATGTAGCACTGTATATACTGTCCGGTCCCTGTATATACTATATATGCAGCACTGTATATACTGTCCCTGTGTATATACTATATATGTAGCACTGTATATACTGTCCCTGTGTATATACTATATATGTAGCACTATATACTGTCCCTGTGTATATACTATATATGTAGCACTGTATATACTGTCCCTGTGTATATACTATATATGCAGCACTGTATATACTGTCCCTGTGTATATACTATATATGTAGCACTATATACTGTCCCTGTGTATATACTATATATGTAGCACTATATGCTGTCCCTGTGTATATACTATATATGTAGCACTGTATATACTGTCCCTGTGTATATACTATATATGCAGCACTGTATATACTGTCCCTGTGTATATACTATATATGTAGCACTGTATATACTGTCCCTGTGTATATACTATATATGTAGCACTGTATATGCTGTCCCTGTGTATATACTATATATGCAGCACTGTATATACTGTCCCTGTGTATATACTATATATGTAGCACTGTATATACTGTCCCTGTGTATATACTATATATGCAGCACTGTATATACTGTCCCTGTGTATATACTATATATGTAGCACTGTATATACTGTCCCTGTGTATATACTATATATGTAGCACTGTATATGCTGTCCCTGTGTATATACTATATATGCAGCACTGTATATACTGTCCCTGTGTATATACTATATATGCAGCACTGTATATACTGTCCCTGTGTATATACTATATATGCAGCACTGTATATACTGTCCCTGTGTATATACTATATATGTAGCACTATATACTGTCCCTGTGTATATACTATATATGCAGCACTGTATATACTGTCCCTGGACACGGTGCATCCTGGCTGGAGCCCGGTGCTGGGTGAGGCTGTGTCTCCCTGAGGTAACCACCTCCGCAGGCGGCCATGTTGGGCACACGCTTTCTCTCCGGCACTGTCGTCGCCCCTCCTCGCCTCCCTTGGAGAGCGGCTCATACACAGGAGGAGGCGGCTCCTCTGCGCTCACACCGCCAGCTGCCACCCTGCAGCCAGTCCTCATCCACGTCCTCTGTCTCTCCGCCTCCTGGACTGTTGGGAGGGTGGGAGAAATCACAGACCGGACCCTGGATGTGTCAGCCTGCCGGAGGTGGGGAGAGAGCAAAGTGCACGGCCCGGGGCTGCAGTACCGACATGGAGTGATTACCGCCGGCCCTCCGCTGACCATGGCCGCCCTCAGAGAGTGAGGCAGACGCGTCCGGCATTAGCCCTCGGAGGAGCGAGTAACTTATGTGAGGCCGGGGCTCGGAGGACACCCAGGTAAGAGCCGCGCAGCCCCGGCAGCTGCCCCGGCCGCCTCCCTCTCACACCCCGCTGCCGTCCCCGGCCGCCTCCAGGCCGTATAGAGCGTGCTATTGTGCTGGGCAAGCCCGACTGTAGGCCCCGCAGCCCGCTCTCCTCCAGCCGCCAGGATGCCGCCTCTCCGGGCCGCGCCGTGGCCTCCCAGGATGCTGCTGGCAGGAGGCACAACTTCGCCACAACTTGCGCCCTGTCCGGAGGCCGCTGCTGTGCTGGAGCCCCTGTGCCAGGCCGCCCCGGGCTGCATCCAGGGTGCCAGCGGCTGGGAGACCGGGTACAATGGATGGTCGTGAGATGACCCTGCAGGCAGCCACAGTCTGACGTGGGGAGCCGCTGCCTCATTGCCCAGGTTGGCTGGCATTCGCCCTCGCCATGTCAGTGGGCTTCACTAGTGGTGTAGTGTGAGTGGTCCAGGGCCAGGCATCGCCCCTAATAACGAGGCCTCCTCTGTGCCATCACCAGGAGCCCGCGCGTCCTCGCCACCCCGGTGATGGTGCTGCACCGCGCGCCACGGGGCCCTCCATGGATTGTAGCCCATCGGCCTACAGCGTAGGACACTGGTGGGGCAGGCGGCCGATACTGGTCATGTTTGGGCCTACACGAGCCGTCAAAAACCATCACAAATGGCATACAGGTGCAAACGTCATCCTGATGTTCCCATAAAATTCTCATACACTAAGGGTGTAGGACAAAAGAAGTGGGAAACGTGTAAGAGCCTGTCCATTGCTCTGCTCATTGTAGGTGAGCGGTGGTTTTCGGTCACTGGTGTACTGCGCTGTGCTCTTCCTCTCCAGCCAGTTTACATCCGGCCAGGGTCTGCTAACAGCTCTTCGGACCCCCACCGGTGTGACATGGATGAGCTATCCGATGCATAGGCCTTCAAGTTTAGAGGTTGCCAACAGCTTTGTAGCACAAGAATCTAAATCCTTTATTCTTTCTCTAGGTATTGATATCTAGGTACTGATCAGATCTTTCCGTGATGTGTTTTCATACTGTGACAGAGAAGTGTCCAGGATTGAGTTCCGGTCCTGAATTGCTGGCAGTATCCTGCAACGCAGGAACCCGACCAGTGTCTCTGTGCTGCTCTGACTGTAGATCCTGACACAGGAAGGCACTGTGTCTGGAGTGACGCTGCTGACTGCGGGCAAGTTCCTGGTGAAGGCATAGGAAGCTCCTAGAACTGATCCCATTCTTGCCAAAATCCTGTTTCCTGTCCAGTGCTACTTTGGCATTTTCATGTGTCCCAGAAACATCTGCCACAATTCTTCTCCATGTGCACATGTCACTTATCTGCTTGAACCTGGGTCTCCTATGTATGGGTTTTTTCTCAGCTCATAGGGATCTATAGTGCTATTAATTTGGGTCATTAGGCCCGCAAACCAGCCAGGACTCATGAGGCTGGACCCAATGTGATCTTTTTTTTGTCTGCATATTTATCAATGTTGTCTAATTAGTGTACCCTGAGGCTGGGCAGTCCTAAAATGTGCTGGCTTTATCATAATGGTTAATGCTGTCTGATAAATTTGGAACATCCTTAAAGGGAGCCAACCTCTGCTATAGTGGTACTGTAGTGGAATACATGGCAATTCCTATAGTCTGAAGGGGCAATTTGTGTGCTGTACTATTATTGCCTATGCTGTTGAAGCAGGATATGTCTTCGCCCAGACTAGTCCTACCCCAGATCCTCTACTCACATCTACCCTGTTATAATTGACAGCTTCAATACACTTCTGGTCATGGCAGAAACATTGGAAGTCTCACACATGCAAAGTGCTGGCGACGCTGCCATGACCAGTAGTGCGTGGACGCTGTCGGGCATGCCGAGGTAGGTGTGATTAGAGGGTCTATGGCACATGTAAATCAGCCCTATTGTTTCCTTACTACACAAAGTGGCAAAGCTGAGCAGCCATGTAGGATGCCGTGGTTTTCATAGTTTATTTTGGTGGAGTTGGTGTAAAATTAACGGACTCCTAAAATATATAATAAATTAGGTGCTGTAGTACAATGCAAGGATGTGCTGTAAAGGTAGGTGCACCCATTCAGTAAACGCTTTGGGTTGGACGTGTGCAGCGTCCAGATGTTACAGCATAGTTTCAAGAAATCCCATGTCCACTATGCGTGCAGCTTACCTGTGGAGACAGACATGTGGCGCATCTTTCCAGACAGCAGAATGTCTATCTTGCGGAGAGGCGAGTCTCCGCCAGATAAATTTCACCCGTATAATGTATTGGACCCGGTGAATCCGCACGGTTCAATAAACTCATGTGGATTCACCTCCGTTCAATAGCCGGCAGCGGTTTGGACGCAGTGGACATGTGCTGCGCCCAAAGTGCTACCAATTCCTGAAAGTGTGCACACACCCAAAATGTTTTCATAAGAATTTGGGAAAGTTATTAAATATTGATCTAAGGGTCTGGGCTTTTAGTGGAGATGACTCTGTGCTGCTCTTTATGTACATGCTCAGTAGTGACCAGTGCTGTGGAGTCAGTCTGTCGGAATCTGTGGTTGGCTTACCGATTGCACAGCCCTGGTACATCATGGCGAGAGTAATGGCACAACACAGGCTGCACTGTACATGCCGACATCGCTACTGCGCTCATTGATTGGAGCGGCAACTATAGGATCGGGACAGCGGGCCTCATGGAAATCTATTTGACTATTTATCACTCAATTATTTGTAGTTTGAGTTGGCTGAAAAACCGATTGATTTGTGTACTTCACTAGTAACCATGCACGTGCCTTCATATTTCTCTAAAGCTATAGAACCTCATGTTACCTGTGGTTTTCTAATGTCTCTTAAGAGGTTAATAGCTTTGCTTGTTGGAAGAGGAAATAAATCCTGTAATCCTGCTTTTGACCCTCTTCCACATGAATAGTCATAGAGAAGGAGGAGGAAAGGAATTCATTCACAGGCGCCCCCTCCCTCCGCTCACATCCCTTCATACAAACGCACTGCTGTCCTGTCTGATGGCTGACAACAACTGTTTGGAAGGACTCGGTGGCATCTTTCTTCATCTTACTGATTGAAGATGGCAGAATGGCCATGTTGGTGACACTGAGGTACAACTGTGACTTGTGTCAATGTGAAGCCTTCCCTCCAGAGCTTGGGCTAATGGGTGCTGTCTGCAGAATATTAATGCTGTTTACAGTGCATGTATCCTGATACCAAGAATCCTCTCCTGATGACCTACAAAAATCTCATCAATCAAAGTTACACAGAGAAAAGTGTCCAAATGTTTCTATCAAGGTATTGCCATAAATGTGGTGAAGTGATAGGATTACTGAATCCATCGCTTGTCCTTTTTTTATTTTTGTCATCAAAATACACTCCTAAAATAAGACTGGAAGTATTTCATGTATTCCCTTTTAATTCAAGCTGTTAAAACGTCCGGCATGTCTTGGTTAGAGTCTCGAGACACAGCCCTTTCCTACAATAATATAAATATATGATCTTCTAAGATCTAGTGCCAATCCCATTGCAATCAGTGGCCCTGTATGTAATGCGTTGTTAGGCCATCTCTTCTAAAGTAAGCCTAGAGATGGACCTGCAGGGCAGATAGTTACATCCTCCGCATGGCTACTTAGAAGCAGATTGAGCGTGGATGTATTCGATGGGTTAGATTCAGAGATGTCAGGCTTAAAAACGTAAACAAAATCGCAGGCCAACCTTGATATTTATTAAAAACACACAAAATATACAATAAATGTAAAAAATGGTTTCAGATACAAAATGTGCTGCAAATGTGAACACATGTAATCCTAATACAATAATATACAAGAATGTAACCTTGTACAGAGAGGACATCAGTGGATTTCTAATCACACACCTGAGACCTACTAACCAATAAGTAAGAGAACCTTGTATGATCACCTGACATATTTTCAAAGACTGTTGGTCGTAATGGCCATTGTTGTGCCGGCAGCCATGTAATATCCTACAGGGCCATGTTCTGCCATAGACATGGTTTGGGAGTGGTGTAAGTGGGCACCACCTGTACCTGTGGCAGCAATGACATCTGATTGTCAGCTGCAGCTTTCTGTACAGTTCAAGCGCATAGGATACCTGATAATTATGGTGAATTCTTAGTGTGCCCCTGGGTTACTTCCAAGGAGTCCAGCAGAAGTTTGGCCACGTCCTTGGTGCTGAGACTCTGCAGTGTCCAGCAGTGAGAAATGATCGTCGCCCTCTTTGCTGTCCTCCTCCACCCATTTCCTGATCATAACTTTTTTGGCTTTGCCCTTCTTGGTAGTCAGCACCTGCACTGCGGGTTTAGGTGCCTCCAGTAAAACTCCAACTACTGCTGCAGTCGTATGTCGCTCTGGGGTAGCGACGCGCTTTGCGGACGAAAGTGCTGCGTCAAGGGAGCAATGTGAGGTGTTGGAGGCACGTGTGGGGCGAGTGCAGGTGCTCCGCGTCATTCGTGTGGTCGTGGTGACAGGTTGTTAGTAGGAGGATGTGGGTTATGAATTTATAGTGTTTATAGTATTAGCATGCGCTGTTTACAAGAGCAGGGCAGCTCTAGTAGAGATTGGATATTACCTTGTGGGTCAAATATAATTGCACTGCAGGCCTGAGATAGACAGGGATGGGTTAGAAGATAGCCTTAAGGGCCTGTCACACTAAGCGATATCGCTAGCAATATCGCTGTGACGTAGCAGCGATATTGCTATGTGTGATACTTACCTCCGACCGGCTCCCCGCTGGTTATCGCTGATCGCGCAAGAACGTCCTGGGCCGTTTTTTCGTCGTCCGCTTCCTGCTGTGACGACGAGCAACGCATGGATGCGGGTGGGAGGTCGTCGGGATCGCCGCGTCTGACAGGTAAGTAGCGACCCACGACCGCTGCTATGTCGCTGGTGAGATCTGCCTGTGTGGCAGCTCACTAGCGACCACTTAGAGATGCACCAGCGATCCATATCTTTGTCGGGATCGCTGGTGCATCGCTAAGTGTGACAGTACCCTTAGTCCAGTTCTTAAGGTGTCAGATTACCTCCACAGAAAAATTCAAAGGTGTCAATACTGAAATAAAAATGCTCAACCTAAGCAATCCCTTGCTGCTTTCTTTGAGACACTTGCCTAGTCTCCACTGATCGCTATTCCGTGGCTTTCTACAATTACTTGACCACTGGGGAATTTACATATGACAATAGTGGGGGGTCTACAGAGACCAGAAGAGGACACTGTTTAGGTGAGCACGGTTTCTTTAGTTATAGAAGGTTTCTGCCTCAAATCCAACCCTTGTAAATTTACCCTCACCTTGTAAGGGTTTCTGCAAAGTTCAGTGTCTAATCTGCTCATGTACATCTTGCTGTATCATATTGCCACACAACAGAGTAAGAGGAGGACATGTTGGCTTTGTTGTAGTAGTTCTGGACCCTGCTGTTACTTCTTTTCTCAGGTCACCTTTATAGTGTTTGATGGATGTGGTTATACTAGACCAGACATCACTTGGGGCATACACAGGTGCATCCACCACATCCGTATCCATCACATTCCTGCCGTCTCACATTTCACTGCCAGGTTATTGTTTTTAGAACTAAATCTTTGAAGTGAGTTCTTTGTATGAACATATCTCATGGTGATACATCTCTATTCTGAGACCTAAAACGTTGTTGACTAGCTGCCCTAAGGAAAAGATATCTGACAGGTACATGATGGAGGTTCAGCGCTGGACATTGTTAACCGAACAAAGAGAACAATTTGACTTTCATGGGACAATATTAAGGACTTCCATTGTGTCCAAAAGATAACCACCTAAATTCCCACTAAAAGTAGCTGGAGTCCATTTGGGCTTGTGCACACGTTGCAGTTTTGCTGTGTTTTTTGCCATGCAGGTTTGCTTGCAAAACTTGAAGCAATCTTGCTGCTAAGTGAATGAGAAACCTGAAGTTTCATGCACACGTTGCTTATTTGTGACTTGCAGATTTAATGCAGAAAATCTGTTGCATGTCCATTCTGTGTTTGTTGTTTTTTTTCCCCCTTCATTTTTCACCATTGACTTCATTCAAATCAGGCAAAAACATGGGTGTTTTCAGCTGCGTTTTTCCTGACAAGAGATGCAGAAATTTGTGCACCCATTTACTCAGCGCGTGCACATAGCCTAAGGCCTGTTTCACACACCAGTTTTTTTGGCGTCCGCCAAAGTGTGAAAAAACGGATCCGTTTTGCCACAAACGGATGCTACCGGATCCGTTTTTTTTGACGGATCCGCTTTAGCCACTAATGCAAGTCTATGGGGGAAAAAAACGGATCCGCCAAAAAAATGGCGGATCCGTTTTTTTAACGGAAACCGATGGATTTTAACGGACGTCAAAAAATGGAAGTGTGATCCACCACTAAGATGCCACAGCTCTCCGCTGTACTACTATTCTGGCATAGCGCCATGGCTTCCATTATGAACAGAGAATAGCTTGTACTGCTGTGAATGGTGTTTACTTGGCAGACTTGTATTTTGCTAATTACTTCAAAATAGTTAAGAATTTAATGCAGTAATTGTATTAATTTGGTTTTTAAAAATTAGAATTTCTGTAAAATGAAATCCAGGAATGTCTTCATTGTTCTATTTTTCCTTTTAATTGTATAGTTAGCTCATTTGCTTTCTGCCTGGCAAGTGGTGTGATGTGATCATCCATTCATCTCCACACATTGCTGCTCGGTGTGGCCCGGTTGGTGTGTGTGTGACACTAGCTGCTTATTAGTGGTTTCATTGGTATACTATTTTTATTAGATTTTATGCCAGGAACGTGGTTCTTATCTAATTCCCAGAGTTGACGTATCTATGATTGATTATTTGGAGTATACTGGTCTACATATGGTGATAGAGGAAACAGATGGTTCATTTATGTCAAAGAATATAGATGGGACATTTGCTACTGAAAAAGTGTGGATGTGGCTGGGAGTGTTGCCAGCCAGGAGTAAAAGCTGACTTTTCAGTTGTATTTACCTGGTGATCACTCGCATCATATTAATTAGCAGGGACTGGAGATATATTGGTAGTGTTAATTTATCCCTGAACCTCCAGGGCCACTCCATTACTTGCTAGCGCAGAGGCCTAAAATTGTCTTTTACTTAACCCCTTTCTGTCATGTGACGTACTATCCCGTCCATGTTCCCTGGGACTTAATTCCCAGGGACGGGATAGTACGTCACAGCGATCAGCGGCGCCCACGTGGTGAGCGCCGCTGATCGCAGCCGGGTGTCAGCTGATTATCACAGCTGACACCCGGCACAATGTGACAGGGGCGGTCACGGACCGCCCCCGACACGTTAACCCCTTGCACACCGCGATCAAACACGATCGCGGTGTACCGAGGGTTAAAGGGAAGCATCAGCAGGGAGGGGGCTCCCTCCGTGCTTCCCTGAGCCCCCCACAGCAGCGCAATGTGCAGCGCTGCTGCGGGGGGCTCCATCCCTGCAGGTCCCCGAATCCAAGATGGCGACGGGGACCTTCGGGGGCCTGCAAGGAGCTGGCTTCCTCATGCCTGCAAAGCGCAAGCAATGAGGAAGCCAGCAGCACTGCCTGTGACAGATCGCTGATCTGTCACCGTGATCTGTGATGTGACAGATCAGCGATCTGTCACAGGACAGGGATGTCCCACCTGGTACAATGTAATAAAGTTAAAAAAAAAAAATGTAAAAAAATTTTAAAAAATCGCTAAATAAAAAAAAAATGTTCCCTAATTCATTTTTTGGAAATAAAAAAACAAAACAATAAAAGTACACATATTTGGTCTCGCCGCGTCCGTAACAACCTGCCCTATGAAACTGTCCCATTAGTTAACCCCTTTAGCGAACCACTTAAAAAATAAAAACGAAGCAAAAAATGATTTATCATACTGCCGAACAAAAAGTGTAATAACGCGCGATAAAAAAGACGCACATAAATATGCATGGTACCGCTGAAAACGTCATCTTGTCCCGCAAAAAACGAGCCGCCACACAGCGTCATCAGTGAAAAAATAAAAAAGTTATAGCTCGCAGAATAAAGCGATGCAAAAATAATTATTTTTTATTTAAAATTGTTTTCATTGCATAAAAGTGCCAAAACATAAAAAAAGACCTAAATGAGGTATCGCTGTAATCGTACAGACCCAAAGAATAAAACCACTTTATCAATTTTACCGCAGGCGGAACGGTGCAAACGCACCCCCCAAAAGAAATTCATGAAACGCTGGTTTTTGTTCATTCTGCGTCCCAAAAATCAGAATAAAAAGCGATCAAAAGATGTCACGTGCCCGAACATGATACCAATAAAAGCGTCAACTCGTCCCGCAAAAAATAAGACCTCACATGACTCAGTGGGTCAAAATATGGAAAAATTATAGCTCTCAATATGTGGTGATGCAAAAACTATTTTTACAATAAAAAGCGTCTTTTAGCGTGTGACAGCTGCCAAACATAAAAACCGCCATAAATAGTAAATCAAATCCCCCCGTTATCACCCCCTTAGTTAGGGAAAAATAATAAAATTAGAAAATGTATTTATTTCCATTTTCCCATTAGGGTTAGGGGGTGTGTTGGGGTTAGGGTTGTAGTTATAATTGGGGGGTTTCCACTGTTTGGGCACATCAGGGGATCTCCAAATGCAACATGGCATCTGATCTCAATTCCAGCCAATTCTGCGTTGAAAAAGTCAAATGGTGCTCCTTCCCTTCCAAGCGCTGCCATGCGCCCAAACAGTGTTTTACCCCCACATATAGGGTATCAGCCTACACAGGACAAATTGCAAAACAACTTTTGGGGTCCAATTTCTCCTGTTGCCCTTAGGAAACTAAAAAATTGGGGGCAAAAATATCATTTTTGTGGAAAAAAATGTTTTTTTTATTTTCACGCCCGGGCGTTCTATACTTCTGTGAAGCACTTGGGGGTTCAAAGTGCTCCCCACACATCTAGATAAGTTCCGTGGGGGGTCTAGTTTCCAAAATGGTGTCACTTATGGGGGGTTTCCACTGTTTAGGTACATTCGGGGCTCTCCAAAGGCAACATGACACCAGCAGAGCATTCCATCAAAGTCTGCATTCCAAAACGTCACTACTTCCCTTCCGAGCCCCAACTTGTGCCCATACAGTAGTTTTCTCCCACATTTGGGGTATCAGCGTACTCAGAACAAATTGGACAACAACTTTTGGGGTCCAATTTCTCCTGGTACCCTTGGGAAAATAAAAAAAATTGGTGACTAAAAGATCATGTTTGTGGAAAAAATACAATTTTATTTTCACGCCCGGGCATTATAAACTTCTGTGAAGCACTGGGGGGGTCAAAGTGCTCACCACACATCTAGATAAGTTCCTTGGGGGGTCTAGTTTCCAAAATGGTGAAATTTGTGGGGGGGGTTTTCACTGTTTTGGTACATCAGGGGCTTTCCAAACGCGACATGGTGTCCGATCTCAATTCCAGCCAAAAACGTCAAATGGCGCTGCTTCCCTTCCGAGCTCTGCCATGCGCCCAAATAGTGGTTTACCCCCACATGTGGGGTATCGGCGTACTCAGGACAAATTGCACAATAACTTTTAGGGCCCTGTTACCCTTGGAAAAGTAAGAATCGAGGGTGAAAAGATCATTTTTGTGGAAAAAATATGATTTTTTTAATTGTACGGCTGTACGTTATAAACTTCTGTGAAGCCCTTGGGGGTTCAAAGTTCTCACCACATAGATAGGGTCTAGTTTCCAAAATGGGGTCACTTGTGGGGGGTATCCACTGTTTAGGTACTTCAGGGGTTCTCCAAACGTGACATGGCGTCCGATCTGAATTCTAGCTAATTTTGCATTGAAAAAGTCAAATGGCGCTCCTTCCCTTCTGAGCTCTGCCATGCGCCAAAACAGTGGTTTCCCCCCCACCCACATATCAGGTATCAGCGTACTCAGGACAAACTGCACAATAACTTTTGCAGTCCAACTTCTCCTGTTACCATTGGTAAAATAAAAAAAATTGAACCTGAAGTATTTTTTTTGTGATAAAAAGTTAAATGTTCTTTTTTTTTTTTTTTTTAAATATTCAAAAAATTCCTGTGAAGCACCTGAAGGGTTAATAAACTTCTTGAATGTGGTTTTGAGCACCTTAAGGGGTGCAGTTTTTTAGAATGGTGTCACTTTTGGGTATTTTCTATCATATAGACCCCTCAAAGTGGCTTCAAATGATATGTGGTCCGTAAAAATAAAATGGTGCTGCAAAAATGAGAAATCAATGGTCAACTTTTAACCCTTATAACTTCCTAAGAAAAAAAATATGGGTTCCAAAATTGTGCTGATGTAAAGTAAACATGTGGGAAATGTTACTTAAGTTTTTTGTGTGTCGTATCTGTGATTTAAGAGCATAAAAATTCAAAGTTGGAAAAGTGCGAAATTTTCAAATTTTTTGCCAAATTTCCGTTTTTTTCACAAATACACGCAAGTTATATGAATGAAATTTTACCACTAACATGAAGTACAATATGTCACGAGAAAACAATGTCAGAATCACTGGGATCCATAGAAGCGTTTCAGTCATTACCTCATAAAGGGACAGTGGTCAGAATTGTAAAAATTGGCCCGGTCATGAACGTGTAAACCACCCTTGGGGTTTAAGGGGTTAAATGATTTTTTTACTTAGATTTTAATATCTGTGTTTTCCTTTAGCAAAACAAATGCATTTTGTATGGGTCAGTAGGGAAATATCACATGAAATCATACTGCTTTTTTTTCTTCTTTTGTTAGTGGAGGCTTTCACTTGCGTGCTCATCCATTTGTTTGCCCCTTGCAGATATATTGATGTACAAATTCAAATGGATGATCAGTGAGAACCAGTCTTGGTGCATTAGATATATTTTACTTTCTCCATGTCTAATCGACCATTGATATGGTGAAATTGGGGTAAAGTGGCTATTGAAACCATGGATGCATATCTATACTTGTGTAATATTTGAGTCTACAAATAGGTGATTTACTATATTTTTGAACAAACTAAATGTTGATGTTTGATTCCTATGATATTGGAGCAATAGACTGCGGTGACAGGTTGAGTGCGGTTATTAGGGTTGGGAATGGTGCTCTCCATGATTAGTTCGCATCATGAATACTTGTCATATCCTTTCAGATCTTTAACTTTGGATATTTCAGTTTTATGTAATCCCCTTAGTGATGTATGAATAACTCTGTATAGTGCTAGCAGCTCCCTATGTGTGTACCCACGGTGATACATTGTTATATACAGTGCACCTTAGGGACAGCCACTGAGGAGCGGGGGTGCCACAACATTGCCCCCCTAGGATGCCAAATTCTGCTGGTAGGCAGAGTACATACCCAGTATAGGAGATATCAGGGTACATATATAACATTCCATTTTACTTGATCGTTTGCACTTTGTGTTGTTTGTCAGTGCATTACATTTTTAAAGTTGTTTTAATAGTTAATATATTAAAAAAAGTCCCCCATATGATTCCCTATTGATTGAGATGTTGTAACTATTTTTCTTCTCCTTTTTATACAGACATTACAGCACCAGACCACAGCTGATTCTTTCAAAGATAAAACATTGCTTTAAAACAGGCAGTGAAATGTTTTGCCTCTTTATGGTCACACGGTCATTATACTGTTAACAGCAGGGGCACATTTATAAGATTATCTCAGCACAGGAAAAAAATTCTTATCACATCCAGTTGTGGATATTATTTTTATTCCAAGATCTAGAGAATAAAATGAATATATCTCCAGAGGAAGCTGTAAACTCCACGCGAAACATGCGTTGGGGCTCTACTCTTTAGTCCTGGTAACTATTTGGCTCCATGTGTGTGTGTGAGTGCAAATATTAAGCATATGATTTACTGATAATTATGGACATGGTACCTGTATATCCATAGTGATAGTTAGATTCATGTTATAGGCTATGCTCATTACACATTTTTCATCCCTATAATATTTTTGCTGCACTTATCTCCATTGGGACCTAGAATTTTGTCACAGTATATACTTGAGTCTATGCCAAGGAACCTAATTTTACCACAGAAAAACTGGGAAAACTAATTGACTCAAGTATAAGCCAGGTATGAATTAGCTCCTCACCCCTATCGTTGTATGCATGGCCTCCTCATCCCCATCGTTGTATGCATGGCTCACAACAAAAAGCTTTAAAAAAATAATCCATTCTACTTACCTTCTTGTGCTCCCTCGCAGCGTCTTGTTCCGGTGCCAGCAGCTGCTTTATGCTTGTAAGCAGCACATGGCAGTGACGTAATGCGCTGCTCACAAGCAGAGCACAGCTGCCGGAATACTCACCATTCCCACGCTGGAGCTATGTGCCTGGAGGGCAGTGAGTATTCTTTCCTATTTAATAGCGCGCACAGTGTCAGCCACAGCAGCCGGCTCCTGCAGCTGCCGGGTGGTCACGTGTCTCCACTACTTAATATATATATACACCCCTCTCCACTCCCAGTGCAGTGAATATTAATTTCTCTTTAGCAGCGGACACAGGCTTTGGCCGCAGCAGCCGACTCCTGCCTCCTGTGACCCGCTGCTCCGCTGCTGATGCCCTCCCTCCATGTTCTGATCCTCACTCGAGGATAAACGGGGGGGGGGGGCATTTTTAGCCCGAAGAAGTGCTGAAAAACTCGGCTTAAACTCGAGTATATACAGTAACTTTTCATGCATCTGTCGTGTGTATTTTATATAATTGTCAGTGTATGTTTTGGCAAAAACTGCTTTCTGTCTTATTGCTACATATTAATTCTTTGGAGTGGCATTAATATCCACTCCCAACTTTTTGGGCCGTAATATGGTTTAGGTGGACCTTTTGTAAAAATGTACCTAGTGAATCTATTGCTATTTATAAGATTCTTAGCTCAGGAACATTTATTTTAATCACATCAAATTATGGAAGTTATTATTCAATCCAATCTACCCGAAGATTTCATCTATTATAAATTTATGCTTAACCTACAACACTGCCCTTCACCTCCCCAAACAAACCTATTTCAACACTCTCATCACCTCACTATCCAGTAACCCGAAATGTCTCTTTGACACTTTTCATTCCCTACTCAACACAAGAGTGCAGGCCCCATCCACAGATCTCCGCTTTGACGACCTAGCCAATTACTTCAAAGAAAAAGTTGACCATATCCGACAGAACTGTCCTCCCTCCCCCACTGCAGCTAGCTCAATCTCTGATTTTGAACCAGTCACAGAAAAAGAAGTAATCAGGCTCCTTGCATCTTCTCGCCCTACTACTTGCGCCAGTGACCCAATTCCATCACATCTCTTCCATTCCCTTTCCCCTGCTGTCACCTCTCACATAACAAAAATATTCAACCTCTCTCTCTCCTCCGGTATCTTTCCCTCCACATTTAAGCATGCCATCATACATCCACTACTTAAAAAACCATGCCTCGACCAAAACTGTGCCGCTTAAGGGGGTTTTACACATAGCGATATCGCTATAACGTCACCGATTTTGTGACATTATAGCGATATCGCTATGTGTGATACTTGCCTCCGACCGGCTCCCCCGCTGTCCATCGCTGATCACGCGAGAATGTCCGGCTCCATTTCTCGCGTGGAGGCGGGCGGGAGGACGCCAGGATCGCTGTGTGTGAAGGTGAGTATCGTGCGCTGCGTCACTGCTGCATCGTTGTGAGGTCTGCCTGTGTGACAGCTCACCAGCGATCCTGACCGGGTCGGATCGCTGGTGCATCGCTAAATGTAAAAGGGCCTTAACTATAGACCTATCTCTAAACTCCTGGAACGCCTGGTCTTATCGACCCTCTTCAATCCGGTTTCCGCTCTCTACACTCTGCTGAAACTGACCTCACTAAAGTCTCTAATGATCTACTAACAGCTAAATGTAATGGTCACTATTCCATGCTAATTCTCTTGGATCTCTCTGCAGCATTCGACACTGTGGATCATCAGCTCCTCCTCACTATGCTCAGCTCCCTTGGCCTCAAGACACCATTCTCTCCTGGTTTTCCTCCTATCTCTCTGACTGCTCCTTCACTATATCTTTTGCTGGCTTCTCTCATCTTTCCCTTACTGTTGGGGTTCCTCAAGGATCGGTCCTAGGCCAATTCCTAATTTCATTTTGTCCAATAGGGGTAGTATACATTCAGTAGATTTGGTTTCAGTACCATCTCTATGCTGATGACACCCAATGATACCCCTCTTTTCCTGACATCACGCCTGCCTTTTTAAAATAAAAAACACCAGTGATTGTCTTACCGCTGTCTCGAACATCATGTTCTCCCTCTGTCTAAAACTCAACCTGTCAAAAACTGAACTCCTCGTGTTTCCTGCGTCTACTAACCTACCTATGCTCGACATTGCCATTTCCGTGTGTGGTTCCACCATTACTCCCCAGCAACATGCCCGCTGTCTTGGGGTCATACTTGATTCCGAGCTTTCATTCAACCCCCACATCCGATCACTGGCTCACTTTTGTTATCTGCACATCAAAACATTTCTATAATTCAACCATTTCTTACTTTCAACTCTGCAAAAACTCTTAGGCTGGGTTCACACGTAGCGGAACTCTTGCGGAAATTACCTCGAGAAGTCCGGAATTCCATTCCGCGGGAAAATCGCATTTTAAATTCCTGCGATTTTCCCGCGGAAAAACTAGCATTTTGCAAGCGTAATTAGCTTGCAGAATTGCTAGCATTTTCCAAGCAATCTGTAGCCTCGCTTGGAGAACTGATTGACAGGTTGGTCACACTCGTCAAACATAGTGTTTGACGAGTGTGACCAACTTTTTACTATTGAGGCCGCCTATGCGACATCAATAGTAAAAGAATGTAAATAATATAAAATATATAGTTAATCTCACCTTCCGACGTCCCACGCAGCCTTCCCGCCTCTCTCCACGCTCCCGGTCCCAGTAATCCTTTGCGACAACGATGACGTCCATTCTCGCGGGATCGCGACGTCTCACGAATGACCGCTCGCAAAGGCTTACTGGGAGCGTGGAGAGGAGCGGGAAGGCTGCGTGGGACATCGGAAGGTGAGAATAACAATATTTTTTATCTTAAATTCTATTTTTTACAGGGATATGGTACCCAAAGCCCGGAGGACAGTCTCCTCTCCTCCGGACCGTGGGTACCATCCGCAAATGTTCTGCTTACTTTTCGCATGGTGTGCACAGCCACATGCGGAAAGTAAGCAGAACAATGCATTCCTATGGGTGCGGGATCGCCGCGATTCCGCGAAATTATTGAGCATGCTGCGTTTTTAACCGGAAAGCGATTCCGCCTCGGTAAAAACCGCAGCATTAGCACAGCATTGCGGAACCCCATGGGATGCTTATTTTTCGCTTCAAAATCGCGTGGTTAAAACCGCCGCGGAAACGCGAAAATAACGCCACGTGTGAACTCAGCCTTGCTGTTTCTCATAGATTCTCGTTTGGACTATTGTAACTCTCTACTAATCGGTCTCCATCTTACCAAACTCTCCCCTCTACAATCTGGCTTGAATGCTAAAAAACGAGGACAAGGAGTATGCGGTAAAAAATACTACAAAAATTTATTAAGTACTTACCACAAAGGATGTCCAATATAAAGAGGGCACTTCAAACAATCACATCACTCTTATCCCATACTCCACTATGCTAAGGGAAAACTAAGAGATCCCAATATAATAAAAACAAAAATCTTTATTAACAATGGTTAAAATTATAATAAAATATATATAAAAAAGTGCAATGCTGTCCAAGGGACACTGAGCAGAGAAAAATACCAAAAATGGTATATAACAAGCAGATTATTTCTGAAGTTCACAAAGAATATAATAACATATCAAAAAAGGTCACCTACACATGGATGTAAGGTGCAGTTCAAAGTGCCATAACTGTCCACACTTAAATTAAGATCACTAGCGCTCCCAGCATATGTGATTAAGGCAACATAGCCAAATAGAGAAAAAATTATATCAAGATATTATAAGGAGGACACGAATGTGACCGCTGTGAAACTAGCACCACCCAGTAATCCTAACTAGATCATAGCGTGAATATCAGATGAAAAAAGAGGTATTGCCTGATTTAAGAAAGCGTAACTGCTCAGCGTCCCCTCACCCCAACGCGAGTTTCGCCACCAGCTTCTTCCGGGGGCGTGTCAGGATGAGGGGTATCTGAATATTTATAAGGCGGACAGCCAATGAAAAAAGGGAAGGGAAAAGTGGGACGGTATCAGCTTACTACGGCGCATGATGCATTAGCCCGCCTCATCATTGACATACTTCCTCCTAATCGCGCTCGATGACACGCAGGCTGTGACGTCTGCATGTCAGTGTGAGAGCGCTTCAGGAAGTTATCAGAGGCTGGGATAATTGCGCATGCGCGCTGTATATTCCACATCTCACTTTGATATATATAATGTATACTTTATATTAGCAATGGGACGCTGAGCAGTTACGTTTTCTTAAATCAGGCAATACCTCTTTTTTCATCTGATATTCACGCTATGATCTAGTTAGGATTACTGGGTGGTGCTAGTTTCACAGCGGTCACATTCGTGTCCTCCTTATAATATCTTGATATAATTTTTTCTCTATTTGGCTATGTTGCCTTAATCACTTATATGCTGGGAGCGCTAGTGATCTTAATTTAAGTGTGGATAGTTATGGCACTTTGAACTGCACCTTACATCCATGTGTAGGTGACCTTTTTTGATAAGGTATTATATTCTTTGTGAACTTCAGAAATAATCTGCTTGTTATATACCATTTTTGGTATTTTTCTCTGCTCAGTGTCCCTTGGACAGCATTGTGCTTTTATATATATAATAAAATTTTAACCATTGTGAATAAAGATTTTTGTTTTTATTATATTGGGATCTCTTTGTTTTCCCTTATCATAATGGAGTAAGGCTATGTGCACACGTTGCGGAAACGCAGGTAAAGTGACCTGCGATTTAGTCTGCGGTTTTACCCTGCGGTTTCACACCTCTACTATGTTAAAGGTGTGAAACCGCTGCGGAAACCGCACAAACAATTGACATGTTGCGGATTGTAAACCACAGCAAAACCGCGCGGAAAAAAACGCAGCGTGAGCACAGCGGTTTTGAAAACCCATGGGGTTACATGGTACTGTACCATGTCTGTGGAACTGCTGCGTTTCCACAGGGCCAAAACCGCTGCGGAAACGCAGCAGAATCCGCAACGTGTGCACACAGCCTAAGAAATATTTATTAAGGACACAATATACTATAAAAACACATATAATAATAATGAAGTGATATGTTTCCAGGAACGTCCCAACAATAGGGGAAAACCACTCAGAAAAAGTATAAACAACTCCATGACTATGGATCCCTACAACCATAATTTTGTCACCATACACAAGGGATTCCATAGAACATGATACAGACAGAGCAACAGAAGATGTAAAGGTGTTGATGGTTTTGCATTTCAAAGACCTCTATGCACGTGTATGGGGGAGTCGATATTAATGACAGATTCTCTTTAGCAGTGGAACTGTAAGACTAAGTGCACACGTACCGGAACTCTCGCGGAAATTACCGCGAGAGTTCCGGAATTCCAGTCCGCGGGAAAATCGCATTTTAAATTCCAGCGATTTTCCCGTGGAAAAACTAGCATTTTGCAAGCGTATTTAGCTTGCAGAATGCTAGCGTTCTCCAAGCGATCTGTAGCATCACTTGGAGAACTGATTGACAGGTTGGTCACACTCGTCAAACATAGTGTTTGACGAGTGTGACCAACTTTTTACTACTGAGGCCGCCTATGCGGCATCAGTAGTAAAAGATAGAATGTAAAAAAAAATAAATAAATACTGTTATTCTTACCTTCCGACATCCCGCGCAGGCGTTCCCAGTAATCCTTTGCGAAAATGCCCGCGATGACGTCCGTTCTCGCGGGATCGTGACGTCTCGCGGTCATTCGCGATGACCGCGAGACTTCGCGATCCCGCGAGATCGGACGCCATCGCGGGCATTTTCGCAAAGGATTACTGGGAACGGGAGCGTGGAGAGAGGCGGGAAGACTGCGCGGGACGCCGGAAGGTGAGAATAACAATATTTTTTATTTTATAATTCTATTTTTTACAGGGATATGGTACCCAAAGCCCGGAGGACAGTCTCCTCTCCTCCGGACCGTGGGTACCATCCGCAATTGTTCTGCTTACTTTCCGCATGTTGTGCACAGCCACATGCGGGAAGTAAACGGAACAATGCATTCCTATGGGTGCGGGATCGCCGCGATTCCGCAAAATAATGAGCATGCTGTGGTTTTTACCGCGAAGCGATTCCGCCGCGGTAAAAACCGCAGCATTAGCACAGCATTGCGGAATCCCATAGGAATGCATGGGATGCTTATTTTTTGCGGCAAAATCGCGCGGTTAAAACTGCCGCGGAAACGCGAAAAAAAACGCCACGTGTGAACTCAGCCTAATTGTTATCATTCATTTTT
Source organism: Dendrobates tinctorius (assembly GCF_039654945.1). Classification (NCBI taxonomy): domain Eukaryota; kingdom Metazoa; phylum Chordata; class Amphibia; order Anura; family Dendrobatidae; genus Dendrobates; species Dendrobates tinctorius. The sequence goes on along the minus strand of NW_027361838.1, from coordinate 7,897,448 downwards.
TTTTATTTTTATTACAATTAGGTCACTATTGGGCTCCAGATAGGGAAGATAGTAGTGACCGCTAGACTGATGGCTGTAATTTTGGATCTGTTCGGCACCTATTTCTGATTAGGCTTTCTCCCGGGGAATGTGGGTATATCTTTATTTAATGTGACATGAAAACGGGAAGCTTGAAGGAACACTAAGCTACAAATAGCCCTGGTATGTATGACTATTTAGTCAGCTGTGGACTTCCTGCAGTAACAGGACAAGATATCCTTCTCCCAGGCAGGGTGTGGAGTTCCTGACTGTTTTCCTGCTTGCTGTGGTACTGCTTTCCATGCTGACTGCTTGCATGTTTCATGTACAGTCATATGAACCAGAGATGATTTCTTCTGTCTCTATGGAATAAAGCCTGTTTCTAACCATGAACTTTGACTCCAGATAAACATTTCTGGCTACACCTTGTTTATTTTATAGCCTTGTGCTTTTGTTTCCGCTCTGGATCTGTTCTTTGCTTGAACGCAGCCGTTTCTTTCGACTTTTTCTTTTCTTACTTCTCCTCCCCTTCTCTTGTCTATGGTTACTATTAATGTACTTTCACAATTTTCTGTGCTTTAATGGGAACCTGTCAAATGTGTATAAAAAAAAAACACAAAAAGGAAAACATGCAGCCATAGTGATAATTTGCAGGTATATGGGTATGTGCGCATGTTGGGTATTTGTTTCCGGAAATTTCTGCAAGGTTTATGCATCTCTTAGCAAAAACGTGCGTGTTTTTTTTTTCTGCATGTCTTTTTGTACAGCAATGAATGCTTTTTTGAGTAATGGGATTAGGACTTGGTGTCAGCAGCAGTCACTGGCACCAAGCCCTAGGTTTAGTAATGAAGAGGTGTCAAGTGGGATGATAGTATTGGGGTTGATGTCAGCCTTATTATTGGCAGCTGACATGAAGCCCAGGTTAGTAATTGCGAGGCGTCTATAAGACGCCCCTGTTACTAACCGCATGGTAAATGTTTGTAAATAAAATACACCCAGAATAAAGTCCTTTCTTTGAAAAAAAAAAAATGAATCCTTTATTAAATCTAAATGTACCATACTCACTGAACACTTAATCCCCGATGCCCATATCCCCTGTAAGCAATCAAATATAATAACCATATACTCTTCTGCCTGCCATAGTACACGTAAGCCAGAGTGTACCACGGCAATCTCACTTATAGAACAGTCACATCGAGCGATGTGACTGCTCTAACCGGCCGCCAGCAATACCTTGACAAGAGCGTCATCACTCCGTCAGTGTATAGTGCGGAGCTGCCACGAGTGGTCACACGAGTTCATCAGCTGATGAACTCGTGTAACCTCATTTAAGGCAGCTCCGCTCTATACACTGCAGGAGTGATGACGCTTGTCGGTGAGCTCACCGTAATCGATCCCCCTGCTCCTTTATGGACATCCCATTCCGCACACATACTGCAGAGCAGCGTGTCGATCAAGGAGTAGTTATTGCAGGACGCTGACTGTTAACAGACCTGGTGTCGCACCAGAGATGGTCTTAAACTAACTGTTCGGCCCCAATAAAATAATAAAGCCTGTATTCTCCTTACATGCTGGCTCTGTTGAAGTGGTGTCAGCACTCGCGGTCCTGGGGCTCCCGTGCTGCTGTTGTGACACCGGCGCCCAGTCAGCACTGGCATCACTGTCTCTTCCTTGAAACAAACTGAGCATGAAGAGGCAGTCCGGGCTGCATTTGATCCCTTGCTTCCTCTTCATGTTCAGTTTGTCCGAAGACAGAGACAGTGACGCTATCTCTGCAAGATAGATATCACCGTCCTATGTATAGGACGCGGTGATTCCGCATGGTTCAATGAATCACCTCGCGTACAAAAGCCGGTAGCGCTTTGGACGGAGCTGCGTCCAAAGCACTGCTAATACTGACCATGGAGACATATACCCTAAGAAGTAGGGGCAGGAATTTGTCTGCTTTCCTGCCTAATGAACGTAATGACAAGTGTGAAGTTCTAGCACCTATAATGATGGCAGAATTCTGATGAAGGAACTGCACATTAATTATAGAATAGATTAGATGTTCCAGACAATAATAGGGATAATTCTTATTGTTGGGAAGAAGGCAGTAAGAGCTTAATTTTCTGCAGGTTTTGTGTGAACAAACACATTTACTTTCATTATTGTCACCTCTCTAAAGCATACTTGATATTTGTTAAATTAGTTGTTGACCAGGTGCATGATCACTATAAACGGGGGGGGGGTGTATCCCAGGGCTTCACAGTTGATGGAATAAAGTGAACTTTCTCATATTGTCTGAACAATAGTTTACATTGATCACAATCCTGATGAGTATAATGTAACTCGTTTTTCTTCTCTTTCAGGTTACATCGGGGGCTTAGCTACAGCATTACAGAATGCTGTAGATAAGCCCCTGATGGCGGTGGCCGTAACTCATAGGGCAATAATGAGGTGACAGATTCCCTGTAACTTGAGGTTTCCAAAGATGCCAAGCAGTTAAGACATGACCATTCTTCAGTTGTTTTCAGCTTGGAAATGCAAGTTTTTATTTAAAAAAAAAAAAAAAAAAAAAACCCCAGACTAAACATGGCTGAAGAGATGCTTCAGGACAAAAACCACCCATGTGTCCTAAGGAACCTTACTCCTAAAAAACTTGCCAGGTTCATGTCTAAAAGATGTTGTGTGCACATACCCTGAATTATTTGGGCTATCAGGTCTTAAGATACTGTCACACTAAGCGATATCGCTAGCAATATCGCTATAACTTGTGACGTTATAGCGATATTGCTAGCGATATCGCCGTGTCTGATACTTACCAACAACCGGCTCCCCCGCTGGTTATCGTTGATCGCGCGAGAACGTCCTGGACTGTTTCTCGTCGTCAGCTTCCCGCGGCGCTTCCTGTGGAGAGACGAGCGCGGAGCCGGGCGGGAGGACGTCAGGATCGCCTAGTGTGACAGGTAAGTAGCGACCCCCGTCCCCAGCGATGTCGCTGGTGAGATCTGCCTGTGTGGCAGCTCACTAGCGACCACTTAGCGACCAGTGATCCTGACCGCGTCATATCTATATTTACTTTTCATCAAAGCAGTTCATGAAATGCACATTGCGCATGTTTACCATCCACAAAGCTGCATGAGACACTACATTTCAAGTCATCTATCAGTAGGATCTACCCTCCTAATCTGTTTACATGGGCATGCCGATCATGGGGATCATAGCAAGTTGAATGAAATGATACTTTGATATCCACAATCTGTTATTCCAAAGAAATCCACTTTCTTTTATGTAAATGAGATGTTCAGGACTTAGAGCTTATTTTAAATAAAAGGAGACATTACCTTTTGTGAGACATGTAATGACTGACACTTTTCTCTCATAATCACAAACAGCCTTGAAGTGAGGTTAGAACTAACTCCGTACAGCAGAAGTGAACTTTGTTACATAACAAACATTTGTTTTTACAGTTCTTGCTCATGTCAGCTCTGCTGCAGAGCTGTACCTGATTGTAACGAACACAGTACAGCAGAGATGAACCTTGTCCCTGTACAAACAAGAAAGATATCTGTGGTGTCCTCTCACAGTGCTTAAGCTTTTATTTCGCAAGCAGCCAGTACAACAGAACTGACAGCTCTGGAGTAGACAACTGCAAATGTTTTTTTTGTGTATATAATGAGACAAAGTTCAACTCTACTGTTTTGTGCTGATTATAATCAAGCACAGTTCTGCAGCAGAGCTCACAGCACTTTCAGACGAAATCTGTAGATGTAAATGTCTTTGCAATAAGACAGAGTTTGCTTCTGTTTTGTGTTCTATCTCACTGCAGAGCTGAGTGGTTAGGAAGTCAAAGTGTCAGTCATTACATGTCTCACAATGGTAACATCCAATTTCATTTAAAATAATCTCTGGAGACAGATTTTCTTGCAGATCAGGGTCCGGACCATAGTTCTTAACATTTTTTTGCATAATAGAGCATGGATTACTCTGGAATATGACATCAGAGATTAAGGTATCATTTTATTAAACGTCCTATAGCCTACATGTCCATATAGATGGCTGGAGAGGGTTGATCGTACGGACAAGTTCCCTTTTAAAGGGAAACTCTCACCATGAAAGTGCAGTCCAATCTGCAGGCACAGTGTTGTAGAGCAGTGGCAGCTGATTAGATGGATATATAGTTTGAGAGAGTATTCCATATAGCCTGTTTTCATTATTTAAACCTCTGCTCTTTCTGGGTTTATTGGTCCAGTGAGCGGTCTTATTAGTAATTGACAGCTATCTTTGTATGCACAGTTATATAAAAGAAGCTGTCAGTCACTGATGGGACTTCCCACTGGACTGAAAATGACAGAACAGGGATATAAATGAATAAAACAAGGGTCATACTGAATCTTTCCTAAAACTATATATTAATTTATTTAACTCTGTAACATAATGCCTGCAGATTGGACTGCCTGCATTTTCATATTGGCAGGTTCCCTTTAAGTACATATGTATTGATTAATTGATTTGAGTAGAGTGACAAGACTTACAGTTCCACAACTTTTTTTTTTTTTTTTTTTTAACCCTTTTACAACTTTTGACGTATAGGTATGTCATAGGTCGCCTCCCCCTGTTTGATGCGGGCTCCAGCGGTGAGCCCGCAACTTTTAAGGCACGTCAGAAAATCAGCTGACACATGCCCCTAAGAGCCGCACGTGTTCACATGTTAAATGCTGCTGTCAATCTCTTAACAGCGACATTTAACATGATCTCGTCGGAAGCGCGTCACTAACTCCGCCTATTGTGCCCGTGTCGCCGATGGGTTGTCATGACAACACAGGGTCTGCAGGAGGCCCATGTGGTTGTCATTGCTTGATTACTTTGAGCCCCTCTGTGGCCGGTTCTCATAGCAGATGAGCATTTCTGCTGCGCTTTTCAGGGCTGCAGCCCTGCTATGTTGTAGCACAGGCGATCGGATGATTGCTGTATCTAGTCCCATGGAGACTATTGAAGCCAGGTTGCTGCAGGTTATCATTCACAACACCCCTATTGTAATAACCTGGAGCTTGCCTGCTTGTATAGATGTGGACACACCCCTTATGTGCCACACCAGAGTCACACAAGGACTCTAATATACCTGCAGAAACGCATGAAACATAAGGCCCTTTTACATTTCGCGATCCGACCAGCGATACGACCCGGTCAGGATCGCTGGTGCATCGCTAAATGATCGCTAGTGAGCTTTCATACAGAAAGATCTCACAGCGATGCAGCAGCGACGCAGCGCACGATACTTACCATTCACACACAGCGATCCTGCGTCCTCCCGCCCGCCTCCACGCGTCGCTCGTCGTCACAGCAGGAAGCGCCCGACGAGAAATGGAGCCGGACATTCTCGCGCGATCAGCGATGAGCAGCGGGGGAGCCGGTCGCTGGTAAGTATCACACATAGCGATATCGCTAGCAATATCGCTACAACGTCACAAAACCAGTGACGTTTTAGCGATATTACTAGCGATATCGCTATGTGTAAAACCCCCTATAGACTTGATATCACCAGCAATCACCATGTTGGTTTCCAACTTCCAAAAAAGTTGAGCTGCAGCCCACTGACATTGATTTGACTTCTGCTCTTCCTCTTTCACATCTAGGTTTCTGTTGAGAGTGTGATATGCAATGAGGTATTAGATCATTTGAACTATTTACACAGTGAAAACAAAAGGTGTTTGTTCTTGCCCAGTTGCTTGTAATGTGTGGTTGGTGATGTACTTTGTACTCAGGGCTTTCATTTATGCTAATAAGTTGCCGATAACGACTTTCACGTTGTTCTTATTAATAACGTGTGTCATCGAGCAGTAAAGACCTAACCGGCCGTTCTCTACAGCCTGCTTGCTGTTTGCTACATCTAGAAATAAGCATTTTTACCAGTCAAAACAACAACTTTTTCATTTTTCTTATTTGATAAAAAAAACTTGACATTCAGTACCAGGACTGAACAGCTGTGGACAAGCAATCCTAGGTCTATTCCCCCAATGCTCTACAGACACCTCTACAGGCGTCAGACATGTAAAGGCTTATTTCTCCCAAGTAAGACTGAAGGCAGATGGGATGATGTGCTGCAGAACTCCTTATGTAAAGCAGAGAAGGGTTAGGGTACCGTTACACCTAGCGATGCACCAGCGATCCCGACCAGCGATATGACGCGGTCAGGATTGCTGGTGCATCGCTAGGTGGTCGCTAGTGAGCTTGCCACACAGGCAGATCTCACCAGCGACATCGCTGGGGACGGGGATCGCTACTTACCTGTCAGACGCAGCGATCCTGCGTCCTCCCGCCCGGCTCCACGCTTCGCTCGTCCTCACAGCAGGAAGCGCCGCAGGAAGTGACCGACGAGGAATGGTCCAGGAGCTTCTTGCGCGATCAGCGATTACCAGCGGGGGAGCCGGTCGGAGGTAAGTATCACATGCAGCGATATCGCTAGCAATATCGCTGCAACGTCACAAAATCGGTGACTTTACAGCGATATTGCTAGCGATATCGCAGTGTGTAACGGGGGCTTAAAGCAATCACCAGCAGTGCCACCCATATCGATAGGACATTTATGGCATGAGTCTACCCCTTTAAGCTTTCCAGGACTGAACAGCTGTTGGCAAGCAATCTTGGGTATATTCTCCCAGTGCTCTACAGACACTTCTACAGGCATCAGACATGTAAAGGCACATTTCTCCAAGTAAGGCTGGGGTTACGCTTGCGAGTGTGATGCAAGAAACTCGCACATCAATAACCAGCGCTGCCGCGGAACCCAGACCGGAGCGTTCAGCTGCATAAAAATACTTGCAGTCGTACACTTCAGTCCCGAGTGCTGGCAGCAGTGCCGGGTATTGATGTGTGAGATTCGCGCAAGTTTCTCGCATCACAATCGCTACTGTGACCCCGGCCTAAGACTGATGGCAGAGGGGATGATGTGCTGCAGAACTCCTTAAGTAAAGCAGAAAAGGGTAAAGTAATCGCCAGCAGTGCGACCCTTATGGATAGGACATTTATGGTATGAGTCTACCCCTTTAAGCTTTTAGCTATTTTGACCACTTCACGTCCTTTCACCTACCCATACCTCATAGTTGGGGAAGAGTTCCCAACCATTGACTTGTGTGTACCACCGTATCTAAAGGCATGGTGATCGCATTTATGTGCCTGTTTAACAGCAGGGCATCAGGATTCTTTTCAACGGAGGGAGGGGAGTTTTCACCACCCCCTGCCCATTGCTACGATCGATGTGATTAGTTGTTCTATTCTGAACAGCCAGTTGTAGAGATTTCAGTGTTTCTGCAAATGAAATTGCCAGAAACATTGAAGACCAGCTATGATCTCTTTTAACCCACACACATTGCATCTTGCAGCTTCCGAGCCACTGATCAGTGACACACATCGCTGATTGGTATCCCTGCTCGCTTTGGGCCTAGGACTTTTTTTTTCCCCGATTTTTAATCCCTCTTTTGCATCACCTCTGAAGTGCGTCCTGCAGCTGCTGATCAGTGACACCACTGATCAACATCCCTGCTCGCTTTTGGCTTGGGACTTTTTTTTTTCCTCCTGTCCATCCTCTTTCACCTGTAACACCACCTTTGTGCGTGTGCCCTACAGCCATTGAATGCTAATTAGTGACTCGCATCACTGAACAGCATCCAGTTGTTGTTGGGTTTTGTTTTTTTTTTTTCAAAAAGTGTAAAAAAAAATAGATTACTAGATTAGAGTGAGTAGAAATGTACTGTAGTAGTTCAATTATACTACAGTATTTACTAAAATATAAGCACAATTTGCGTCAGATTATTGCATGTGTTCAGTAATTTGTTTTTGCTAACATTCGATTAGCAATTGTAATTTTACAATTTTAGTGGAAAAATCTTGTAGTACTTAGGCTAGTTTTTTTTTTTTTTCCTACTGCATAGACTTGCGGTTAGTATAATTTAGTTGCAGGCACTCGGTAATTGTTTTTACTCTCATCCATTTAGCAAGTTTTTTTATTTTACCTAATTTTTATATTCTACTTTCTATTTTCATATTTTTATTTCTAGATTCTTTTTTTCTATTCTTTCTATTCTCATTTTTTTTAAATTTCTTCTATTATAACCTTAATAAATAAAGTTTACAGCACACAACTTAATTAAATTTAGTTATCCATACATATACATGAAAAAGACAACAGACACTCACACCACCCACGTGAAAAATAAAATGTCCTGCTCTTCTCAAAGATGGTATTTAGCTGAGGAGGCATACACCTTGTCTGACATTGGTGAGGGAGAGGATACCACCTTCCTCTACTTTTCTTCCTCCAGTGATAATGAACACCCATTCAGACGCCCCAGGACAGCAAATGAGCCAGCGCCCACTGTTGGTGACGCTTTTTAGAACTCGCCCTCCAAAGATTGAGTCACAGGTTTATGATTTTGTGGCCTGATTAGGAATCTAATTGGACATTGCCAGCCTCAAAGAAATATATTTTTTTAAAGTCTTTTGCACTGAAGATTTTGTAATCTTTATGGTGGTGTAGACAAATGTACATACTCAACTATTTATTGCCAAAAAATCACACTTTAACACTTTATCATATGCTAATTGGACCTAACATTAATCCTGAGAAACCCCCAGCACTGTGTGTCATTGGTGCGAGAAGACTGCCATCTATGGTGCAGACTGGACCATGCGGAATGAAGCGGAAGGGTTGCAGGGAGCACGAGTTTGGATGGAACACCTAGTCAGGTGCCATTAATGACTGGGTTCCTGAGTATAAAAGATCTGTATGCCAAATCGGAGCCTCTTTGTGCCAGGAAAGAGCATGGACCAAGCAAGTGCAGGGGAAGATGCTGCAGCAGGGTTGACAGACCGCAGTAAGGTTTGTGCACCAACAGGCCGCTGCACGGTCAAAGACAGGACCTGAGCGGCGCCAGTCCTGGAGTACAGACTTCGCCAGTCAAGGCTGAAGATTTGATCTACGTCTGTCAATACCCAGAGATCCGACTACACCGGTTCGAGGACCAAATCCCAGTCCTACCTCAGTAAAGTACCGGAGCCCAGCCTCATCCTTTCAGACCCAAGAGACACCTGCTGACAGTCGAGCACCGAAGATCAGTGAGGAGACTTTGCTCCGAGAGAGGATGCCTGTGATGGTGAACACAGTGCAAGTGAGCCTGGCCATTGCCTTCAGCAGTGTTGTGTGGTACTGGGGTTGGCCTGGCCTATTACAGGGGACAGGGCGGGGGTCAATTGAAGTGAAGGAGGCCCAACGTGCTTTAGTAAACTTTGTCAAGAGGACTTGTTGCCCAGCGTGAAGAACCGGTGATGCCTCCTTCCCCCTACCTGTGAGGCCTGTTTCACACTTCCGTTTTTTCAAATCCGTCAAAATCCGTTGGTTTCCTTAAAAAAACGGATCCGCCATTTTTTTGCAGGATCCGTTTTTTTTGTCCCATAGACTTCCATTAGTGGTTACCGCGGATCCGTCAAAAAAACGGATCCGTTTTTTTAAAAACGTATCCGTTTGCATCAGTTTCCGTCAAAAAAACGGAAACGGATCCGTTTGGCGGACACAAAAACGGAAGTGTGAAACAGGCCTTAGGGCCATTGCTTCAGGAGGAGACAACGCAGTAGCTTCCACAGGAACTGGTAGATCACCCCTGTTAAACTGACATATGCAAAATTCCTAAGAGACTTCCCTAATGTTTAAAGTGAACGCTAAGGCTCATATTATTAATGTATAATTTACTTGTGATTATTCTGTTCTATACTTTTTAACTGTTTCCACCACTACTGTGAGTTCCTCCATATAGGAGTTCAAATAGTTCATTGGCTGTTACCGCCTCGTGTCCTCTAAGTTTTGCGTTCGGTCACTTGCATTACCGATGGCGTAGAAGTGATCAATTTTTGGGGCCTTGTCCTTCACATGGGAATAGTGAAGAAGCCAGAAGTTAAGCAATATTGAAGTGTTTTATTTAACACTTCGGTTTTCTGCATGGATTTGACCTGGAAACACTTTGATGCCATTCACAAATTCATTTCATTCATTGCATTTCAACAATTATGCACAGTGTTCAGCCCGAGATGACCCCAACTTTGACTGACTTTATAAAATTCAGCTAGTCTTTGATCACTTCAGCAATACATTTGTGTAATTCCCAAAGGGAAATTTTGCGTCGGGGAGGCTTAAATTCCCAACAATACCTGCCCAGTAAGAAAGCCAGGTACGGAATAAATTTGTGCAAACTGTGCAGGAGTACCTCAGGGTACACACACACAGATTTAGGGTTTATGAAGGGAAGGACACCCAGATTCAACCCCTTGAATGGCCATCCTGTCCTGGGAGTGAGTGGGAAAAAGAGCTACCACAACATGTAGTGCTGTGCTCATAAATCAGAGACAACTCCCTGGTTCACAAATTGGGTCCCTGCTTATTTCAAATTTACTCTAATTTATTGCACAACTTGATTTACCCTACACAAATCACACATCCCGACCTGATGCACTCTACACAACTTGCATATGCAACCAGATTATAAAATTTACATATCAGGAAAACACTGGATCAGTTTCAATATAGGGAAACAAATTCCATCAAACTCGCTGCTCTAAACCATCACTCCTTCCTTTTGGAGTCCGGCAGTGTGCCCAAACAGTAGGTTTCCACCACATATGGGGTATCTGCGAACGCGGGAGAATTTGCACAACAAATTGTATGATGTATTTTCTGTTACCCTTGTGAAAATGAAAAATTTGGGGCTAAAGAAACATTTTTGTGGGAAAACGTAAAACGTACATTTTTTTTTTCCCATGCATTGCTTTAATTCCTGTGAAGCACCTGAACGGTGTTAATAAACTTCTTGAATGGTTTTCAGCACGTTCAGGGGTACAGTTTTAAAATGGTGTCACTTTTTGGTATTTTCTATAATTTAGGGCCCTCAAAATCCCTTCAAATGTAATGTGGTCCCTAAAATTATTTTTTTAAATTTTGTTGACATAAATGAGAAATTGCTTATCAATTTTTAACCCTTCTAACTTCCTAGCATAAAAATTACTGTGTGTTTCAAAAATGATGCTGATGTAAAGTAGTCATGTGGTAAATGTTATTGATTAGCTGCTTTGTTTGACAACTCTGGTTTAAGGGCATGGAAAATTGCGAAAATGTTCAATTGTTTTTGCCAAATTTCCAATATTTTCATCCTAGATTCACCGCTAACATAAAGTCCAATGTGTCACAAAAACACAATCTTTGAATCAGTGGGGTGCGTTGAAGTGTTCCAAAGTTAATGTCACATAAAGTGACAGTGGTCAGAATTATAAAAGTTGACTTGGTCAGGAAGGTGAAAACAGGTTTTGCGAGTTAAGGGGTTAAATGGATATCCTTTATAACTGTAGATGGGAGAATTCTACCCTATTTGGTGTACGATATTATTTTTTCCTAACGTTCCTAATTTTCTATCTAAAAATCTCAAACGAAATCCATAGGAGTCGTAATCTGATTTACGATTTCTTTATAACCAGGAATCGGCAGCTAGAGGAATTAGACTAGAAACTGTTAGTTTTCCATTAGGGCCAGGAGTTTGGCCTGGTCATGCAGCTCCCGTTCTTCGTGTAGCAGGTCACTAGGTTAATGTGTTTTTGCGCTTGCTTTCTTATGTTTTTGCTCCACTAATTGTGAGTTTTGGACAAATGTCTTTGCTATTTATAGGCCTAGACACTTATTAACATTTAATTTGATTTGTTAGTTGTGACGTTCTGAACATTGCACATTGAACCAGCTAACGTGCGCCCTCGCCGCTCTACACTGCCTGCTGATGGAGACCAGACACGAGATAGACACTGGAGCCTTCTAGATCTATATTTTTGGCATATGCAGTACCACGAGTGATTTTGTTTTAAAGCACTGGACTACTACTAATAGGGGATCCCGTCATCACGTTTATGCATCTAAAAGTAGGGATATTGCTGTATACGTTTTTGTAAACACCTCTGGCGCTGACTGACTGCATTAAAGCTGGCTGTCAGTGCTGGAGACGCAGTTTCATCCATCGCCCAATGTGTACTGAGTAGTGATTAAAGCCGTGCCGGCCCGCACCTTTCACTGGCAATCCGAGGCTCCAGGGAGGAATAAAGTTCATTCCGTGCCAGCGCTGGGCAGCTTTGGAACGCTATTAACTTGCAGATTAACCCCATATGGCAGGTTAATAGCATTGCATTTTTTTAAATGGCTGGTTTCCTTTAAGATACCACCTATCTTAATTATAAAAAAAAAAACCCTACAGCGCTGAATTTCTGCTGCCTAAGACTCAAGGTTTTCCTGCAAAGCATGTGAAACATGGAAGGTTTTTTTTTATTGCTGACATTTATTAAGTGTTTTTTTTAGGGTGAGCAGTTCTCCTCTTTGTGAATTACTGGGTAATTGCATCCTCTGGAAGGTTTCCTATCTGAGTTATTTTAGGAATAGCATTTTAGGATAAAGAGAAACGGTTGATAAAATGTATGACTCTTCAGCTACATTAATATATCAGTCTTAGGTTTCTTTTTTTTTCCCCTTGTTTTTCTCATCTGAAAGGAAACTTGACCTTTTATGGCAGGAATATTGGCAAATGCTTGATGATGATGCTTAGTCTGCCGTCGGCTTGTCAGTCATAACGCATTTTCAAAAAAAGCATACCATCCAAAAAAATATGGTTTCCATAGCAACCTTTATGCCTTTATTTGCTGTGCAAGAAGGTTGATATCTTCATGAGCAGTTATGGTTCTTGTCGGCAGTGCCCTTTTCAAGTTCCAAGGCATTGATCTCTGTTGTCTTTGCCCTCTATTCATTGCAGCTTCAATATCTTCAGTCTGTAAATTGGATAAACAAGATGTGGTATTCATGCTGAAGAACAACTTCTATGTGTGTGTGTATATATGTGTGTGTGTGTGTATATGTGTATATGTGTATATATATATATATATATTTATTATAATTTTTCTTTTTTTTAATGGATCATGAATTGAATAGTTTGAGGATAGAACTGTGACCAGTGGAAAAAGCCCAGATTTGACGGGTCAGCTTATAATGGTGGGCTTGTTAACTATGAGCAGATGTGAGTGAGGCTGCCATGTATTTTATTTTGCACAGATGTTAATGCCTTTATGTAGTGTGCGTGTCTGGCTTGATGGCAGGATGGTTTGTTTTCTATGATGAATCTCCCTTATTCTGCACTTTATTATTGCCCACTATACACTTGGGATTTCAAGCTACTATCTGTAGTTTGTATAATACGCTAGATATATTATTTGAAGAATTGTCAAATGATGCTTTATAACTGGTTCGTCATTCACCGTGTGCAAATCGGGCTCCCAACCAAGTCTTTGAAGACAAGCCACAATGCGGTATTCTGATTTTGGCCAGTGCCAGGCTAAAAGTATTATTTTTCATGAGCCTTTAGAAAGCCAAACCACGAACATGGCACGTGTTTCTTTATGATGATGGACAGTAGTTTGTGTTTTGGCATCAAGGCACCTATGGGGAGGTAGTATACGAGTCAGCGTTGGTTTGACATGTTCTCATGGGGTCAGGGACATAGTGGTTCTCCATGAAATACTCTTGCTGTTGGAAGATACTAACAACTCTTTTCTACCCCGGTTGTATTTTTAGTGTAATTCTTTTCATTTCCCGTTACGGCATGAGAAATTACAAGTTTTTTTTAACTTGTAATTTCTCATGCCGTAACGGGAAATGAAAAGTATAAAGAAAAGACTGAACCTTAAACTGAATTAAAAGCTGCAAAAAAAACCTTAAGGTTAAGTTGTCACAAGGAATTTTTTTGCCGTGCAAAAAGAAACAAAAAGTCGTAAACCGACCTGCAGAGTGTTTGATATCCGTAACGTGATTTTCTCCTGTGAGTGCGTTGCGGTTTATGTGCAGATGTTCCCCATAGAATTACATTAATTGTAGAAAATCCGCAGGTAACAAAATGCATGTAATATTGCCATGACTGTATCAATAAAGTTTTGTTACAGCCAAACACCAGGAAATGTCAAAAACAAACCATTTTTTTAATATAAGCTTGACATCCTAAAAAGCCAAAAATCTGCCACTTAAAAAAAAAAAAAAAAAAAAAAAAGCACGCTAAAAGCACATGTAATAAAAAAACACAAAATAATGCAACTAAAAATATCCAAGTAACCTGATTTACTTGCCCAGCTGGCATCTCCGCACCCTTCTCCATTGATTGACCTGTCAATCAACTGGAGTGGGGAAGGGGATAAGCCGAACAGAGACTGCACGGACCAATCACATCTTCCTCTATAGTCTCTTTTCATCCTATGGTCTCAGGACGACTTTTCAAACTTTGTTTTCTATAAAACATATTTGTCTGCAACCTCAGAGCCAGGCTGTGAATCATGCTGCCCATGGTTCTGACAGCAGAAATCTGATGAGATTTATAATCCTATTCTGAAAGGTGTTCACGGGCATCTCTAGAGGAACAATTAACTTCTGCAGGCTAATAATCGACGTTGGTTTGAAGAATAAGTAATGTTAATATCACTTAGATGCAAGCTGTACATTTCTAGGCTTATTGGCTGCTTGGCTCCTGGATTTTCTAGCCCTGTTTGATCTAATGAGGTTGGGTGACAAACTACAGGATACAACCAACAGTTTTGCTACCCTGATAGTTTTTAAATTTTTGGCATACTTAAGGTTTCTTTAAGGTTTCTTTAAGGTTTTTTTTTTTATATATCTTGCACTCCCATACCCTTAAATAGACAGCTGGCAAATTGTAAAAAATGCCTCTGAGGACTCATGGATGCCTATATGCATTTCAAGTACATGCATTTTATCATGAAAACATGGGGGTAAGTTCCTACTGCAGCTGTTTGTCTTACAACCATATACTGGTGAGGAGAAGGGGCCGAGGCTGACCTTGAGCACACACAGATTTTGTTGTATATTTTTCAAATTAAAATGTATTATGAGGCAAAATCAGATCACCGGAAAGTAGGAAATTGAAGGATGTACTTCATTTTATTATCTTTGGGGCTCTTGTAATTGAGTCTGGCCCTGGACTCGGAGGCAATGCGTCATTTCTCCTGCTGCCAATAGAACATTAAAAGACACACACCAGTTGGATAAACAGCACATTTTCTATGAAGAAAAATCCATTGCATATTACAATAGCATCGATGAAATATTACGAAAGTATGAAAAGTTAAAAAATGGCTTACTGTAAACTTGTGCGTGCAGAACCAGTACAGGGGTGTTTCCTTGGCTTGTAGCTAAGAGATCTATCACTTTATGAATGTTACAGCTCCTGACTGGTCATGAGAAAGAGGCGGCACTACATGTGTTTAGTACTATGTTGCTCCTGTGCAATAAGTCTATCGAATTGAAAGGGGCTGGTTGACGTTCCGTAGGGTCTGAGAGGTGTCACCTTCAAATATTCTGGTGGTTCACATATTCTTGTGATTATTTCATTACTTAAAGAGCATGTCCACTACAGTGTTTAATGCACCAATTGATTTACACCTTTTAAAGAAGTATTTTTGTAAATACCTTCTGTTTCCATATGTGCCTGTGAGTGGCGCTATTGTTGCTCGCTCAGTCCGCTTCATGTGACCTCGGCTGTAGCCACTGCGGACATCCGCTGATGTCATGTCAACTTCTGGTTTTCCAGGATTCATCCAGGCATGACCCAGTCGCACACATTCCCCTTGATTGACTGGACTGTGGGCTGCCTTACTGGCTCTCTTGTCTCCCTCCTTGCTAAGACCATGGGGAATGCCAGCAATACCACCACACAAAGAGAGGGAATAGTACAAGAACCAGTGTTAGATTATCTCCCCCCCCCCCCCCACACACACACACACACACACACACACTCTCCCCCCACCCCTGCACACCCATAGCCATGTGCCCATTTTTTTCACTGTGCACCTGAGCTCCAGGCACGGCCACCAAATCCCATGACAACATGAAAGGATCTGACTCATTCCCAGTGTACGGTGTGCCCTGTGCTCAGGGGTGTCGCATAGACACCGCCTCATGCTATTGTACAGTACCTCTAGGCGTGAGAGAAATGACAAAATGCAAAAGTGACCACAAACAGCCAAAAATGAGAACAGAGAAATGGTCTGTGGTCATCCCCTCCAAAACCATTCCTTCTGTAGGGGTTGTCTTGCTAATTGCCTATCATTTCTACCTGTTGTCTGTTCGATTTGCACAACAGCAGTAGAAATTGATTGTCAATCAGTGTTGCTTCATAACTGGACAGGTTGATTTCACAGAAGTGTGATTGACTTGGAGTTGCATTGTGGTGTTTTGTAAGTGTTCCTTTTATTTTTTGAGCAGTGTACATTACATAAAAACCAAAGAAATGAGCTGGAGAATAAGTTGGTATACGTGCAGTGTGTAGGAGGATGTTCACACTGTGGCCATCTCGCAGACAAAGCCCAAGAAAGGAAACAAAATGAGCATGTACCATGTAGAAAGTTAATAGTACATGTAAATAATATAGGGTATTTAATACTTAACACTGTTTTGATTGTAAAAGCCATCCCGCTGCAACAAGGTGTTCCCAATCAGGACTGTCCCATCTCTAACATTAAAACCTCACCTTGTGTCAACCCACCTCATTATAGATAAGGGCACAGCAGGACAGGGGCCTGTCTGTTTAGACACCTGCCCATGGCAAGCTGTATAGACGAAATGTCAAGCCCAAAAAAGTGGAAGCAATGCCCCTGTTTGTACAAAGTTCAAGAAGCTGCAGCCAAAAAAAAGCTGGAGCATAAGATGGGTGTGGATCCCCCCTCCCCCAATTGAGCTAGGAATTTTGTCTATATAGCTTCCCATGGCAGATGTCTGAACAGGCCTGTATCATGCTCTGCCCTTATCTATACTGAGGTCGGTTTACACAAGGTAAAGTTTTAATACTAAAGATATGACCGAACGGATTGGGTACACCTTGTCACGGTGGGATTGGTATTACACCTTTTGTTTTGGCTATCACTCTTCTTTGACTTTGCCATATCACACTATATGGTGCTGTGCTACTTTTTCAATGGAAGTCTGAGATTCAAAATGAGAATACATAGACCTGTATTGAGAAAGCAAATTCGGGTCCACACACCAGCCCCTGTGCATTCCTGCTAATCTGATTGCAAGTCACGTGGACCGAAAGCACTAAGGGGCATTACATCCTGTATATACTCGAGTATAAGGCGAGTTTTTCAGCATTTTTTTTTATGCTGAAAAAGCCTCCCTCGGCTCATACTCGAGTGAAGGTCCCAGAAGACGGAGGGGTAGCTGCATCACCAGGAGGCAGGAGCCAGCTGCTCTGGCTAAATGGCCTGCTGCGATGAATAGTCACTGCAGTGGCTATTCGTTTCTCTTTAATAGCGGTCACATGTGCCCACTACTAAAGAGAATAAATATTCACACCTATAGGTGAATATTTTTTCCTTATGTAGTGGGCACATGTGATCGCCCTGCCGCTAAAGCTGCTAGCACCAGAACAAGACGCTGCAAGGCCATGCATAACAGGATAGGGATGAGGAGGCCATGCGTACCAGGACGGGGGATGAGGAGGCCATGCATATCCAGCCTTTTTTTTTTTTTTTTTTTGTAAACTTAGGTTCCTCGGCTTATAATCGAGTATATACGGTACATATTTAGGAGAGATTAGGGGAAAAAAATTTGCTGAGACTTTTTTTTCTTTTCTTTTTTTTTTTTTTTTTTGATGCACAAGGCAGAAAAACATAGGTTTATTTAGCTAGAGTGTACATTTGGGGCAGCATTATACAAGAAAGAGGGTGGCTATCATCATTAAAATAATTTTGGTAGAGGGCTTCTATTTTTCTTTACATATGGAGCAATGAGTAATGGTAAAATGAAATTCAAGATTTTTAAAAAAAAAATGTACTCTATTTTTCATAAAGGTGCTCTAGCGTGAGTTGCACAAAACCCAAACGTGTAAAAGCTTTTTTCTGCCATTCGGTACTTGCAGGAGTCTCTGACCATGCAGTGTTAAGGGGGTTTTACACTAAGCGATATCGCTAGCAATATCGCTAAAACGTCACTGGTTTTGTGACGTTATAGCGATATTACTAGCGATATCGCTATGTGTGATACTTACCAGCGACCGGCTCCCCCGCTGTCCATCGCTGATCGCGCGAGAATGTCCGGCTCCATTTCTCGTCGGGCGCTTCCTGCTGAGACTTCCTGCTGTGACGTCCAGCGACGCGTGGAGGCGGGCGGGAGGACGCAGGATCGCTGTGTGTGAATGGTAAGTATCGTGCGCTGCGTCGCTGCTGCATCGCTGTGAGATCTTTCTGTATGAAAGCTCACTAGCGATCATTTAGCGATGCACCAGCGATCCTGACCGGGTCGGATCGCTGGTTGGATCGCTGGTGCATCGCTAAATGTAAAAGGGCCTTTATGGTGTCTTCACACCTGCTGTGTAAATTCTTGGGCCACATGTCTCCATGATGGTGAAAGAAAGCTCGCCTTTTTGTTGGGATCTCCAAATGAAATGTCATCTGTTTCTGACGGAATGGCATCTTATGTTACATGCCTGTGTTTGGTTAGCTGTGGCTTTTGTTTATATATGCCTTTTGTTATTGCTGACAGAAATAGATGTATATTAACAGTCACTGTCATAAATGCTGGAGGCTTTCAAGGCTGCCTTGGGGAATGACTTTTAGCCGGCACCTGTTAGAGAAGCATCATTATAATATATATTTTTTTTTTTTCTGAGTGAAAATAGAGTAGAAATAATTTGCTCTGATATCAATTACTACGGCCACTAATGAGCTGAGTTTTATACAGCCTTGTTCATTCGGATAAGAAGCAAGTACTGCTCCAGAGTTGGCATTACTCAGCGGGGTGTGTGGGGTACATCAGAGGAAAGGGCTCTGTTATCTGCGGTATATAATGGCCTTATTTCTGATGCTAATCCTTGGGCAGCGCTGTGAGACATCGCACCATTATTATGCGAGAAATGGATTACATGGCTGATAATGAAGTTAATAGCTTGTCCAGTATACATGCTTACACTACAGCCTTTGGGGTTGGCATCATTTTCCACTCTGGCTAGTAGATGGGATCCTGGCATTAACAATTTTACATTTCTATCTTCCAATAAACCATTTTGACAGTGAGCATCCCATTAAAATGATGAAGGTTCTTGATGTAGTTTGATAATTTAACATACTTTGTGTAGAGAAGATTGGTTAAAGGAAATCACCCATCAAAAACAGCTCTTCTCAAAATCCAGCCCTGGGGAGATTACTAAACACCCTGGCTCCGGCTCCTGGCAATCGCAGCTATCATCTGATGTTGCAGGGAGAGTCATGACCTGCTAGGCACTGTCCGGGCAGCAGCCATTGCAGAGGGGATTATTGCATAATGATGTACAGCCATCCTGGAGGTGCCATTACAGCTCAAGGTCTCCAGAACTGGATCCCACTGTTTTGGCTTACAGTGGGTTTTCCCAGGCAGGCCACTAACCTCTGACATCCATATGCCCAAGTGGGTCATATCGGGAAGGATTGTGTTCGTGCAACAGTACACTTTTAATAAGAAAATTCTTATTTATACCGGGTGAGTCATAAAGGACGGACGTTTTTAAACTAATCATAAAATCGTTAAATATAAAGGACGGATGTATTTGAAGTGGCTATAACTCACCACCAGGTGGAGGTAGAGATGTGCGGGAGGCGGGGTTATGTTTGTGAGGTGAAAGCATTGTTTTTATTTTAGTTTCAGTTTAAGCTATGGTGCCGTGGACGATAGAACATCGCGTTTTTGCGTACGACAGTTTTGTCAAGAATAATGAGTGTATCACAGCCGTTCAGCGTGAGTTTCGGCGTCATTTCAATATTCACAGAAATCAAGCTGTTCCCGCTCGTAACACTATCCTACGTTGGGTTGAAGCACTCCGTACACGAGGTACACTAATGAACAAACGACCACCGGGGGCTCCACGAACGGCACGTACCCCTGAAAATGTGGAACGCGTCAGGCAAGCCATGCTGCGTAGTCCGAGTCGATCTGCTCGGAAACATTCTTTAGAACTTGCCCTCAGTAATCGTACAGTAAGGCGTATTTTGCATTTAGACCTGCATTTCCACCCCTATAAATTGGCCATTGTGCAACAGTTGGAGCGCGGGGATTACGCAGCGCGACTGAAGTTCGCACATGAGATGGAAGCAATTATTGAGCAAAACGACAACCTTATTTTATTCATGAGTGATGAAGCTCATTTCCATGTCAATGGCATGGTTAATCAGCAGAACTGCCGTTATTGGGCCTATGAAAATCCGAAAGAATTACATGAACGACCGCTGCACAGCCCTAAGGTAACGGTGTGGTGCGCTATGGGCAAATATGGCGTGATCGGTCCGTACTTTTTCGAAGGCGATAATGGCAATACTGTTACCGTGAACTCACAACGTTATATCGCCATGATAGATAACTTCTTTGTTCCTGAGTTACGACGGCAACATATCCCCATCTCTAGTGTGTGGTTTCAACAAGATGGGGCAACGGCCCACACAGCCGGAGCAACAATGAACGTTCTTCGCCCTCTCTTCCCTGGTCGCATCATTTCCAGGTTTGGCGATATTAATTGGCCTCCTAGGTCCCCAGACCTGTCCATGTGCGATTATTACTTATGGGGTCACCTCAAATCACGTGTATACAAGCTTAAGCCTCGATCATTACAAGAACTGAAGGAAGCTATTCGAGTGGAAGTTGCCCAAATCGACAGAGTTGTGTTGGAACGTGTTGATGCCAACTTCCAAGAACGCCTTTGGAAATGCATCACTGATAATGGCCACCACATGGCAGATGTTGATTTCCACACTTGAATTTGTCAAATGCTATTAGTATACGTAACCAAATCTGTGAATACATTTATATTTAATAAATATTTAACGATTTTATGATTAGTTTAAAAACGTCCGTCCTTTATGACTCACCCGGTATATATATAAGAATGTTTTTCAATTAATAGTGAACTCAAATGTGTGGACCATTTATAGCCATCCCATATTGAAGCTGTGGAAGAGGCAATTCTGTGTGTGGAGGGCTTTTCCGATTAAAAGTAAGCCTCTTACACCATAAGACGTAGAACTTATTTTCTAGTACTGAAAATAGTGTATACCATATCCCAGCAGTACAGATACAGCCTACGGCATTGACACATTTTGCATCTTGACTATTCTACCAATATCCTTTATAAGTTTCCATTATTGACGTTAATGGTTATTACAGTGTATTAAAAAAGCTCGTATAGATAAATTTGTAGACTTTCCTACAGGCCATTGTCTTAATAACAGTGCTCTGTAAGCTAAATTACTATCCTGCGGGTGCCCTGCATTATGAGATCCGCCACTACATCACAGATATTACTGCGGGCTGCACAAATCTTTCCCCAGTTTTCGAGCTGACAATGATACGACGCAAAGCCACCAATAGTAGAATGCTGGACGGGATATTCAATAAATGTCTAGTGGGTGCAGATCCCTCCTGTGAGTCAGGAGATGTTCAGTATTTTCATTCATTTGCACGGGAGTTCTGACCAGCTCACAACAGAGACCCATTCTTTGCACGTGTGGGAATTAAATCTTTCATACATTCCTGGTATATTTTGTGGACGCATCATAAATGTTATGAGCTCACAATACCCTTTTACCAGTAGCTGCCAGTAGTATTGGTGGTCCAATATGACTTCCTGTCTCCATTTTCAAATGAGATTTATATTTATATTATAGCATAGTCCTACCTCCAACCTATTTATGTAGTGGTATGCAGAAATCCCATGGATGGCAACAAGAACAAATCAATTTTGAAACATATCAAGGCAGACCTGTCAATTGAAGCAAGGATAACCAAGTTACAACTCTCCTATTTTAGACATATCATGCTAAGACAGCAATCACTGGAGAAGGACATCATGGTTGGAAGACTAGAAGGAACAAGATGAAGAGTAAGACCAGCAACCCGATGCTCAACCCAAGATAATTGCGGAGAAGACTTTGCTGGAACTATCTAGGCTTGCACAAGAACGATCTTACAACAGATCCTTCATCCATCAAGTCCCCATCGCTTGAGATAGTTGAAGGCCATTTAAAAAAAAAAAAAGTGACAGCCACAAAATAGCCATAGAGCCAAACAGAGCCCACAGTGCAATCAATGGCATCAATGTGCTCTCACTGCTGAGGAAAGCCTTAGGGGATTGCCATCACATCTACCAGCTCAGTAGTAGACAAATGCATGCTGAAAATGACATCTGATTAGATGGTTTACCTTCTAAATAAGGGCCCCGTCGCACATAGCGATCTCACTAGAGAGATCGCTGCTGAGTCACAAGTTTTGTGACGTAACAGCGAGATCGCTGTGTGTGACACTGACCGGCCCCCCTGCCAGTATCGCTGATCGCTGTTTGAAAGCCCTCGACATTTTTTTGGTCGCTGGTCTCCCGCTGGCCAGCACGCATCGCTGTGTGTGACAGGCGGGAGACCATCGATCATCTGGTAACTAAGGTCAACGCAGGGTTTCTTAGCACGGCGCTGTGTCTAGAAACCCTCTGTGTACCTTAGTTACCAGCGCGCTGATGCAGGGAGCTGGTAACTAAGGTACACATCGGGTTTCTAAGTGACGCATGCCCCTTAGAAACCCGATGTGTACCTTAGTTACCAGCTCCCTGCATCAGCGCACTGGTAACTAAAATACACACCGACGCCGTACGCTCGGCGTCGCTGGTCCTGATCGCTGGTGAAGCTGTCTGACAGCTCACCAGCGATCATGTAGCGACTCACCAGCGATCCTGACACGTTGATATCGTTGTCGGGATCGCTGGTGAGACGCTATGTGTGACGGGGCCCTAAGTCTTTAGCATCTGACGGCTTTTGTCCAAAGTAGGACAATTCTAGGGTTTATGTTGGGCACTGGCTTAGGATTGACACTGAGGCTTTTTTTTCAAACCCTATAAGGGAAAATAAAAGGTGGTTTCTTGTTGTCTTTGCAAGGAAATATTTATGAAAGCTAAGAACATCATTGGCGTCCAGTTTTTGCCCACCAGCTGGAAAGAGGTGGCTATGGGCAACAATTACCGTATATACTCGAATATAAGTCGAGTTTTTCAGCCCCTTTTTTGGGGCTGAAAAAGACCCCCCTCGACTTATATTCTGGTCACGGTTCAAACTTACCTGGTCCCCGTCGTCTCCGCGTTCCCCGGTATGTGTCTGCGGTCCCCTGCAGCCTGTCAGTGTCCCGGCGGCGGCGGCGTTACAAGTCGCTGTGCGCCGCTCTCTCCCAGCGCGCCGCTCTCTCCCGTCCTCCGGCAGTGACGTGCAGGGGGCGCGATGACGTGGATAGCACGCGCCCTCTGCCTTAGTCGCTGAAGAGCCGGTAACGCTCAGGAGCAGCTGTCAGCAACGGAGGTGAGTATATAGTGGTTTTTTTTTTTTTTGTTTTTTTTTTTTAAATTCCAGCAGGGGCAGCAGCAACATGATAGGATTACCGGTACCGGTAATCCTATCACTTGGCCAAGAAATCATGCACTGTGCAGCATTTATGGGGCATACCTGTTGTGCAGCATTACGGTATTTGGGCCACCATTACTCACTGTGCAGCATTTATGGGGGCATATGTTCTGCAGCATTACGGTATTTGGGCCACCATTACTCACCAGTATCTTCGGCAATTCCCACCCTAGACTTATACTCGAGTCAATAAGTTTTCCTAGGTTTTTGAGGCAAAATTAGGGGGGGTCGACTTATACTCGGATCGACTTATACTCAAGTATATACGGTATTATGCTTTTTTTTATCTACAATCTTATTTCATAGAAAGTTGCAACAATTTCTAATATGCTCAGTTCGTCATTGATTAAACAGCAATTCATTTCTATTCCTTTATTTTTATTACTTGAACCTGATAGGCTCCAGGACTAAGCCATAAGGAACAATTTCTTACTTTTTTGGGGTTGGACATGCTATACTAAACACATGAACTCTCATGTTTTGACTTTAATTTGCGGGTTGTGATTTTTGATGCATATTGTTTTGTAGAAATCTTGCCAGGTGAACCCAGTTCCTGATTTTTGGCTTGCATCAGGCTGAGGTGTGAGGTTGGCTTATAATGTTTGATCTCCCATTACAGACACTAGAAGTGTTCCTTGTATATTTCTCAATTTGCACCTAGCTTTGATTTTTTATTTTTAGGCAGTTTTTCTGACACAGTACCCATTTTAGCTACTGCACCAAATTCCAGATTGTTCTCTGAATAAAGCCACATTTCTTTCATACATTCTTCCGTTTCCATCCTGTAACCTTAGAAGCACCTTTTTATGTGACCACAGTGTTTATTTGCTGTTACACTGCGACAGAGTATTCAGTAATTAATAACCTAGAAATACATGGATCATTTTTTTTTTTTTGCAGAGGGCTATAATCTGGCCTAGCAAATCCCCTGGATGTTAGCATTGCCAGGCAGAGATTAAGCAGTTGTTTAGCAGCGGCTGGTGTGACATCAGGACAGATGCTTTTAATTATTGCTACATTTAGTTTGCAGATTTATCACAGGGTTAGGCTTTTAGCCTAAAGCCTGGGCTTTTTTGTTTGTTTTCACTATGCTCCAAGGAAAAAAAAAAAAAATCAAAATCAAGGAAACTGAAGGTATGACGTGCATAACCATTTGCACCTTGTTCAGTCACCTTATGTGGACTCCAATACTTGACATCTTATTTTAGGTCAAAACTGCTGAATACAATAGAAAGCTGGCACTGTAGCTGCCCCAGCAAAATGGCCTACACCTTTTTTCTGCAACGTGGAACTACAGCCTGGCTCCATCTGCCGTGTAAGGACGGTTTCCATGTCCAGCATTGACTGTGAGTGTGGATAACAGTGTCCAGACCGTCCACAAGTCTGCTGCCCGAGCTCGAAAATCTGCTCAGTACACTGATCGTGAATGTCAGACATGAAAAACATGACCTAACGCAGTTAGGTCTCTTGTCTTGAATGCTTACATGTCTGTTCACACACCACAGATTTGTATGCGGTAAATCCAAAGTGACATTCAGATTTCTGCCCTGAATTTGTGTAAGGATTAGCCTCCCTTAAAACGTAAAATGCATTTTGAGATAAGCGGTTAGGTTACCAGATGATCATATTGATCATGGAGATGGAGATTATGTGGAATATACAGTAGCATAAGGATGTTGGAGTCTTGTGCTTTTTCCCAAACGTGGGGGGAGGCTAACTTTTACAAAATCCATATTCGCATGCATCAGATGCAAATTGTTGATTTGGTGAGGATCTGTGCCAAAATCCACTGATCCGATCCAGAAATTGTGAATTGGGCCTGATTTCTCATTTTGGCAGATGCTTTTAATAAAATGGAGAATAAATGAAGCTAAACTGCAATACCAGACATAACCCGTGGACATGGGGATCACAGTGTCAAAGAGGAATAAAAGGTTGCCTTTTTTTCTCCCTTAATTTCTTTTAGTTAGAAGAAAACATCATGAGGTTATAATTTTTATTTCTTCTACATAATGTAACCTTCTAGATATGACCGTCAGGAAGTATTTTTCTTATGGACAGTAGTTCTGTTACAGTGGGTGCAGAGCACCATGTCTGGACTGCAATCTGTGGAGCTATTTTTTATAATCAGGTAGAATCCGTGCGCTAATTAGTATTTTGCATTACCATTATGTTGTTGGCATTGATGCATATAGATGCCGTACTTGCTGCCTTGGCCGTTTAGACCTTCCCTGTAAGGGCTGCATTCAGGAGAACAGTGTATACCGTTCCTGACACTCCTCCAAACACTTCACAGGTCTCTGCCGCTTTAACTGTTTTTATGGCGACCTGCAGAACCGGATTGCCAAGGTCATGTATAGAGCACATGCATTCATCTGAGGAGAGTGAAATATTACTTTCTCCATATAAATACGGTATGAAATAAGCTTTTGTACATGGCAAGAGATGTTCTGGTGGAGTAATGCATTGTTCTCGTCCTCCAGTCACTTATAATCCATTCTCTTTTGTTTTGTATAGATATAATGGGCTGTATTAAGAGCAAGGAGGACAAAGGT
The DNA here is from genome assembly GCF_039654945.1 of Dendrobates tinctorius. Taxonomy (NCBI): domain Eukaryota; kingdom Metazoa; phylum Chordata; class Amphibia; order Anura; family Dendrobatidae; genus Dendrobates; species Dendrobates tinctorius. Next base: position 7,871,361 of record NW_027361838.1, on the reverse strand, counting down.
CCATCAATAAAGTACAGATCGGAGCCCAAACAAGAACCTATTACCCAATATGGCGGTGACCCGACACAAGCTGTACAGTCGCCAGCTGCTAAAGGACCACCCACAAACTTCAACAGTCATTCCATGACACCATTTGGAGGGTCTTCTGGAATTACTCCTTTTGGAGGGGCTACTTCACTATTTTCACCAGTGCCAGTTTCTTACCCCGGAGGGTTGACCGGTAAGTTTTTCGAAGAATTTTATTTATGTACTAGATAGTGGCCCGATCCTAATGCATCGGGTATTCTAGAGTGTCTGTGTCTCTCTCTCTCTCTCTCTCTCTCTCCCACAGAGGCGTGCATCGTTTGAATGCGCTGATTGGTTGTACGCGGCCAGCCGTGACCAATCAGCGCCGCGGGATTTCCGTGACAGACAGAATTAGACGATTATATAGTAAATTTATTTTTTTCGTAACCCACATGCTGAAGTCACACACAGGTTTGCTGTTTTTTAACACTATTTTTGACCAATCTAACGGAGCAAATATTTAACTTTAAAATTTAATACCTTTCCGACGTGGTGTAATAGTAAGCACATGTTGGACTCCCCCTGTTTGGTGCGGGCTCTGGCGCTGAGCCCGCACTTTTCCAGGCACGTGACAGCTGATCTATACAGCTGACATGTGCCTGCAACAGCCGTGGATGGAATCGCAATCCACCCCATGGCTGTTAACCAGTTAAATGCCGTTGTCAATTGCTGCGTCACTAATCCCGCCCATCAGTGACCTCGTCATATGATCAAGGGGTCACCGATGGGTCGACATAACCAAAGGTCTGCAGCAGACCTCTATGGCTGTCATTGCCAGATTGCTATGAGCGCCGCCCCGTTGACGGTGCTTATAGCAAGTGAGCATTTCTGCTACACACAGGCGAATCTGATCATCGCCTGTGTGTAGCAGAGGTGATCAAAGTACTGCAGCTCCATAATGACTATTTAAGCATGCAAAAAGTAAAAAAAAAAAAAAAAAAAAAAAAAAAAAAAGTTCAAATAAACACCTTTCACCCCATTCAAAATAAAACAATAAAAAATGTAAAAAAAAAATCAAATATAGACTCATTTGGTATCACCGTGCCCGATCTATCAATATATAAAAAAAAAAGAATTAGCCCAATCACTAAACTATGTAATGAGAAAAAAATTCAAAACTCCAGAATTGTGGTGTTTTTTGGGGGGTCACCGCTCGCTATATTGCAGGAAAATGCCATAACAGGCGATCAAAAGATCGTATCTACACCAAAATGATATCAATAAAAACGTCAGCTCGGCAAGCAATACATAAACCCTCACCCAGCCCCAAATCATGAGAAATCGAGACGCTACAGGTCTCGGAAAATGGGTCCTTTTTTTTTTTTTTATTTCCTAACAAATTTGGGATTTTTTTGTAGCCACTTAAAGAAAAAACTTAGACATATTGTTTGTTTGTGAACTTGGAATGACCTGGGGAATCATAGTAGCAGGTCAGTTTTAGTGAACATGGTTTTAAAAAAAAAAAACAAAAAAAACTGAAATTTTCACTTTTTTTTTGCAATTTAACCACACTTGGAATATTTTTCCCCTGTTTTCCAGTACACATAGTAACATAGTTAAGGCTGAAGGAAGACTTTAAGTCCATCTAGTTCAACCCATATCCTATCCTAACTTGCCCTAACATGATGATCCAGAGGAAGGAAAAAAAAACCCATGTGGCAAAACCAATGGTGTCATTCAAAAGTACAACTTGTCCCGCAAAAATCAAGACCTCACATGGCCATTTTGAACTAAAAGTAAAAATGTTATGGCTCTGGGAACAAGGGGAGCAAAAACTAAAATACCACTGGTTATTAAGAGGTTAAAGCAGATAATTGAGAAGTCTACACATACCCAAATTTGTTTTGGCCATTTGTATATTTTTAACCCCATTACAGTATTTAGATTTGATATTAAACATCGTAAAAAGCATGTTGATATTTTAGAAATGAAAGTAAAACAAAAATAAAAATGCCATAATACAGGATTGTACAAAATGGAAAACAATGTTTCAAGCCTGAAAATACAATTCAGAGGTGATCTAGGATTTTTTTTCTACTGTATGCCTAAAAATGAACAGGCAAGTAGGTTCTAACTACCTGCTCTATCTGGCGCAGAGCGGTCACCAACCACTCCTGTAAGCGAATCCGATGCTCTGGGTCAACAGAGCAGCTGTTCTTCGTGGGTTGCTCTGCTTGACTGTGATAGGGTGTGACTGCCAGCATCATGTTGATTGATAGCCGCCTTCCTGCAGTTAGGCAGCTGGCGGTCAATTAGCATGACATAGGGAGTCACGCCCCATCAGCAGATAATGAAAAGAAGCCATTTCTTTGTCAGTGTAATGTCAGCAGAAGCCGCTAAATCTCCAGTAGGAGCAGTCAGCGCCAGCAGAGACCTGTGCCTGTAACAGCTGGCAGGTAGTTAGCGACTACCTGCCTATTCTTAGGCACATTGTGTTAAAAAAAAAAACCTGGATAGCCCCTTTAAAGGCCTAGTTCTGCTTGGCTCACTTCTACATTGAGAGGTGAGCGGAGCAGATGACATCACTTCTACTAATACTTCATCCCTCAATGAGGAAGTGAACCAAGTAGGACTAAAACTTTAGAATGAACGTGTTGGTAGAAAAGAGCTTGCTGTTTAAATCGGTTATCCTGTTTGTATGGAGTGAATGCCGAAAGTGTTTTCACCCTTGTATTTTTTCCAATAAATTATTGCAATTGCACGTGTTTTGGTTTTTGTGTTCTTACAATACACACAAAGGAAATAGAGCTAAAAAAGGCAATTTGGACTTATGGTAATTTCACACAAAACCCCAAAAATAGGTCGTACAAAATTGTTGGCACCCATTAAAACATTGTTACCCTTTTGCTCAACACAGTGTATGCATATGTGTATGCACACACACCGCACACAGTCATACATACACCAAGCACATTCACACATGTATACAGAGCACATACATACACATGTCTTCATGTATACAGACATAGCCAAAAGTGTTGGCATTCTTGAAATTGTTCCAGAAAATGAAGTTTACCTCACAGAAAATTATTGCAATTGAAAAATGATTAATATTACACACGTTTATTTCCTTTGTGTGTATTAAAACACCAAAAAAAGAGGGGGAAAAAAAGGCAAATTGGACATAACTTCACACACAACCCCAAAAGTGGACTGGACAAAATAGTTGGCACCCTCAAGTTAATATTTGGTTGCACACCCTTTGGAATAAATAACTGCAATCAGTCGCTTCCTAGAACAATCAAGCTTCTTACACCTCTCAACTGGAATTGTGGACCATTAGTTTTACAAACTGCTTCTGGTTTCTCATATTTAACGGAACCCCTGCTCCCAACAACAATTTTAAGATCTCTCCACAAGGGTTGATCGAATAGCTTCGGATAAGAGCTTATCCGATTAGCGCTTACCGAATAGCTGCATCGGGAACCCGGATACCTGGAGTGCTCCCGATGATCAGCCGTTCGGCACCACAGCTGCATGTGTAGCGGCTGTTTCACTGTCACAACATATGTATGGAGATCCCAACAAAACAGGCTCCACATGCATGTGTTGTGACTGTCACACAGCCGCGACACATGTACCTGCGGAGCCGAACTGCTGATCATCGGGAGCGCTCCAGATATCCGGTTTCCCGCTGCAGCTATTTGGATAAGCTCTTATCCGAAGCTATTTGATCAACCCTACTCTTCTCAGGTGTTCAATGGGATTCAGATCTGGACCTATTGCTGGCCACTTCAGAACTCTCCAGCTCTTTGTTTCCATCCATTTCTGGGTGCTTCCTGAAGTGTGGGGTCATTGTCCTACTGGAGGACCCATTTCCTAGGGCACAAACGCAGCTCTCACTACATTGTGAACCCAAATCCTTTGGTATTCTCAAGATTTCATGATGCCTTGCACACAGTAAAGGCACACAGTGCTAGAGGTAGCAAAGCAGTCCCAAAACATCTGTGAACCTCCATCATATTTGACTGTAGGTACTATGCTCTTATCTTTGTAGGCCTCATTCTGGTTTTGGTAAACAGTAGAATGTTGTGCTGTTCACAAGAGGCTTTGCCAGAAGGATTTCGGCAAACTGCTGTCTAGCTTTTTTATGTTTTGTTTCGTTCAAATGTCGATGGATAGTTTGCACTGACACTGGTGCATCCTGAACCTGCAGGACGGCTTAAATTTCTTTAGAAGTTGATTGGGGCTGCTTAGCCACCGTCGAGACTATCTTGCGTTGCAACCTTTCATCAATTTTTCTCTGCCATCCAGGTCCAGGGAGATTATACAGTACCATGGGTTGTAAACTGCTTGATTACGGTATGTTGCACATCATGGACAAGGGAACATCAAGATCTCTGGAGATGAACTTGTAACCTTGACATTGTCCAACAATTTGGATTCTCGAGTCCTCTTCTCTTTCTGTTCTCTATTTTTAGTGTGGTACAAACAGACACACAATGCAAAGATTGAGTCAATTTCTCCCCTTTCTATCTGGTTTCAGGTGTGATTTTCATGTTGCCCACACCTATTATTTGCCACAGGTGAGTTTGGACGAGCATCACATGCTTGAAACAAAGTTGTTTTCCCACTATTCTGGGAAGGTGCCAACAACTTTGTTTGGCCCGTTTTTGGAGTTTTGTGTGAAAATATGTCCAATTTGCCTTTTTAATCTTCTCTGTAATTTTGTATAGTTCCGATAGACACACAAAGCAAATAAACATTTGTATAGGAAAACATGTAATTGCAATAATTTTCTGGAAGAAATACTTAATTTTCTGGAACAACTTCATTAGTGCCAATATTTTCGGCCAGGATGAGAGATGAAAGTCCCTTTTATTTACCATTTATATTGAATCTACTCTTGTCTTTGACTAAAAAAGCCTGACTGTATTTCCAGCCTGAAAAACACTTGAATCTCATGGGCTGCAGATTTATTTATACTGGTGTTATGCACGTTTGCCTTAATGAAGAGCTTGCTGGAGTACGGCGCACCGAATTAGGAGTTTCACACCTCTTGTGAACTTACCGCATATTTTCAGTGGTGTGCCAGAGCGGGAGTAGCGTTTCTTGCATTACAAATGCTAGTAATTTTGTTAAATTTGATGGGTGGACGTAACCATCCCTGTACTACTCCCCAGTTCCTCTCAATTTAGCAGATCCGCTTCAAATTAGCAGATCCGCTTCAAAAGAGTCAAAATACCACCAGTCACACAATTTTTGTGCAGCTCTTTATGTCATGAAAATGTTGCAACTTTTAAAAGCATTAAGCATTTTTAGTGTGTGAATTAGGCCGTAACCTGAATGTTGTCATTTGTTTTTCAACAAGGTTGAACTTTAAAAGTGATATACAAAATCCCATATTTATAAGGTTTATTGATGTTGTAACTTACTGGGTGTAGTGATGACTATATCAGACATGTATTTTTGCGAGGACGTTCATGATGTTTTATGGTTGTCATAAAATAATAAGTATCAGTTCCCAGAGATGACAATGGCATAGCTTACCTAATGATATTTTGGACTTTAAGGATCAGAAAGGGTTTAGCTGTTTTTAGTATGCTTTTTAATATATGCGCTGTACTTTTTTGTTTGACTACCAAAGGGATTTTTGCTGCATTTTACCTTTCATTGGTTTTATTTTTATATACGTGTTTTAAAGTGATTCCTCGGGAATGCATAAAAATAAATAACTGAAGGAAATGTAATTTATAAATGCATTTAACTAGCAAATCACAATTTTTTTTTCTAGAGAAGTAAACACTACAGAATTAAAGTGGCAGTCATCTTATACTGACAGCCTGTGAGAATGTGCAGTAGGAAGCTTCTTTGCCATGACCTAGAGATGTTTATATTGTTTTTCAGAAATACGGGACACAGAGGTGCAAGTGGCCTCTTACCTCAGACTCCTGGTATCTCCAGTATTAGATCAGGTAGACATGGTGGACAGCAGTGTGAGCAGCTTCTTCTTACCTCAGCACCTCTGGTATCTCCAGTACTGGATTAGACATTCAGGGCACACATCAGTGTGAGAAACCACCTCTTCTACCCAGAGTACCCTTGGTGTCTCCAGTACTGGGTCAGATAGACAAGGTGGACAGCAGTGTGAGCAACCTTCTCCTCTTACCTCAGCACCTCTGGTATCTTCAGTACTGTATCAGATTGACAAGGTGGACAGCAGTGTTAGCAGGCTGCTCTTACCTCGGCACCTTTGGAATCTCCAGTAGTACTAGTGGAGGATCTTCCTACATTAAGGGATGGAGCAGAGCTTCCTACTGCACATGCTCTCAGGCACCCGGCCTAACTTTCTAGGACAGTGAAATGAGCGGCGGCCATTTTAATTGCATGGTTATTACCTTCCTAAACAAAATGATTGTGATTTGCTAATTAAATGTATTTAGGAACTTATACTGACACTTTAGCTTTTTCTATTCCCGAAGAACCCCTTTTAATGTGTCGTCTAAAAGGTGGTTGCCATAAAACAAGACTCTTTCTTTGTACTTTCACATTCTACCATTCTTTTTGTCAGCCCTATTAGAGTTGATGTTATCACTTGTAGAGCTAATCACTATAAGCCCGCTTAAACCTATACATTGGGTCGAGGTTAAGCAGGACTATCTTTACCGAAGCTGTGAAGAGAGTAGGGCATAAGAGAACATGTTTCCCACTTTTGTGCTGCATGTGTGATGACAATACCGTGTGTTTAAGCCAATTAAAAGGTAGTTGTTATGTATTCCAGAAAAGCTATTATAAGCTGTCATGTGAAGGCTAAGAAATAACGATCCTTAGATAAGTCAGAATGTCTTCTCTTTGCTTCAGCTCCTTCAGGAGGAAACCCATTCAGTAGATGGCCCTGCCCCTCACATCTCCTCATTCTTCGTGGTGTTTGTGTATAACCATTGTAATTTTCTGCTGTCATATCCTGCACTGATCCATCAGCGTTGTAGAACATCATTTTCATAGAATCACACCTACGGTCTTTGTTTCCACCCACTTACAGTTGCTTAGCAGTATTGGCAGCGGTGGGCGAGCACAGTAGTGGCCACTGCTAAATCCAATCTTATTTCATTGTTAATTTTTGCTATAGATGATACAACACCCATAGAAGTGAATGGGCCTTCCAAGTAATACACACGGGAGATGGATCATCCAGAGGGAGAACCAGTTTTTGTAGCTGCTCATTACGCTATCTAATAAAGAGGGAGTAACTTTAAGATGGGTTGAATATAGCAGACTACCATTTTTAATGCAAAGATCAGGACAACAAGCAAAAGACTAGATGGTTACTGTTAAATATTGTGTATAAATCTAAAAACTATAAAATACTGAGCATTCAGTGCATTCAATTTAGACGGGTGGTCCAAAACTTATAAATGCCTGCCCTAAGCACTTTTGTAATTCACTTTATTTCCTTTTTTTTTTTTTTTTTTTTACTACTTTTATTCCTGTATCTTTTCATTTGAGAGGAGTCTCAGGAGGCTGGGACTTCACTCGGAGTGGTGTTGGAAGCCGTGTGAGTGACACCCCCTGATGATTCATTTGAGTGTGGTAAATGGAAACAGGGTGAGTGACAGCATCGGCGCCACACAGCTTCTATCACTGCTCTCAGAAGAATTTTCATCAATGGTCAGTGCCTGTGTCACTCACACTGTTTCCATCACCGCTCCATGATAAGGAAAAAGTGACTGTGATGGCGGCAGCGGTGCATGAGGATGTGGTCACTTCTTGATCACCTCTACTGTACCAGGATGTCATCAGGTGGTGATGGTGACAGTTTTGGTGGTAAGTGACCACTGCGCCACACCCTGATGTCATCCTGTTTCAGGCAGGGTGATTGATGTTGCAGAAAAGTGAGTGCAGCCCCAGCCTCCTGTGACGTACCATTTGATAACCATTTGATACACCTCTCAAACAAAACATCACAAGAAGAAAAGTAAAGAAAAAAAACTATCGGAAATGGCAAAATAGGGAGAAGTGTAGACAATTTAATAATAAAGCTAATACAAAAGTGCTTAGTAATTAACGATAGAGATTCATAAAAGGCTTCTTTGGTATCAGACTACCCCTTTAAGGCTGAATTCAGACATCAATATATCAGTTTGAATGTGTTAGTCTACTGATCCCAAATTGACGGCCTCATAGGCTGTCAGTCTATGCATCGTGGTCAATACTCGGACGGTGATACATGTATGTCTGAATTCAGGCTCATTGTCAGATATCGTCTTTATTTGGAAGCCCCTCCAAAATTTGGTTTCACATTGGAAGAGTTAAGATGTTAAACTTGGTCCAATTAAAAGGCAGTTTTGTATTATACATTAATAAGGGAAAACCACGTTGACCTACTTTTACCTTTTAAACATGGTGTGTGTGTGCTTTATTGTAATGCAACCGATGTAAAGGAAAAAAAATAATTGAACATTCATTTCTAAAGTTACCCATTTCTAGTTTGTGCCAATTTCTTACTTTCACAGGGAATGATTTCTGGGTAATGATTTCTGGGTACTGGAGGGGTAAGGTGTTCTCTGATCTCCGCTATGGAATGGAGTGTGCACATATATGAAAACCGTAATTGCTGTATACTTTACATTGGCTATTGTCTTTTCAGGGGGTGTTACAGTTTTTGTTGCCTTATACGACTATGAAGCTAGAACATCAGAAGATCTTTCCTTCAGGAAAGGTGAAAGATTCCAGATCATCAACAACACGTATGTTACAGCCATGTTTCATTAGTGTTTTCATTAATGGCATGTCCTGGCTTCCTTCTCTTCCTCTCGTTTCTTGAGACAGTAGACATGAACTGGCATACTTCAACCATTTTGCATCTCTTTTTAGCTACCCCTAAAAAAAGTTAAAAAGAAAAATATATATTAACTGAGCTTCATTAAATGCTTACTTTTATTTTCTAAGGGTATGTGCACACATTTAAGTATTTGGTGCGCCAATGTCTGCATCTCTTGGCAGGAAAAGCACAGCTGCAAAAACGCGCTTATTGCTCGGTTTTTTAGTTGTGTTTTTGGTGCAGATTTTTCCCCCTGCTCTTTAGTATAGCTGAAATCAGCAGCAAAAACGCCAAAAAAATTGTCCTGCTGCAGATTTAAATCTGCTCCAAATCTGCAGGTAACAAATGCACGACGTGTGCATGAGACGTCGGGATTCTCATTCACTTTGCTGGCGTCAGGAAGCCCTTCCTGATTTGTGACAAATCTGCACTGAAAAAATGCAACGTGTGCACACAGCCTAACACAAGAACCTAATTTAAATAATATTCGTCTTGTCTGTGATTTTATAAAATGTAGTTTCCAATCAATAAAAAAAAAAAAAATGAAAAGGCAAGTCATTATTGGTTTAGGCTGAAATAAGACTTTGGGCTACACAATGTAATTACTATGTGTATATTTTACTACAGTTCTCTTCACCTAGGCAGACAGATTACAAGAAGTCTCCGTGTCGCAGTAGATCATTGCCCCGATTGTCCTATTTGTGCACTACATTAAATCATTTATTTTTCTTAATTCAGGGAAGGAGACTGGTGGGAAGCTAGGTCCATAGCCACTGGAAAAACAGGTTATATTCCCAGTAACTATGTTGCCCCAGCGGACTCCATACAGGCTGAAGAGTAAGTACAATGTTCCGTGTATCCAACGATAAACTGATAAATGAAAATAAAAGGCTATTACTGCATTTGGGACTTACGGCACAACATGGTATATCACCAACTGGCTATGTGGAAAGCCAATTTCACCCTGATTGACATTATATAACTATTTATTGCGTTCAGTTGCCTTATATTTACATAAGATACCAGTATATAAATGGTCCTGTTCTGGTAATTCCTATTAGTCCAGTCATTTTCTACATCATGTGTCAATGTACTCTACCTGGTCAGTGACTATTTCTTTATTATGAATTTCATAGCAGACAATATAAAATTCTTACAGAGGGAGCGGTAATCCCATTTTTAAGATCCTAGCCTATACATAGTAGATGAAATAATATTGGCAAATACCTCCAATTAGAAATGTAGTATAGTTATTCTGATTCGCTATTTCTTTCCTTGTGTGCAGGCTTTGTGGTATCTTAGGTATCCATGGTTACGACCACTAGCGACAAGCTAACTGTCACTAAATCAGTGGTTGTAACCATGGATACCTAAGGTCCTGCAATGCCTGCATATAAGGCAAATCAGAATAACTACACTACATTACTAATTGGAGGTATTTGGTAATACTATTACTACAACTGCTACATGTTGGGATAAGATCTTAGTGATGGGAACAACCATTTTAAATCCTTTCTGAACATCTACACTAAATCATGACAGAGAGCACATGTATATACTGTTATTCTCCAGCTAAAGTTTCTTTTGACCCCATATTAAGGCTAAGTTCACATGTTCGCGGGAAAATCGCATTTTAAATTCCCACGATTTTCCCTCGGAAAAACTAGCAATTTGCAAGCGTAATTAGCTTGCAGAATGCTAGCGTTTTCCAACTGATTGCCAGGTTGGTCACACTCGTCAAGCATAGTGTTTGACGAGTGTGACCAACTTTTTACTATTGAGGCTGCCTATGCAGCATCAGTAGTAAAAAGATCTAATGTTAAAAATAATAAAAAAAAATAAAAAATCAGGTTATATTCTCCTTCCGACGTCCCGTGCAGCATCCCCAGGCCTCCACGATGCTCCGGCAGGTCCTGTTCCCAGTGATGCATTGCGGCAATGACCTTTGACGTCGCGGTCTCACGAGACCGCTACAGTATTGCGAGACATCGACGTCGGTAAAGGTTATTATCGTAATGCATTACTGGGAACGGGACCTGCCGTGTGTATCGCTGAAGCCTGGGGATGCTGCGTGGGACGTCGGAAGGTGAGATTGACAATTTTTTAATTTTAATTCTATTTTTTACAGGGATATGGAACCCAGAGCCCGGAGGACAGTCTCCTCTCCTCCGGACCGTGGGTACCATCCGCAAATGTTCTGCTTACTTTTCACATGGTGGGCACAGCCACATGCGGAAAGTAAGCAGAACAATGTGGGCGGAATTGCCGCGATTCCGCAAAATAATACCATGCTGCGTATTTTTCTGCGATGCGATTCTGCCGCGGGAAAATCCGCAGCATTAGCACAGCATTGCGGAATCCCGTAGGATTGCATGGGATGCTGTTTTTTTGCGTTTTCGCTTCAAAATCGCACGTTAAAAACCGCCGCGAAAAAAAACGCGACGTGTGAACGCAGCCTAAAGGGATTTTCCGCAATGAACAACCCCTGCTTAAATCTGTTAAGTCCCCATAGAAAATAAAAACAATGTATGCTCTCCCCCTGCAGCGGCGCTGACCCAGCAATGTTGGCGCTGTTATTAGTGTTGAATTACATGACATTGGCTGCAGCGGTCATGTTACACAACAGTCAGCATTCTCTGACTTTACTATTTTGGCAGAGAAGACATCCGTTCTAAGGTTAGTTTCACACTAGCGTTTATTCGACGCAGCGCACGGCGCCGCTAAGCCCCGTCCCCTGCCGGCTCCCTGCCCGCCCCATCCGGTCATCACCGCCTACTATCGCACATGGACGCTTGCGATCTGCGCACCCTATCTTTAGCATAGGGTGCGCAGATCGTGCGGTAGTAGGATTTTGGCGTGCGCTGCGCACTTTTGAAGGTGCGCTGTGCGCGCCGAAATGCAACATGCTGCGTTCGGCGGGCGCACCTTCAAAAGTGCGCAGCGCACGCCAAAATCCTACTAGCGCACGATCTGTGCACCCTATGCTAAAAATAGGGTGCACAGATCGCAAGCGTCCACGTGCGATAGTAGGTGGCGATGACCGGATGGGGCGGGCAGGGAGCCGGCAGGGGACGGGGCTTAGCGGCGCCGTGCGCTGCGTCGAATAAACGCTAGTGTGAAACTAGCCTAACAGAGTATTTATGAGCTGCAGCCGATTAGTGTCCTCTGATTGTCTGCAGTGGTAATATGTCTTCTTTGGAACGGAAAGTGAGAATGTGAACCTTTGTTTTTATTCTGTGATGCCCTGAAAAGCTGGGGTTGTATAGTTCCGGACAATCTCTTTATGCATTTATCTCTTCCATCGTGACTGTAGCCGTGTGTACCAGAGCTTGTGTTGACTTTACCTGGACGTCTAAAGGTAATATTGTAAAAAAATAAAAGCATGTAGTGTGCTACATCAGTGGAAGTTTCATCATCCTAAAAAGAGCAATGCGTTTTTCTATAGTGAATGGTAAATTAGTGTTTTGTATCTATGTTGAATACGAAAGGGAAATGTTTCAGCAAACAACATGTATAAAAGCATGTCTGATGGAGACTGATGAATATGGGGATGTTCTGCTGCATGTAAATCATGAGACTTGTGCTGCTTTCCTTATTTCTAGGTGGTATTTTGGCAAAATGGGGAGAAAAGATGCCGAGAGATTGCTTCTCAGCCCGGGAAATCAAAGAGGGACGTTTTTAGTTAGGGAGAGTGAAACCACTAAAGGTAATTCTATATATGCCATATGCAGTGATGTCTCTTCATGCCTCATTACACAATTTAAATTGCAGGTTTTTTTTCAGTGCAAAACAACCAAGTTTACATGAAAAAACAATGGGATTCATTTATCAAGCCTGGCGATTCGTATGCTCATTTTAAGCCTAATGCCTACGAGGTTTATTGAAAAGCTTGCATCGATTAATTTGGGCTATTGTAGATTTCAGCTACAATATTTGCTAGTTTATTGGCGCACACATAGTAAATTTATTGCACGTCAGTAGGTCACACAACCCACTTTTGTGCAACAGAAGAGATGAAAAAAAAAGTTGCATTTTTGTGTAAATTTGGAGTTCTTTGCACCAAATTCTTGACACCTGCCTCTGAGCAAATTTGGTGCATTTGGGAGACCTTGAAAGTAAAAAATGAAATCTATGCATTCTGTGAGCCACTGTAGATTTGCCCCATTTTCCGTACCCTAGACTCAAAGATTCGACCTGATTGCACCCACGTTTCCACCTGAAATTATTGTGAATTTTTTTTGGACAAAATAAGTTTGCTACCGTTTTTGGTATTGTTTACAGCAAAAAAAGGCTTTAGCATCTTGTAATAACATTTTCACAGTTAATGGCATTTGTTTTGGCAAACAATGGAATAAAAATAACAAACCCTACCCTAAAAATGTTCTCTTTTACACAACATTCAAACACCTGGTAACTAGTGTATTATAAACACCTATTTAAATGGGATGTCTTGGGAATACCATTCCACAGCCGATTATCCTGGGCTAGCTTAAAATAATAAAATCAGATGTTATTTACAGTCTAAGGCCCCGTTCACACGTTCAGTATTTGGTGAGTTTTTTTACCCCAGTATTTGTAAGCCAAAACCAGGAGTGGGTGATGAAACCAGAAGTGGTGACGTGTTTCCATTATATTTTTCCTCTGATTGTTCCACTCCTTGTTTTGGCTTACAGATACTGATATAAAATACTGACCAAATACTGAACGTGGCCTAGATCCAGCGCTGCCTCTCTGCCACCGCTCTGGTCTTTGTATATAGACTGCAGCCATGCCGTTGTGAGTACACTGCATATCACCACATGCTTCTGTAGAAATAATTTTTTTGACGGATGGATATCTTGTGTACGAATTACATGACAAAAAAAATTGTTATTTAACACTCTATGTCTTGTGGGAAAATAACATCCGTTTCAATCACTGGGTAATAATCCGTTCCTGTATTTTCATTCTTTACCTTTATTCAGCTTTTTTATTAGGGAAAGTAGAAAATTCGACTTTAAAGGGAATGTGTTGGCTGGATTTCACTTCCCCAAACTATTTATCCTTTGTAGAGTAATCCAGCAATACCTTTACTTGGCCAGTCCGTTCCTCTTTAACTGAGAAAGCAGTGTGTGAATTGATATGCAAATTAAACTAAACTGCTTTTGGCATGGGAAGTGCTTTCATGAGCTTTTGTGTCTCCAGTAGTGTTGAGCTCACCTGCTCGAATAAGGTGTTATCTGAGCATGCTTGAGTGCTAACAGAGTATCTTCGGCGTGCTCGAATGCTATGTTCAAGTGACCACAGTTGTTCAACAGCTGCAACACATGCAGGGATTGTCTGTTTTATACAATCCCTGCATGTGCTGCGCCTGTCGAACAGCCACGAGACATTCAGCTGCTCGAAAGTAGTGTTCAAGCACGCTGAAGATACTCTTAGCACTCGAGCATGCTCAGATAATACCTTGTCAAAGTACGATCGCTCAACACTAGCCTCCAGCTTTATTTCCTTCTCATCGCCACCGCCTCCTGCTTCACTGACAGCATCTTTTGCTTGAAGTCACACAAGCATAGAGGCTGTGAGTCAAGCAGGAGTCATCGCTGTGCAGGGAATAAGGCTGAAGTGACAGGCTTGGGAAGTGCTTCCAAATGCCAAAAGTACTTAAAGCGAAACTCTTGCCTGTTTTGTCTGCTATAAGATGCGGCCATCGCCTTTCAGGGCTTTATCTACAGCATTCTATAATGTGGTCCAGTCCGATGGGTGTCGTGGGTCCGGCGCCTCCCATCTTCTTGCGATGCCGCCCTCCTGCTTGCTTGATCGCTCTCCGGCATCACTCTTCTGCGCAGGTGTACTATATCTGCCCTGTTGAGGGCAGAGCAAAGTACTGCAGTGCACAGGCGCTGGGCCTCTCTGACCTTTCCCAGCGCCTGCGTACTGCAGGAATTTGCCTCAACGGGGCAGATATAGTACACCTGCGCAAGAGCGCGATGCCGGGGAGCGAGGAAGCAAGCAGGAGGGCGGCGTCGCAAGAAGATGGGAGGAGCCAGACCTGCGACACTCACCGAACCGGTGGCAGAATGCTATTAGGGTGTTTTCACATTAGCGTTTAAGGCCGCAGCGTCGGCCTGCGCACAGCCACCGCTAAGCCCCACCGCGCCTCCGCCGGTAGCTCCGCCTACGGGCGCATGACGCTGCATGCGTCCCCTATCTTTAGCACTGGGGACACAGGCCGTGCGCAGGTATGTGTTTGGCGGCGCATGCGTCCTTTTGATGGGTGCGCCAACCAGGCGCCAAACGCAACCTGTTGCAATTTGGTGCGCTCCGCGCACTGTCAAAAGGACGCATGCGCCACCAAACGGATACCTGCGCACGGCCTGCGTCCCAAGTGCTAAAAATAGGGGACGCATGCAGCGTCATACGCCCGTAGGCGGAGCTACCAGTGGAGGCGGGGCTTAGCGGCGGCCGTGCGCAGGCCGATGCTGCGGCCTTGAACGCTAATGTGAAACCACCCTTACCTGCATAATAACCCATATCTGCAGGTTAATAGCGTTATTTTACATGACCGGTTCCTTTTAAAGTGACTCTCTTGTCAATATTTTAGGTTTATTTAACTTGACAATAAAAGTGCTGATAGTGGCAAAGTGTTCATCAGGGCCGCAGTATCAATGTTCATCTGTATCTGAGAAAAATGTACGACCACGTAGTAGTGCCAAGTGTTTACCCAAGAAACCTTTTCACATGCTGTACATTAGAGGTTGGAGGGGGTTATGGAACAAAGCAAAACTTGCTGATCGATAGTTGTTTTTTCGATGATGGATTAGTAAATTCTCTTGCACACATTTTGCTTTGTAGGAGCTTTTTCACTGTCCATCCGGGACTGGGATGAAGTGAGAGGCGACAACGTGAAACACTACAAGATAAGAAAACTTGACAATGGAGGATACTATATCACTACACGGGCACAATTTGAATCACTACAGAAACTTGTAAAACACTACTCTGGTAAGGGCTTAACTCCACTTTTTACATTCTTTTGGTAGTTGTTCTTTTTTTCCTCCTTCTATACATTTTGATACAGGATATGTGATACCTACTAGATCATTGACAGTTCAAACACTGAACCCCCAACCAAATGGCAGAACATTAGAGTAGCACTCCATTCAATCTTTATGGGGCTTGTGGAGATAACCATGTGCCCAAGTTCTGGCATTCAGTGGGGTCTCAAGCAGTTGGTTTGCTGTTTTTTAGTTCTTGGTGTGGTATCTGAAATACTTCTATAATATAACGGCATTTTTTAAAAAAATTTGCATTATAGGTACTGTGGGAAAAAAAACATTAAAGAAGGATGGGATGAAAAGTTTTTTTTCTCGTTCGCCTTATTGGGGGACACAGAGACCATGGGTGTATGCTTTGCTGCCACTAGGAGGCTGACACTATGCACAAAAAAATGTTAGCTCCTCCTCCGCAGTATACACCCCACCGACCGGCACCAATTTCCTCAGTTTAGCTTAGTGTCAGTAGGAGGTGGACACGAGTCTTTCGTTAGACCCATATCTACCTCGTCGTGCGTCGTTCCTTTACAGGTTCTACGGAGGGATACAGAGTGAAAAGTCACATCTGTACTCCCACATGAAGTCTGCGAGTACGGCGTGTACTGTCACCCCGTATCCTTGCAGTTCTCCGCGGCAGGACCAGCCAGACGGACGCCGACACCAAGACGTGCCAGCGACTCCAGGGGTCCTTGTCGCCAGTCTCCCTCCCACTCGCCTACCAGAGCCTGTCGGTTGGATGAGACGCAGGACTTCTTCAGACCCAGGTAACGGATCGGGGATGGGTGAGTATAGATTTTTATTACCTGGCTGCTCATTCCCGGCGGACAGGGGGCCTCTTCAATGGCACAGGGATGCGGGCGCTCGCAGTCGCCCTACATCTATAGGCACACCATGCTCTTTTTTGCTGGCCCCGCATTCCCCCCCCCCTCCCCCTTTCTGGGGACAGGGAGCACAGGGCCTTTTTCCTTTCCTCCCCTTGAGAGCGGCTGCGGCGTCCCCTTCTGCCGACCTCCGCGCCGACCCCCTGCTGACAGGCGGCCGCCGCAACTAATTTAGGCCCCGGCTTCACTTTGGGCCTACCGCTGCGTCGCGGCCACGCCCCCCGCCCCTTTCTTCTAAGCGGGCTTCTCTTCCCAGGCCCTCCCACCGCCTGTCCTTCACCTGCCCAGCCTGCTATTGACTAGAAGGCGGTGAAATTTAACCCTGCAATGTGCTCCGCCCTCCCTCCTCTCCTGGACGCGTGCTCTTTGGCAGGCGCCATTTTACCAGCCTGTTAGCCGGACACCAGCTCGTCACCGGATCATCTTCTGCCAGCTGTTTTTTTCGTTCAGGAGGTCTATCGGCCGGATTTTGCTCTGACCTGCATCCACTGACAGGTCGCAGAGCATCGCTTCTGGGGACACCGGACCGTGAGTAGCTCTGCACTGCAGACTGACCCTTCTCCGCCCTCTGTCCCCCAACCTTCCGGCATTACCTCAGCTTTTCACTATGTCTACCTCTAAGTCTGATCGTACCCGCTCTACTGCCCCCCCCTGCACTTTAGTCAAGTTCTTTGCATGTTCTTCGTGCAATCGCAAACTTCCAACAGGCCAGTCCACTCCCCTCTGCCTGGATTGTAGCAACCCAATTCAGCCTGACGCCGTCCAGGAGCCATCTACGGCTCCAGGTGAGAGTGAACCCCCCATGCCTGGCTGGGCCTCCTCGCTATCTCAATCAGTGGCAGACCTCACCAAGGTGTCTCAGTCCCTGGTGGCCGTTCTTGATAAGTTGCCCCTGGACTCTTCAGCAGGGCCAAGCAGGTCCCAAATTGTTCCATCTGAGTCAGCCAGCGTTAGTCGCAAAAGACCCAGGCAAGATGCCCAGCCGGATTCCTCTCCTCGTCCCATCTCACCGCATAGCCCTTCTCAGCAGCCTCCCTCTCGGGCCTCCTCTCCCGAGTCAGGTGAAGCGCTTTCGGACAGGTCATCTGAGGGGATTTTAGAGCTGGATTCAGACCAGGATGCAAACATGAAGGTCACAGTGCAGAACCTCATTGCAGCGATCCATCATACTTTCGATATTGCTGACTCCCCTGCGAAATCCTCAGATCAGGAGGTTTCGTTCAGACGGGCAGAAACTCCCTCCAGGGTTTTTCCTTTCCATTCCGAGTTTGGGAAGATTTTTACCAAGGAAAGAGAGGATCCGACCAGACGCTTTCAAAGAGGAAAACGTCTAGGCGTACTCTACCCATTTGCTAAGGAGCTCACGGACAACTGGTCGGCCTCTCCCTCGGTGGATCCGCCTGTGTCCAGGCTTTCCAATAACACGGTTCTCCCGCTTTCAGGCGTGGCGTCCCTAAAGGATTCTAATGACAGGATTATAGAATCCCTGGCGAAGTCTGCCTTTGAAGCGGCTTCAGCGGCTGTGTGCCCAATCTTTGCTTCATCCTGGGCAGCAAAGGCCATAGCCACGTGGGCAGACGACCTTCGTCAAGGCGTCTTAGATAAGGCGCAACCGGAGCGTTTGGCCGATCTCGCCAATCAGATCTCCCATGCTGGGGACTATCTTCTTTCCGCTTCCTTGGATGCCGCATCCTGTGCAGTTCAGGCGTCAAGCAAGGTAGTTGCAATTCGACGTACAGTTTGGCTAAAGGCCTGGCAAGCGGACTTCTCTTCTAAAAAGTCCCTCACTAACCTGCCTTTTCAGGGGGTGCGCCTCTTTGGGTCCCAATTGGACCAGATTAAGGACGCCACCGGAAGCACGAGTTCACTTCTCCCTCAGTCCAATCCTCGCAGACCTCCACTAAGGCGTCAGTTTCGACCCTTTCGGACTTTCCGCCGCTTCAATACAGCCAACAGAGACCGCAGGCTCGCCAGGAGAGAGAGAAACTTTTCCCTTCACCCATGACAGCACCACCTGAGAGAGGGATCCGCCCTGCCAGGACAGGAACCTACTGAGACATAAGGGGCGGCACCTCTCCCCCGCTTCAGTTGGGTTCCTGTCCTGGAAGGAATCCCACTGTGGCGGTGCCTGTCATGGGCGAAGAGAAAAGATAAAGACCCAGGCCCGTCCCGGCGCGGGAAGAACAGGTAGCTTACCTGTAGCGCCGGCCGTCGGGTCCTGGAAGCGCAGTCCCCGGGGTCCCTGGGGCTCCGGGTTCGTGCGGGCGTGGATGGGATCCCGGTGGCTCCGGGAAGCCCCCACCGCGCCGCCCTCCCCTCGCGCACGCCGCATCTCGATCCCTTTGGTAGGGGAGAGACGCTGGCGTCTTCCGGCCGCTGACGTCAGCGGCGCTTGGAATGCTGGGTCGCAGGGGGGAGGGGAGGAAGACGCTCACCAGGCGGAGGCATGCAATTTAAAAGGGGAAAGACAGCTGTAGATCGGCGGTGCAAGATGGAGTCCGAGCAGGAACGTTCAGCGTCCCTGCCTCCCTCACAGCCCTCTGGCAGAAAGCATGGAAGCCATTCAAGCAGCAGTCGCCCCAGCCGCAGGTCGGGGCACTCCTCAATTTCCAAAGAGCGCGGGTCAGGTGCTCCGACGCAGCCTCCAAATCCGGTACCCTTGATTACGGGTGGTGAGTGATCTTCGTGAATGTCAGCAGTATATTAATAGGGGGTTTTTCTATTGTATGCTTCACCCTGTAGGAAAGGCCCAGAAAAGCAGGAAGCAAGAAGAATAGGGATTGTGCTATATGTAAATCTCCCCTAGCAAGAGACTGGCAAAAAGATCTCTGTGCTTCGTGCATTCAGCGGACTATGGCGGAGGAAGCGCCTAGTTTCGCAGCCAATCTAATATCTGCCCTCAGGTCAGAAATGGAAGGCTCAATTAAGTCCTTATTGAAAAAAGGGAAAAAAAGCAGGAAGGATTTCCCTAGTTCCCCCTCAGATTCCGCATCAGTATCATCTCAGGCGGAAAAATCATCCTCCTCAGACTCCTCAGATAGTGACACAGGGGGAAAGCCATGTTTCCCTGTAGAAGATACAGATGCCCTCCTAAAGGCCATTAGAACCACAATGGGCCTACAGGAAGAAAGGGCGGCTAAAACCCTAGAGGACGTCATGTTTGGGGGGCTTCAGGAGAGGAAAAAACGAACCTTTCCAGTAAACGCGAAAATCCAGGCGCTTATTGAGAAGGAGTGGAAAAAGCCTGAAAAATCGGGGGCCCTTCCATCCGCCTATAAGAGACGATACCCCTTTGAATACAAGGATACGGAAATATGGGACAAAGTCCCAAAAATAGATGCAGCGGTGTCCAGGTCTTCCAAAAGGTCGGCCCTGCCCTTGGAAGACGCAGGGGTTCTTAGAGACCCGCTAGACAAAAAAGCGGACTCATATTTGAGGCACGCATGGGAAGCGACAGCAGGAGGTCTTAAGCCGGCGATAGCAGGCACCTGCACGGCACGCTCCCTCATGATCTGGCTGCAGCAGTTAGAAGAGAAGCTGGCGTCAAGGGTCCCAAGAGAGAAGATCTTATCAGACATGTATCTCTTGCACGCGGCAGCGGCTTTTCTGGCAGATACCTCGGCGGACTCTATGCGATTGACAGCCAGAGCAGCGTCACTATCAAATGCTGCTAGACGCGCGTTATGGCTTAAGGGCTGTCCGGGTGACCTTCAGTCCAAGGCCAAATTGTGCTCTCTCCCCTGCGATGGCCGATTCCTGTTCGGCAAGAACTTGGACGATATTCTGGAGAAAGCAGGCGATAAGAAAAAAGGCTTCCCCAGATTCCCTATGGATCAGAGGAGACAGCCCTTTCGGAGGGGGAGATTCAATAGAGGGCGTCCTCCCGCTGACAGAAGAAGATGGGAGGATAAAAAGAAGAAAGAATCAGGGTTTATGTTTGGTGGAGGCACCTCCATCTCAAAAAAGTCACCACAGTGACGCCAGTATTCCAGTAGGAGCGAGATTGGCACTCTTTTTCCAGGCCTGGGAAAAGATCTCCTCCAACACCTGGATTCTGAGCATCCTAAAAGAAGGCCTGAAAATCCCCTTTATTCGTCAGCCAAAATCCGTGGTCGTCATCACACCTATCAGGAAGATGACCGAAGAACAACTGGCCTTAGAAACAGAAATCCTGAGCCTGATAGACAAGCGGGTACTGTCCGAGGTGCCACGCTTACAGGAAGGAAAGGGGTTTTATTCACCCCTTTTCCTAATAAAAAAACCGGATCAGTCGTTCAGGACAATCATAAATCTCAGACGCCTCAATCTACGGATAAAGAACCCGACCTTCAAGATGGAATCAGTAACTACGGCAGTGAAGCTGCTACATCAAGATTGCTTCATGGCCGTAGTCGATTTAAAGGATGCGTATTACCACATCCCTATCCATCCAGATTACCAGAAATACCTGAGGGTAGCGCTTTATATTCAGGGCACACTAAGGCACTTTCAGTTCAGGGCTCTTCCGTTTGGCATATCCATAGCCCCGAGGGTCTTCACCAAGGTCATAGCGGAAGTGACAGCCTTTCTCCGGATTCACGATACGGTCATAATACCATACCTGGACGATTTTCTTATAGTGGGCAGTTCAGAGGACCACTGTACAGCACAGCTGACTCAGGTGATCAACACCTTGCAAGAGTTAGGGTGGATAGTCAATTTCAAAAAATCAAAATTACAACCCCTAAAGAAACAGACCTTCCTGGGATTTATACTGGACTCAGAAAGGCAAGAGTGTCTGCTCCCAGAGTCCAAGATAGAGAAGGTGCAAAATCTGGCCTTGGCGGGCCGAAACCAACCATGTATGACATTAAGAAAAGCAATGTCCCTGCTAGGTACCCTAACATCCTGTATTCCGGCGGTCAGGTGGGCTCAGTTTCACACCCGGCAACTCCAGGGGGAGATACTAAGAGCACAAAGATCGCTAAGAGGGCGTTTGGAAGGAAAGCTGGAGCTTTCCTTAAAAACCAGAGACTCTCTCAACTGGTGGTTGAACGAGACAAATCTGACCTTAGGAATACCATGGGACAGACAGGCGACAGATATAATTTTAACAGATGCAAGCTCCTCGGGGTGGGGGGCACACCTAAGGGGCCTCATAGGTCAAGGTTCCTGGACACCTCAAGAAAGGAAGGCATCCTCCAACCTGAGAGAACTGTGGGCAGTGGGCAAGGCCCTAAACCACTTCATTCCGCTACTCCAGGGTCGAGATGTACGCATCATGTCAGACAACAAGGTAGCAGTGGCATACATCAACCACCAAGGAGGGACAAGATCACACTCCTTAATGGAAGCAGCAACAGACATTCTGAGCAGTGCAGAGGATCACCTACACTCCGTGACAGCCCTACACATAAAAGGGGCAGAAAACATAGAGGCAGATTTCCTGAGTCGCAATACCCTGAGGCAAGGAGAATGGGCGCTAAACCGATCCATTTTTCAAAAGTTAATTCAGCTTTGGGGGGAACCGGTGATAGACCTCTTTGCAAACAAGCACAACAGGCAAACAGAAAGGTTCTGCTCTCTAAACCCAAGAGAAAACCCATGGGCAGTGGACTCATTGCACATCCAGTGGAACTTCAGACTGGCTTACGCGTTCCCCCCAGTAGCTCTGATCCCGACTGTGGTAAGAAAAATCAGAAACGATCAAGCCAGGGTGATTCTAATAGCTCCATTTTGGCCAAAAAGGCCCTGGTTCGCTCTGCTACGGAAGATGTCCCTCTCCGATCCTTGGGTTCTGCCAGAAATCCCGGACCTACTAGTTCAGGGTCCAATATTGCACGCTCAGGTCAAAGGATTCCATCTGACGGCGTGGAATTTGAAAGGTCGCTTTTAATAGGGGGTTCTC
This sequence comes from Dendrobates tinctorius, assembly GCF_039654945.1. Taxonomy (NCBI): domain Eukaryota; kingdom Metazoa; phylum Chordata; class Amphibia; order Anura; family Dendrobatidae; genus Dendrobates; species Dendrobates tinctorius. Next base: position 7,848,735 of record NW_027361838.1, on the reverse strand, counting down.
CCCTGGGCTGGTGGCCACTCTGCTAAAAAGCAGGAAACCGGTGACTACTAACATCTACGGCAGAACATGGGATAAGTTCCTACAGTTCTTGGGTAAGCCGTTAGGGAAAGAACCCCCGATTAGTGACATCCTAGAGTTCTTACAATCTGGGTTGCAGATGGGGTTAGCAGTAAACACACTTAAGGTTCAGGTGTCGGCACTAGGGGCGCTCTACAATTGCAAACTGGCGTCAGATAGGTGGATAGCCAGATTTATTAAATCCTGCCATAGAGCTAGGCCTATTCCAATACCTAGAATAGCCCCCTGGGATTTAAACCTGGTGTTAGAAGCCCTTACAAAAGAACCGTATGAGCCATTACATCAGCTACCCCTAAAGTTTTTGACCCTAAAAACGATTCTGTTAGTAGCCCTCACATCAGCCCGCAGGATAAGCGACTTACAGGCTCTCTCAGTAAATCCTCCTTATACGCAAGTCTTTCAGGATAGGGTAGTGTTAAGAACAGACCCCAGTTATCTGCCCAAGGTAGTGTCAGATTTCCATCGGGGTCAGGAAATTGTTCTTCCATCCTTTTGCGAAAATCCAAAAAATCTGGGGGAGGAAAAATTCCATAGTCTGGATGTTAAAAGAGCTCTTGTAGAATATATATCTGCCACTAGCCAGTGGAGGAGGTCACAGTCCCTATTCGTAGCTTTTCAGGGTGCCAGGAAAGGCTATGGGGTTTCAAAAGGGACTATTGCTAGATGGATCAGGGAAGCCATTAGTGTAGCCTATTCAGCTAGTGGTATCCCGATTCCTGACGGCATCAAGGCTCATTCCACCAGAGCCGTGGCGACCTCCTGGGCTGAAAAGGCAGAGGTATCAATCGAACAAATTTGTAAGGCCGCTACCTGGGCCTCACCTTCAACCTTCTTTAAGCACTATAGATTAAATCTATCCTCCTCTGCTGACTTAACCTTTGGTAGAAGGGTGCTGCAAGCGGTGGTCCCTCCCTAAGGTGTTTCGAAGTCTCCAAAAATCTCTCAGGTGGTGCTGTCATGGGTGAAGGGAAAACCACCATGGTTACTTACCGGTAGCCGGTTTTTCCGGAACCCATGACAGCACCCGTACATTCCCCCCCTTTTTCACTGTATGGTGTGCACAATTAGTAGGGTGTTTTGAGTGTTGTGGTGTTGGATTAAACATGTAACTAACCGGGAAGTCCTCTCAATGCTCTGTAACCCAACTGAAGCGGGGGAGAGGTGCCGCCCCTTATGTCTCAGTAGGTTCCTGTCCTGGCGGGGCGGATCCCTCTCTCAGGTGGTGCTGTCATGGGTTCCGGAAAAACCGGCTACCGGTAAGTAACCATGGTGGTTTCCTTCAGACCCACTCCTTCCTGGCGATCCCACTCTTCCCAGGGCAGACCGTCCAGATCTGGATCTGGACGGTCTACTTCAGCATGACTATCGTCGGACACGCGAGGCGCCTTTCCAATTGGGAGGCCGACTTCCTTCCTTCAGGGACGTTTGGCTGGCCTCCGTAGAGGACGCTTGGGTCAGGGAGGTCGTATCCTCAGGATACAAGATACAGTTCGTCTCTCTCCCACGGGATCGTTTCTTCGAATCCCGGCTTCCAAAGGATCCAGCCTTGGTCCCGGGGTTCTCTACGACTATCGCCTCTCTCCTCAGACAGCGCCACTACCAGCTCGTCGCATGGCCCTTCGGTCTTGCCACCGCTCCCAGACTCTTCACGAAGATCGTGGCTGCGTTGATGGCTTTGTTGAGAGTCAGAGGTCTCGTTCTTTTCCCGTACCTAAACGATATTCTGATCAGGGCTCCCTCATTTCAACAGGCTCACCAAAGTTTGTCAATCGTCCTGGACACTCTTTCCGATTTCGGGTGGATCGTCAACAGGAAAAAGTCCTGTCTGGTTCCTACCCAACGCCTGGTCTTTCTAGGCCTTCTGTTCAACACTCGTCGGTCAAGGGTGTTTCTCCCACAAGAGAAGATTCTCTCTCTGCAGCAGGAAGTACGATCGCTTCAGATCTCGCGATTCCCGTCCCTCCGTACAGCCAGGAGGGTCCTGGGAAAGATGGTGGCGGCGATAGAGGCAGTTCCCTTTGCCCAATTTCACGCCAGACCTCTCCAGCAGGCCATTCTGTCGAAGTGGAACAGGTCGCCTCGGTCCCTGGATCGCCCTGTTCCTCCTTCTTACCGGATCAAGCGGTCCCTCAACTGGTGGTTGTCGTCACCTCTCATTCTATCGGGTCGATTCTTCCTTCCCATTCGCTGGCAGATAGTAACCACAGATGCCAGTCTCCTCGGTTGGGGTGCAGTGTTCCGCAACCACACTGTTCAGGGTCGATGGTCGGATCGGGAATCGGTACCGATCAACATTCTGGAGATTCGAGCTATCCATCTTGCTCTTGTTCACTGGGAAAGGCTCCTCAAGGGACTGCCGGTACGGATTCAGACAGACATCGCCACAGCGGTGGCATATGTCTACCGCCAAGGGGGAACACGGAGTGTCTCAGCCCTGGCGGAGGGGTCCAAGATTCTTCGTTGGGCGGAGATTTCCGTTCCGACAATTTCCGCGGTGCACATTCCCGGCGTAGACAACTGGGCCGACGATTTTCTCAGCCGCAAGGGTCTCGCGGCGGGAGAGTGGTCCCTCCATCCGGAGGTGTTTCATCTGCTCTGCCTTCAGTGGGGAACCCCGGATGTAGACCTCATGGCGTCTTGCCTCAACAGGAAAGTCCCACAATTCGTGTCCAGGTCTCGGGACCCTCTGGCAGTGGGCGCCGACGCCCTGGCCGTTCCTTGGTCCCAGTTCGACCTTCCCTACCTGTTCCCTCCTCTGCCTCTTCTTCCCAACCTGTTGAAAAAGATCAAGGCAGAAGGAATTCCAGTCATTCTCATCGCCCCGACTTGGCCCAGAAGGTCTTGGTTCGCGGACATTGTCAACCTTCTCGCGGACGCCCCCTGGAGCTTCCAGACAGAACAGATCTGCTGTCTCAGGGACCGATTTGCCACCCCAATTCTCGGCCGCTCAATTTAACGGCGTGGCTGTTAAGACCGAGGTTCTGAAACGGGCAGGATTTTCCGACCAGGTAGTTCAGACCATGATCCGAGCCAGAAAGCCATCATCTTCCAAGATCTACTACCGTACTTGGAAGGCCTATTTCACTTGGTGTGAGACCAATGACATCGCGCCCATGTCCTTTTCGCTCCCTTCAGTCCTAGCGTTTCTTCAGGCAGGATTGGATGCGGGCCTTGCCCTCAGTTCCCTGAAGGGTCAAGTTTCGGCGCTGTCCATTCTATTTCAGAAAACATTGGCTTCCCGTCCTCAGGTTAAGACCTTTCTTCAGGGCGTGGCTCACACGGTTCCGCCGTACCGGGCGCCCGTGGATCCATGGGATCTTAATCTGGTTCTTGCGGTTCTGCAAGGTCCTCCCTTTGAACCCCTCAGGGATATTTCCCTTTCTCTCCTTTCTTGGAAGGTAGCCTTTCTGGTGGCCATCACCTCCGTCCGGCGCGTGTCGGAATTGGCAGCTCTTTCGTGCCGCTCCCCTTTTCTGGTGCTCCACCAGGATAAGGTAGTTCTGCGGCCTCCGCCCTCTTTCCTGCCGAAGGTGGTGTCCTCGTTTCACCTCAACGAGGATATCGTGCTACCATCCTTTTGTCCGTATCCAACTCATCCCCGAGAGCGGTCCTTGAACAAGCTGGACCTGGTTAGGGCGATAAGAGTCTATCTGTCTAGGACGACTTCCTTGCGAAAGACAGAGTCTCTCTTCATTATCCCTGATGGGGCGCGGAAAGGTCACTCGGCGTCAAAGGCCACTATTGCTCGCTGGATCAGATCGGCAATTTTGGAAGCCTACCGAGTTAAGCGTCGCGGAGCCCCTCCGGGGATCAGGGCCCACTCTACTCGGGCAGTGGGTGCCTCCTGGGCGGTGCGCCACAGAGCTTCCGCGCTGCAGCTTTGCAAAGCTGCAACATGGTCATCGGTTCACACGTTTGTGAAATTCTACAGAGTCCACACCTACGCTTCGGCGGACGCCAGCCTAGGTAGACGGATTCTGCAGGCCGCGGTGGTGAGTCCGCTGGCCTGATGGAAGTTTGTTTCCCACCCCAGGGACTGCTTTGGGACGTCCCATGGTCTCTGTGTCCCCCAATAAGGCGAACGAGAAAACAGGATTTTTTGGGTTGCTTACCGTAAAATCTGTTTCTCGGAGCCTTCATTGGGGGACACAGCACCCTCCCATGTTTTACAACTCCTGTTCTTATGGTTGTCGGTTGGTTACAGTTGAGTTGTCTGTTCTGTTTTCATTCTGTTTTGTTACTTCTCCTACTGCTTTCTCACTAACTGAGTAAATTGGTGCCGGTCGGTGGGGTGTATACTGCGGAGGAGGAGCTAACATTTTTTTGTGCATAGTGGCAGCCTCCTAGTGGCAGCAAAGCATACACCCATGGTCTCTGTGTCCCCCAATGAAGGCTCCGAGAAACAGATTTTACGGTAAGCAACCCAAAAAGTCCTGTTTTTTTGTTTTTTTTTGTTTTGTTTGCGAAATAATTTGCTTTCATGCCACACTTATTTATGGCATATCACATGTAAACAAATACCTCCTGTTAATATTATTGATTGTCCTCTCCATACAGGTATACCAAAAGATGAAGGTACAGAATAGGGCCAGGATCACATTACCGTCTGTGATGCAAGAAACTCAACGAGTCTCTCGCATCAACACCCGGCACTCGGGACTGAAGCTGCGGCTGCATAGAAATACATGCAGCCACAGCTCCGGTCCTGATTCGAGAGACTCGTGCGGGTTTCTAGCATCACACACGGTAATGTGATCCTGGCCTAAGTCAAAAACTCAAACGAAAAACAAAAGGATACAACAAATTCATTAGATATAATATATTAAAGCATATCAAAATGGCTTGTTTATTCCAATTACACATTGAAAAGAGATATGAACAAACTACAAGGGAGGGACCTGGATGAAAATGGTCTTACAAAAAAAATCCTCAGCTATACACACAACAGCCTCCCAGTACTAATGCCGACAATCTTCAAGAGAAAAATGTTATATGAACATGTAGTATATGTAAGTCAATAATGAATGTTAAAAAGAAAACCAATCTGTAATGTCCAGGGAAACTTATCAAAAAATGAATGTGTCATTGGTGTGTAATATTATGTATAATGGTCCAATACATACAAATAAATCTCTTGGTATTACACTAGATATTCATTTAAAGGGAACCTGTCAGCAGGATTGTGCACAGTAACCTACACACAGTGTCAAGTCGGCGCCGTTATACTGAATAAAATTATACCTTGTTTGATGAAATCTGTCTTATGGTTGTTCTTTAATCTTTATTTTCAGTTTTATGTTAATGAGATTCTCGTGCCCTAAGGCGGAGTTCATGTATATGGTGCTCTGATTACGTATTCATAATGCAGACTGCTGACAGGTCACTGATCCCTCACTGACCTGCCCCCTAGTTTGCATAATGAATATACTAATGTATGTATTTAAAATAAAGCACGTCACTTAATCAAAATGGTGACGACTGTGCACTTTCTCTTATCGGTTAGTGCCTATTATCTTCCTGTGTTTCAAAGAAATAAAAATCACCATCAATATTGCGCCGTCGGGAGCGCCTGTGCATTAGCATCTATCGTCTTCCGATAGATGCTGCTGCGCAAGCACCGCCACCAGCTCGTTGTTGCTGCAGCCCAAAAAAATGTACGCTACAATAAAATGGTGCTTGCGCAGTAGCATCTCTCAATACAAGATAGAGGCGCTTGCGCAGTAGCATCTGCCGGTTCCTTGTTGCTGTACAGTAGTAAAAAAAAAAAAAAACTACAGTACATCAAAATGGTGCCAGAGGCGGCACATGTGCAGTAGCATCTATCACATACCGAGAGATGCTACAGCGCAAGCGCTGCTGCCAGAGCCATTTTGTTGTAGTGTACGATTTTTTTAGCCGGAGCACCAAAGAGCTAGTGGAGGCGCTTGCGCAGTAGCATCTGTTGGCACGTGATAGATGCTAATGCGCAGACGCACCCGACGGCGTAATATTGATGGTGAATTTTTTTCTGTTTGAAACACAGGAATATAATAGGCACTAACTGATAAGAGAAGATGCCCACGCGCCGCCATTTTCATTAAATGACATGCTTTTTCAAATACACACATTAATATATTCATTAAGCAAACTAGAGGGCAGGTCAGTGAGGGATCAGTAACCTGTCAGCAGTCTGCATTATGAATATCTAAGCAGAGCACCACATACACCAACCCCGCTTTAGGGCACGAGCATATCATTAACACAAAACCAAAATAAAGATTAAGAAACGACAACAAGACGGATTCCATCAACAAAGGTATCACTTTATTCAGTATAATGGTGCCAACCTGACACTGTGTGTAGGTTACTGGGCACAATCCTGCTGACAGGTTACCTTTAATGTATAGTCATAATAAAAGGTTCATAAATACGGTAGTCTGTTATGAATGAGTCACCGTAGGAGGCAAAAACAGAAATACTAGCTAAGTCCAGAAAACCAGAGAAGTTGGCAGCTATCGGATTGCAGACCCCTGAACCTAACAACAACACCTAGCAGTAGCCGTGGGGGGTTCCTACGGTGCCCTAGACCCCTCGATCACAGCCGGAGAACTAAATAGCCTAAAGACAGAATGGGAAATCTAAACTGCCCCAGAGCAGACCCCAAAGCAATAGGCAGCCCCCAACATATAATGACGGTGAAGCAAGATGAAAAAACACTCACACAGATAGAAAGATAGGCTGAGCAAATGATGGGGCCCAAACTAACTAAATAGGACAGGATAGAAAAGCTGCTGTCTGCAATCTGCCAAAACCCTCTCAAAACAAGAGCCAACAGACTGATAGGGAAAAAAGCCCTGAAGACGCTAGGCTTCAAAAAGACTATCAGTACTCAGGTATTTTCTGAAGACAGAGCAAAAAGGAATTCAGCTCACCCCAGCAGGGAATGGCAGAAATCCAGAAAAACAAGGCAAAACAAAACCAAAACACAAATGCAAAAAGCAGAGCAGAAAACTTCGCTTTTGAGGAGCAGCAATCAGACTGGTCTCCTAGAATCCCTCAGAGAAATCACCCGCAAGGCAGAAGGGCGTCGGCTGCCTTATATCCAGTCAGCAATTCCAGTCACCAAGTCGTCATCATTCTGCTCAGGTGCTTTGTAATCAGCCTCACTACCTTCCTTCACCAGAAGAGGGAGTTCATCAGACCTGGTGAAGGGGAAAATGAACTCACAACAGTAGTCACAGTAAGAAAAGGAAATTGTCAATATGAATACACACCTACAAGTGACTTGCAAAAGTATTAACACTCCTTGGCGTTTTACTTATTTTGTTACATTACAACTTGTATTTAAACATTTTTGTAATCCAGTTTGTATGTGATGCATCAGCACTAAATTGTCTTTGGTGGTGAAGTGAGAAAATTGTAAACCTAAATTAAATTTATGGATTAAATAGCTAAAAACTGGCATATGTATTCACCCTTTTTGCTATTAAGTCCCTAAAAATTTCTGGTACAAGCAATTACGTTCATAAGTCACATGCTTAGTGAAAGGAAGTCCACCTATGTGCAAGCTAAGTGTCACACGGTCTGTCAGTATATACACACCTTTTCTAAAAGACCACAGAGGCTGCAAAAGCATTAAAGTGAACCTGTCAGCAGGATTTTGCTTAGTAAACTACAGGCATTGTCATGTTAGGCAGAAATAACCTTTACGTACACATACATTTTGAGGTTCATTTTACATTTGTCACAAGATATGTGGGAGACTCCCGAAATGTATGGAGGAAGTGTGGTCAGATGAGACCATAATTGAACTTTCTGGCCACCAAGATAAATACTATGTCTGGTGCCAATCCAACATCAGCTCATCACCCCCAGAACACCAGCCCTAGAGTGAAACATGATGGGGGCAGCATAATGCTGCGGAGATTATTTGCGGCAGCAGGAAAAGGGAAAACTCTTCAAGTCAAGGGGAAGATGGATGGTGCCAAATACAGGGATATTCTTGAGCAAAACCGTGATTTGAGACTGGAACTGAGGTTCACCTTCCAACAAGACAATGACCCAAAGCATAATGCAAAAGCAACATTTGAGTGTTTTAAGGGGAAACTTGTACATTTTTTGGAGTGGATTAGTCAAAGCCCAGACCTTAATCCAATTGAGAATCTGTGATCAGACTTGAAGATTACTGTTCACAAACTTGAAGGAGCTGGATCAGTTTTGCTTTGAGGAGTGGGCAAAAATCCCAATGGCAAGATGTTGAAAGCTCATAGAGACTTATCCAAAGCGACTTGCAACTTTAATTGCCTCAAAATTAGGATCTTCAAAGTACTGACTTTAGGGAATGAATAGTTATGCACACTGCAAGTTTTTATTATTTTGTCCTATTTATTTTTGCTTTACAATAAAGAGAACCAAATGTTCACAATTGTAGGCATGTTCTTTACATAAACTAAAGCAAACCCTCAAAAAACCCAGTGAAATTCCAGGTTGTGAGGTAGCAAAACATGGAAAATGCCAAGGGGTGGATACTTTCACAAGCCACTGTATAAAATCCTTTAAGGCCGTGTGAGATGTTAATCCTAATATGATTGGACTGGGTGGGTCACGCAACATGCATGTTTAACCTCTATCTGGTCTTTGTCAGGAGGTGCATCTACATTACAAATAGGGGTACTTGTAGTAAAAGTAATAATGAAGCTCACCAGTGACATGCACCTCTAACATGCCTGGCTCCATAAGGTTGGCGCCCATGCCAACATAATCTATGAAGGTTGGATATCAGTAGCCGTTTTTTCCAGACGCTGGATTGCGACACATTGCCGGATCCGGCGAAAACCGGATGAAACGCATGGCCATCCGGCACGATCCGGCGCTAATGCAAGTCAATGGGGGGGAAACCGGATCCGGCATTGCATTTCGCCGGATCCGGTTTTTGTCAAAAGTGCCGGATCGCGCCTGACGGCGAAAACCTGATGTGTGAAAGAGGCCTTAGCTAGAGGACTAAGACACAAGATCATTTTTCTAACATTATTTCTGACACAGTTCATTCACATTTGTATATCATTTAATTTTTTTCAGAGCATTCATGAAATATTTTTTTTTCTTTGTAAAGAACATGCTGATGGCTTGTGCTATAGACTAACAACTGTGTGCCCCACCGTGAAACCGCAGACCCAGGGACTAGCAAAGGATGCGTGGGAAATTCCAAGAGAATCCTTAAGACTTGAAGTTAAATTGGGTCAAGGATGTTTTGGTGAAGTGTGGATGGGTAAGTACAAACTTTCTTATTCTGTATATTCGTGCCAAGCAGCTGGTAAATGTTGTATGCGTCATCTGCCACTCTCCCCAAGTGTATCCAAAACATATTGCTCATAAATCTTTACTAAAGCCAGATGACACGTCTCATGAAATGAAGATAATGGTATAAAATATGGCAGTGCTTGTTCTGAGATTCGGCCCCTTCAACCAGTGTCTAGTTTACTAAACACACTAATTTCTCCCAAGATACTTTGATGAGATACTGTTTCCTTATTGACATGATTTAAAGCCGGGAGGGGAAAATATGACAATGTTTTGGGGTATGATCTCATGTGGAGTCTTTATACATCTCAAAGAAATTTATTAAATGCTTGACCTCATTGATTTTGCATCCAAATAAATCCAATTCTTATTTTCAGGCTTTGTTATGACGCCTGTGATGTCTGCCCTATTTTGTATCGATGTCTTCACATTTTCTTTTGCGGTTAAATAAACGAATCCTCATATTTCCTTATCGATTTACCCATTACTATAGCAGCAACCTGTTTTGGAGCGTCGTACAATAAATGCTTCTCAAATTTTGCATGTTTACTGGGAAATTACTCCTGGATTATGTTGTGGAACTTTGTTGGAAATCTTAGTAACTGCAGCAAATCCAGAGTTTCTAAGGGCCCCGTCACACACAGCGAGATCGCTGATTTTTTTTATGCATCAGCGATCTCTCCAGCGACATCACTGTGTGTGACATCCATCAGCGACCGCCCCCCCCCGCCGGGTATCGCCGATCGTGCAGCATCGTCCTGGGCCATTTTTTGATTGTTGTCCCGCTGGCCAGCACGCATCGCTGCGTGTGGCAGCAAGAGACCAGCGATCAGCGACACTGGTATCCAACGTAAACATTGGGTAACTAAGAGCCGCCCGGCTCTTGGATACCCGCTGTTTACCCTAGATACCAGCGCGCTGGTGTCTAGGGTAAATAGCAGGTATCCAAGAGCCGGGCGGTTCTTAGTTACCCAATGTTTACGTTGGATACCAGCGTGCACTCTGGTATCTAGGATAAACAGCGGGTATGCAAGAGCCGGGCGGCTCTTAGTTACCCAATGTTTACTTTGGATACCAGCGTGCACTCTGGTATCTAGGGTAAACGGCGGGTATGCAAGAGCCACGCGGCTCTTAGATACCCGCTGTTTACATTGGAAACCAGCTTGTTTGCTGGTCCTGATCGCTGGAGGGGCTGTCTAACGATGTCCCAGCGATCCCATCCATGTCGGGACATCGTTAGTATAACGGGCCTCTAAGGCTAGTTTCACACTTGCTTTTTTTTGCAGCGCGTTTTTCCCGCAAAAAAACGCATTGAAAAAACGCATACAAAAGCATACAACTGCTGCGTTTTTTTTCAAGCATTTTTATGAGCATGCATGAAAAAAACGCAGCGTTTTTAGTGCGTTTTTACCGCGTTTGCGTTTTTTTCCAACATTGGATGTCCCCTCACACTAACCCAAACCATGACTTTACTGACCCTAACCCTGACCCTAACCCTAACCCTGACCCTAACCCTTAACCAAATCATACTTAACCCTAACCCAAACCCTAACTAACCCTAACCCTGACCCTGACCCTAACCCTTAACCAAACCATACTTAACCCTAACCCTAACCCTAACCCTTAACCAAACCATACTTAACCCTAACCCTGACCCTAACCCTTAACAAAACCATACTTAACCCTAACCCTAACCCTGACCCTAACCCTTAACCAAACCATACTTAACCCTAATCCTGACCCTAACCCTGACCCTAACCCTTAACCAAACCATACTTAACCCTAACCCTGACCCAAACCCTAACCCTGACCCTAACCCTAAACCCCCTTAACTAACCCTAACTCTAACCCAAACCCCTAAATTCCATGGTTAAAAAAAAAAAATGCATATGCAAAAAAACGCATACATGAGCATGCCAGTGCGCACATATGCGCATCCATAGGCTATAATGGCCATTTTTAGCGCAAAACGTGCGCATATGTGCGCATGCGCTTTTTTGCAGGGCCAAAAAATGCAACATGCTGCGTCTGGAAAATACCAACGCACACCCCAAAAAAACGCAGCGCATGAAAATCCATGTTAAATATAGGGGAAAAAACGCATGCGCACATATGCGTTTTTTTCCAGCGCTAAAAAACGCAAATGTGAAACCAGCCTAAGTCCATGATTTTGCTTTATTCACAGGTCTGTATTGTGATTGTTCTAACATCTGAGCCACTGTACTGTACGCTCCTAGTGGGAAGATTTGGTGGCTAGATCGCTGTGCTTAGGCTGCCATTGTTCTCGGCAGTGCGGTCCTGATTACACAGGACGATGCACCTCGGAGAACGATGATCGCTTACGCTGCACAAAAGATAATGTCACCAATGAATGGGCGTGGTGCCTGTTCTTCCAGTGATCAGCCGTATGTTTACACTGCAAGATAATTGTCAAACTAACATTTTTAACAATCATTTACGATTCTCTTTTTGTATAAATGCCCCTCTCATTTGTTTCATTGTGCATTCTGTGCATATAAGGGTGTGACCGCCCTGTTTCTGAGTTGGAAAATCCATCCTGTCTGGCCTATACTATTATTGGTGGTTCAGTCCCTCTGTCCTTGTTCACATTTACGTCACTTGACAAGTGGAAAGGTTTTAAATAAAAGAGTTAGGACTGTCCCACAAGGGTTGCCGTGATGTGGCGGGATGGCTTCTACATTATTTTGATCAAAATTATGTTAACTAAATACCCTTATTATTACTATTATTACTACCTTCATGCAATTTTTGCAATATATTTTTTTACTTTTTTATTCCAGGATATTTGTTTTGTGTTTTGCTTTTGGTTTTCTCTGTGTAAAGGTCATGTGTTCATATGCAATTACATTTTGCATGCACATTAATTTACTTTTTCTGCTCAGACCCAGTTTCTCAACTGCAAGATAATTGTCAAACTAACATTTTTAACAATCATTTACGATTCTCTTGTTGTATAAGTGCCCCTTATGTCTTCAGTCCTCACTCATCAGCCTAACTGATGTTAATGGAGAATTGGCAGCGATATCTGCATGGGTTATGAGTATTGCAAGATGTGAAATCTGTTGTGAAAATTATCAACAAATCAACATATGTACGCACTGTGGATTAAGCTTTTTATATCACATGTGGATGGTGTTTTTAAAATCCTGTCCACATGGTTTGCACTATAAATGGCTGAGGATTTCAGGTATGTATGGACTGTTTCCTCATCTAGCCAAGGTGAATGGTATATTTTGCCTCTTTTCCTCTAATTATAATTTTTGCTATGTATTATAGGAACGTGGAATGGAACAACAAAAGTAGCAATTAAAACACTAAAGCCTGGGACGATGATGCCAGAAGCCTTCCTACAAGAGGCACAGATTATGAAAAAGCTCAGGCATGATAAATTAGTTCCTCTTTATGCTGTGGTGTCTGAAGAGCCAATCTACATTGTTACAGAGTTCATGACAAAAGGTTGGTCACATTTAAACTGGATAACACTTGAATGCATGGAATAGGGTTGTCATAAGTAATAATGATTTATTACAAATACCCTTTGCAGTGAAAGGATTAACACTGGGTGTTTTTTTTCAGCTTTTTTTTTTTTTTTTTCTTTTTCTGCAGCAAAACCTGATCTCTTGGCCGGAAAGAAGCTGCAGAAAAAAAACATGTTTTCTTTGGTTTTTCTTACTGCGTTTTTTTTTTTTTTCCTTATGTGCATTTTTTGTGGTTTTGGCATTCTAAATTTGTGTCTTGTGCATTCTGATAATGTTTAGTGTTGAAAAGAAAAGTCCTAGTCTATAGAATCAGGTTTTGACACAAAAAAAAAGTAGCAAAACCTGATACCTGTGTGTTTGAGTTTTTTTTTTTTTTTTCACCACCCATTCAGTTCAGTGGGTGAGAAACGCTGAAAAAAACACTGAAGGTGACATGCAAAAAAACATGCAAAGCACAAAATCCTGCTGACAAAAAACAAGTTGTGCGCATGAGAGTTCTTAAATCTCATAGACTTCGCTGGTGCTGTAAAATGCAGCTGAAAATTTGCATTAAAAAAAACACAAAAAAGCTGGAAAAATGCCCAGTGTGAACTTAGCCTAAAACTTTTCAAAATATATATTGCAGATGATGTTTAAGGGTACGTGCACACGCTGCGGAATGCTCTGCAGATTTGTCAGCGTGGATTTTGTAAAATCCGCAGGTAAATCCGCAGGTCAGAAGACCTGCGGATTACCCTGTGGTTTTGCCCTGCGGTTTTCCATCTCTACAATGGAGCAGATGGCAAACCGCAGCGGAATCCGCAGAAAGAATGACATGTCAATTCTTTCTGCAGTTTGGAAACCGCAGCAAATCCGCGCTGAAAATTCCGCAGCATCTGCACTGCGGTTTTCATTTTCCATAGGCTATAAAGGTACTGTACAACGCAGCAGAAACTGCTGCGGATCCACAGGGCCAAATCCACTGCAGAGCCGCAGCAGAATCCGCAGCGTGTGCACACACCCTTAAGGGAAACTGTTACCAGGTTTTTGCCATTTCATCCAAGAGCAGCATAATTGTAGGAAAAACCCTGGATTCCTGCAATTTATCACTTATTGGGCTGCTTTCTGCAGTTTTGGATAAAATCACTGTTTTCTCTGCTCCAGATGTTCCATCTCTTAGGGGTACTTCACACATAGCAAGATCGCTGAAACGTCACAGGTTTTGTGACGCAACAGCGACCTCGCCAGCGATCTCACTACGTGTGACACATAGTGGCAACTGCCCCGCTGCAATATCGCTGATCGTGCTCGAATGTCCTAGGCCATTTTTTAATTGTCGGCGTCCCACTGGCCAGCATGCATTGCTGTGTTTAACGCCAACGAGCGACCTAGGGACGCAGGCGTTAGTCGTCAGAATCGCTGCTGTGTGACAAGGTCCCAACGACTGCTGAGTTCGTTATACGGATCGCTGTAGCGTTGCTGCATCATTGAATAGATCTGCCTGTTTGGCAGCTTACTAGCGACCATGTAGTGACGTACCAGCGATCCTTACCAGGTCGTATCTTTGTCGGGATCGCTGGAGCGTCGCTATGTGTAACGGGACCCTTAGACTGCTGAACCCTGTTTAATCTCATGCTCGTCTCTGGGAGTTTTTTGTCTAAATTGGCAGAAAGCTGCTAATGAGTTGTGTAGGTGGGATCACAGAGAGCCGTAGGACTATATGGCACGAGACAGCTAGTCTTCTAGTGATAACTTTTTTGCTGATTTAAAACACTGATTTTATTGTCACATTACAGGAATTGGTGTCTCTCTGCATCATGCTGTTTTCATATTACACAGCAAAATCCTGCTGACAGATTCCTTTTAAGCAAATACTTTGCTAATTGCCTTTTTTCTTTTTATTATGGCCCAGGTAGCCTATTAGACTTCCTTAAAGAGGGGGAAGGGAAGTATTTGAAGCTTCCGCAGCTGGTCGATATGGCTGCACAGGTAAGTATATATTTTACTCTCTGAATCCTGCTTGGCTCGATACCAACAAAACGATACTTTTAGCCGGTTCCTTTTGTTTCTCTAGATAGCAGATGGCATGGCGTACATTGAAAGGATGAACTATATCCACAGAGACCTCAGAGCTGCTAACATTTTGGTTGGTGACAATCTTGTATGTAAAATTGCTGACTTTGGCCTGGCCAGATTGATAGAAGATAATGAATACACAGCGAGACAAGGTATAGCTTCTGTTCTTTTATGCTTTTTTATGTATACTCCTACAGGATATATGTGTATGCATGTATGTGTATGTTTGTGTATACAAGTGTGTAGATATAATTTCCAATGTATTCAAATCATCTACTAATACATCCGTTAATAATGCAGTTAGTTTTATTGTGCTGTTGCATATAAAAGATGGTGGGCAGTGGTGTATACATTAGATAAGATAATCTTCATACATTTCACAGCGACTTTATCAACGCTAAGAAGAGGCTCGCCTTTTTTCAAAGGTGTGCAGATCAGTAGATAGTTTACAAAATTTCTTATGTTCGGATTGTCTTGAGATCGTACATTTAGAGAGAAAGTTGCATTTACACTGCACGATTATTGGGAAATGAACCTTCCTATGAACTTTTGTTCCCGCTAATCATGCAGTGTCACCAGGCTGCAGGTCATCCCAAGAACGAGCCACATTTGTTCTTGGCAACACGTCATCCTTGTGCAAACACCATACGCTATAGAGAACTATGGCAGCCTATGTGCACAAAAACCTTGTAATGATGAGTGTTCTATGCACCTTCCATGATAGTTTTCGGCCCCATATGGTGCAAGGTATATCCGCTGTAAGCAACGTTTCCAGCATTTCATACAGTCTTCGTATCTGTTGTCCTAAAATTTATTCGTATAATACACTGATGTATTATCATTTTTAGGAGCTAAATTTCCCATCAAGTGGACGGCTCCTGAAGCCGCTTTATATGGACGGTTTACAATAAAGTCTGATGTCTGGTCATTTGGAATCCTCCTGACAGAGCTGGTTACCAAAGGAAGAGTGCCATATCCAGGTACTGTGTCCGTCACCTTACTGTGCAAATAGGTGTATGCTTTTAGAGTAAGGACCATTAAGACATTTTGCAGCTGAATATAGTAGTAGGCAAGCTAACTGAACAGAGCTAGAGGTAGACCTGGTCTTAGATACTGATGAACCATTCACGCACCCACCATCCATGGGGGCAGAGGTGATTGCTTACTATTATACAGGCACAGAGAAGAGGCTTGTATAAGGGCCAGTCACACAGATACGTGTAGTGCGCCATGCCGGCTCTTTAGCGACACCCATACAATTAGATCAGGCCTACTGCCCAGCACTATGTAGGTGCACCCCACAAAGACAAACGCCCCAATTTCACCACCAACATAGGTACGTTTATTCCTAAAACAATTGGAGATTTCTATCAAGACTGCAATGTTTCTTTATTTTAGATGCAATGAAAGATTAAAAAAGAAACAATAGGAAAATGGATTTATCCTCTATGAAACCTTGTGTTTTGGTTTGATTACATGATGCTGGTAATGATTCTGTAATAATGGTGATGAATCCTTTCCATAGGGATGGTGAATAGGGAAGTTCTGGAACAAGTGGAGCGGGGCTACAGAATGCCCTGTCCTCAAGGCTGCCCAGAATCCCTGCACGAATTAATGAAGCTGTGCTGGAAGAAGGACCCAGATGAAAGGCCGACCTTTGAATATATTCAGTCCTTTTTAGAAGACTACTTTACTGCTACAGAGCCACAGTACCAACCTGGAGACAATCTATAAGGCGAAAGACTTGACATCAAATGCACAATTCTGCCAAAAGTATAAGCAACACTGCATAAGTTTTTACCTGTTTCTGCGAGGGAAAGGAGAGTCGTGATACCTCTGCATGCTTATGGCGAACTGGAAATCCACAATACAGTTGCACAAAACCACTTTGAAAGTATTGTAAAAGGACAAATCATGTGAGTCAGAGCAGGTCCCAAAGAAAGGTCTGTGTTTGGTGTTGATGGTGAGAAAAGCCATTAAGAGTAGCTTCCAGCCCTGTGCTCCAATGCAACATTTCAAGAAATGGAGGCTCGCTGGACCAAACATTTCATTCCTCTTCAAAAGGTTTTTTCCCCCTTCCCTAGTAAATGCTAATCCTAATCCGATCACTGTCATATACCCAGTCCTATTAGTAACTACACACTTGTTGGGTTTGCATTGAGCCATGTCATTAAATCTAAATCACTGTAGGTTTTAGGTGCAAAAATATTTATACAACGAATTAGACGAAGATGAGCTGGTGGGGCACAGTGTGTGCTGTGTTTCCATGATTTCTCCTTCATGGTGGGGTCACTGTTGTCCTTTAGGGAGCGGAGCTCCTTATCCTTGCTCTCTGCAGTATCACGGGTTTTGCCTTTTAGAGGCTTTTATACTGCTCTGAACATCTCTAAAGAATGGCAGTCCGAGAGTATACTTGCCGATGAAAATGGCGACAATGGCCCAAGGTTAGGTGAGCATCTGCCGGAGTGGTAAGTGGAGATAATCGTGTGTATGCAATCTCTCCCTACAGTTCTTTTCTGGACCCTTGTTTTTATAGAGAAAAGCTTAATGGGCTGTTAGCGTTTCACTTAATAAAACATATTCTTTGTAAAATGAAAAGTTATACAACGTCTTCAATATACTTTCCGTTCCTATTAAATTTTACCTCTTAAGATTTCTGCGTGTAGTCACACAGTAGAAACCTGAATATTACACTACAAATCTATCCAGGCCGTGTGATGGACACCTATGTGCTCAGCTAGTGGCGGTGCAGTAATCACACCTGTACCTTCTAACATGACCACACATGTGCACAGCATCACATGGGCAGGACAGATTTTTGTCAGTAAGCAGAGATTATGCAATGTGAATTGATGGAGAATGTATATTGGAAATTGTGTAAAACGTAACGGTCATTTCTTTCTGTCTTCACATCAAGCATCCAAATAATGTAGCCCTTGTCGATACCACTTTGGCTTTTCTTTGACTACAGCTAATATTGGTGTGAGGTGACTGGAGACAAAATGTGAATGTTTTTACTGACTGTATGCAGACTCTATTTTCTGTGGTGAAAGCATTAGATCCCCGGTGTATCCCTGGATGGCCGATATGCTCATGCAAATTTTCACAATTACGGCTGACACATATCTGGCAATATGAACTTTAGTTTCACTGCCCTCTCATGAATATGCTTATCTAATAATAGATCTTGAAGATTTGGTAGATCCTAGATGACATTTGATGATGCAACTTGTAAAGGTTTGATCGTTCTCTGTATCAGGAAGGCATTGGGTAATGTATTTTGTTTACAGCCTGAAATGTTCTCTTTCTGTAATGGCGGTGCCATCATTCCGCTTTAATACCTGCATTCTGTTTAACATGGCAAATCTTTTTTTTTTTTTTTTTTTTTTTTTAATTCTTTTTTTTTTTTTAAGGGCTTTATACAAAAACTATGAAATTGTATCTTTTTTATAAGTCTTTTCAAAGCCAATTTAACTTGACTTCTGTAAGTTTGTGTACTAAGTAAAGGAGCACAGTGTTTGGCAGGTTCACTGTCATTCATTGTGTTTTCACAACTAAACAAAATCATGTAATATTGTTTGTATAGTAAAGGATTAAAACACTAATTAGCGCCTTTATTTTAAGTGATTATGATGCATATCTAATGGACATGAGAGGTTATTGGTTTATATATTTAACACCATTTTATGTCAAACTTGATGCCTGCAGAACAGCGGGTCATCGGCGTGTAAAATAAAGAAACTTTTTTTTTTTTTTACAAAGATTATACTTGTTGGATAATTTTTCCTTGTGCAATAATGTTTTGTAGTACAATGTTTATTATTAGGCCACAATTTAGACAAGAACATGGTCCTAGTAGTGGGTGGATGGGGGTGCCAAGAAGTTACTCTGCTCTTGCCATGGGATCAGGTTATATGGGAGCTAACTTAATATTTTCAGCAACTGAAGAAAATCCTTGCTATGCCTTTGCATTCTCATTTGTATACCCATATGTGTCGATAAGGCTGTATGTTCGGATTGGGAGATCCGTTGGTGGATCTGGTCATATATAGGTCCATATATAGAAACTGTCAAATACACCCGTCTGAGCCTGGCCTAATCCAGTGTACTCAACACGAGTGCCCTGGACTAGAAATTCTAAAGACCTGAATTCTCCCACATTGTAGTACTCTCAGGAGATTCTCTACCCTGGGATCACATGGTCGCACCACAGTTCTGCCACCCTGCACCAATTCCCTAATGACCAGATAAGTGCAAAGAATTAATATTCAAGCCAGCTAGACAATTCAAGTCTTAAAAGCAACTATTACAAGCTTATAGAGCTGTGAAGTTGGTAAGTTAAACCACTGACTCAGACGCCTCAATTTTCCTGACTCCGACACCAAAGCACTGGTCATTACTGAGCATGTTCATAAAGTACAGCGGAGATTCAGCTCAACTAAAAGCCAAGATCCTTAGATCAGGAGTAGAACAGACGTTTACAGGACATTTCATAACTTTCCAAAGTTATTTTGAAAACATTTGCAGCACATTCTGCACTGAACTACGGTACTAAAACTGCAACAGGCCAGGTAAAATACGCCTGCGTAGGAGCCGTGGCAGAAGTAAGAAGGAGGATGTCATCGCTAGAAGATGGGAGGGACTGGACCGCAACGCCCATCAGACCGGACCCCCGGGTGAGTATAATCTAACTCATTTTTCTCTAGTCATCTTCCACGACAGCCACCTTGGAGGTTGTCTCCCCGCCCTAAATGGGGGACAGGAAACAGAGGTTAAATAACCCTCCCCTTCCTGTTACCTCAGTGTTTTTCCTGTCCCTTATCGGGGCATGAAGAGGTTACAAGGGGCTGCCGTGGCCAGTGAGCGGAGCCCCTATGTACTTATAGCTGGGCAGCCGAGGTTGGGGGGTTCGCCTCCAAGCGCTGCTCCCGTCTCCACCGCTGGTGTGACTCGGGACGTCTGCCACGCCCTCCGGGGTAAAGCGGGGCGGTATGGTGCCTGCCGTGGTCCTGTAGCAGCTCCCCGGCTTCCTCCTTCCTCCCACACTGTGTTGGAGAGCAGCGCGCGCATCTGAGGGGGCGGGCTGTCGACCGGAAGTGACAGTGACACACACTTCCGGTTTGCGTCCCCCGGCGTTCCTGTGATAGGAAACGTGCGTGGGGACCCGGGAAATTGATCCTAGGGCAGCAGGGTTCCTCCCCAGGGACGGGGAAGGAGGAGCACCAAGCAACGAACGTGGGAACACCCACATAAGGGTGCCACGGCCCCAGGTAAGCGGTGTGTCTGGTGTGTGCAGACATGGATGGTGAGAAGCCCTCGACTGCAGCATCTGCGGAGCCCAACGTTCCCCCTCCTACAGTGAGTAGCAGGGCCGGTCCCTTGTCTGTCAAAAAAAAATTGGTGGCACAGGTCTGAGTAAACCTTCTCTTTCTTGTTACAGGAAGACAAGGCCTCTGCCCCTAGAAACCCCAGCAAGTGTGGTATATGTGGTGCCAGGTTTCCTTCTGACTATAAAAAGTTGTGCCAACCTTGTACGCAGAATATCCTGCGCACTGAGCAACCCTCCCTGTTTGACAGCTTAAAGACTCATTAGACAGGAGGTTCAGACCTCCATGGTAGCCCAGACCCCTCCCCCAAAAAAGAGGAAAAGGGCGCCTATGGAAGTCGACTCAGATTTGGGGAAGTCCGTTCCTCAGGATCGGAGGATGTTTGGGGAAATGAGGGCACCGGCGGCACCACCACCACCTCCAAACATGGCGCAAAAAAATACTATTTCTCCTCAGAGGATATGGAGGAGTTGGTCTCCATGGTAAGAAATACCATGGGAGTGGAGGAGGTCAAGCGCTCAGTCCAGGATGAGATGTTTGGGGGGTTGAAACCCAGAGGTAGGAAGGGTTTCCCGGTTCATGAAGTTATACAGGACCTAATAGCTCAGGAGTGGTCCTCCTCTGAGCTAAAAAATCGCTTTCCCCTAGAAGGTGACAATTCTATTTGGGAGATCCCTAAAATAGACGTTCAAGTCTCTAAAGTTACTAAGAAAACGTCCCTTCCATTTGAGGATGCTTCCCAGTTGAAGGAACCTATGGATCGCAAAATAGAAAGTCACCTTAAAAAAATCCTGGGAAGCTTCTACGAACCTACTCAAAGCGAATATTGCATCCACCTGCGTAGCCACATCTTTGTTCTTCTGGCTGCGTACGTTGGAGGACCACCTATCGGGGGTACCCCCCAGAGAGGAAATCTTAGACTCCCTTTCAAATCCTCCAGAAGGCAACAGGTTATTTAGCCGATGCTTCAGGAGAAACCGTACGGGTAGCAGCAAGGTCCCTAGTCCTTTCAAATTTGGCTAGGAGAGCCTTGTGGCTGAAGTCATGGGGTGGCGACATCACCTCCAAGACAAAACTGTGCCATCCCCTTCCAGGGGCACCACATGTTCGGGCCTGTCTTGGATGACATCCTTGAGAAGGCTTCAGGCAAAAACAAATCACTGCCGGATGAGAAATCCACCAAAAGGCGACTTTTTTTTTTTTTTTTTTTTTTTTTTTTTTTCGTCCCTCAAGAGAGCAGACCTCGCAGAAGGCATTCAGAGGGAAAGGCAAGATGGGACGATGGAGCTACCCATAAGAGGGTAAAGGAAGAAACATCCTTGTGCCCCAGCAGCGACAGCCCCCGGAGAAACAGTGACTCCCAGGTCGGGGGTCGACTCACTCAGTTTCTTGCCCAATGGCAGGCCACGACCTCGAACCAGTGGATTCTGCATACTATACAATTTGGGCTGAAACTGGAGTTCGAACACCCCCCCCCCCCCCCCCCCACATGCCATGAGAATCACCCCGGCACAGTCCCCAAGTCTCCAAAAGGTCCTGCTGCTTCAAATAGAAGATCTATTACGGGAAAGAGTGATCTCGTATGTACCTCCACAAGAGGTTGGCAGAGGACATTACTCTCGCCTGTTCCTGATAAGAAAACCCTCAGGAAAGCACAGGCTCATCATAAATCTGAAACCCCTGAACCGCTTCATCAAGTATCGAAGGCTCAAGATGGAGACAGTGAAATCGGCGATCCCTCTTATTGGACGGGGCTGGCAGATGGCTACAATAGATCTAAGGGACGCTTATTACAATGTCCCCATTCATCCAGATCACCGGAAGTTCGTGGTCTCCCACGACCAAGGAATCAGCCATCTCCAGTTCAATGCCCTGCCATTTGACGTATCCCCGGCACCAAGAGTGTTTACGAAAATCATGAGGGAAGCAGTCATCTCAATTAGTCTTCAGGGGATATGCATTGTGCCATATCTAGACGATCTGCTGATCGTCGCTCCATCGTTAGCCCGGCTGAACCAGGATGTATCGAAAGCCCTGCAGATACTCGAATTCCTAGGGTGGATACCGAATCTCCAGAAGTCGGCCCTCTATCCTTCCCCAAGGAAAAAATTCCTGGGAATCCTCTTAGATTCAAGAAAGAGGACATCCTTTCTCCCCAAGGATCGTCAAGCAGACCTTCGGCAGAGAATAGTCCGGTTCAGAGAACAAAGGGCGCGGACGGACGCCATGTCTATCTTGGGTTCCCTGACATCGTGCATTCAGGCGGTGTCTTGGGCACAAGCACACACGTGAGTCCTCCAGTCATACGTCATCTGTACCTCAAAAACATTTCTAGAATTTGACCTTTTCTTACTTTTGACTCTGCAAAAACTCTTACTGTTTCTCTTATTCATTCTCGTCTCGACTATTGTAACTCTTCTAATCGGTCTCCCTCTTACTAAACTCCCCTCTCCAATCCGTCTTGAATGCTGCAGCCAGGATCATATTCCTCACAAATCGCTACACCGATGCCTCTACCTTGTGCCAGTCATTACACTGGCTACCCATCCACTCCAGAATTCAGTATAAACTTATTACCCTCACCCACAAAGCCCTCTTTCCTCTTGGTATTTGTTATAATCTATGTGATTATTGTTATGCTGTAATGTCTATTGTCTGTACAAATCCCCTCTGAAATGTAAAGTTCTGCGGAATATGTCGGCGCTATAGAAATAAAATTTGTTATTATACGTCCTGGTAAACGCGAGGAAGTATCAGAACAACCTATCAAAAAGGGTTCCACTTCCAGGACACGTAAATTTGGCCTTCTTGTGGTGGCTGAATTACCGAAACTTGAGACGAGGAATAAGCTGGGATCAGCTTCCTCTGAAGATATTACGTACCGATGCCAGTCTGAGAGGCTGGGGAGCCGTGGTTTAGGATTCATACTTCCAGGGACAGTGGCCCCAGGACATAAGATCCAGATCCTCGAACCTAAGGGAATTGACAGCAGTGGAAGAATCACTGAAAGCCGCATCTGCCCTTATCAAGAACCATCTCGTTCGGATATATTCCGACAATGTAACCACGGTGGCATATCTCAGACACCAGGGGGACACTAAGTACGCCAGTCTAAAGAGGGTGGCAGCAAGGATCTTCCTCTGGGCAGAGAAGCACCTGTTATCCATCTCTGCGGGACACCTGAAGGGGTCGGAAAACATTCAGGCGGACTTCCTAAGCAGGAAGGACGTCCATCCGGGAGAGTGGTGTCTGAACCAGGAGGTATTCCAGGCTCTAGCCTCGAGATGGGGAGACCCAGAAGTCGACCTATTTGCAAGTGCGCAAAATACAAAAACGACAACCTATTTCTCCCTCAGTCCCACGTGCGGAGCCTGGGGGACGGATACATTCGCCCATCCATGGGTCTTCAGACTGGCCTACGCCTTTCCCCCAATCTCTATGCTGGCAAGAACGTTACAGAAGATCAGAGCAGACCGGGTTACGACAATCCTGGTGGCTCCTATGTGGCCAGGACGAAGCTGGTACAGCGCCCTATTGGACGTGGCCCAGGAAGGTCCCTTGCTCCTACCCCAAAGGACCGACCTCCTTTTTCAGGGTCCCTTACTGCACCCAAACCCCACCAAGTTATTTCTAGCAGCTTGGTTACTGAGGCCAACATTCTAAAAGCCAAAGGGCTATCGGATGAAGTAATCCGAACCCTTCAAAAACAGTAGAAAGCCGGTAACAAACGCCAATTACGGTAAAATATGGAAAAATTTTTCCTCCTGGTGCTTTCCGGGGGGCCCTGACCCCGCCCATCCAAATGTTGACCTGGTATTATTATTATTACTTATTGTTATAGCGCCATTTATTCCATGGCGCTTTACATGTGAGGAGGGGTATACATAAAAACAAGTACAATAATCTTAAACAATACAAGTCATAACTGGTACAGGAGGAGAGAGGACCCTGCCCGCGAGGGCTCACAATCTTCAAGGGATGGGTGATAATACAGTAGGCGAGGGTAGAGCTGGTCGTGCAGCGGTTTGGTCGATCGGTGGTTACTGCAGGTTATAGGCTTGTCGGAAGAGGTGGGTCTTCAGGCTCTTTTTGAAGGTTTCGATGGTAGGTGAGAGTCTGATATGTTGTGGTAGAGAGTTCCAGAGTAGGGGTGATGCGCGAGAGAAATCTTGTATGCGATTGTGGGAAGAGGAGATAAGAGGGGAGTAGAGAAGGAGATCTTGTGAGGATCGGAGGTTGCGTGCAGGAAAGTACCGGGAGACGAGGTCACAGATGTATGGAGGAGACAAGTTGTGGATGGCTTTGTATGTCATGGTTAGGGTTTTGTAATGGAGTCTCTGGGCAATTGGGAGCCAGTGAAGGGATTGACAGAGGGGAGAAGCTGGGGAATAGCGGGGGGACAGGTGGATTAGTCGGGCAGCAGAGTTTAGAATAGATTGGAGGGGTGCGAGAGTGTTTGAGGGGAGGCCACAGAGCATGAGGTTGCAGTAGTCAAGGCGAGAGATGATGAGGGCATGGACTAGGGTTTTTGCAGATTCTTGGGTGAGGAATGAACGGATGCGTGAAATATTTTTGAGTTGAAGTCGGCAGGAAGTGGAAAGGGTTTGGATATGTGGTTTGAAGGAGAGATCAGCGTCAAGGATTACTCCGAGGCAGCGAGCTTGTGGGACTGGGGAGAGTGGGCAGTCATTTACTGTAATTGATAGGTTCGTAGGGGGGGTCACGTGAGATGGGGGAAAGATGATGAATTCTGTTTTGTCCATGTTGAGTTTCAGATATCTAGTGGAGAAGAAGGATGGTACTAGATTTCCTACAAAAAGGGTTAGATCTAGGACTCACTCCAAGCACATTAAGAGTACAGGTATCTGCCCTTAGCTCCTTTTTTGACCAAGACCTAGCCAAACACCGCTGGGTCAAACGATTTATGACCGCGGCAGGCAGAATTCGCCCTTCGCTCCCTAGTCGGGTTCCCCCCTGGGATCTTAATTTGGTACTCAATAGCCTAACACAGGCCCCGTTTGAACCCCTGTCAGAAATTCCATTAAAAAAATCTCAAACTCAAAACAGTGTTTCTTGTAGCAATCGCATCAGCCAGACGGGTGGGGGAGCTACAGGCCCTATCAGTACAGGAACCATACCTCCTACTCAACTCGGACAGTATAGTACTGCGCCTAGACCCCTCCTTTATGCCCAAAGTGGTGTCAGACTTTCATAGAAGTCAGGATATCGTGTTGCCTTCATTTTGCCCAAATCCTTCTAATAACGAAGGAAGAAAAATTTCATACCTTGGATGTCCGCAGAGTGGTTCTCCACTACCTCGAATCAACCAGGGATTGGAGAATCGATCAGAATCTGTTCCTTCAATATTCAGGACGGAATATAGGATAGAAAGCGGCAAAAAACACGATAACGGGTTGGATCAAGCAGTCCATCTCCCTGGCATATTCTTCAAGACATCTCTCTCCTCCCGAGTCGCTAAAAGCCCACTCTACTCGATCAATCGCTACATCCTGGGCAGCAAGAGGAAACGCGTCTTCGGAGCAGATATGCAGAGTTGCCACCTGGTCCTCTGTACACGCCTTTACCAGACACTATAGACTGAATTTCAATAGGGATCTGACATTCGGCAGACGCGTCCTGCAAGCCGTAGTCCCTCCCTAAGAAATTAACGTTGGTATAACTACAAGGTGGCTGTCGTGGAAGGTGACTAGAGAAAGTAGAATTAGACTTACCGGTAATTCGGTTTCTAGGAACCTTCCGCGACAGCACTAATTTCCCTCCCTATATAATATGTTTACCTGATGAGTCTTGCTCTACTGGCGGTAACTATTCATGCTAGTACATTCAGAAAAAACAGAGGTAGCAGGAAGGGGAGGGTTATTTAACATCTTTGTGTTTCCTGTCCCCCATTAGGGCGGGGAGACAACATCCAAGGTGGCTGTCGTGGAAGGTTCCTAGAAACCGAATTACCGGTAAGTCTAATTCTATTTTCTTATCTTTCAGGTTACATCGGGGGCTTATCTACAGCATTACAGAATGCTGTAGATAAGCCCCTGATGGCGGTGGCCGCAGCTCATGGGCCAAAAATGAGGTGACAGATTCCCTTTAATGTTACCTTAGTATCATTCAGTTTACATCTATTATTGCCCTAAGTAATACCAGAAACCTATTTTGTATGTGGTCCATTTCATTTTTTTTTTTACTATAGTAACTAGCAGTAGAGCTTATACATTTTATTGTGAATGACTTGCATTAAAAAAAACTTATTTTTTTTTTTTTCTTGCGGAGACACTGCGACTCTTCTGCGTGCTATGTCTAGTATCTCAGATCAGCTTCTTTCACTTCCTGCTGAAATCCATTCTCATTGTAGAATAAACCAAAATATGGAAATAAACATCAGAATACAGCGGGGAAAAAATTGCATTAAAATTTTAGGTCTTCTATTGTTTGGCTTCTTATCCTAACTCGTGGCAAAACTGAAAAAAAAAAAAAAAGATACCATAATGACACTTAGGTTGCTACAACTAATAAGTGGTGCCAGAGATGTAGTCCTCTTCCTTCTAAAGAAGCTGTTTACATATTTAAATTCCCTTAAGTGCATTGCATGGCCTATAAGTCTCCTTAGGCGGCTGTGTTCACACAGTGTGGATTCTTCCTCGTATCCGCAGCGGATTTGCCGCTGCGGGTCCGCAAGTCATGTACAGTTGTGGCCAAAAGTATTGACACCCCTGCAATTCTGTCAGATAATACTCAGTTTCTTCCTGAAAATGATTGCAAACACAAATTCTTTGGTATTATTATCGTCATTTAATTTGTCTTAAATTAAAAAACACAAAAGAGAATGAAGCAAAAAGCAAAACATTGATCATTTCACACAAAACTCCAAAAATGGGCCAGACAAAAGTATTGGCACCCTCATCCTAATACTTGGTTTCACAACCTTTAGCCAAAATAACTGCGACCAACCATCAATGAGTTTCTTACAATGCTCTGCTGGAATTTTAGACCATTCTTCTTTGGCAAACTGCTTCAGGTCCCTGATATTTGAAGGGTTCCTTCTCCAAACTGCTATTTTTAGATGTCTCCACAGGTGTTCTATGGGATTCTGGTCTGGACTCATTGCTGGCCACCTTTAGAAGTCTCCAGTGCTTTCTCTCAAACCATTTTCTAGTGCTTTTTGAAGTGTGTTTTGGGTCTTTGTCCTGCTGGAAGACCCATGACCTCTGAGGGAGAACCAGCTTTCTCACACTGAGCCCTACATTATGCTGCAAAATTTGTTGGTAGCCTTCAGACTTCATAATGCCATGCACACGGTCAAGCAGTCCAGTGCCAGAGGCAGCAAAGCAACCCCAAAACATCAGGGAACCACCACCATGTTTGACTGTAGGGACCGTGTTCTTTTCTTTGAATGCCTCTTTTTTTTCTCCTGTAAACTCTATGTTGATACCTTTGCCTAAAAAGCTCTACTTTTGACTCATCTGACCAGAGAACTTTCTTCCAAAACGTTTTAGGCTTTTTCAGGTAAGTTTTGGCAAACTCCAGCCTGGCTTTTTTATGACTCGGGGTAAGAAGTGGGGTCTTCCTGGGTCTCCTACCATACAGTCCCTTTTCATTCAGACGCCGACGGATAGTACGGGTTGACACTGTTGTACCCTCGGACTGCAGGGCAGCTTGAACTTGTTTGGATGTTAGTCGAGGTTCTTTATCCAACATCCGCACAATCTTGCGTTGAAATCTCTTGTCAATTTTTCTTTTCCGTCCACATCTAGGGAGGTTAGCCACAGTGCCATGGGCTTTAAACTTTTTGATGACACTGCGTACGGTAGACACAGGAACATTCAGGTCTTTTGGAGATGGACTTTTAGCCTTGAGATTGCTCATGCTTCCTCACAATTTGGTTTCTCAAGTCCTCAGACAGTTCTTTGGTCTTCTTTCTTTTCTCCATGCCCAATGTGGTACACACAAGGACACAGGACAGAGGTTGAGTCAACTTTAATCCATGTCAACTGGCTGCAAGTGTGATTTAGTTATTGCCAACACCTGTTAGGTGCCACAGGTAAGTTACAGGTGCTGTTAATTACACAAATTAGAGAAGCATCACATGATTTTTCGAACAGTGCCAATTCTTTTGTCCACCCTCTTTTTTATGTTTGGTGTGGAATTATATCCAATTTGGCTTTAGGACAATTCTTTTTGTGTTTTTTCATTTAAGACAAATTAAATGAAGATAATAATACCAAAGAATTTGTGTTTGCAATCATTTTCAGGAAGAAACTGAGTATTATCTGACAGAATTGCAGGGGTGTCAATACTTTTGGCCACAACTGTACAGTACAATGTTAGGCAACGGAAATTAAAAACTGCTGTGCACATGCTGCGGAAAAATCCGTGTGGAAACTCTGCAGGTTCATTTTCGCAGCATGTCAATTCTTTGTGCAGATCTGCAGCGTTTCTGCACCCATTGACTTGCATTGATCCGCAGCAAAACCACAGGTCTCAAAAAGATCTGCGGCATTGCTGCGGATGAAACGCAGATCGGGAGGGGGGAAGAGTGTGTGTGTGTGTGTGTGTGTGTGTGTGTGTGTGTGTGTGTGTGTGTGTGTGTGTGTGTCTGTGTCTCATTGGGCTGTCAGGGGTGGGGGATGCGGGGCTGTCTGTGGGTCATTGGTGTGTGCGGGGGGGGCCTGCGGTGCTGTTTGTGTCTGTATGCAGGCATCTTCCGATGGGTCTACAAGTCCCATGAGGCTATGCCTGCTACCCTGACAGTGAGTAACACGTTAGCCAATGATGGGACAGTAGTAGTACAACATATAGCATGCAACACATGCAGAACACGCACTCACCTAATTCCCCAAAACCATCGATCTCCTGTAATAAAGATAAAATAATAAACCAACCTATACTTGCCTCTCCTGTCAGTTCATCACTGGGAGGCCCAATAGAGCAGTGACATCACCTGATGTCACTGTTCTATAGGGGAGATCGTCATGGGACCCTCGTTATTAATTGGACTGCGTCGGACAGGGAGTATACGGTTGGTTTACTTTTCGTTTTGTTCTAGGAGATGAGGGCGTTGCTTGGATCTGGGAGTTAAATAAAAAGATGAAAACCGTGTTGTGTTTTATTTCATTAAAAGACTTTATTCTTATGTGTTTTTTTTTTTTTTTTTTTTTTTATAACCCTTTCAATTGATTAATAACGGATTGGTGTCTTATTGACGCCTCTCCATTATTAACTGGGCTTAATGTCACCTTCCAATAGCAAGGTGACATTAACCCCTTATATTACCCCATATCCCACCGCCACACGGGAGTGGGAAGAGAAGGGGCTAAGTGCCAGAATTGGCGCATCTTATTGATGCGCCATTTCTGGGGCAGCTGCGGGCTGGTATTTGTAGACGGGGGGGGCAATATCCATAGCCTCTTCCTAGGCTATGAATATCAGCCCGCAGCTGTCTGCGTAGCCTTTTTGGCTATAAAATACAAGGGGACCCCACGGCATTTTTTTATTTTAATAGCCGGTAAAGGCTATGCAGACAGCTGTGGCCTGATATTGCCTGGGAAGGGGCCATGGGTATTACCCCCTTCCCAGGCTACAAATATTGGCCCCTGGATGTCGGCTGTCCCTCTCTGGCACACAAAATTGCGCGGGAGCCCTCGCCATTTTTTTTTTTTGGGGGGGGTGTTGTTAATATATATGGCTATATATAGATATATCCATGGGATAGATATATCCATATATATCCCATATTTATCTAGCTGTGTGTGTAATGGAGTGTGGGTTGGACAAATGTAAAAGAGGAGGTTGAACAGAAATGACATCACAGATCTTTTTTTTTTGTTAAATAACATCTTTATTTAGCTTACCAAAACATGGCAAAAACGCACCTGCATTTTCTGCCAAGAGCTGCAGTTTTTGTGCGGAAAAAGCCGCGAGAGCATCCTCACTGTGTGAACATACCCTTACGCCGATTTGGCACTCTGCGCAAGGAAAAATGTTCCTCCTTGAACTTCTTAATCAGATTCCTCTCTGCTTACCAAATTTGATCTGCTTTGCACTGAAGAGCGGGCCACACCTGGAAACCCGTGTCTGAAAATGGAGTTTCTACTTTGGCTTCAGATTTAAATTTCCAGAGAAACGTTGCACAGCCTAGAAGTCGCCATATGCCGACTTGACTCTCTCCACAAGGAGAAATGTTTCCCCGTTAGACCCATAGCTCTTCTATTAAAATATGGCAGTGCAAGGTTTCCCTGGAAAAAGTTATGCATTGGATTAAATGTTATGAAAGTTATGTAATGGCCTAAAGTGTATGATGTGCGTGAGCCCCCTCCCCCAAATACTTATGGTGTATATAAAACACCCATATCAGTACACAACAAATGCATAAAATCTCCTTCTATATTCCTTAATCTGCAGCTTTAAATGCCTAAACCCACTCTGCCCACTTCAACATCGGGAGATGAGCGGGGTCTCATGACGTCACATCTCCAGGTAACGTTAGTCACCTCCTGGCTCACATGTGAACCTTTAGAAGCAGGGTTTTGAGAAAGTGAAGATGTGGAAGCACATAATGTATGGCTATTCCTTGACCACTTACATATGGAGTAAGTGGTTCAGAAAAGGAACACCAGAGACTTTCAGATGTCGAAAGAGGACCTGCCAGAAACACTACCTTGCAAGCAAAAGTATTGTGATAGGGCAGTGTAAAACATGAAAGATGGGTACATATTACAGTGCCATGCAGTGATAAGCCCACTGGTGCACTTGCAAACCTAACTTGCATATTAATGGCTGAATGTCACTAGCACTGCTTGTGTAGGGTTACTGGCAGGAAAAGGATAGTAGACAACGTGTAAACCGCTGGGTAATACAGGATGCAAGATCGACATTTCTCATGAGGATTTTTAGTCTCTTGTTGCCTTTTGCGCAGACATTCTCTGAAGGAGGAATAAGAAAGCACTTTCTGGAAGTCATTTAGGAAATTAACTACTTTGGTACTGGGACACTTTGCGTCACTTATCAGCATCTTGTAACACCAGCTTGTGCTGGTAATGGATGTACAGGTTGCATATTACAATTCATGGTCAGGTTCCAACATACCTGTGGTTAGCAATGGACAGGAGTCATCACATTCTGTCTGTACACAGCCTCCCATGTGAATTGAGGCTCTGCTTGCTCCAAAATGTTTTACGAACGTCACGTTGAGATAATGGTATCCTTGGAAAAAAAAAACAATCCGTATAATTCCTTATCTGGAAATTCTGTTTTTTGTTTATTGGTCACAGAGTTGTTTTCTAATCTTTAGCATGTGCGGTGATTTGGAGGTGTAGAACATGGAAGGCTTTTCTGAAAGCAACTAGATGGTCCAATTCTAACGCGTCGGGTATTGTAGAATATGTATGTAGTTTATTTATGTGGCACTGTGGCTAACAGAACTTGTTCAGTAAACGTGACTGAACTACATCACACTGTGACTGACAGAACTCGTTCAGTAAAGATGAGTGAACTACGTCACGCTGTGAGTAAGGGTTAAATTCCGCGCCAATATCGCTGATTGGTCGCCGGGTGTGACCAATCAAAAGCGTGGTTCAAATCCCGTGGCAATTCGCGGGCGGACTGCACCTGTCGCTGATTGGCCGTGCCCGACCGGCCGCAACCAATCAGGCTAGCGCGGGTCATCTCCTGGCTGCGTCGCTGCTGACCTCCGTGTGGCAGGAGATGACCTGCGGCAACCGTCGGGAGATCAGCGGCTAGCGCCGCATATCTCTCGATGGTAGAGGTGGCGTGCGTTGTTTGAATTCCGCACCAATTCGCGGCAGGACTGCGCCTGTCGCTGATTGGTCGCGGCCGACCGGCCGCGACCAATCAGCGGTGTGGGATTTCCATTACAGAGACAGACAGAATTAGATTATTATATCGTAGATCAGTGTGATTTTACAGTAGCCGCACATGAATTGCCGGCTTTTCAAATGATACCAGTGCGTAAAAATTGGACAGCCCGCGCATTTTTTTTTCTCACACTCATTGACTGGTATTGGCGAGTCTCATTGGAAATATGCAGCATACTGTGATTTTTTTTCAGTCCGATTTTGGCTTAGGAAAAAATGGCAAATGAGATGTCACCTATTAAATAACATTGGTCCGAGTGCAATGTTTTTATTGGATTGCACTTGTCTGTATTTCTCGCCAGTAAGTATGAGCCCATATAGCGCCATCAGCATAATCCACATGGCTCTGTAGAAACGTCACTGTCCCCATTGGGGTTCACAGCCTAAACCTAAACTCCCTATCACTGCGACTCCCCATAATGCCTCCATACAGTACTCCACATATTCCACCGAGCTTTAAAGACATCATCGTCACTGTCCCCATTTGGGCTCACGATCTAAACTCCCTATCACTACGACTTTTGAGTGGGGGCCACTTCTAGGTCAAAAGCAGCAAACACATGAGGGGGCATTATGATGAGCTTTTGGTTCATATACTGTTCTTGCACAGCGGTCCCCTTCTGTCCGTGTCCGCCCCTGGCCAGACATGTACGCATGTAGCCATCTCTCCATTGGTGGTCTGGGAACCTCCCGATCTGCAGCTTGATGCTGGCCCTGTGGCTGGGCCATAATGAATCTTGAATAAATGTGCTAATGTCCCCTGCGTGGCATACGGACTCGGGTGGCCGGAGTGACGACTGCGCTCGGATTTGGACCATTTCCCTGTGGAGATTTCCATTTTTCTTGTCACTTTTCATGGTGATGATGATTTGTACATTTTAGTGCCAATCTGTTACATTCTCAGGGTAACACCAAAAGGTGGCATAAAGTGGTGCATAACTGTGGCCCCGGGGTCCCGCACTCTACTGATGGCTGGATCATAATGGTGGGGATCAGTCTGGGCCGTAAGTGACTCCCACGTCAGCATGGGGTGATGAGGCACATAGGGACCCCACATCCCGACCACCTCTGTAAGAAGAGAATGCGGCCGCCGTCACCTAGCAATGGCACGAGTCAGCATTCGGGAGCCGGCCCTCCCACATGATGTCAGCGGGTGAGCAGCACTCCGGGCAGCAGACACTGAGCAGTGAGCAGACAGTCCGGTGCTGAGCTCTGAACACAGGACCATGGCGCACACTGTCACTCTCAATGGCCCCTCTCCCTGGTGGTTCAGGATGGTAGGAGGCAAAGACCAGCACTCCGCTCACCATATCCCGGGTAAGTGCACGACTGTAGGTGGGAGCTGGAAACTTACATGGAGAGGATGTGGATGCCCAGCTGGCAGCGCCGCCCCGGGCACGGCTCTGGTCCCTATAGCAGGACCTATCTGTATACAAATAAATGGTGCCTGTCCTGTTTATTGTCCCTGGCATGACTTATTTATTCGCTCTCTCTCCCTGCGCCGAAGATCTCCCGACGGAGGCATGCGTCCTTCGAATGCGCTGTTTGGTCGCGCCCGGCCGGCCACAACCAATCAGAGCCGCAGGATTTCCGTTACAGACAAACAGAATTAGAAGATTACATAGTAGATGCTGAAGGCCTCCCATCTTCTGTAATAGACTGCAGATTTAAATGTCTTCATTTTGAAGAAATCACAGGTGAGCTTCACAAGTGCTTGGCTTAATGTCTAATGTGACCAGATGGTGAACTGAAGCCCATCACGTTTGTCACCACAACAGAAGACTTTGCAGGTGCAGCATCCAACATCTCTGGTTTTTGGCATTTCAGGATCACAAATTTTAGACTAATGGACCAAAACTATAAATTTTAAAGAAATTCACTGGGATCCACCATTGCCTTCATCATAATGGAGCTGGCCATTTCTTTTGTTTTAAGATCATTTGTCATGTTCATGTAGGTCAGTACATGAGTGTTTGTATAGATAATGTCAGCCAGATGACGTAATGCTGTCAGGATGGTATGAAGGAGAACGCGGCACATCTCTTCCATCCGATATTGCAATTAAACAGAGCAATTAGATTATTGTGAAGGTATGCTGGTCATTTTCACCTCTGAAACAAATCTTAAATTAGCTTATTTTCTCCAAATGCAGGGACTGAACTGTATTCTTACCTAACTTCTAAGGCTAGGCCACCTGACTATAGTATTGTATTTGTCCAGATTGCATGTCGCGCTAGAAGTATGTACAACTTATGACATTGAAAGGAATTGTGATGTTTAAAGGAAATCTGTCACCTGTGTTTTGAGAGCAGAAATATGTAGGGGAAGAGACTGTAATTTCAGCGATTTATTACTTGCTGTCATTTTGATAAAATCACGTTTTATCTGCTGCAGATCCACAAGTTCTCTGAATGCGGAGCTCTGTATAACCCTGGCCACAGCACTGATTGACAGCTTTCTGTGCACACTTCATAGGCAGAAAGCTGACAATCTGTGGTGGGGGCAGAGTTATACAGAGCTTATGAATATTGAGGACTACATGGAGTCAGGTTTACTATTCCTCTAGTGATAATTGCTAAAAAAAAAAACTAATTTGATCAAAACTACAGCAAGCCGCTCAGTAATCGGGGTCTCTGTTTCTAGAATGTGCTGCTGGCTTAGGTGCCAAAACTCTGATGCCAGATTTCCCTTTAATTGGTAAATGGTGGTCTGTGAATTCTGTACATACTAAGACTTTGCGCGCGCTTACCTTTCATATTGAGACGTCGGGCACATCACTAGTTTTTACACTCGAGTGGCAATGGAAGAGATAAACTAATAACACCGAATGACAGTTCACCAAGAATGACTTCTGTGAATAGTGTCTAAATCAAGCTTATCATCACGCTGTACACTACGAGACGAGACGACCTGTCCCCTGTGTTGGGTTTCTTTTCCCAATCTCTGACATCACATGACAGCGCGGCCTATTGTATAAACTGAAGTGTTTGTGTTTCCATCTCACGGCTGTGAAGGAAAGTGCGCGGGGGGGGGCTGCACTAAAGTGACATTGAAGAAATGCGCCATTGAGTGCTGACATTTCCATAGGACAGTAGTGATGCTCAGGGTTACAGTGTACAACATTCAGATCTCCTAATGCATAATTACCAGCTACAATGGGTGTAAATCTGCTCCCGAGAATGTTTCGCTGAACTACGAGCTTTCACTTGATCGCTGTTTAGATAATTGACTAATGGACACAAGTGAGAAAAAAAATGTATCTTAGCGACAGAAGTTACTCTGCAACATCGACATACCAAGCCTAACCATAAAGATTTTTTTTTTCTTATTTCCTCCAAAAATTGTGACTGGCTGAAAGAGGTGATTGCTAGGTGAAAAATATTCAAATAAGGCTTTAAATCTGCACCGTATATACCGTTATGTGCAAAATAATAATGTGTTTAAAACAACTGAGAACAGGCTCAATCCTCGTAATGGCATTTATTTCCATATACACAAAGGCTCTGGGAGCTGCACAATCAGCTTCATATGAAGCAAAATATTAATTTTTAAACTGAAAATGAAGAAAAATCAAGAATAGGCTGCGCAACAAAATAGCGTCTGCATTGTCATTTACAAACTCTTAATATTTTACATTATAAATTGATTCCAGTTGATTTAGCTTTTCTGTTAATAACGGACCTGTTATTTAGTTGTATACTTTTTATTTCTGTGTGGCATGGAGCCAACTAACATCTGACACATGCGAACAAATATTCCAGCCCAAGCTGACTCGTCTACATTCCAGTTCTTTTGCATTCTTAGGTTTTAATATCAAAACCGGCAATTTTGATGTCACTCCACAAATTCTTAACGGATTGAGGTCTGGGGATCGGGTGACCACCTCGTAACCTCAATCTTGTCGGTCTGGAATCGGGCTGTGGTCTGTTTTCTGGTGTTTGGAGTCGTTGTCCTGCTGAAACGCCTATTTCAAGGGCATGTAGTCTTTAGCAAGGCAACATGACCCTTCCAGTGTTTTGATATCTTCAAACTATTAAACATTCAGCAAGGTAGGGTGTATTATTAAATTATAACTTTTAGTTTACATAGACTAAAATAGTCAATAGGCTAATAAACGCACAAAAGACACAGATAACCTCATATATGACCATCACTTGTCCAGTTAAACCAATATATCCTCATGAACGATGCGCTATCTATTCTGGTGGTGTGTACATGACAAAGTTTCTAATCTATATATTCATATTTTTATATACAATCTTCCTGTGAATTCAGGTGGTGTCCTAAAACATCCAGGTCAGATCCTATATTTTGGATAGAGGAAAAGGAAATTACTGAAAATCTGCAGTCGTTAATGGCTGAAAAGTACATTTACCACACAAACCTGCTGGGAAGGAACTACCTGGTGGAGATTACGGCGCCGGCGTGAATTAAATAGCATACCGCCGCAGCCGATATCACTTCCATCATCTATTGGAGTGCATGAGTGACCTGTACATGGCGCTTTTGGTGCACTTTCCTACCACATGTTTCAGGTTTTGTTGGCCATTTTAAAGCATTGGAAATCTTTTTAGCTGAGCAGCCAATGTTCTGCACTTTTTTATGTTTTCCCCTATCCAGTCAACTTCTTGAAGAAATCTTTCTCCTTTGGTACAATGTCTGGAATGACCCATTTTACTCAAAAAGCAAGGGGCTAAAACCAGCAGCTACAACATGTGCTGCCCTCCATTTTTAAATAAGAGCCATCATTGACACCTGTTTCTTCACAGAATGAATGACCTCACTAATTGAACTTTCCACTGCTATTAATTAGACCCCCCCCCTTTCAGTAAATGAGTCTATCACACAAGAATAGCAGCTTGTAGGTCATAACTGTTGATTTGGTTGGTTTCCCATTACTCGTCTACAATTAGTCATTAATTTGTTCCTATTTTGTATAATCTTTAATGGCAAAAACAGTAATTAAACACATTCGTGATGCTAGACTTTTATTATTTTGCACATAATTGTGTTACCATTGTGAAACAGTTCAGCACCTCTGCAAGAAATCTGAGCTTGGAGGGCAGCTTATCTGATCACTGCAGCCTTTGTCTCCTCTTGCCCCTCGGTCCTTGTTGACATATCGGCAGTGTTGATGCCACAACCAGGGTCACATCAGTCCAGGTCTTCAAGAGGTTATACTAAGGAAACTGTTGGATAGATCACAATACACAGAAACATGAAAGTTACCAGACACTTATGTTTTAGACTTGGGTCACACAGTCATGGGGCGTTGTGCCGCATAGAAATCTGTTATGAATGGGTCACCGAGGAGGATGGCAGGAACAGGCTAAGCCATCAGGAAACCAGAGAGGTTGGTAACTCAGTGGATTGCAGACCCCTGATTCTAACAACACAAGCAGTAGCCGTGGAGTGTTCCTACGATGCTCTAGACGCCTCGGCACAGCCGGAGAACTAACAGGCTAAAGCCAGAAAGGTGAAATCTAAACTGCCACGGAGCAGATCCCCAAAGGAATAGACAGCCCCCAAACATATATTGTCGGTGAGACAAGATGAGACACAGACAGAAAATAGACTAAGCAAATGATGGGACCCAAACTGTCTAGATAGGACAGGACAGAAAACATACTGTCTGCAATCACGCAAAAACCGTAAAAAATCCAACACATCTGATATACAAAAAACCTGAGGCCACACGACCTCACCCCCGCTAGATCAGCACTCTGGTGTGAACTGGAAGCAAAGCAAAAGATACTAATATAACAGGGGACTGAACAAACTGGCACAAGCTGTAACATATGGAGCAGGGCCCAGCGTTGCCCCCAGCAGGGAGTACGCTGAACCCTCGCAACCAAGCAGAAAGCAAAAAAAAAGGCACAACCAGATAAGATGCAAAGGATTAGCAAAAAGAATCACTTAACTGAACCATGCAGATCAGGCAGGAGACTGAAGAGCTCAAAATGCACAAGGAGGAAATCACCAGCAACCACTAAGGGAAGCCTGCTCACTTATATGCTCCCAGCCAGTAATCCCAGATTCCCAATCATCGTCGTCAGGTGGCAAACTTCCATCAGACTGGCCAGCTCCACTACTCCCAGTAACCACCAGAGGGAGCTCCAGCTCAGAAGTCCAAGCAAGGGAATTCACAACAGAAATCAATGAAATGGCATGTACAGATGAAACCAGAAGTTTACATACACTATATAAAAAGACACGTATGCCTGTTTTTCTCAATATCTGACATGAAATCAGAATAAACCTTTCCCATCTTAGGGCAATTAGGATTACCATAATTATTAAAATTTGTGAAATGCCAGAATGAGAGAGAATGTTTTAAGGCATTTTTATTACTTACTGCAAAGTCAAAAGCTTACATACATTTCATTAGTATTTGGTACCATTGCCCTTAAAATGAATGACTTGGGTCAACCGTATGGGATCTCCTTCCACAAGCTTCTCACAATAGTCGGTTGGAATTGGGCCCATTCCTCCTGACAAAAGTGGTGTAACTGATCCAGGTTTGTAGGTCGCCTTGCTCTCAGTGGCTTGTTTATCTTTGCTCATACATTTTCAATGGGATTGAGCTCAAAGCTTTTATATAGTGTACTAGCTGAAGAGCCCGGCGCTGCCTGGGCATAGTAACTAAGACACCAGAAACGCATTGAGAACGCAAGCATCTATATCTTCTATGCTGGCATTTTAACCTCTACCCTGTGTCGATTGAAGTGAATAAAAGAAATTTGTTTTCACTACATCGTGAGCTGGACAACCTTTTTCCATGTCAGAACCAGAGCGCTGAGTGGAACGGTCCTAACTTCTATACCAGGGATCCCTTTAAGAGAGGCCTGGGGTGAGAATCAGAGCGCTGAGGGATTTACCCTAACTTCCATACCGGAGATCCCTTTAATAGAGGCCTGGGGTCAGTACCAAAGCGCAGAGTGGATTTGCCCTGACTTCCATACCGGGGATCCCTTTAAGAGAGCCCGGGATCAGAACCAGAGTGCTGAGTGGATTTGCCCTGACTTTGATACAGGAGACCCCTTTAAGAGAGCCTGGGGTCAGTACCAGAGCGCTGGATGGATTTGCCCTGACTTCCATACTGGAGATCCCTTTAAGAAAGGCCTGGGGTCAGTACCAAAGTGCAGAGTGGATTTGTCCTAACTTCCATACAAATGATCCCTTTAAGAGACCCTGGGGTCAGAACCACAGAGCTGAGTGGAACGGTTTTAACTTCCATACTGGGGATCCCTTTAAGAGAGGCCTGGGGTCAAAACCAAAGTGCTCTGTGTTCCTTTCTGTGAGGCAGACAATGGCTGGGAGCTCATGTTCCCAAGGATGCCAGATTTCTCCCGCATAGTCAGTGTCTGCTGAGGTGTTGTCAAGTGGGAAAACTTGCTCATGGCAACCAATCACAGCTCAGCTTCTTTTAACCAGCTCTGGTGAAATGAGAGATGCTTAGTGATTGGTTGCTATGAGCAACAGTTTTCCTTGCAACCAATCACAGCTCAGCTTCTTTTGAACAGCTCTGGTGAAATGAAAGATGCTTCGTGATTGGTTGGTGAAACAAACATACATACATTCTGTTTTATATATATATATATATATAAAAGACTGAAACCAGAAGTTTGCACTATACATGCAACTTTGATAACATCTGCGCATATCTTTTGTACAAATATCTTTCCATAGTTAATACAGTTGAAAAAAGACAAGTGTTCATCAAGTTAATCTGAGAGATAAGGAAGGCCTTTATATACAATGCATGATCATGTCCTTCCCAGAAGAGCAAACCTTTCCCTTCCCTCCTCATCCCAATTAGTGATCCGATGAGCTAAACATTCAAAAAAGAACTCTACATATTTACATAATTACTTGTTATTTACTTCCACAAAAGCATCTAAGCCTTTTAAAATTGACCAGCTCCTAAGGTTAACTTTTTCGTAGATGAATAAATATAAAAAAAAAAAAAAAAAAAAGGCTCGTCTCTCCTGGAGATTGGACATTTCTTCAGGCGGACAGAGTGCCCTCTTTTCTTTTTGTGGGGATTTTATATGAAATGGCTTTAGACCATGCTTTTTTGTATGGGCCATTTATGTACTAGGCTTGTACAAGTTAATCATGTCTTCTCTCAAGACTAAATACATTTAATTCTTCCAGTTCCTCCTCATAACTAAGATCCTCCATTGCTATTATCAGTTTTGTAATTCTTTTTTGTACTTTTTGAAAAAAACTGAGAACTTTTGATAATGCAGCAGTCATCCAGCAAAATGTCCTTGGCTTTACGGTCATAGATGATGACATGTGGAATATGAAGTCACAGTGGGTAAGCACATTTGTTTTCAAGACGATCAATTGCGCCATCCAACGACCTCTAATCTATTCTGAAATTCCTTGGTCTTCATCAGACGTCATCATATCATCAACGTTAGAACACTGATTGCTACAGAACAATATACTGATTGCAGATGTAAGTATTTCACTCTTGCTATGTACGGTAGTTCTCAAGGAGTCATCAGCGCTATCCTGTTTTCAGTTTGGTAGACAGAAGTATTAGATACTTCAACATATCATTCAGTAAACACTCCGAGCATTAGGAACTCCCTATGGTGCTGTGATGGAAAGAGCTATGTAATCTTTATAAGGGTTGTCACCGGATATTTCTACTCGGCGCAAAAATATAATATTCTTTTTGTTTTCAAATCTATTTCTCCTTTACCTCCCAAAGCAAAAATTTACTGTAGTACACAAAAGTGCCCCATGCACCCTTTGGCATGGCTGAATGCCTTAGTGCACCGTTTCACCCACTTATTTAGATTACTTCCACTCCTATGTTGATTGACAGCAGTGGCTTGCCCAGATCCATCACTGTATGAGGCTCCATTATGTGATCATTGTGAGCACCTTTTTTGTATATTTTATATGGAGGTGGCTGCTCCTAGTATGTACCTATTCACACTAGCTTGGATGTGTCAGTCTTTTGTTATTACAGCACAGGGGTAAGGCGGCACCATCTCAGTACAACAAAACTGAAATGAAACATTAAAATAGATGTAAATAAACAAATCTAGATAAAAATAAAACAACCAATTAAAATATTGTATGGAGGGGCTGATATATACAATCAAGGACAGAAGTCATCTATAGGAACAGAGAGAAGCTGAGTGATTTATTCAGGCCATTTGGGGTCATTGTCTCTAATGTTAGAATCCATTTAACTTCACGTTGGGCCAGAAGTTTTTCTTTTAATGTTTCCTCCCCTGACC
Source organism: Dendrobates tinctorius (assembly GCF_039654945.1). NCBI lineage: Eukaryota > Metazoa > Chordata > Amphibia > Anura > Dendrobatidae > Dendrobates > Dendrobates tinctorius. The sequence goes on along the minus strand of NW_027361838.1, from coordinate 7,807,345 downwards.
CCAGTGTGGATCACGTCAATGCCCCTAACTAAAAGAGATTTAGGGTCACAATTATGGTAGACTTTGGAATGTCAGGGGATGGTCTTTAGTTCCAGAGGGCTGGCCACTGTCCTGGACACGCCAATATCTCTCACATTTTCGCGGACCGTCACTCTAAGTTCCGTAGATGTGAGACCCACAATATAAGTCGACAACTACATGTAGCGCAATAGATGACATCAGTGCTACGGCCCAAATATATTTTGCTCATTTTGCTAACGTTTGTCACCCCTTGCCAAGTCAATCGTGCTACGTACATCAACAGATATTGGTTCATGCAAGTCAGTGGCTGCAGGGGAAGCAACCCACAACTGACGTTGTGTGATATACTCTAAGGGTGGGTTCACATTGTGTTAGTGCCCTGCGTTAACACACCCATTGGCCGCAATGTTAGTAACATCCTAAAGCATGCCTAATTCGGCATGCGTTAGTGATGATGTGTTACTTTGTGACGCACCCGAGAACGCGGTCTGCAGCGTTTTCGGGTGCATCGGGTCTAACACACAGCGAACGGACGCGTTTCTCTGTGCAAAGACCTGTATGGCTAATGCATGGTAGCAAAATGCTACCATGCGTTAGTGCATACAATAGCGCTAGGTTCACAAAAGATGTCAAAACTGACATCGCGTTAGGGCATCCGTTTAACGGATCCGTTAAACGGATGCCCCTAACGCAATGTGAACCGACCCTAACTGAACATGCGGGCAGAAGATTGCCGAAAGAGATAAACCCCTTTAATTTTCAGTTCCAGGTCCCCTGCAGCCCTTCGGGTCTGCTGAATATCTGTATTGATCCATTTACACATAGTTGGGTATCACTTGTACTGCACAGACAGCATCAACAGAGAATGTTCTGTAAATCTTCCTTCAAACTTTTTCAAATAGGAATGTTTATTTTGCTCTTTTTTCTCTGAAATTATACCTTAATGTTATTCTTTAAATTGATACCACGACTGCAAAGAAGCTAATATTTTCACTGTTCCATTAGACGTCAGTTGTTCTTAAATCTATGAAGTTCAGCACGCTGTGGGCACATCTTTGGCCACAGTTTTCAATCCAGGAAATACCAACCATTAACATATTTTCCTTTTCATACTGGTATCTTTCCATTGCTCCACCGTAAAGATATTCCTCATAGGATTAAAACTGAAATGTCATATTTCCTGTACCAAAACAAAAATCTTTTCCAGCTCCCAATGCTTACTGCCTCTGTGAAGCTTCCGCTTACGATTTCCCATAATAAAAAATAAGTGTGTAACAATTTCAATGTCAGTGTATTTACCCCCAAACCATTTATCATAGAACAAGCTGTGAAATCCTAACATAACAGCAGAGTGCATACATTCTTCAGGATGATATGAGCCGGCAGACTTTTTTTTCTTTAATTCATGTTTTAAGAAATGCAATCATGAAAGGGAGAACAATTAGAATGACAGACAACACAGCAGGTACAGTACATTGTCACATGAGAAAAATTAAAATGGCAATAAAAAGTTCCTCTGAATTGTGAATTGAATCGGCAAAAGTGATATTCCAAGCATAGCAATAGAAGAACAGCCAGCTACGAAATAAGCGCCACCTCAAATTTTAAAAAGAACCTGTCATATGTAGTGCAACGGTAGCACACTTGTGCAGTGATGAGGCAGTGACCCACAAAGTTCCAACACAAGTCTCTTTAATCCATTACTTCATGGCATTAAATGTCCAATTCACACAAGTGAATATAATATTAGTGTCCTTGTCACAGCACTACATACTACACGGCATCCTTTAGCTTACAGTCACTAAACACGCTGGACCTCCCTTTGACCTGTTACCGTGGGTGACTGCACTACCGTGTCAATGTCTTTTTACTCACAGCATAACACAGTCCATGATATCCTCCGGATCACAGCCGGAATCATAACCTCCTGTTTGCAGCCGTTAAACACGCCATTCCTCCTTTGACTGGTTGCCATGGGCATCTTCAACGTTGTGTACGCTGTGGTGCCAGACCTTTCAGCTGCCTTGGCTGTTCGGCTCTGCTTGCCTGTGCTGCTTCACACACAGCTAGCACTCTGCAGGGCCTCCTGCTCGGCACTCTCCCTGGACACCAGACACATATTGACATTACACCTGACACACCCAAACCCTTTCCTTCAGGGCTTTTAACAAAGAAACCTGTGGCCTTCAGTCACATGGAAAATCCGGGCCTGGAATTAAATGGACTGCATGACTACCATCCTGCAGTCTGTTCCACAGCACAACATCCCACAGCAGGTTTTCCCTACATCTGCCTTGGACACTAGCATGTCCAAGACTAGCATTCATTTGTCTTCATTGCAGCCACCGCTATGCCCGTGACTGCCATGCACTCCTATGGCCTTCGTACACTTCCATGTACATCCTGGGGAGAATATACAGTGACCCCTACCTGTGACATCGGTCACTGCTTCACCATTGCAATCACGGCTGTACCTGCGACTGCAATGCACCCTCATAACCTCAAGATGCCCCCATGCGCTTCCTGGGAGAACAAACAGCGACCCCTACCTGTGACACCGGTCACTGCCTCACACATGTCAAAAGATTCTAGAACTCTGCAGATTCTAAAGCTATACCGCCACTGCACTTAATACCCAGCCACTGTGAGGAAGTTAATGCTATTGCTCCTGGTAGAGTTGGGCTTTCAGTCACAGAGGCATGGCCTCAGTCACCACTCATTACAGTGATCAGCGGCTGTAATCACAGCCGGCTCGGCAGTGCATCAATACCCAAGTTATGGCCTTACAGACCTGGTCAACAGTAATGTGGCCTAATTCAGCTCATAATGCAGCTGTAGAGTGAGTTGTGACATAAGGAGGGGATTAGAAACCTTCTAACTTGTAACATTATTTTATGGTATACTTGGTCCATCTAGAAAGTTTGGCATTACAAGGCTTTTTGACCAGATTTGCTTCCAGAAAATTGAAGGAACAAAGAGCAGAAAAGGACCAATTTGCTATCCAGGGAATATGGGTCACCAGAGAAATCAGAATTTGTATTTAGGACTGGCTAAACAATTCCTGGAAGATTCTCATGAAAGTTTTCTTACAGGATAAGGCCTGTAGTTTACTAATTCTTATTTCTGAAAATATACCAATCGGAAATAATGTTTTAAGAGAAAGGCATCTTTAAGAAGTAGTCCACTATTTGGACAATGTCTTCTTATACCTCTTACTTGGCCCCATTAAAATAATAAAGCTTATACTCACCTCCCATGCTGGTGCCGTCCCCGCGGTGTTGGTACTCGGTCTCATATGATGCTGGTACCCAATCAGAGGTGGCATCACTGTCCCCACATCCTGTCTAATTGAGCAGGAAGAGGAAGTCTGAAATCAGCTGCAGCCACGACTTCCTCTTCATGTTCGATTTGGCCAAAGGTGGGGACAGTAAGGCCAGCGCTGATGGGGCATCAGCATCACGCGTCACAACAACTGCACAAGAGCCCCAGTGAGTGCGAGTGCCAACACCATGGGAACAACAGCACTGGAACGGGAGGTGAGTATAAACTTTATTTTATGGGGTCCAAACATTTTTGATCAAGAAGGAGTTATCCTAGTAGTGGGCAACCCCTTTGTCAACTAATCCCAAAGGCTCAAATTGATCTGAGGAACAGGTTTATGGACCGAAGGAGTAAAGCAGTTGTCCTGTACTTCTAAATTGATGGCCCTATCCTTAGGATAGGTTATTAAAACCAGATCAATAGGGGTGTGACACCCTGCCATCGGTAACCGGACATGTCAGCTGGGGCTGGGTGCTGCACATACACCCCTACTCGAATGCAATTGACAGGGCTGTGCTGATTCGTTCTGCAACTAAGAAAATCCAGCTTCCATCATTTGGAACAGCTGATGGGTGGGGATGCTGGGTGTTGCACTCTTACTGATCTAATATTGATATAACCTATCCTAAGAATAGGCAATCAATATAAAAGAAGCGGACAACTTCTTTAATCTTGCTGATTGCTTTAACCCCTTAATGACCAGGGGTATTTTTGGTTTTACATTTTCATTTTTCCCTCCCCTTCTTTCCAGAGCCATAACTTTTTTATTTTTCCGTTTATATGGCCATGTGAGGGCTTATTTTTTGCGGGACAAGTTGTACTTTTAAATAACATCATTGGTTTTACCATATCGTGTACTCGAAAACGGGAAAAAAATTCCAAGTGCGGTGAAATTGCAAAAAAAGTGCAATCCCACACTTGTTTTTTGCTTGGCTTTTTTCTTAGGTTCACTAGATGCTAAATCTCACCTGCCATTATGATTCTCCAGGTCATTACGAGTTCATAGACACCAAACATGTCTATGTCCTCTTTTATCTAAGTGGTGAAAAAAAATTCCAAAGTTTGCTTAAAAAAAAAAAAAAAAAAAAAAATTTGCGCAATTTTCCAAGACCCATAGCGTCTCCATTTTTCATGATCTGGGGTCGGGTGAGGGCTTATTTTTTCCGTGCTGGACTGACGTTTTTAATGATACCACTTTTGTGCAGATACGTTCTCTTGATCGCCCGTTATTGCATTTTAATGCAATGTCTTGGTGACCAAAAAAACGTAATTCTGGCATTTTTAATTTTTTTCTCGCTACGCCGTTTAGCGATCAGGTTAATGCTTTTTTTTTATTGATAGATCGGGCGATTCTGAACGCGGCGATACCTAATATGTGTAAGTGAGATTTTTTTTTTACTGTTTTATTTTGATTGGGGCGAAAGGGGGGTGATTTGAACTTTTAGGTTTTTTTAATTTTTTTTATTTTTAAACATTTTTTTTTTTTTTTACTTTTGGCATGCTTCAATAGCCTCCATAGGAGGCTAGAAGCTTGCGCAACCCGATCGGCTCTGCTACATATGGGCGATGAGCAGATCGCCCATATGTGGCAGATTTACTGCTGTGCTTTCAGCGCTGACCACCGGGTGACGCTGAAAGCCATATGCCTGGAACAACCTTAGAGGTCTCATAGAGACCTCTGGTTGTCCAGGCAACATGACGCCGACCATCGATCACGTGACGGGGGTCGGCGGTGACGTCATTTCCGGCCCGGCGGCCGGAAATGCTATTTAAATGCACGCTGTCAGCTTTGACAGCGGCATTTAACTAGTTAATAGGCGCGGGCGGACGGCGATTCCGCTCGCGCCTATTGCGGGCACATGTCAGCTGTTCATAACAGCTGACATGTCCTGGCTTTGATGCGGGCTCAGCGCCGGAGCCCTCATCAAAGCAGGGGAAATGTCTGATGACGGACTGTGTCCGTCATTGGACATTAAGGGGTTAAAGAATTTCCTGAAGGCAAGTCAAAAAAAGTCTCGAAAAAAAATAATGCAAGCTGAAACTAAAATGTGTCCTCCAAATGGAAGGATGATGATTGCTTTTTTACTTGGTTCTTCAAGATATTTCTCAGAAAACGAGTTTACTTTTCACGTCACTTCATTAATCTCTCTAAAGAGAGGTGTCTTTAAAGCACGTCCCATAGATTTTAACAGCTCATTTACATATTAAGAAAAACGTGAATATCTCAGGAACAAGACATCATAACGCAGATATCAAGGTATCATTTTATTCCATTTTCTATGACCTACATGCCCATGTATAAATTGGAATAAGGCACTCCTATAATCTTCAGTGCACAAGTAGGGTCCCACCCCGTATATAATTAACATAGAACTTCTCTCATAGTAAGTGAAGGAATGCTGGTGATTTTTTAGCAAATGATCCTCTCACAGAACATGCATAACGTTTTGGTCCTATGGACCTTCATCAGATGAACATGGTTTCTGTGGTGAGATAGACAATAGACATCAGAAATAAGGATGCAGCGCAGTGCTATCACCAAACACCGCTGTGTAATGACACATCCTTATTTCTGATGTCTATCTCTTCACAGAAACCATGTGCATCTAATGAAGGTCTATAGGACCGAAACATCATACATATTCTGTGTGAGGATCTTTTGTTAAATAAATCACCAGCATTACTTCATCTACATGCTCATACAGACAGCCTAGGAGGGTAGATCCTACTGGCAGATTCACTTTTTACCCCTTTACAACATGCGATGGGGGAGCCGCATTCACGGAAACCACCGTATATATACTGCATGACGATCGCAAGGGTTCACGCTGAGTGCCACTGTGATCAAAAGCAGGTGTCAGCTCTATACAATTGGCACAATGCTATTGCAAAAGATGTCCGCTTGGTCTCCCAGTGACGGTGGCCTGTGAGCTCCTCCCTGCCTGTGGTGTCGTGTCCTGCAATGCAAAAGCATTACAGAGTATTAGATCAGTGATCAAGACAAGAAAATTTGATGTCCCAGCCTGGGACAATGTAAAAAAGTTGTAAAAATATTTGAAAAAAAATCACAAAGTAAAGAACAACAAAAAGGAAAGAAATATTAATACAATGAATACATTTATGTAAAAACAAAAATAGAAAAAGTACAAATATTTTGTATCGTCACATCCGGAATGACCTGACATACAGTATAAAACTAACCCTTTTAGTGAACATCATAAAAAAAGAGGCAAAAAACTATGCGCTTATCATACCGCCAAAAAAAGTGGAATAAAATGAGATCAAAAAGACGAATGTATATAAAAACGGTATATCTGAAAATGACATTGTCCCCCAAAAAAGAAGCAGCCAAACAGCTCAGTCAGCGGAAAAATAAAAAAGTTATAGCTCTCGGAATAAAGTAATGAAAAACTAATTCTTTTTTTCTATAAAATAGTTTTTACTGTGTAAAAGCACCAAAACATAAAAAAATGATATAAGTATGGTATCTCTGTAAATGGTACTGACCCAATGAATTAAGCTGCCTTATCAATTTTACCGCATGTGGAACGACATAAAAAAAAAAAAATTCTGGAGTTGCTGGTTTTTGTTCATTCTGCCTCTGAAATAGAAAGCGATCAAAAAATGTCATGTCTCTGAAAATGGTACCAATAAAAGCGTCTCACACAAAAAACAAGCCCTCACATAAATATGTCAGCTGAAATATGGAAAAATTATAGCTATTTAAACATGGGGATGCAAAGCAATAAAATGGTGCCTTTCAGTGTATGACAGCAGCTAAACATAAAAAAAACTATATAAATCTGGTGTCTCTGTAATCACACCGATCCAAAGAATAAATACATCTAATCACTTATACAAAACCGGGAGCGGATTAAAAAAAAAAAATTCTTCACCTGCTATAGATTTGTTCATTCTGCATCACAAATATTGTAGCAAGGCCTGGCTCACATTCATCCTGCCCACTGCGCTGAGTGCTTACACCGAGATTTCCATATAAATCTCTGAAATATGTGATTCAGGAAGAACCCTGGCGGAAGATTCCCTATAATGAGGCAGATGGGGTCACCGTGGACTCTGTATGGCCTGTGATTCGGCGGTGTCCATCTTTTTAGGCGTGCTTAAAAGCTCGGTCCGCCACAGTTTTATGCACTTCTGAAAAGAAGGACACCACTGAACAAAGGCCAGACAGAGTCAAGAGTAACTCTGCTGTTGGAAGTCTTCAAACAGAGGCTGGACAGACATCTGACTGGGATGATTTAGCGAATCCTGCTTTGAGCAGGGGGTTGGACCAGATGGCCCAGGAGGTCCCTTCCAACTCTACCATTCTATGATTCTATGCTGCCTTAATATAGTGAGTGGCTCCCTCAGGGGTTTCAACTGAATCACGTCACTCGGAGATTTACATGAAAACCCCAATATAAGTGCTCAGCGTAGAGTGCCACATAAATGCAATCCCAATCGTTGTGTAAAATGTTCGCAGTAAAAGCTTCAACTCAATCTACAAAAAAGCAAATCCCCACTCAGGTCAATAATCTGTTAATGTAAATATAGGGGGCTTCCATATTACTTGTAGTACAAAGGCTCTGGAAAAGCACTATGGCCTCTTGCCCACCAAAAGAAATTCAGCAAATTCCTTGCTTCCAAATCTAAATGTTCCATCCTTTCTGAGTCAACACAGTGTGCCAAAATCACATTTAGCGTCCACGTATTGTATTTTTGTAGCGATGACAGTCTGCCTAATTGGTGCATGTCTCCAGAAGCATGACAATGTACAGAGTTCTACAACATGCTAGTGACTACAACTTACTGGGTACTACAATGGCAGTTTGCCAATTTCACTCAGCAACATCCATCACTGCTTGTTTCTGGAAAACACTTGTGAGTAACAGTATAGAAGGTTACGAATAAAAATGTTATAGGTAGATGGTTGACCCAGCTTAGGGGAAGGAATTTTTTTCCCTATGGAGAAAATTGCCTTCTACTCTGTGGGTTTTTTGCCTTCCCCAGGATCAACAATGCAGAACAGCTGCACTAAAATAGGCTGAACTAGATGGACATAAGGTCTTCCTTCAGCCTTCAAAACTATGTTACTATGAGTTAAAATAGTCACCGTACCTGTAGATAAATTCCCAAAGGGGTATAATTTCCAAAATGAAGTCACTGGAGGAGGGACTCTAGCACTTAGTGGCTCTGTATAGAGTCCGCAAACAATTCTAAGAAAATCTGCGCTCTAGGGGACAAATAGCGCTCCGTCCCTCCGAAGTGTCGCCGTGTGGCTCAGCAGTACTATACAAGCCACATGTGACATTTCTACATTCAACAGAAATTGTGGGACACATTTTGGTGCCGTTTTGCCCATTTCCGAGTGTGAAAATGAAAAATCTGAGGCTACAACGAAATTTTGGTGGTAAACATATACAGTAAAAATATTCTTTTTTCATTTTCACACATCATCGCTGTCAAATTCTGTGAAGCACCTTTGGGTACAAGGTGCTCATTACACATCTAGATAAATTTCTTGAGGGGTCTAATTTCCAAAATGGAGTCACTTGTGGTGGGGTTTCCACTGTTTCCGTGACATGACACCTGCAGAGTTTTCCATAAACATCTGCGTTCCAAAACATCACTCCATCAAACTGTAGTTTTCCCCCACATGTAGGGTATCTTTGTACTCAGGATCAATTGCACAACAATTTTGGAGTCCATTTTCTCCTGTTACCCTTATAAAAATAAAAAAAAAAACTTTAGGCTAATAGAACATTTTTGTGGGAAAAATGTGATTATTTATTTTCATGACTCAATGTTATAAACGTCTAAGTAGTACCTGTGAGTTCAAGGTGCTCACCTCCCATCTTGATAAATTCCTCATGGGGTCGAGTTTCCAAAATGGGGTTACTTGTGGGAGGTTTACACTGTTTAGACTGTCTAATAATATTGCACGCCCCACTTTTCAGTTTTTGACTTTCCACAAATATTTAAAATAACCAATAAATTTCATTCAACTTCACTATTGTGTCCCACATGTTGTTGATTCTTCACCAAAAATTTACATTTGGTATCTTTATGTTTGGAGCACGATAAGTGGGAAAAGGTTGAAAAGTTCCAGGGGGCCGAATACTTTCTCAAGGCACTGTATTTTGTGTGTCATAACTCTGATTTAAGGACATAAAAATTAAAATTTGGATATATTTTTGCACAATTTCTAACATTTTGACAAATAAACACAAGTCATATCGAAGAAATGTTACCACTATCATGGAGTACGATGTGTCACGAGAAAACAATCTCAGAATCAGTGTTATTTGTTGAAGAGTTCCAGAGTTATTATCACACAAAGTGACAGAGGTCAGAATTGAATTAATTGGCCTGGTCACGAAGGTGAAAACTTGGGGGTGAAGGGGATAACCCCTTACGGACCAAGCCACTTTGTAGGTTTATGAGCAGGCCTCATTTTTTAAATCTTACCAGTGTCACTTTATGAGGTGATAACTCTGGAACTCTTCAGTGGATCCAATACAGCAGTTACTCAATTGCTTTCTATGAGTAAAAAAATTTTCCAATTCAGTCAGGAAAAAAAATAAATAATGTGTGCACATGAGATTACTTAAATCTCATAGCTTTCGCTGGTACTGTAAAACACAGCTTAAAATTTGCATTAAAAAAGCAGCAAAAACGCAACGTGTGAACATAGCTTTATAAGGCTCTCTTTATTTACAATGCGTTTCAATGCTATATGGCATCTTTATCAAGTGAAAAAAAACAAAAACAAACAATATATAAATGGAAAATAGTTGTAATGATTGCTATCCAAACATTAGGAACAGCCAACAGAATATGACATCAACCCAAAGGGAAAGCCACAGTGATATTCTTTTAACCATGGACGCAGGCAACGAGGATGGAAAACCAGACGTGGGAAACAGAAATCCCAGAAAATACAGATCACAATACAGTATCAACTTCCTGTCCAGTACAAGGAGCAAGAGACGGTATCGTCACTGACAACAGATTGAAAACTTTTCGTTTGTTCTCATGTACGAAAGGTCAGTTTTAGAGAAACGTCGTACTTTCTCACCAATTTGCTGGATAAAGTCACATTCTTTCAAGGAGTTATCTGGTCTAAACTAAAAAGTCTGCAGTCTATCTATGTGACTGCAGACTTGCGTGATTTGCCGATGCCAGCGTCAGGAACTCGCGGCCAGAACCCGACTAGATGGTTGTACTTGGTTGGGAAAGGGTTAAATAAAGCAAATCTCTGCTAATGAGATTCCATACCATAAACTACATTGCTGTACATGCCAAGAGGACACAAGCAGAACTTCTCCTAATAGCAAGCAGTAGTGATGGCAGCAGGAGTGGACGCCATGTTAGTATACCCAAAGACGTACCTGGGAAGAAGATCTGGTACTCTGGAATATCAAGCACATAAATGTATGACTGCCATCTTGAAACACCCATCATTTAGGGCAGCAATTGAGAGTCAATGCCAGTAGGGATGAGGGCCAGGATTGCACCTGTATTCAGCACAGGACAGTGGCTGATTGGGCGTGGGACAGAAAACCACCCTTTGTATACAAGCTGATGTACAACCGCAATCCCGGTAACTCATTTCTTTAGGCTATATTCACACGCAGCATTTTGACAGCGGTTTTTTGCTGTTCTTTTCATGCAGGAAAGAAAACGCATTTTCCAGTACCAGTATACATTTTCTGAAATCCCATGAACGTGCTAACTTTTTTTTCCTGACTGGATTTGAGCACTGCAGCATTTTTTCAATTTGCAGCATGTCAATTCTTTCAGCATTTTTTTCAAAACGTACCAAAAATCACGGCAAAAATGCAGCAAAACTAGCATTTTGAACGCAGCACTTTAGCTTCCAAGAGAACAGGTTTTAGCTGCATAAAAAAACACTACAAAAATGCTGTGTGTGCACATATCCTTACTGTGTGTGGAGGTTTATACTGTAGAATGTTTATAGCCTAATTATATAACCTAATCTCTCGTCAATCATGTTTTCTCTTCCGTCCAATCAGTTGGCAGGTAAAAATGAACCCATTGGTGCTGCCTTAGGATGATCGGGAAAAAAGTTATACAAGTTGTCAAAAACAAATATAAAAGAACAAGGCAAATCTGGCATACATACTTGGTATCACAATGTGAAAGTGAACAGCAACAGCAAAGACACGGATCCTACACTCTACATTACACTTCAATAAAATGTCCAAAGATAGGGGATGGGGCATTGGGAAGTGGGACAAAGAAAGGGGAGTCAAAGTCCTAATGTTTCTTCAAAGGCAGGCAAAAGAAGGGGAGAGGCGGTAGGGGAATTATCTCAGTTCTGTTATTCATCATCACCTGGACACTGTCCATGATGGAATAGGACTGGGGCAGGTTGTGAACCAGACTGCCACAGTCCTGGATTAAGAACCTCTTCAAACACATGACCAGACATTTCCTTGCAAACCACAGTGTCCTTAGAACAATTCACAAGCTTCCTGGGTAGCCTCAGTGAATGATACTCAAGACGTCTGTAAACCACAAAATGGTACACTTCGCTGCTCCTAAGAACAGAGATACTTTTGTCCAAATGAGGAACTGTCAGCAGTGCTGCAAGGGTATTTCTTCAGCAAATGGGTAATTTGAGCACTACTTGGTATTGCATAGCCTACTAGCATTCATGAAAGTTGCCAAAGGCTTCCTTTCCTGTGGGCAGCAGATTGGGGATGTCTGGAGTTACTATTCTACCCTTATGGACAGTATTCCTTCACCAAAACAATCTGCCTTAGACTGGGTCAGACTTGCAAGTACAATGCGAGAAACTCGCGCATCAATACCTGGCACTGCCGCCGGCACTCGGGACCGGAGTGTGCGACTGCACAGAAATACATGCACCCGCACACTCTGGTCTGATTGCTGGCGGCAGTGCCAGGTATTGATGCGAGTTTCTTGCATCACACTCGCGAGTCTGACCCTGGTCTTACTCTTCTCATTCTGGAGCCCCAAATGGAGCAAGAAACAGTCCCTGTAAGTGCCTGGTGAATAGTGATGTAGGTTTGGACAGTCTTGTATTTTGTTTTGAAGTACAAGTTGGATCTCATTAAACGTAGTTTTTATTGATGTCTAGCTGCCTGAGACTCCACAGTCCAATCGTTAGGTTGACTTTACTCAAGTGATCTTTCCAATACTTGACGAAAATGCCTTCCTTCCCAAACCAGACTCACTGGGGTCCTGCAATACCTAAGGGATTTAGTGCCAGAGTGCAGTTCTTCCAACATGATGGGTGCATCCATGGTTGATTTGTCTGTAGGATCTAAAGGGTTAGTAAGACACGACAGTAATTTATTATACTCCTCCAGGTCAGTGGTCTTCACAAAGTAAAGATTGCTGTAGAAGTATCTAACAATTCACATCATTTCCTCCTTGTCCCAACTCAGTCATGGGTGTGGTTGGTCTGGAGCTTCTTTAAAAAGGAAGTTTAACATTTCTAATCCTCCTCCAAGTTTCTATGCTTTGAAACAAGACTTGATGTCTTGGACTCCTTCTACGATTATCTTTTCCAACCAAATTCAGACCTATAACCTTAATAAAAACATGAAAAATTATGCTTTGTTTCCATTGTAGTTTCCCTGTCCAATCGGATATAATGTAATAATTAGTCTGGGTGTACTCATATTACATACATTTTTCCCTTTACCAAAACTGACATCCCCCGAGGAAGAAGTATTATCTATTTCGAAACACGTTGGGAAATAAATGGTTAATCCTTTTACTTAATCTGGATTCGGTATTTGTTCAGCAGCGCACTTAAGTCCATGAATTACTGTTCCATTAAGTTTAATGTTATGGCGGTCACGGAGTGAACCTTTGGACATGCAGCAAGCTGAGAACTGAATTTATGTGGTTGAATCTCTCTTGGAAAAGGTGAGTGTATTCCTTTATTTCTTTCAAATAACTACTCGGATAAGACCCTATTGTGCCTTTTTTTTTTCCTATAGTTTTTATATACATGACAGATAACAATGTGATTAATCATTTACCGAGCTCTTCGATGGTGTCAATTCACTGATTAGCTAAAAGTATCTGTCAAAGCATTAGATGATTTCCTTGATGGATTTCTATGTCGATGTAAAGCTTTAAGATAACCAGAACAATGAGGCGCGGTATAGATGATGACCAACTACAACATGTCATTAGCTAGATTATGTCCTGGGTTGTAAGTGTTCCTGTGATGCAAACGGTACTTTCATGTTCTATTGTGAAAACACAGAGCATACAAACCTTCATACAGATGTTGTCCTTTGTGGGATTTGAACCCAGGACACCCAGCGCTGCTAAACCACAGTGCTAACCACTGAGCCACCGTGCTGCAAGTGTGTACAATTATTGCATGGGGATGAGGGCACCAATTTCCACCACACCTGCAATAATCCGTTCCCAGCCCTAAACAGCACCCACTTTTCCCCTAAGGGTATGTTCGCACGAGCACAAAAAAAAATTATCACAGTTTCATCCTGAAACATGCCACTATTTTTTTTCTCACTTGTCATCTGTATGGAATTTATATTTTCTTTACAGCAGTCATTAATCATTTCCTGTGTTACAGAATTGCAATGTATGCTATACTGGATACACAACCATAGACATGAGTGATCCTCATCCAACACACGGAAGAAACTCATGCCTTCTGCTAGTTTATTTCACACATACTTTTGGTCAGTGAAAGATAATCACACTGCCCCACTGAATAACATTGGTCCGAGTGCTGTCCGTTTTTCGCACGGACTACAAATAAGCCCTTAGCATGTGTATATTCAGTCTATTGAACAGCAGCCTACATTTGTGTCTTCCTATTTTTCATGCCGTTGCCTTTCCATAGTGAACGCCTCACGTCAACGTTAACTCTCTTTATTTTCATTCATTGATATTTGTCAGAATTTAAAATGAGTTTAATAACAATTGAATAACAACAGTAAGGGTCACTTTTTTAAATAAGAAGCAAATGCAAAACAGGCCGCATTATTGAATGAGAACTTGCTGAGAGTGTGCAGTAAGGGTTAAACTCTGTGGTGTCTAGAATCCACGTGAGTGAGCAGTGAGGGTCAGCTGATAGGGCGTGATATCCACAGCACGGAGGAAGCAGCCGCCACACTGCTACGGCCTCTCACAACAATTATTGTTCTTTCTTTTTTTCCAGAAACAAAGTGTAACCATACAATATGGTGAAAGGAAAGATTACGGGGCTCTCCGTTAAAGACGTCCGGTTCCCAACCTCACTGGGTCTGCACGGCTCTGACGCCATGGTAAGGTGAACAACTTGCACTTTAAACATGGTAAATACAAACCCTGTCTCAAGTTCCTGAAAGCCGCACTAAAAGCAAACTCTGTATCTGAAAGAATACTGAAAGAGATGTTCGCATATTCGGATGTTCTTAAATAGGTAAAACTGCAAAGTGTTTGTAATAATAAGCTTTTCAATGCACCTCCTATTAAAAATCCTTTATGTTCTCAAGAACTGAGGGATTTTTCATTTTATGCAGTCTCTGACCTGCGCTTTACCTGCGGATTTAGTGCAGATTTCCTGCAGATTTCCTGCGGATTTCGCCTGCGTTTTTACACCTGCGGATTCCTATAATGGAAGAGGTGTGAAAGCGCTGTAGAATCCGCACAAAGAATTGACATGCTGCGGAAATGAACTTGCAGCGTTTATGCTGCGGATTTTTCTGCAGCGCGTGCACAACGTTTTTTGTTTTACATTGGATAAAATGGTACTGCACACCGCAGCAGAATCTGCGGCGGAACCGCAGGACCAAATCCGCTGCGGATCCGCAATGTGTGCACATACCCTTAGACTCTTGTGGCACTCTGAAGCGGTCTGGATCGCTGTATCTGGCTTGTCTGATTCCCCCCCCACTAGCCCTTTTCCAAAACTGCAGAAGCAAAGCTGCCTCTTCCAGTAGCATGGGAGTGAGCACAGCTAGTGCCAGCGGTGAGACCATGTCACTAGGCCGACTATCAGTCATGCAGTACTCCTGGCAAACAGGATGGAACATTAGAACAAGATTTAAGGACAACCTGCAGTCAGGATTTTATAAAGTAAAATACTACACACAGCCATATTGGCGCAGAGATACAGATTAACCCCTTCACAACATGCACCATAGAAGTACTGCGCAAGTTGTGTCTCCTCCTTTGATGTGTACTCCAGCGCTGAGCCCATATCTCTTCATGTTTTGAACAGCTGACATGTGCCCAGAACAGCCGCAGGTGGAATCACAATCCACCCGCGGCTGTTAACCCGTTAAATGCCGCTGTCAAACTCTGACAGTGGCATTTAAAGCACGCTGCCGGAAATCCTGCTCATCCTTGTGGGTCACTGATGGGTCAGCCTGACAAACCAAAGTCTCCAGCAGACCTCTATGGTTGTCACTGCCCAGTAGGCAGTGCTCATAGCAAGTCAGCAGTTCTGCTACATACAGGCGATCAGATCATCGCCTGTATGTAAAACAAGCACCTCAAGGACATAAATTCAAAAAAGAAACCAGAAAAAAAACAGCCTTACCAATATCAGATCACAAATGTACAAGCAGGATGCAGCAGAGCCAAATTATAAAGGCAGGGGAAGCACAGGTGTAAACTACTGATGAATGCAGCCACTGACAACCTACTAATTTATGGAGGGTGTGGCTGCCTAGTAAAAAATGCACACAAATGAGGCTTGAATAGAATGGATAGTCACACAGGTACGTGTGATGCACAGTGTCCGGCTTACAGCCTGTTAATGATGCCCATAATATTATGTCAGGAGGGCTGCCCACTAGTTTGACATCTACATTGCCTGTTGTTGCAGAGCCGATTGGGTTATGGCAGCTTCTTATCTCCCATCACCTGATCTATCAATATAAAAAAAGGATTAACCTGATCGCTAAACGGCGTAAGGACAAAAAAAGTCAAAATGCAGAATTAGTTTTTTTTGGGTGAAGCGACACTGCATTAACCCCTTACCGACAATTGACGTAATATTCCGTCCATGTGACCCTGGACCTAATTACCATGGACGGAATATTACGTCACCGCGATCAGCGGCGCCCACCTGGTGAGCGCCGCTGATCGCGGCCGAGTGTCAGCTAATTATCATAGCTGACACCCGGCACAATGTGTCAGGGGCGGTCACGGACCGACCCCGACACGTTAACCCCTTGCACACCGCGATCAAACACGATCGCGGTGTACCGGGGGTTAAAGGGAAGCATCGGCAGGGAGGGGGCTCCCTCCGTGCTTCCCTGAGCCCCCCACGGCAGCGCAATGTGCAGCGCTGCTGCGGGGGACTCCTTTCCTGCAGGTCCCCGGATCCAATATGGCGACGGGGACCTCCGGGGGCCTGCAGGAAGCTGGTTTCCTCAGTGCCTGCAAAGCGCAGGCATGAGGAAGCCTGTGCAGTGCCTGTGACAGATCGCTGATCTGTCACAGTGATCTGTGATGTGACAGATCAGCGATCTGTCACAGGACAGTTATGTCCCCCCTGGGACATTGTAATAAAGTAAAAAAAAAAAAAAGGGTAAAAATAATTAAAAAAAAAAAATCGCTAAATAAATAAAAAAAAAAAAAAAAAAATATTCCCCAATAAATTTATTTTTTGGAAATAAAAAAAAAACCACAATAAAAGTACACATATTTGGTATCGCCGCATCCGTAACGACCCGCCCTATAAAACGGTCCCAATAGTTAACCCCTTAAGCGATCCCCTTAAAAAATAAAAATAAAAAACGAAGCAAAAAATAATGATTTATTATCATACCGCCGAACAAAAAGTGCAATAACGCGCGATCAAAAAGATGCATATAAATATCCATGGTACCGCTGAAAACGTCATCTTGTCCCGCAAAAAACGAGCTGCCATACAGCATCATCAGCGAAAAAATAAAAAAGTTATAGCTCGCAGAAAAAAGTGATGCAAAAATAATTATTTTTTATATAAAATTGTTTTCATTGCATAAAAGCGCCAAAAAATTAAAAAAAGACCTAAATGAGGTATCGCTGTAACCGTACTGACCCGAAGAATAAAACAGCCTTATAAATTTTACCGCACCCGGAACGGCGTAAACGCACCACCCAAAAGAAATTCATGAAACGCTGGTTTTTATAAATTCTGCGTCCCAAAAAACAAAATAAAAAGCGATCAAAAATGTCACATGCCCGAACATGATACCAATAAAAGCGTCAACTCGTCCCTCAAAAAATAAGACCTCACGTGACTCGGTGGGTCAAAATATGGAAAAATTATAGCTCTCAATATGTGGTGATGCAAAAACTATTTTTACAATAAAAAGCGTCTTTTAGCGTGCGACAGCCGCCAAACATAAAACCGCCATAAATAGTAAATCAAATCCCCTTGTTATCACCCCCTTAGTTAGGGAAAAATAATAAAATTAAAAAAATGTATTTATTTCCATTTTCCCATTAGGGCTAGGGTTAGGGCTAGGGTTAGGGCTAGGGTTAGGGCTAGGGTGAGGGTTAGGGTTAGAATTGGGGGTTTCCACTATTTGCGCACATCAGGTGCTCTCCAAACGCAACATGGCGTCTGATCTCAATTCCAGCCAATTCTGCGTTGAAAAAGTCAAATGGTGCTCCTTCCCTTCCAAGCTCTGCTATGCACCCAAACAGTGTTTTACCCCCTCATATGGGGTATCAACCTACTCAGGACAATTTGCAAAACAACTTTTGGGGTCCTATTTCTCCTGTTGCCCTTAGGAAAATAAAAATTTGGGGGAAAAAATATCATTTTTGTGGAAAAAAAATATTTTTTTATTTTCACGCCTGGGCGTTATAAACTTCTGTGAAGCACATGGGGGTTCAAAGTTCTCACCACACATCTAGATAAGTTCCTTAGGGGGTCTAGTTTCCAAAATGGTGTCATTTGTGGGGGGGTTTCCACTGTTTTGGTACATCAGGGGTTTTCCAATCGCGACATGATGTCCGATCTCAATTCCAGCCAAAAACGTCAAATGGCGCTGCTTCCCTTCCGAGCTCTGCCATGCGCCCAAATAGTGGTTTACCCCCACATATGGGGTATCAGCGTACTCAGGACAAATTGCACAATAACTTTTGGGGTCCTGTTACCCTTGGGAAAATAAAAATTGGGGTGAAAAGATCATTTTTGTGGAAAAAATATGATTTTTTAATTGTACCGCTGTACGTTATAAACTTCTGTAAAGCCCTTGTGGGTTCAAAGTTCTCCCCACATATATAGATAAGTTCCTTGGGGGGTCTAGTTTCCAAAATGGGGCCACTTGTAGGGGGTTTCCACTGTTTAGGTACATCAGGGGCTCTCCAAACGTGACATGGCGTCCGATCTGAACTCTAGCCAATTTTGCATTGAAAAAGTCAAATGGCGCTCCTTCCATTTTGAGCTCTGCCATGCGCCGAAACAGTCGTTCCCCCCCACATATCAGGTATCAGCGTACTCAGGACAAATTGCACAATAACTTTTGCAGTCCAATTTCTCCTGTTACCCTTGGTAAAATAAAAAAAATTGAACCTGAAGTATTTTTTTTTGTGAAAAAAGTTAGATGTTCATTTTTTTTTAAATATTCAAAAAAATTCCTGTGACGCACCTAAAGGGTTAATAAACTTCTTGAATGTGGTTTTGAGCACCTTAAGGGGTGCAGTTTTTAGAATGGTGTCACTTTTGGGTATTTTCTATCATATAGACCCCTCAAAGTGGCTTCAAATGTGATGTGGTCCTAAAAATAAAATGGTGTTGTAAAAATGAGAAATCGCTGGTCAACTTTTAACCCTTATAACTTCCTAACAAAAAAAAATTTTGGTTCCAAAATTGTGCTGATGTAAAGTAAACATGTGGGAAATGTTAGTTATCAAGTTTTTTGTGTGCTGTATCTCTATGATTTAAGGGCATAAAAATTCAAAGTTGGAAAATTGTGAAATTTTCAAAATTTTCGCCAAATCTCTGTTTTTCTCACAAATAAACGCAAATTATATGAATGAAATTTTACCACTAACATGAAGTACAATATGTCACGAGAAAACAATGTCAGAATCACCGGGATCCATGGAAGCGTTTCAGAGTTATTACCTCATAAAGGGACAGTGGTCAGAATTGTAAAAATTGGCCCGGGAGTTAACGTGCAAACCACCCTTGGTAGTGAAGGGGTTAAAATGCAGTAACGGGTGATATAAAGATGATATCTGCACCAAAATGGTATCATTAAAAATTTCAGCTCGGTGCACAAAAAATAAGCCCTCACCCAGCCCTAGAGCATGAAAAATGTAGACGCTATGGGACTCGGAAAATGACTCCATAAAAAAAGAACCTAGACATCTTTGGTGTCTATGAACTCATAATGATCTCGAGAATGATAACGGCAGGTCAGTTTTAGCATTTGAGGAACATGGTAAAAAAAAATCCAGAAAACAGTTGTAGAATTGCACTTCTTTTGCAATTTGACTGCACTTGGAATTGTTTCCCGTTCTTGAATACACGATATGGTAAAACCAATGGTATCATTCAAAAGAGCAACTTGTCCCGCAAAAAACAAGCCATCACATGGCCATACTGACGGAAAAATAAAAAAGTTATGGCTCTTGGAAGAAGGGGATCAAAAAAAATGGCTCCGTCATGAAGGGGCTAAAATGATACCTGCAGTAAAGACACTTGTTTTGTGACTTTTGTGTAATTTTTTTGTTACGTTTTCATTTAATGATTTCTTTGTGCATCGGGGTGGGCCTGTGGGCAGGGTCTCTCTTCTTGGTGCTTTGGTCCCTTATTCATCTTCCTGTTTGAACGACAAATCACTGATCCTCCTCCTATTTTAAATATCGCACTGACACACTAATTGCTGTGGTCTCTAGAAGAAACATTGTCTCCAATAAAATGGCGCCGGCAGCACATGCGCAGTCGCATCTCCAAGTCATTCAACGTTGAATTTGCACCCAGCAGACTGGCCAATTGGAGCTCAGCGCTGTGTTTGAGTCTTTACATAAGAAGCCAACTGGATGTCTCTGATTCCTTTACTGGATGCACATTTCACAGCATGTGTTACTGATTTTTTTAGCGTGGGAAGTGGAGGGTTAAAGATTACTGGAAAAGTGACATTGTCTTCTAAAATGTACTGTTTTTTTTTCTATATTAAAATGAAAGAAGGACAAAAAAAAATAAGAAAACTAAAAGTAAAAAATGTTCGATGCTAATGATAAAAAAATTCTAAAATTGAAACCTCAACATATCATTCATTTCCTAATTATTGACAATATAAAATGATTTTAGATCTCAGAGTGATTCTTCTTTTCCACTGACAGCACACCGAGCCCGATTATTCTGCAGCGTATGTTGTCATAGAAACTGATGCAGAAGACGCTTTAAAGGGCTGCGGTCTGACATTCACTTTAGGAAAAGGCACAGAGATTGGTAAGTTGATATTTACCATTATTTGATTTCATCTCCCAATAAAGGGAAATTCAATAAGACAATTTTAGGAATCCAGTTACATAAAGATTTTTTTTTTTTTAGATCCGGAGTTTAAATTGATACAACTAGATGCTATAGATATACATAAAGTACTTGTCTGCAGTTTTTCCATGTGGCTGACAGTTTTTATTGGTAGTGTGGTCTGATTTGATGCAAGTAGGCTCCAAACTGTTTGCTTGAATCACTCTCTATGCAAAAAATACCTCTCAGTCAATATATGTCACAGCAAGGCTTTCATACATGAGGGTTTCATTACAGGGGTTGTCCAGCCGTATTATATTGGTAACCCCCAATGGCGCCCTAATGCTAAAGTTATTCCAGTAAATGACCAGGACCAAAATGATCCAATACACAGACAGTAGCAGCCTGGGTCAGTGTTCTGCAGTGATCGGGGTACAGCTACAAAGCGCTGACATCATTGCTGCCTACCCACCCTGGCACACTTGTCTACATAAAGATGGAAGCTCTGTGTCTGTTATACCAGTTTTTTTTCCATTCAAGTGCAAGTTTTTGGCTTTAAGGCCGGGGTCACACTAACCGACGCAAAATACGGTCAGTATTTTACATGCGTAATACGGATGACAGACCCCTAAACAGTGCTCCGTATGTCATCCGTAATCAAGGTGTGGTCGCGTATTTTGCGCATGTCAGCATCCGTATGTAATCCGTATGGCATCCGTATGGTAAGATTTTCTCGTCACCTTGCAAAATGGACATATAATGGAGCCCTATGACAGGGTTTCTAACAGAAGCCAAAGAATAGATATAGACACATAGAATGCATATAGAATGCATATATATATATATATGTATTCTATGTGTATATATCTATTCTTTCGTTTCTTTATTAAACCTGTCAGTGTGAGTTTATTGTATAGCGCACTGAATTGCCGGCTTTGCTAAAAGACACCGGGTGCGTATTTCTCGCAAGTCACATGTGTGGTCCGTGTGTAATCTTTATTTTTTGCGCACCTATAGACTTGCATTGGCATACTACGGCCGTAGTACGCTGACAATCATGCATTGTAAGCTTCAGTTGATAATAATAAGGTACAGTGGAGAAAATAAGTATTTGATACACTGCCAATTTTGCAAGTTTTCCCACCGACAAAAAATGGAGATGTTTCTAATTTTTATCGTAGATACACTTCAACTGTGAGAGACAGAATCTAAAAATAAAAAACAGAAAATCACATTGTATGATTTTTAAATAATTAAATTGCATTTTATGGCATGAAATAAGTATTTGATCACCTACCAATTAATTGCACCTGGTTGAACTCGTTACCTGTATAAAAGACACCTGTCTACGCATTCAAGTAGTCACACTCCAATCTCTCCACCATGGCCAAGACCAAAGTGCTGTCTAAGAATAGAAAGGCAAAATTGTAGACCTGCACAAGGCTGGGATGGGTCATGGCTGTGTCGTCCACATGACAATGACCGGAAACACACAGCCAGGGCAACTAAGGAGTGGCTCTGTAAGAAGCATTTCAAGGTCCTGGAGTGGCCTAGCCAGTCTCCAGACCTGAACCCAATAGAAAATCTTTGGAGAGAGCTGAAACTCAATGTTGCCCAGCGACAGCACCAAAACTTGAAAGAACTGGAGAAGATCTGTATGGAGGAGTGGGCCAACATCCCTGCTGCAGTGTGTCCCAACTTGATCAAGAAGTACAGGAAATGTCTGACCTCTGTAATAGCAAACACAGGTTTCTGAACCAAATATTAAATTCTGTTTTTCTATTGTATCAAATACTTATTTCATGGAATAAAATGCTAATTAAATATGTAAAACTAATACAATGTGATTTTCTGTTTATTTTTAGAGTCTGTCTCTCACATGTGAAGTGTACCTACGATAAAAATTACAGACCTCTCCATTTTTTGCAAACTTGCAAACTCCTCAGTGTATCAAATACTTACTTTTCCCACTATAGGTTGTTTTAAATAACAATTTAATTAGTAGAGAAGTTTTGTAGTGGATTCGGTCCTAAAGATCTAACACAGTTGGGTTACAATTAATGATGCTGTTTTGCAGTGGTGTGCGCTGTGAAAGCGCTGTCGCATCTTGTGGTCGGAAGAAATCTTGAAGACATTGTTACTAATTTCAGAGATTTCTATAGACAACTTACAAGTGATGGGCAGCTCCGATGGGTATGGTAAACCACTTGACCTTGATATAACTTTATCATCTTTTGTTTTCTGCATTGAAAATAAATATTTATTTTGTCAAAATATATTACTATCATATGAAAGGCATGGTCAGGGTGCTGAGGTGTTTTGGTGCCAACAAAATAAAAAATGGTAATTACATCTGTAATTATTTGGATTTTGTTGAAGCTTCTGGTATAACACTCCTCACCCATCAAGGGAAACAAAATATGGCCGGGGTCACACTTGCGAGTGTGATGTGAGAAACTCGCATCAATACCCGGCACTGCCGCCGGCACTCGTGACCGGAGTGTACGGCTGCATGTATTTCTATGCAGCCGCACACTCCATCCAGTTCTGAGTGCGAGCAGCAGTGCCGGGTATTGATGCGAGAGACTCACACAAGTTTCTCGCATCACACTCTCAAGTGTGACCCTGGCCTAAATGTTTAACTTTCCCTTTCTTATTTTTGCTCACGCTTGTTACACAGATGATATCAAGAAATTTCTGTTAAAGAGATATATTCCTAGAAAAAGCAAGAGATCTCCTATCCACGACTGATGGATGGTAACCCCCAGTCATCCTGAGATTGGAGTCTTGTCCTGAAGGGAGTGGAGGTGTGTAATGTTGGCCTCTGATCCATGCATTGTCTATGGAACTGCTGAATGCAGTGATCAGCTATTTCTGATAATCCCACAGACAATGAATGGAGCAGAGGTCCAAGCATGAGCACCTCTACTCCATTCAATACGGGGCTGCATGCAGAGCCCTGATCTTGGGATTTCAGGGTGTTCCCCAACATCCAATAACTTGCTCTTTGGAGAATAATCCTTTAAAATTAAGGAATAAGGTAACAATGAAAAAAATTTAGAACAGCATCAAATGTTAGGGCAATTATGCTATCAAGGTTACAGGAATATCCAATATACATCAACATCATCATTTCCAGGAGGGTAATATAGACTTAACCTATAATAATTTTAGAATGGAGAGCAAATGGCTGTCAGTGCACACAGTTCCCCATACTCTGGGTTACCTTCCAGGGGCTCCTGCTCCACACGCTGACTCCTGTCAGTACTCTCTCTCTCTCAGGGAAGCTGCCAAACTGGGATCACCATCCCGGACAATGCCTTGCTCACCAGGCCACCTGATAGTTCCAGATCCTCAGACAGACGGTAGCTCCCCCAATGCAGTGCTGTCACAGACTCTGCATACATGGCCTCTCTTCCCCATACAACCCATTGGGGCCAGTATGTTAAAGAGTTTATTCCAAAAGTATTAACACATGAATAGACGCAAAAGTTTTGTGCAATGTGGAGATGTGCAAAAATGTGGCAACTTTTGCATTTTGCACATCAGTTTCAGGCAGCACCACCAAAATGGGTGGCTTCGCCAAAGGAATGGATAATAACCCATTAGTAATCAACTGTCCACTTAATAATACAGTGCACTGACAGACATTTCATGTTTTTATAATTAAAAAAATATGTAGCACTCTCACTTGTGATCAGGCAGACCATTTTGCACAGAACACTGACTCAAACTAACAATGTCACTGCCAGAGGTAACATCATCCTGCTGTGACCGTGTGATGTCATACACTCACTGGCCACTTTATTAGGTACACCTGTCCAACTGTGTGTTAAGACTTAATTTCTAATCAGCCAATCACATGGCGGCAACTCAGTGCATTTAGGCATGTAGACATGGTCAAGACAATCTCCTGCAGTTCAAACCGAGCATCAGTATGGGGAAGAAAGGTGATTTGAGTGCCTTTGAACGTGGCATGATTGTTGGTGCCAGAAGGGCTGGTCTGAGTATTTCAGAAACTGCTGATCTACTGGGATTTTCACGCACAACCATCTCTAGGGTTTACAGAGAATGGTCCGAAAAAGAAAAAAAATCCAGTGAGCGGCAGTTCTGTGGCCGGAAATGCCTTGTTGATGCCAGAGGTCAGAGGAGAATGGGCATACTGGTTCGAGCTGATAGAAAGGCAACAGTGACTCAAATTGCCACCCGTTACAACCAAGGTAGGCAGAAGAGCATCTCTGAACGCACAGTGCGTCGAACTTTGAGGCAGATGGGCTACAGCAGCAGAAGACCACACTGGGTACCACTCCTCTCAGCTAAGAACAGGCATCTGATGGCTACTTTCAGCAGGATAATGCGCCATGTCATAAAGCTCGATTCATCTCAGATTGGTTTCTTGAACATGACAATGGGTTCACTGTACTCAAATGGCCTCCTCAGTCACCAGATCTCAATCCAATAGAGCATCTTTGGGATGTGGTGGAACGGGAGATTCGCATCAGGGATGTGCAGCTGACAAATCTGCGCCAACTGTGTGATGCCATCATGTCAATATGGTCCAAAATCTCTGAGGAATGCTTCCAGCACCTTGTTGAATCTCTGCCATGAAGAATTGAGGCAGTTCTGAAGGCAAAAGGGGGTCCAACCCGTTACTAGCATGGTGTACCTAATAAAGTGGCCAGTGAGTGTATATTCCATAACGTCATTCACTTCTTCCGTTTTAATGCTACACTTGCTGTAAGAAAAGGAGGCCTATTGTGATCTCTGGTAGTCCTGCATCCCAGACAGCTGGTGACAGTTGTGATGGTGCTGCTGTTGACAGCTCCCACATTTTTAACCATGTTATAGGCTTTTTTCCTTTTTCATTACAACATACATTGACACTTTTTTCTTTTACCATAAATGTTTTGCAACACTATAATTCATTTTTCTCAATCTTATCAACCCAATAATCCTTGACAAAAGGGACTGAACAAGAAATGCTAGGTAGCTATATGTCCAAAAAGCCTAATGCAACCACAGGCAGGCTGTGTTTGTTTGGCTTGTATGGTTGTCAAATTTGACACAGCTGTGCAAAAATAGACGTGCATAGTTAAATGTTTAGATAAAAAATGTTTTCTATTTTTTCAACAAAATTCAAACTTTCTATAAAGGACATAAAAAGAAATGCTAGGTGGGGGCAAGCAATGCTATGTAGGTAAGTACAGAAAGCAAAATGCTGTAGAAGATTGCACTATAGATATGACAAGTACAATTGTCAAATCAAGAAATTGATATCTAGTTGAATATCCATGTGAATGGACCTGCAAATTTCATAGAATTTAATACAAATTCAATTTAGATTGAATCAATCTGTTCATCATGTTATACACTCGCTGCATACTCTAACTGTTGTAAATCAATTGGAATATACCAGCCAACTCTTTTGTTTGTCTCAATGGATTTGGACCTTCATTCCATCCTCTACATAGAATTTGGCAAAGTCATCAGAGAAATTAAATTTGCATCAAAGCGAATTGAATGTTTCTTGTTTCGGTACTCTAAGGGCCCTAAAGCATAATAAATGTAGGATGTAAAAAAAAATCAATACTCAAATTGCCACTAACTTAAGCCTGTTTTACATTTCCGTTTGTCAGTATCCGTCAAAATCCGCCGTTTTGCAAAAAAAATGGATCCGCCATTCTGCTTGGCGGATCCGTTTTTTTCCCCATTGAGTTGCATTACCGGTGGATCTTGACGGATGGCCATCCGTTGGATCCGTTATTTTGCGGATCCGCCAAATTTTTGCCGTCCGCCGACATGCCCGGACGGAGCATGCAACGTTTTTTCTGCTGCAGGATCCGCATTTTATAGTGCGCATGCCCGGGGGAAAGAAGTCAGCCGTAAATTTAACCCTGAAATCATTTCTGGCGGCCGCAAAAATTCTCTCCCTCTCTCTTTCCCCTTTCCCGGGCTACGGTTCCTTTAAAATTCTTCCTACATTGGATCCGTTAAAAAACCGGTCCGGTAGCATCTGTTGTCATCAGTACAGCAACGGATCCGCTTTCTGCCATTTTGGCGGATTTTAACTGATGCTAAAAACTGTGTGAAACAGACCTTAGCCTGCTTTCTAGTCCCCCATGCCTCCTCTTTTCTCCTTCTTTTGTACACATCTTCAGTCTGCTTCATTCTGGGTTGAGGCTTAATGTGAGACTAGACCTCTGAGGTCCCTGCATGCGTTTCATGAGCTGCATGCTAAGCCTTTTGTGATGCAGATTGCAACTTTGTGACGTTGCAACGTGTGTCTCAAGAGTATGACGCTCTGGGGCGTCAGAGGCCCAGTCACTCCAGAAGCCGTAGTCCAGGCTAAAGAAGAAGATGCGTGCGATGGGGGAATGTGAAAAGATACGAGGATGTGGAGGAGTAGATGCGGCAGGACTTGTGAGCGGTGAGGTCAGCTGTTTAGCGGAGCTGGAAGAAGGAAGTGCACCATTTTAGGAATATCAATCTATTAACACATAGATAATGGTGAAGCTTTGCGCAAAAGGCAGGTCAGTTCTAAATTCCACAGAAATCTCAGACCAAGATTCTTGTAGAATAGGCAATGGACATAATAGACCAGTGTAAATAATGAAAGCGGATTTGAACTGCAAACATTTACTACACGTGGCACAATTGCCTTCTTATGTTATGTTCCTTAAGGTCACCAGTGATAGCTAGATAAGAGTTGAGAAGTGCGTTTGACACCAAGATGTACAGACATTAAAGAGGAGTGAGAACTTCAGAGTAAAGAGAGCTTTCACCACAAATGAGCTTCCTGTACTTTAAGTAGCTCCATTGGGTTTGTGTTGATGTCAGCTAAATTGCAGCTAGGGTTGCTGATGTAGATGAGTTCTTCTCAGAAGGATGGTAGATAATCTCAAAGCCAAACCAGTAAGGGCATGTGCACACGTTAAGTATTTGGTGCAGACATTTCTGCACCTCTTGCTGCTTAAAATACGCACATTTTTGCCACTTTTTTTACATGTGTTTTTGGTGGAGATTTTTCGGCACTCATTACCACATTTTACTGAAAATATGACCTACCCCGAAAATAAGCCATAGCATGATTTCTCAGGCTTTTTAGGGTATGCCTAAAATATAACCACTACTACAAAATAATCACTAGTTGTGGTTCAATAAGAAAGTGTCCAGGAAGGTAAGAAAGTTGAAGAATATACCAGGACCCTTCATCAAAGAAAGCAGACACCCCCAAAAGAAAGCAAACACACCGAAAAGAATCGCACTCACCAGACCCCAAACTATTAGGCTATGTGCACACGTTGCGGATTTTGATGCGGATCCGCAGCGTTTTTTGACACGCGGAATTACATCAAATCCGCAGTGTAGTTAGTGAATGGTAAAGTAAGAATTGCTGTGCACATGCTGTGGAAAAAACGAGCAGATTTGCAGCGTTTTTTTTCCCGCAGCATGTCAGCTATTTTTGCGGATCCGCAGCAGCGGTTTTTAGTCTCTCTCCTCCCGAAGCACAAAGGAGAAAGTTCACAGACCGAATCCATTCCCAGTAACACCAAACAAATCCGTACAGCAAAAACGCATTACAATCCGCAAGAAATCCGCATCAATTCCGCAAGTGTTTTGCCCTGAGTTTTCTGCCAAGAAATGCGTATTCTCTGCAGAAAATTCCACAGGCTAATCTGCAACGTGTGCACATACCCTTAGAGTTGGCAAGTGCTGATGGTGGATGGGCTCTAACACAGAGATCTGCATCACTGTCAGATCCAGCTGTATTGCACTGCAGCCTGCAGCTCGCATACAGATTAGGTACCAGTATCACTCTGCTCCCGAGCTCGAGTGCTCTTTCTGCTTGTGTGTGATAGCCCATCCACCTGCCAACTCTATTGTAATTCTTTGGTAAGTGCGATTCTTTTGGAGTTGAACCAATATTAGCAATCAATCCAAGTACATAGAGAATAAAAATTGTAAATTCAAGTAGGTAATTTATACCACAGTAAATATGGTATGTACCCACCACTATAGGAGTAGTATATATGGTTGTGCACCATGAGAACAGCAGATCAGATAAGAAAATGTTCAACTGAACCAGTATTAAGATAAAATATATAAATATATCAATTAGCCAGTAGATGGCACCACATAAGGGTCCCGTTACATTTAGCGATGCACCAGTGATCCCGACAACGATATGACCCGGTCAGGATTGCTGGTGCATTGCTAAATGGTCGCTAGTGAGCTGCCAAACTGGCAGATATCACCAGCGATGCAGCAGCGATAAGCAATCCGTCGGCGGTCGCTCTTACCTGTCACATGGCAGCGATGATGACGACTTCCGCCTGCGTCCATGCGTCGCTAGACGGCGCCAGCGGGACGCCAATGAGGAAGAAATGGCCCAGGACGTTCGAGCGCGATCAGCGATATCCATCGGGGGGGGGGGGGGGGCGGTCGCAAGTACGTAACATAGTTATTAAGGTTGAAGGGAGACTTTAAGTCAATCTAGTTCAACCCATATCCTATCCTAACTTGCCCTAACATGTTGATCCAGAGATCACAAGTAGCGAGATCGCTAGCGATATGGCTGTTGCATCACAAAATCGGTGACGCTTTAGCGATATCGCTAGCGATCTCGCTATGTGAGAAGGGGGCTTAAAAATCATCAAATGATACGTCCTACAATTTCCAAAAGGAATTGATACCTCATCTATTTGTCATATACATGTTGGGTAAAATTCCTTTTGGAAATTGTAGGTTTCATCATTTGATGATTTCTTTAGTAGTTATGTGGTGCCATTAACTGGCTAATTATATATTTTATTTACATTTTTTAAATAAGCTTTGTGTTAATCCTATTACTGGTTCAGTTACTATGGTAATTTATGTGTTCATACCTATTTATTTGCTATGTGGTGCCATCTACTGGCTAATCGATATATTTATATTTTAAATTTGCATTTTTCAATAAATTGTATTTTAGCTAAATTCTGTTAATACATTTTCTTTTGGGGAATGCTGTTCATGGAATGTAACACATCCCCTGAAAATAAGCCCTAGCGCATCTTTCAGAGCAAAAAATATTATAAGACCCTGTCTTATTTTCGGAGAAACATGGTAGTAGGAGCTAAATCTGCAGCAAAAAAAAGCTGGAAGAATTGTCATGCAGCAGATTTAAATCTGCACCAAATCTGCAAGTCAAAAATAAGCAATATGTGAATGAGACGTCAGGATTCTCATTCACTTTGCTGGCATCAGGAAGCTCTTAAGGTTTTGGTTTTAAGGTCAATTCTGCTTAGAAAAAGTGACAAATCTCCAACATATGCACCAGCCCTTAGAGTACCTGCTATACTGTCCTCATACACGTTAGCACAGTGTGTAATGAGACATGTAGCTAAACCCCCTGATTTCTTTAAGAAAAAGAGGCTGTAAGTTGTAACCTTCTTTCATTGATTGTAGATGTGACAGGAAAGGGTGAAACTATAAAATGAAATAACAGGAGAATTTCAGAATATATAACTGTACAATGCATAAAATACTGATAGTCTGCAATACACAGTAAAATGAGGTAATATACAGTGCTATGCAAATTAATTTGGACAAAGCATTTTTTTTAAGTAAAATCGTAAGTTGGTTACCAGTCAGTGATTCAAACCAGTTTTAACTACTTTTAACAGGTGTGAGTGCCTGTTCAAAGCCGTTAAAACTGGTTTGAATCACCGACTGGTAACCAACTTACGATTTTACTTAAAAAAATGCTTTGTCCAAATTAATTTGCACAGCACTGTACAAACTGGAGATTATCTATCTAATACAGCAAACATACTGATAAACACAGGACTGTAACACACAGATAGTAGCTTACCAAATATTCTTAGAGCAAGCTGGTTACAAGGAGCATGAAGAAAAACAAGTGGTGTGTTTTCTCCTCAGAAGCATGCAGGAACAATGTGTGCTGTTCCCTTCACAGTGTCATAAGTGTCATAATCTGGGTCGGAGTTTGCTTTCTGCTTCACCTCCTCCGGCCTGGTCATGGCAGGGTTAACTATTTCTGCCTCTCTTTGGTTTAGGGGTGGCTATTTCTTGATGCTCTTGCTGGCAGCTCATGTCAGTGATAGTTTTGGGCTTTGGCTTGATCTGCTGATCCGTTACACCCCAGTGTTCCTTTGGCCTCTGACTTCTTGTACCTGTGTCTGACCTGTCCCCTGTACCTGACTTAGTGTTACTCTGGTGTGTATTCCTCTCTGTGTATGACTCGGCTTGAACTCTGACTTCATCTGTTACCACACGCTTGACCGGCACTGACCTACTGGCCTACCTCTGACTTCGTCCTATGTCTCACGTATCTGGTACCTCTGCTCTAGTCTGGTTCTGACCCTCGGATTGTATTTGACCATGAGTTCTGTTTTCCCCTTTAAACATTACGCTTACTGACTGTTACTGACTTGGCTCGTTTTGACCCCTCTCCATCGCCACCTGGTGGTACAGTGCAGCCTGCACTGTACTGCTGTGCAGCAGGTGCGACATCTCTTCTCTCACCAATACCCCCTGGTGGAGTCTGCGTTACAATAAGACCACAATGCAACAGGAACAATCCCGCAATGCCCTAGGTACTTCCCATAACACATTGCAAACTAAACTAGAAAGTATACATTAAACCGCCAGCAGATGGTGCTGTTACCTTACAATATAAAATATAGGAAGGATTCATGTACATAGAAAATACATGTCTGTAATAACTGAGACACAAAAAATAACTAAACTTTAGACAGCAACATTACTGCTGGACAGAACACCTGCTGCCGCAGTAATCTCCCATTCTTGTAATCCATTTTGTGCTGGATTAACTTTCCTGCTGTTTCCATTGTAACTAAAGGACAAATTCTGACATTATGTAAAATGACCAGAAAAAAAAAACATTTTTTCAAGCAAATCATGGCAAGTATAATTTTAGACTTAATGGAACTGCAGATAATCTCACACTACTTCCCTTTATCAAGGCCATCATGAATCCTGATTATATATCATCTTCATGATTCTCTTTCTTACATTTTATTATTTGCAGTTTTCCTCCAGGCAATTTAATTTTCAGAGTCATTTTGTTCTTTTTTTAAGAAAAAAAAAATCTTTGACGTCATAATTTTCACTTTTTCATTTATTTTTGCTTCTAGTTTTATTAGATTATTATTTATGTGACAGACTAATGCATAAATTTTATAGCTGACATCTTCATTGTTCTTTTCTGGTTCCAGCGGCTGTAAATGTGCAGTGTAATGTATTTAGTAGCATGTATGGTCAGATTCTGTAGGAGTTATCTAGCCATTACTACATATAGCCTTTTGCGGAATGATGGGAATATAGTGGATCATGCACATGGCAATGCGATGTGCACTTACCCCATGCGGCAGCTTACATAATATGCTCTATGCTGAACTTTCAGGCTCTCTCATGCTGCCATCATTGCCACCACAAGCAATAATATTTCCAGGAAATAGGGTACATGTGCAGTTTCACATGCTCATGGATGCCGATGTACTGGTGTGTTAGAGCTGGCTAGCGATGCTCTGAAGCTGGTTGGATCACTGGATTTGGACGTATTCAGAGCCCCTCAACTTTTCCGAAGATGCACATGCAAAGCTACCTCAGCTAGCTGCATCAGCGTGTGCAAAGCTCAGACCCACGGCTCAGCCAAGCTGCCAGCCCAAACTGACGATCATCTGGTGCACATTGTTACCCCGCAAGCAGGAAGTCGGGACTCGGGAGGCAGAAGAGCGATGTGTACCTAAAGAATAGACATTCATACTTCTGAATCAAACCTTAAAGTACTATTGTAAAGTACTACTGTAAATGGATCTACAAGATAGGTGATAACTTGCTCATTGCAGACCCCCAGCAAGTATAGGGCAATTGTCGCTCCATTCCTTATTTATGACATGGTCAGAGAACACTAAGTGCTTTACCATCAACTCATTTATTATTTATGAGGCTGCCAGAGAGCTGAGTGCCGTACCATCACTCCATTCATTGTTTAAGGGGCTACCAGAGATCGCCGAGCACTGTACCATCACTCTACTCATTATTTGGGCCATCAGAGATCACTCAGCACTGTACCATCACTCTATTCATTATTAATGGGGCTGCAGAGATCACCGAGCAGTGTACCAACGCTGAACCTGAAGTTATACACATTGGATCTGCATATACAGAAATTGCCTCAAATACTTAACAGGTATCAGGACTTCTTTATGAGCCCATCGGCAAATAAGGAGGACTTGTCAGGTGCCATGCGTCCTCACATGTCTTCTTTGGTAAATGCTTGGAATTTTAATGATCTAATAATGCTGGAGGATCTCTTCTTAGAACTCTTTGTTGTTACTCCTGGAAATGTATGACTAAGTTGACATATGGATCTTACCATTCCTCTTATTACCATGGTGATTCCCTATATTGTGTGACAGTGTCAGCACTTATTAGAAAGTGACAAAGTTTGGAGGGGCGCATCCTTAGCAATTCCTCATATCCAATATAGGAACTTTAAGTAATTAGTGTTTTTTCTTTGAAACTAAGAAATCCTTTAACTTTTTTCAGATTGGTCCTGAAAAAGGGGTTGTACATCTGGCCACTGCTGCAGTGCTCAATGCAGTGTGGGATTTATGGGCCAAGCAAGAAAAGAAGGTATTATACCAAGTAGCATATGCTGCACAATTTATTATGTTTAGATAATAAAAGGATTCTAAGGTGACAGTATATCTTTGACCAATATTTAGTTATATAGTTAGCAAATATATAGTCATATTTTCATTATTTGTTTTGGTTCACTTTTACTTCGCACAATGTTGTAAAAAAAGCTGTTTAGAAATCCGTGGTGGCCAAAGTGGTTATGTGGATGTGTTTAAGGCCGGGATTACACATTCGAGAAACACGGCCAAGTCTCGCATGTTAATACCCGGCACTGCCACCGGCACTCAGGAGCGGAGCGTGCGGCTCCATGTATTGCTACGGGGCCGCACGCTCCAATCCGAGTGCCGGTGGCAGTGCCGGGTATTAAGATGCAAGACTCGGCTGTGTTTCTCGCATGTGTGACCCCAGCCTGTCTAATTTCCATCTGATTGGCTCATGATCAACCATTTAAAGCCAAATTCACACATCTGTGTGTCACCTTTTGAATACAGACCATGATGTGAGGACTATTTGCAGGTTTCCTTACCTGAATCTGACAGCCCCATAGGTATTTATGAGGCTGTCAAGTTCGGATTTGGGCACCCATGGCCGATCCTTGCTTCATGGTCCAAGTACAGAATGCGGCATATGGGTAAGTTCAGTTTGTGCTGCCATTTGCAGAAATTACAGAAGCAAAATGCACCTCTGCCTATTAACACACGAATAACCAAAGTATTTATTAATAAATCAAACAATTAATATGCTTATTTATTGGTTGTGGCAAATCCTTGACACTATGCTGGTTATAAAATGTACTCTTGCTGAGATCATCACCAGCTATAAGTTGCTACAGTGGGGAAAATAATGCTGGCTGGTATGTGATAAAGTACTTAATTTGCATTTTGTTGCATGAAATATGGAAAAATCACACAATGGGATTTTCTGGTTTTTAGTTTAAATTTGTGTCTCTCACAGTTGAAAAATTGCAAAGTAAAAACAAGCACTATTGCAAGGTATCACTTATTAAAAATGCTCCTTGTTTTTATTAAAAATACAAATGCAAGCTATTTGCTACACGATGCTCTGCAGCTGGCCATAACGCAGGACCCAGCCATCTTCAGAGCAAGTACGATCGTCTGATACTGCAAAGGCAAAGCTGCCTCTGCTTGAGCATCGGAGATTGCATAGTTTGTAGAGATGAGCGAATTTGTTTGGATTTGGTTCTGAATGCAATCAGACTCTAATATTGCTTTTGCAATATTTGTCGAACGTCATTAGAGTCAATGGGAGTAGAAATTACCGAATATGTTCAGAACCGATCATAAGACAAACATTCGGCACAAATATTGATCGAGTATGGCTCAAATACGGTATATCAAAATCAGATTCGGGACAAAATCCGAACAAATTCACTCATCTCTAATAGTTTGGACCTGCGGAGCAGCCCTACCTCTTATCTGAACTGTCAATTATGAGAAGCTCTACATTCCTCAGCATGCAGCGCTATCACAGGGTCCATTCATATTAATGTGTTATCTGTGTAATGCAGAACAGGACTTGTCCAACAGAAAGTGAGACACTCCTTGGGTCAGGAGATGAAGATCCCGAACCGTGGACCGAACAGTGGACCGTTCTCTAATTCAGAATCACTTAAAAACGCATATTAGAATCCTTACACGTTGTATGATTTTGATCACAAAAACATTTAGGAGTAACAATAAATGATCAGCTTGGCCCAGCTTGCTGATGGCTTTCAAGCCATGATAGATTTATTTCTACAATGTGAATAACAAAAAAACCTATTATCGGTATATAATACAGAAAAATTAATACATGAAATAAAGATACGCTCGCGCCTTCTAAGAATGATATAAAAAAACTGCAACTATATTACAGTAGCTGCACATGATCAAACAGGTGGTTTTTGCACAAGACCCCTTATGTAGAAATAATCAGTAAAGCAAAGAATGGAAGACCGCACTACCTCTAGAATATCCTAACAAATAGTGGTATACTGTGTACACATGGATATGGTATAAAATGCATACAAGAACATCCAAAGACATAAAACGCAGGTATTCAATGGATGGGGATAAAAGATGGAAGAAATGCTGGTGTAGCCCAAATGGGGCATTCCTAGTGATGTTCCGCATTGATCAGTCCCCAAAAGCAAAGTCTATCACAAGTGTGCACTGCAGTGTGCAACCACGAAGCCCCAGCTGGTAGCATTACTGGTAACCAAACGTTTTGCCGGATCCAGTGTGTGACGTTACTGGCTCAACATTTGGTACATCCATTTGAGCCACACCAGCATTTCTTCCATCATCTATCTCTATCCATTGAACACCTGCATTTAATACACGGAAGGAGCTGGGATTCACCTCCAATATACAGTAGATAAGCCCAAATCTCTGTCCCCATGTATTAGTTTATCTGTGGAAACTCTCGTATGTGCATTATGTACCTTATTATTATTATTTATTATTATTATAACGCCATTTATTCCATGACGCTTTACATGTGAGGAGGGGTATACATAATACATACAAGTACAGTAATCTTAAACAAAACAAGTCACGACTGGTACAGGATGAGAGCGGACCCTGCCCAGGAGGGCTCACAGTCTACAATGGGATAGGTGAGGATACAGTAGGCGAGGGTAGAGCTGGTCGTGCAGCGGTTTGGTGGATCGGTGGTTACTGCAAGTTGTAGGCTTTTCGGAAGAAGTAGGTCTTCAAGTTCTTTTTGAAGGTTTCCATGGTAGGCAAGAGTCTGATATGTTGTGGTAGAGAGCTCCAGAGTAGGGGGATGCGTGGGAGAAATCTTGTATGCGATTGTGGGAAGAGGGGAGTACAGAAAGAGATCTTGTGAGGATCGGAGGTTTCGTGCAGGTAAGTACCGGGTGACTAGGTCACAGATGTACGGAGGACTCAGGTTGTGGATGGCTTTGTATGTCATGGTTAGGGTTTTGAACTGGAGTCTTTGGGTAATGGGGAGCCAGTGTAGGGATTGACAGAGGGGAGAGGCCGGGGAATAGCGGGGGGACAGGTGGATTAGTCGGGCAGCATAGTTAAGAATAGATTGGAGGGGTGCGAGAGTGTTAGAGGGGAGGCCACAGAGCAGGAGGTTGCAGTAGTTAAGGTGGGAGATGATGAGGGCATGGACTAGGGTTTTTGCAGATTCTTGGCTGAGGAATGTACGGATCCGTGAAATATTTTTGAGTTGAAGTTGGCAGGAAGTGGAAAGGGCTTGGATATGTGGTTTGAAAGAGAGGTCAGTGTCAATGATAACCCCAAGACAGCGAGCTTGTGGGATTGGAGAGAGTGGGCAGCCGTTTACTTTAATGGATAGGGGGGGGTCACGTGAGATGGGCGAAAGATGATTAATTCTGTTTTGTCCATATTAAGTTTTAGAAATCTAGCGGAGAAGAAGAATGAAATAGCAGACAGACATTGAGGGATTCTGTTTAGTAGGGAGGTGATATCTGGTCCAGAGATGTAGATCTGTGTGTCATCAGCATAGAGATGATACTGAAAGCCATGAGATTCTATGAGCTGTCCGAGGCCGAAGGTGTAAACGGAAAAAAGCAGGGGCCCTAGGACTGAACCTTGCAGGACTCCGACGGATAGGGGGCGCGGTGAGGGGGTGGTGTGTGAATGGGAGACGCTGAATGTCCGGTCTGCTAGGTATGACGCAATTCAAGATAGGGCCAAGTCTGTGATACCAAGAGATGAGAGGGTCTGTAGTAATAGGGAATGGTCCAGTGTGTCAAAGGCAGAGGACAGGTCCAGGAGGAGGAGGACAGAGTAGTGTCGCTTGGCCTTGGCGGCTAGTAGGTCATTGGTGACCTTAGTTAGGGTAGTTTCAGTGGAGTGGTGTGGCCGGAAGCCGGATTGCAAGGGGTCAAGGAGGGAGCAAGAAGAGAGGTGGGAGGATAGCTCAAGATGGACGTGTTGTTCCAGTAGTTTTGAGACATAGGGGAGAAGTGATATAGGGCGATAGCTAGATACAGAGGATGGGTCAAGAGAGGGCTTTTTGAGGATAGGTGTGATTGAGGCATGTTTAAAGCTTGAGGGGAAAACACCAGTTGTTAGTGATAGGTTGAAGAGATGGGTTAGGGTTGGGATGAAGGCTGTGGTGAGGTTTGGGATGAAGTGGGATGGGATCGGGTCAAGTGCACAGGTAGTGAGATGTGATCTTGAGAGTAGAGTGGATAGTCGATCTTCTGTAATGGTGGAGAAGTTGGTTTTGGGGGAGGAGGGCAGGGCAGGTAGGAGGGAGGGCACTCGGGGTTGTTGACCAAAACTGTCTCTGATGTTATCAATCTTCTCCTTCAAAAATGAGGCAAAGTCTTCAGCTGAGATGAGTGGAGAGGGAGGAGGTGCTGGGGGCAGAGGAGAGAATTGAAGGTGTTGAATAACTGTTTAGGGTTGTGAGACAGGGAGGATATGAGAGATGAGAAGTGGGTTTGTTTTGCTGCAGCGAGTGTGGCCTTCAAAGTAGTGAGGGACTGTTTGAATGTGATGAAGTCCTCATTGGAGAGGGATTTTTTCCATCTCCGCTCAGCAGCCCTGGAAGTCCGCCTCAGTTCTTTGGTCAGACTGGTGTGCCAGGGCTGTCTGTTGATTTTGCGAGCTTTGGTATGTTTGAGAGGGGCAACTGATTCCAAAGCTACAGCTGTTGTGGTGTTATATAGAGCGGCAGCGGCATCCGCATTGTGCTGGGAACTTATGTCTGTAAGAGGGAGGAGGGATTCAGACAGTGAGTGTAGATCGAGGTGTTGAAGATTTCTGCGAGGGTGTGCGAGTTTTTGAGGTGGTATACACAGTGTACCGCTACTTGTTAGGATATTTTACAGTTAGCACGGTCTTCCATTCTTTACTTATTAAAAATTAATACATATTACAAGGATGTTACATTTTGCATTAGTTGACTAGAGCCAATATTAATCAAAGGTAGAGTAGTGGCATTGTTTGCAGCTCCTTGTTGGATGCAAATACATACTAGTGCTCCTTCATGTCCTGTCAGCCACAGAAAATGGAGAGAAGTATATATACAGTGGGGCAAAAAAGTATTTAGTCAGTCAGCAATAGTGCAAGTTCCACCACTTAAAAAGATGAGAGGCATCTGTAATTTACATCATAGATAGACCTCAACTATGGGAGACAAACTGAGAAAAAAAAATCCAGAAAATCACATTGTCTGTTTTTTTTTCATTTTATTTGCATATTATGGTGGAAAATAAGTATTTGGTCAGAAACAAGCAATCAAGATTTCTGGCTCTCACAGACCTGTAACTTCTTCTTTAAGAGTCTCCTCTTTCCTCCACTCATTACCTGTAGTAATGGCACCTGTTTAAACTTGTTATCAGTATAAAAAGACACCTGTGCACACCCTCAAACAGTCTGACTCCAAACTCCACTATGGTGAAGACCAAAGAGCTGTCAAAGGACACCAGAAACAAAATTGTAGCCCTGCACCAGGCTGGGAAGACTGAATCTGCAATAGCCAACCAGCTTGGAGTGAAGAAATCAACTGTGGGAGCAATAATTAGAAAATGGAAGACATACAAGACCACTGATAATCTCCCTCGATCTGGTGCTCCACGCAAAATCCCACCCCGTGGGGTCAGAATGATCACAAGAACGGTGAGCAAAAATCCCAGAACCACGCGGGGGGACCTAGTGAATGAACTGCAGAGAGCTGGGACCAATGTAACAAGGCCTACCATAAGTAACACACTACGCCACCATGGACTCAGATCCTGCAGTGCCAGACGTGTCCCACTGCTTAAGCCTGTACATGTCCGGGCCCGTCTGAAGTTTGCTAGAGAGCATTTGGATGATCCAGAGGAGTTTTGGGAGAATGTTCTATAGTCTGATGAAACCAAACTGGAACTGTTTGGTAGAAACACAACTTGTCGTGTTTGGAGGAAAAAGAATACTGAGTTGCATCCATCAAACACCATACCTACTGTAAAGCATGGTGGTGGAAACATCATGCTTTGGGGCTGTTTCTCTGCAAAGGGGCCAGGACGACTGATCCGGGTACATGAAAGAATGAATGGGGCCATGTATCGCGAGATTTTGAGTGCAAACCTCCTTCCATCAGCAAGGGCATTGAAGATGAAACGTGGCTGGGTCTTTCAACATGACAATGATCCAAAGCACACCGCCAGGGCAACGAAGGAGTGGCTTCGTAAGAAGCATTTCAAGGTCCTGGAGTGGCCTAGCCAGTCTCCAGATCTCAACCCTATAGAAAACCTTTGGAGGGAGTTGAAAGTCCGTGTTGCCAAGCGAAAAGCCAAAAACATCACTGCTCTAGAGGAGATCTGCATGGAGGAATGGGCCAACATACCAACAACAGTGTGTGGCAACCTTGTGAAGACTTACAGAAAACGTTTGACCTCTGTCATTGCCAACAAAGGATATATCACAAAGTATTGAGATGAAATTTTGTTTCTGACCAAATACTTATTTTCCACCATAATATGCAAATAAAATGAAAAAAAAACAGACAATGTGATTTTCTGGATTTTTTTTTCTCAGTTTGTCTCCCATAGTTGAGGTCTACCTATGATGTAAATTACAGACGCCTCTCATCTTTTTAAGTGGTGGAACTTGCACTATTGCTGACTGACTAAATACTTTTTTGCCCCACTGTATATATATGTTTTGCTGTAAAATATGCTACATATTAATATTGATTACCATGTTATTATTATTCTTTTAGCCTCTTTGGAAGCTGTTAGTTGATATGGTGAGTTTTCCATTTCTTTTTCTAATCACT
Organism: Dendrobates tinctorius; assembly: GCF_039654945.1. NCBI lineage: Eukaryota > Metazoa > Chordata > Amphibia > Anura > Dendrobatidae > Dendrobates > Dendrobates tinctorius. The sequence continues at coordinate 7,767,120 of NW_027361838.1, read as the reverse complement.
GTGTATCTTAGTGTCAGATTCGGTACCAATTTTGGTGATAGCATACCAATTACTTCTGTCTTTACTGCCATAATCTCTGGTACTACATTCGGAGATTCTTCCTAATGCCGGAGACAGACTGACTATCTTGAGAGCATCAGATGCGATATGCTAATGATATTCGGCTCCAGCTCTGCTGCGAGTGTGATCCGAATGTCCGTGCTCTGTTCTCCGATCCTCTCACATGACAGAATTGGAGCACAGCTGCGGAGGTGACGGAGAAAGTAATTTCTCCATCTCTTCAATGGCCTGACTTGGCGTATATATGACATCCAAGTGCAGTCCGATGTTTCACACGCACCTGCAGACTTGTATTGGTGCGAGTGAGCCAAGTCTCACTGCCAATTGCAGCATGCTGTGATTGTTCTCTAAAACCGAATCATCATGAGAAAATAATCGCAGATGTGCACTGCCCCATAGAGTAACACTGGGCCGAGTGCAATCCAATGTTTTATTTCATAGCACTTGGCCGTGTTATACGCTAGTGCGACTCCGGCCTAACTGTGCTAGTCACCTTACCAGTTGGCATAGTGAGAGAACAACTGAGCTATACAAATGGGCAAACCCAAAATGGTAAACACCTAATGTTCGGCGACGGATATCAAACATGGACTTCACAAGGAGGTTGAAAAGAGGATGGCTTCTACAAATGGATAATGATCCTAAACACACTTCAAAATCCAAAAATGACTACCTCAAAAAGCACAAGCTGAAGGATTTACAATGGCCCTCACAATCCCCTGATGTGAACATCATTGAAAATCTGTGGCTAGACCTCAAAATAGCAGTGCATACCAAACGACCCAAGAATCTCACAGAACTGGAAGAATTTTCCAAGTAAGAATAGATGAAAATCCCTCAAACAAGAACTGAAAGACTCTTGTCTGGCTACAAAAAGTGCTTTCAAGTTGTGATACTTTCAAAATGGGATGCTACTAGGTACTAATCATGCAGGGTGCCCAAAATTTTGCATTGGCCTATTTTCCTTTTCTTAATTTTTAAACTGTAAAATATGAAAAAAATATATATATTTTTTTACCAAAAATACAAAGGGAATGTGTCATCTTCAACATTAGGTCTTTAGAGATCATTGCATCTTCAACTTGCTTAACTGTTCACAATAACAGTAATTTTGACCAGAGGTGCCCAAAATGTTACATGCCACTGATACACTGTCTGCCCTTATTAGCTATAACTGCCACAATTTCCCTATCTTCAGTGTCCCTCTAACGCTGCTCCTTTTCTATACTGGGTCCACTTTTCACCCTGTCTTCTCATACTGTAATCCCTCCATACTGTCCAGTCTCTATACTGTGCCCCCTTTTCACACTCTCCCCTTTCTTCATACTCTGTCCTGCATACTTTGTCCCACGATGTCCCTTGTCTATACTGAACCCCATCCTGTCCCCTCACAGTTGTTCACCTCGAACTGCCCAGTCTCTATACTGTTCCCCCCACGCTTCACCCCATACAGCCCCCTCATACTATTTCTTTCTAATACAACGTCTCTATGGCTTCGGTTCAACTGTCGTGCTTACCTTTCCGACAACTTCTTTGTAGCACAGAAGTGATGCTGGTAGCATGATCAGTTGACCTCATCTTGCTGCTGTACATTGCCTTGCGCATGGAAGTGCTGGCAGTCAGAGCTTCAATTGTACTTGTGTCTGAAAGACGTGAGTACAGTTCACTGCAGGGTGTCAGTCTTTTACTTTTTCTTTGAGATGGTTGGCAGTTTAACAACTGGCTGAGAATGGTTGAATACTACTGTGAGACATCTCAGCTCAGACCACCGAATTAGGCAACTTAACGGCGCACTCTTGATGGATGCACCCTGACACATGCCCTTTGTTCTACCACCTCACTATAGGTACTGTCACACTTAGCGATGTACCAGCGATCCCGACCAGTGATATGACGTGGTCAGGATCGCTGGTACATCGCTAAGTGGTCGCTAGTGAGCTGCCACACAGGCAGATCTCACAGCAACATCGCTGGGGACGGGGGTCGCTACTTACCTGTCACACTAGGCGATCCTGCGTCCTCCCGCCCGGCTCCACGCTCGTCGCTCGTCTCTCCACAGGAAGCGCCGCAGGAAGCTGATGACGAGAAACAGTCCTGGATGTTCTCGCGCAATCAGTGATAACCAGCGGGGGAGCGGGTCGGAGGTAAGTATCACACACAGCGATATCGCTAGCAATATTGCTATAATGTCACAAGTTATAGCGATATTGCTAGCGATATCGCTTAGTGTGACAGTACCTTAAGTCACTGCCTTTAGCAATTTGTTTATGTCACTAGTATTCTTATCTTCCAACCTCTACTAAATACTGTTATCTTACACTTAGCAAAAAATGTAGGCGATACTGGGCTGTTCATACGATTCTGGAATTTTTGCCACTTCTTTCAATTGTTTTTCACATTTTCACAATGTTAACATGGACTCCTCAATTCAACTACATGAAATAGATGAATAAATTTCTGACAAGAATCAGTTGATTAATTCATAGTAGCAGGAGAAAATGAAGGTTATTTTGTACTGAGAAGTAGAGATCACATTGAGAAACTTGTTATTTTGTGGACTAATTCAGCAAAAAAACTACAGCTAGTAAATGGAGTAGGCTGCAGAGAAGTGAGCTGCTTCTAAACCATTACAATATATCCACAATATAAATGGTTAGTTTGTTGAAAATAAAGCAATTTAGTCACCGTTTTTAATTGCATGGTAATGGTGTCATTTACAATCCATTTTTCTTGGCAGGCTCCAGAACAGTTGGTGTCTTGTATTGATTTTAGATATATTACAGATGTATTGACCGAAGCTCAAGCACTTGGTAAGCCTCATTCTTAAACTTGAAATAAAATCATTAGCTTTTACCTTCAGAGAAGGTTTAATTTGCATTTTACTTTGCAGAAATTCTTCGAAATGGAAAACAAACACAAGAAACAAGAGGTAAAAGAGAAGTAATCTCCACTTCACTCTAACTTTTTAAACTCCAACCTGACTTTGGACTCATCAATCTACTTAGGGGCTACGATTTTCCTATTGCTTGTGTGATATCCTTGACAATTGTATCCAGTTGAATAAATACGTGGGTGGCCTTTGCCGCTGGAGTGAATCAATTCTTCAAAAAAGATGAGGAGGAAAAGGCTATTTATTCACAACGTGTTTCAACGCAGTACCAGTGTCTGTCACGTGAAAAAAACACATTTATTTTTTTCAATTGAAAAAGACGTTGAAACACGTTGTGAATAAAAAGCCTTTTCCTCATCATCTTTTCTGAAAAATTGATTCACTCCAGCATCGAAGGCCACCCACGTGTTTATTCAACTGGATCCCATTTCTTCTGGAGGCTTTATCCGTCAGCCACGGGGCAGCAGCAGCTAAATTCTTCATGCCTACGGAGGAGTTGTGCCTCTCATAACTTCATCAGGTGAGCGCAACCATCACTTTCCTATTCTCCCACCATTTGGTTTCACCGTTATGTGTGCTCTGTTTCCCACTTCTAGATTTACACATCCTTGACAATTGTGTCATATGAGTCTTCATTTGCACTGTAACCAAATACATGACAACCATACATCTATATACAAGAGGATTTCCAATAGTATGGAAAAAACTGTTGAGTTCTTCGTAGACCATAGTTGGTTGCCTATATTTGCCTATACATGAGATGACTAATGTAATGATAAATTGGCTATATTCTTATATAGAGAGCACTGTGGAGCAATACTATAGTACCACGAAAGATTGCATGTTCTTTGTGTAGTATCAGAGAGCTGTGCTTATTTTGTAGAGGAATACATGGTAAAGAACGGATACCCAGCATACACTACATCTTGTGCCTGGCTGGGCTACTCAGACCAGCAGCTTCACAAGGTTTGAGTTCCAAGTTATTATTAATATGTGGACTCTTCTAGATTATTCACTTAGATATAATTTTCTGAATGTAATTTTCCTTTCACTCTTATGTTGCAGCTGTGTGCTGAAGCACTAAAGGAAGGTTGGACACGGTGAGTATTATTATTTAGTTAAAAAGGTCATAAGTGTGTAAAATTGCAAATACTATCAGTAATGGCCACTTTTATGCAGGGACCACAGCGCTTACAAGCTCTTTTCCATAGACCTTACCAGTGCTACTCTGAACCGGGCTTTATTCAGCTAGCTTGAGTGTCCCTTCGATATTGCAGAGGCAAAGCTGACTCTGCTTGCAGCTTCAGAGAGCGTTCTGTCCATGCTGCTGGTCCAAATTTTCATTAATTCAGGAGTGCACTGCCCTCTAGAAAGAAGAAAGCTCAAAGAAGAAGCAACAGTGCACACGTGAAGACATATGGAAAGTAATACTTCTACTGGTTAATAAATCGAGCCTATCTATTGTATAGAAAAATAAATTCATGAACCTTTTATACTGCAGTGATATATGACCACCAATTCTTGACTTATTCTGATGGGGATAATGTAACCTACACTTTTATGCTTAAGTTTACATTCCATATACCATAGTTATAAAGTGTTCAGTATGCTAACAATGATACTTGATACAAGTGAATCTTTGAAATTGATGAGAATATTTCATTGTAGTTGATTGCAATAAATGCATGTGCTTTTGATATAATTTCAAAATTGTTTTCCAGGATTTGCCATGCTAATTTGCTCTTTACCAAGATGCTGTGACTAATTAGTATTATTGTGTGTCATCTCTAATTCATGTGAATATGTAGGTATGATGCATGCATGTTTCCAGTCATTCTCTGTATTACATACATTCTTAGGTTTAAAGTAAAAGTTGGGGCTGATTTACACGATGACATGAGAAGATGCAGACTTATTCGGGACATGATTGGGCCTGATAATAAACTGGTATGTACAAGTTAACATGCACTACTCACAAAAAGTGATATTTGACTTTTTGTTAAGTTTTATGGAAAACGTAAAAAAAAAAAATCATACTACAGTGATATTTTATATTGAAAGAAGCATGCAATGAAGATTTCCTTATCTCAAACAATTTATTGAAACAAAAGCAAACAGTGGTATACCCCCCCAAAAAAATGTCAATGTCTCAACTTGTCATGTGGCCTTGAACATCAATTACAGCTTGGCAACAACTTCTTCTGCTGTTCACAAGTCAAGTTACTGTCTGTTGAGGCATGGCATCCTACTCTTTTTAGAGGGCAGCTCTCATGACATTGAGGTTCTGGGGTACAGAGTTCCAAGCCTCTACATGGTGACTGAGGTCTTCTCATAGGTTTTTTTAATGGGATTCAGGTCTGGAGAAAATGCAGGCTGTTCCATTTGAGGTACCCCAGTCACCAGCAACAATCCCTAATGATGTGACCTTGATGAGCCAGAGCATTGTCATTGTCATCTGTTTGTGCAGAGACACAATAACTGGATTAATGATGATATTTAAGCACTAGGGGCTTGTCACTGTACCATTCAGAAATAGGCATTGACTAGACACACCTCCCACATGAACACCACAACCGCCAAAGGCTCGTCTGGTGACAACAGTGGCTGACGCATAGCGCTCTCCTTGACGTCTCCAACATCGTTGGCGGCCATCATTTCTGCTCCATCTCAAATTGGTCCCGCGTCCAGCGTAGATGCCCCCTGGCCCATGCAAGATGATGATGCCTGTGCTTCTGTGCTTTACACCTCCTGTAAATGTGCCTGGAGTTGTGTCTCATTTATCATCTAGTTCCTAAAGGCATGGTTCACAATGAAGCGGTCATCAGTGTGGGATGTTGGCAAAGGTCGTCCACTTCTCTGCATTTCTGTGAATCTTCAAGTACTCAGTATCTCTGTTGCAACCTGATGATGGCTCTGTGACACTGTAAGCTTAGTGGCCACTTCCATCTGAGAACATCCTGCTTGAAGCCTCGCAATGGCAAAGTACTGTTTATCAATTGTTAGGAGTCGTACGGTCTCCTTGATGTCAAAATATGAACAGCATGATGTGGAGAACTTTTTAATACCAATTCTAATTGTATCCTAAAATTCATTAGGCGATTCATGGATCAAACGCCTGTTATGAATTTTGCCATCAAGCTCCTTGTTAGAGAACTGCAAGTTATGCAAAAAGGACAGAAACATTGAACAGTTGGACATTTGTATTAAAAAATTAAGAGATGGCCACATTAAGTTAATTTGAAAGGTTAGAGTGCATTTTAGGTTCTTGAAATTTGATGTGGGCTCCAGCGGTGAGCTTACATTTTTCCAGACACATATCAGCTGTTTTGAACAGCTGACAAGTGCCCAGAACAGCTGCGGGTGGAATTGCGATCCACCCGCGGCTATTAACTCGTTAAATGCCGCTGTCAAACTCTGACAGCGGCATTTAACATGTGCTTCAGGGTAATCGTGCCGGAAATCCGCCCATCAGTGACCCCTGTCACATGATCACGGGTCACAGATGGGTTGGCATGACAACCAGAGATCGCCTGGAGACCTCTATGGTTGTCAGTGCCGGATTGCTATGAGTGCCACCCGATGGTCGGTGCTCATAGCAAGTGAGGTATTCTGCTACATGCAGGTGATCTGATCATTGCCTATATGTAGGAGAGCCGATCAGATTATGGCAGCTTCTAGTCTCCCATGGAGACTATTGAAGCATGCCAAAAGTGAAAAAAATGCTTTAAAAAATATAAAAAAATAAAAATATAAAAGTTCAAATCACCCCCCTTTCGCCCCATTCAAAATAAAATAAAAATCAAACACACATATTTGGTATCGCCGTGTTCAGAATCGCCCGATCTATCAATAAAAAAAGGATTAACCTGATTGTTAAACGGTGTAGAGAAAAAAAAGTCAAAACGCCAGAATTACATTTGTTTGGTCGCCGCAAAATTGCATTAAAATGCAATAATAGTCAATCAAAAGATAATTTCTGCATCAAAATGGTATCATTTAAAACGTCAGCTCGGCGTGCAAAAAAATAAGACCTCACCCAACCCGAGATGACGGAAAATGGAGACGCTCTGGGTCTCGGAAAATAGCACTTTTTTTTTTTTTTTTAACAAAGTTTGGAATTTTTTTTCTCCACTTACATAAAAAAGAACCTAGACATGTTTGGTGTCTATGAACTTGTAATGATCTGGAGAATCATGAAGGCAGGTCAGTTTGAGCATTTAGTGAACCTAGTAAAGAAGCAAAATAAAAAGTGTGGGATTGCATTTTTTTGTAATTTCACTGCACTAGGAATTTTTTTTCCCGTTTTCGAGTATACAACATGGTAAAACCAATGGTGTTGTTCAAAAGTACAACTTGTCCTGCAAAAAAAACAAGCTCTCACATGGTTATTTTGACCAAATAATAAAAAAGTTATTGCTCTGGGAATTAGGGGGAGCAAAAAATGAAAATGCAAAACCAAAAATACCTCTGGTTGTTAAGGGGTTGAAGGGTACTTGTGCTTTCATGTCAGTTTTTATGTCTATGTGCATGAATAAAACTATCTTTGGCCATAATATTGTACCTTGCATTTTCACCAGTTTTCCCCTCTGTAAGCTGGAAGATAGAGGTAACAGGACAGTCCTTCCTCTGGCTCTGCTGCATTTTTCTGCAAGATGACACTGAAAGAAAGAACAGGATGTAACTGCACAAGATAGGAGGAATTACAGAGAGAGGCATAGTGGGAAGTTACAGCTACAATACACGAAGACATAACAATGACCAGTAGATTGGCAACAAAGGACAACAAACACTGTACAACCTTCATGACATTACAAAATGAATAACCTATATTATGAAGACGCCCCTATAATGGCTATAGGATTGGCCTGACAACACATTGCAACTTGTGCAAAGTTTGTTGAAAGCACAGTTCACATTTAATTGCGAATCCATTCCTGGTGCTGTGCAGGTGTACTGAGAAAAAATGTGATAACTATGAATAATCAAGTCTAAATTTTATTTTAAAGCACAATTTCCCAATGATGTGGAATGTTTCTCCCACGCCAGTAAACACTCATGAAGAGCAAGCACAAAAGTCTAAAGAATCAGTATATGATGAAAAAATAAATGGTTAAAGAAATGCAGAAAACTTCTAAAGAAGTTGTGGCATGTGTGGTAATGTTTTTTGGGGGAATTGATCGGGTGATAAAATGTGTAGTGGTTTAGCAAATTGATTGATGTGACATCGCACTAGTTCTGTGAATAATAGATAATCAGAGGTTCTTTGTGAAAATGAAAATCTGTCAAATATTAATTTTATTTTTCTTTAGATGCTTGACGCAAACCAGAGATGGGATGTAATGGAAGCCATTTCCTGGGTAAAAGAATTAGCTGCTTTCAAACCGCTATGGATTGAGGAGCCTACATCACCGGATGACATACTAGGTCATGGCACAATTTCACAGGTACACAGTGCAGATATGCAAACTGTTGACTAATGTACTTTATGCTAATGACTTTCCTATTCATAAATTAAAGATATTATTGGTTAATGGCATATTGCTAGGATGTGCGATCAATCTATTATAAGATTGTGAAAAGAAGAAACACCCTCCTGAAGACCTTGTAGTGCTGATATGTGTTATATTGCTGCATTTTCTTTATATTGATGTGATGTATAGTGCAGTTGTTTAATTAATTGCCCTCTATGCACTTGTGTTGGAAAAATGAACAGTGTAGATGTATGGCACAGAAGAGATGACAGCAGCCTCACAGAAAGGAAGAGTTTTTGGAAGTAAGAAGAGAATTACCTCCTAATTAAAGGAAGTCAGAAGTTGGTAGTGAAGTGAAGCCAGTCCTAGGGAGCGTGACACACTAGGCCGCATACTGGAAGTGAGTGCAAAGAGATTTTCTGAGGTAGCAAGGCTGGTAAAATGTACTGGGGTACTAGATAACGTGGTAGTACGGATCTTAATATAACCAGAACACCCTAGAGCCTGGGAAGTGGAACAGATAAGTAAGCAGAGCTCAGCTGTAGTTGGTGCAGCCAGGAGCCCAAGGTGATATAGCTGTGGGTTGTGGGCAACCCTGCGGCAGCATTGGTGAAGTGGGGCTGAAGAGGCAATGTGCAGGCAGAGGCACGAGTATGTACCACTGAAAGTGGGCTATAGTCAGTAAAGGACAGATAGAAAGAATGGAGTATTCAAGTCAAGCATTGCTGAAATGTTTTTGATACGTGATGCGCGCTGTGTAGAACAGAAAATGCTATCTACTCTATGTTTCACCAGTTCCACCAGTAAAGTACACTTTATTTTGATAAAATGGACTAAAGCCTTCTTTGTTATAGCTTTACATCTGGGGTTCCTATGTCATCTGAGGGTATGCGGCCTAAATGGGAGACATCTGAAAGGAGAAACATCACGGACACCCAAAGAAGTTACCTGTTTCACTGGTGCCTAGGCTCCCAACATTACACCATGGCCTGAGTGACCCTTACACTCTGATCAGTAGGGGACCAGTCTCTGCACCCTCCACTTAACCTAACCTTTAATGAAGGGGCCACAAAACTGCCCCCTATTTTTATTTTTTTTTTATGAGGCTGTAATATGTAGTTTGCTGAATATCAATCGTCAGTGCAGGTCATTGTATCGACAGTATGAACACACCCAACTACCTGTGTCATGTTGGAATTACACTGTCAACTCAAAGTTACGTTTGTACTTGTAAACTTGATAAGAGGCTAATGTAAAATGAAATGTGGTTTTCTTTAAAAAAAAAATTCAGCTTAAGCAAAGAAACTAAGGAATTATTTATAATTAGTAAGTTACATTCACATGTGTATAAATAGTCTAATTTTCATCCAGAAAAAACATATGTATTGTCATTCACCTGCAATCAATATGTCATCCATATTTTTTTGCATCAGTAAGTCCAAATACACTTTCCTGCATTAAAGAATTGCCATGTGTTCATAAAAATCAAGTAAAATACGGATCAGCCGTATAGTATCTGATTTTTTTTGCGCACCCATAGATTTTACCTACTCATAGACTTGTATTGGTGAGTCTCTGCAATTTTTTTTCACACGGATAACTTGGACCGAATATACAGTCGCGTGAACATAGCCTAAACAACCGAGTCACCAAGGTCTTCATTACGACCGATAAATCAGACAAACCAGTCGACCTTCTAACTCTTGTGTAAAAGACGATATTGTGTGATAACTAATCATTATGTGGTCAATATTGCTAAAAATGCTTCAAGGTGATGTTATTTTCTATTTAGGCTTTAGCACCACTGGGAATCGGAGTGGCTACAGGAGAACAAGTGAGTGCTGCATACATATCAAAGGGGCTGCATGGGACAGCTGCCATGTGAGTGTTTATAGATTATGAGATTACAGGAATCTGAGAGGTTAACAGCTGCAGCCTTGGCAGTGACCCTTGGCAAGAGCGACTAGATTAAAGCCAGACAAACAGGAGTCTAGGCTGCTTCTTGAGCTAATTAATAGCACTGGTAGCATGGCAAACTGACAAGTCTATCAGAAAGTTCACCCCCTACCGGCTGGATCTCCACGCAGAGAAGTATCTTTCATAGAAGGATACTAGATGTTATTTGAATGATCACATAGAAATAGCTGTTAAGATAAAAGAAACTGTTTGTCACTTATTTCACCAGACTCTCATGTATACAATATGGAAAATAAATCAAATTATTCATGCAATCATTAGCAAGAAGTAGGGGAGAGATAGAAGTGTGATTGTAGTAATAAACTAAACATAGTCTGTAATCATACAAAATAAAAGAACACATGGGAGCTGTAGAGACTAATATAATTCTACTATTTTTTCTGTAATTTAGATGCATTGGATCGATGAAAATGGTTGCAAAAATGTACATAGTCTTCAAATAGCATTGAAACAAATTAATGGTGTGTTCCCATGTTGTTTCAGTTGTTTCTGCAGGAGCACACCGTTCCTCTTTTGCTCCTGAAGAATGACAGTTCGAACTTGTGGTATGATCACACCGCTGGTCCGAAACGTGCCCTCGCCCCTCTCCATCGCAAAAGCTGCTATGTCTATGCTGCATGGAATAAGCACAGGGACACTACAGCTGGCCAGATCCAGCCAGCCTCAGAGTGGTGGCCGGCTATTTCCCTGTTTCTGCAGGAGCACACCGATCTTCTCAGCTTCCTAGTTGCTGGAAGTGGTGTGCTCCTGAAGAATGACAGTTCGAACTTGTGGTAAGATCACACCGCTGGTCTGAAATGTGCCCTCTCCCATGCAAAAGCTGCTATGTCTATGCTGCATGGAAGAAGCACAGGGACATGATAACTGGCCAGATCCAGCCATCCTCAGAGAGATGGCCAGCAAGCACATGCTTTTTGTACAGGAAACCGTCCATTTCTAAAAGACTGTGTAACCTATGCAACGAGTAGAGTTGAGCGAAACGGGTCGAAAAATTTCAAAAGTCGCCGACTTTTGTCAAAGTCGGGTTTCATGAAACGAAACCCGACCCTAGGATGAGGTCGGCCACGAGGTCGGTGACTTACGCGCCAAAGTCGCGTTTCAAAAGTTTGTTTTGCGCTCTTTTTCAGCCAATCAGGATCCACGGACACTGTGGGCAACGTGATGACATAGGCAGGGGTCACCACCATCTTTCAGAAGGGCATGCAAGTGATTGGCTTGCTTTGGTGGGCGTCACAGGGGGTATAAAAGGGCGTGCACGCCGACCGCCATCTTACTTCTGCCGATCTCAGTATTGGGAGAGGTTGCTGCTGATTCTGTATGGAGAGCGTTAGGCAGGGAAGAAGACAAAAAAACTGCTTCTGCTGCTAGCGATTTGGCCTGCACAACACACCAGTCACTGTGTGTGCAGTGCAAGGGGAGGCTATATAGTGGTGTATCAGTGGTGTTGGTTGTTGGGCTGCCTTCTAAGGCTTCCTGACATTCCTGCATTGCTGTTTACCCACTGCTCCGCAAACTGCTTTTTTAAAAGCAATCCCAATTTTTTTTTTTTGTCCTGCTGAGAAGAAAAAAAAACTGCTTCTGCTGCTAGCAATTTGGCCTGCACAACACACCAGTCACTGTGTGTGCAGTGCAAGGGGAGGCTATATTGTGGTGTATCAGTGGTGTTGGTTGTTGGGCTGCCTTTTAAGGCTTCCTGACAGGCTGGCATTGCTGTTTACCCACTGCTCCGCAAACTGCTTTTTTAAAAGCAATCCAATCTCCCTTATCCTCTAGTCACTTTTGTCACAGCTGTGCCATCGAGCCTGTGACATAGCGCTCAGATATCAGTGGGCCTCACACAATCCAAAAGTGTCCAGTGTCCAAAAGTGTGTGCAGAGATTCAAAATCTCCCTTATCCTCTAGTCACTTTGGTCACAGCTGTGCCATCGAGCCTGTCACATAGCGCTCAGATATTCATTGGGCCTCACACAATCCAAAAGTGTCCAGTGTCCAAAAGTGTGTGCAGAGATTCAAAATCTCCCTTATCCTCTAGTCACTTTGGTCACAGCTGTGCCATCGAGCCTGTCACATAGCGCTCAGATATTCATTGGGCCTCACACAATCCAAAAGTGTCCAGTGTCTAAAAGTGTGTGCAGAGATTCAAAATCTCCCTTATCCTCTAGTCACTTTGGTCACAGCTGTGCCATCGAGCCTGTGACATAGCGCTCAGATATCAGTGGGCCTCACACAATCCAAAAGTGTCCAGTGTCCAAAAGTGTGTGCAGAGATTCAAAATCTCCCTTATCCTCTAGTCACTTTGGTCACAGCTGTGCCATCGAGCCTGTCACATAGCGCTCAGATATTCATTGGGCCTCACACAATCCAAAAGTGTCCAGTGTCCAAAAGTGTGTGCAGAGATTCAAAATCTCCCTTATCCTCTAGTCACTTTGGTCACAGCTGTGCCATCGAGCCTGTCACATAGCGCTCAGATATTCATTGGGCCTCACACAATCCAAAAGTGTCCAGTGTCCAAAAGTGTGTGCAGAGATTCAAAATCTCCCTTATCCTCTAGTCACTTAGGTCACAGCTGTGCCATCGAGCCTGTCACATAGCGCTCAGATATCAGTGGGCCTCGCACAATCCAAAAGTGTCCAGTGTCCACAAGTGTCTGCAGAAATTCAAAATCTCCCCTGTCCTATAGACACCTTGTACCTTGTTTTACATTACTATATAGTTTGTTGGATTTTGTCTACATTTCTACCAAAAATGAGGAAGGCTGGTGGAAGAGGCCGTGGAATTGGGCGGGGGTTGGCAGCTGGTAATGATGGTGTTGGTGGTGGATCTGATGGTAGTGGCAAGAGCAAAATAGGACCGAATGCAGGAGGTGTTGAGCCTGCGTCATCGTCTGGCTACATAAGGCCTCGAACGCTTAGTTTTCTAGGAGTTGGCAAACCGCTTTTAAAGCCAGAGCATCAGGAAAAAGTTTTGTCTTACATTGCTGACTCAGCCTCCAGCTCTATCGCCTCCTCTTCTTCAGTTGTAAAAAGTAAAAGCACTGAGTCGTCATTGGAGGCTCATGTTCATGAACCACACCTTTCCTTGTGTCCTTGACCCCAACCAAGATTGAAGGATGACGCAGGCCATACTACTGATTACTCCATGGAGCTGTTTTCACATACCATGCCTGGATTATCAAGTGAAATGGTGAATTACCCAGGCCAAGATGAATCTGACATGGAGTGCACTGATGCACAGCCGCTGATGGATGATTCTGCTGGTACATTCACTCAGAGCACTACATTGTCCTTGCAGTGTACACAGCCAGATTCTGACCCTGATGAGACTCAGGTGCCCCTTCCCGCACACTATACCACCATACACGGTGACACAGAGGAAGGTGCACATGACATAGAAGAGGAGGTGATGGATGACCCAGTTGTTGACCCAGATTGGCATCCATTGGGGGAAGAGGGTGCTGCTTCCAATAGCTCAGATGAGAAGCATCCACAGCAGACATCGACATCGCAACAGCTGTTATCTGGCAGGCCCGTAGCACTCCAAAGACAGGTTCCAAACATCAAAAGAGTTGCTGGACAGCTTGTCCAGAGGGTCAAAAGATCACAGCGTGCTAGGCCGCAAAATGTCTGCCAAAGTAGGAAGAGTGCAGTGTGGCACTTTTTTGAACAAAATCCTCATGATCAGGCCAAGGTTATCTGTAAGAAGTGCGCAAAGACCTTTAGCCGAGGGAAAAATCTGAAAAATTTGAATACCAGTTGCATGCTTAGACATTTAACCAGCATGCACTTGCAAGCGTGGACACAACACCAAACCTCAAGTGCCACATGTGCAACTGATCACAACGAAGGTAGTCAGCAACGCTACATTGTTTCCCCCACTGTAAGCCCACCGGTTAGCACAGCAGCAAATGTTGAGGTGTCGTTGCAAGGCCACAGCAGTCAGGGAATCCCACTGTTATATCAATGAAAGACTGATTCTAGGCCATCAGAAAGAACACCAACTCCATCACCATCATCAACCCTCTCTCAGTCAGCCCTGTCCACCGCTACTTCCACCATATGCAGCTCTCAAGTCCAGCTCACCCTCCCAGACACTATGAGTAGGTCAAGAAAGTACTCAGTCTCTCATCCGCGTACACTGGGTTTGAACGCCCACATTGCCAAACTAATCTCGTTTGAGATGATGCCCTTTCGGTTGGTGGAAAGCACAGCTTTCCGCGAACTCATGGCCTATGCAGTACCACGCTATGACCTACCCAGTCGCCACTTCTTCTCTCGCAAAGCCATCCCAGCCCTCCACCATCATGTGAAAGACCGCATTGTCCATGCACTCAAGCAGTCAGTGAGCGGAAAGGTGCACCTCACAACTGATGCATGGTCCAGTCGGCATGGCCAGGGCCGTTATGTGTCCATCACTGCGCACTGGGTTAATGTGGTGGATGCAGGGTCCACAGGGGACAGCGGTGGTGGGACAGTGCTGCCTAGCCCACGGTATAGGAAACAGTTGGCTGTAGGCGTTCGACCCTCCTCCTCCTCCTCCAGAAGCGAAAGCTCGTCCACAGAGCGCAGTCGTACGAGCACTCCATCTGCAGCTGCCACTGTTGCACACGAGGTGTCCCCCTATCGAGCAGCTAGTGGAAAGCGTCAGCAGGCTGTGTTGCAGATGATGTGTTTGGGCGACAGACACACCGCCGAGGTGCTGGCCGAGTACTTGAAGCGACAAACTGAGTCATGGCTGGGCAGTGTACATCTTGAGGCAGGCAAGGTAGTTAGTGATAACGGCCGTAATTTTGTGGCAGCCATAGCCCTTTCAAAACTCAGCCACATACCTTGCTTGGCTCACACCTTGAACCTGGTGGTGCAGTGCTTCCTCAAAAATTATCCGGAGTTAACAGCCCTGCTCCAGAAGGTGCGAAGACTGTGCGCACACATCCGCCGGTCGCCTGTACACTCCGTTCGTATGCAGAAGCTGCAGCGATTGCTCCACCTTCCCAACCACCGCCTCATTATCGACATTGCAACAAGGTGGAACTCCACCCTGCACATGGTGGAGCGGCTGTGCGAGCAGAGGCAGGCCATAATGCATTTGTGGGAGGATACACGGCCAGGCACTTTGAGAGCAGACATGGAGCTGACAGGTGTGCAGTGGTCGAAGCTGAAAGACCTCTGTAAAGTCCTTCAGTGTTTTGAGGAATGCACACGGCTGGTAAGCGCAGACGACGCCATCCTAAGCATGAGCATCCCACTTATGCGTCTGCTCATGCAAACTTTGACGCACCTTAAGGAGCAGTCGTCTGCAGCCAATGTTGATGAGGAGGAAGAGGAGGAGGGAATCCTTGATGACATTCAGCCATTGTCTGCTCAGGGACCTCTCCTGGACGAGGTGGAGGAAGAAGAGGAGGAGGATGATGATGATGGGGATGATTACTTAGGGGAGGAGGATGCATCTCGTGGGGCAAGTGAAAATGTTGGCGTGGCAAGGTCTGGTACAGGGTTTGTGCGTGACTGGAGGGATGTGGATTTGCCAGAAAGTGCTCCTCCACCCAGCACTCGCAGTGCATCATTGACACCGGGAACATTGGCCCACATGTCAGATTATGCCTTGCAGATCCTAAAAAGGGACCCCCGCATTGCCAAAATGATGAACGATGACGACTACTGGTTGGCCAGCATCCTGGATCCACGCTATAAAGGCAAATTACAAAATATCATGCCACAGGAGAACCTTGACCTAATATTGGCTAATAAACAAGCAACTCTGGTGAATCGGTTGCTTGAGGCATTCCCAGCACACAGCAGCGGTGATGGTTCTCACACGAGCCGTACGGGCCGGGGCCAGCTTGGCAGAGGTGTTCGTGGTGCACACAGCAGAAGTGGCGTTGGAGACAGGGGTTTCATGACAATGTTGTGGACTGATTTTTCAAATACCGCTCACACAACTGGTAATACTGCATCGATGGAAAGTGACAGGAGACAGCAGTTGTCAACTATGGTTACAAACTACTTTTCCTCCCATATCGATGTTCTCCCACACAGGTCATTCCCCTTTGACTATTGGGCCGCTAAACTGGACACCTGGCCTGAATTGGCCCAATATGCCTTACAGGAGCTCGCTTGCCCAGCTGCAAGTGTGCTATCGGAAAGAGTCTTCAGTGCAGCTGGATCAATCCTGACAGAAAAAAGGACCCGTCTGTCAACCCAAAATGTGGATGATCTAACCTTCATTAAAATGAACCATGCATGGGTTTCCAAGGATTTGTCCCACCTTCCCCTGATGACACATAGGGTGACAGAAAAATGGCTTGCTTTGGTCCACCTCTTCCTGGGACTTCACCTATTTCGCCTTTTGCATCAGCTGAATGTCCAACATCAACATATGCCACTTTCTAAAACTCCCTAACTGTGCTGCCTCCCCCCCCATGGCCGGGGTCACCACCTAGCGCACGACACCGTGCGAGTGCCGTTGCCCTGGACAGGTGGGTAGGTCGACTCTTGGGCGCGGGCACTGGCACAGGGTCCCTCATAGTGCAATCAAGTGTCTCTGACGGTGGTGGTGCACACCCGCCGTCAGACACACCGCTGTACTATGAG
Source organism: Dendrobates tinctorius (assembly GCF_039654945.1). Lineage (NCBI taxonomy): Eukaryota > Metazoa > Chordata > Amphibia > Anura > Dendrobatidae > Dendrobates > Dendrobates tinctorius. The sequence goes on along the minus strand of NW_027361838.1, from coordinate 7,750,135 downwards.
GGGCCCAGTGCCAGTACCGACGCCCACGAGTGGGCCCCCCTTGCTTGGGCAGGGCCCCAGCATTTGCAATCTTTACCTCTCCCTACTCCTCCGCTGTGTAATCTGGGCCGTCAAATCCATACTGTGCCTGACACCGTCTGAGCCTGCCTCCTGATGTATAGACATATATTTTGAATGTGTACGCTATCCATACATGTTATCTGGGGATACGGTACCCTTTCTAACCTTTGTGCAATCACTTGCAATCCATACTGGGCCTAACACCGTCTGAGCCTGCCTCCTGAGACATATATTTTGAATGTGTACGCTATCCATACATGTTATCCGGGGATACGGTACCCTTTCTAACCTTTGTGCAATCACGTGCAATCCATACTGGGCCTAACACCTTCTGAGCCTGCCTCCTGAGACATATATTTTCAATGTGTACGCTATCCATACATGTTATCCGGGGATACGGTACCCTTTCTAACCTTTGTGCAATCACGTGCAATCCATACTGGGCCTAACACCGTCTGAGCCTGCCTCCTGAGACATATATTTTGAATGTGTACGCTATCCATACATGTTATCCGGGGATACGGTACCCTTTCTAACCTTTGTGCAATCACGTGCAATCCATACTGGGCCTAACACCGTCTGAGCCTGCCTCCTGATGTATAGACATATATTTTGAATGTGTACGCTATCCATACATGTTATCTGGGGACACGGTACCCTTTCTAACCTTTGTGCAATCACGTGCAATCCATACTGGGCCTAACACCATCTGAGCCTGCCTCCTGAGACATATATTTTGAATGTGTACGCTATCCATACATGTTATCCGGGGATACGGTACCCTTTCTAACCTTTGTGCAATCACGTGCAATCCATACTGGGCCTAACACCGTCTGAGCCTGCCTCCTGATGTATAGACATATATTTTGAATGTGTACGCTATCCATACATGTTATCTGGGGACACGGTACCCTTTCTAACCTTTGTGCAATCACGTGCAATCCATACTGGGCCTAACACCGTCTGAGCCTGCCTCCTGAGACATATATTTTCAATGTGTACGCTATCCATACATGTTATCCGGGGATACGGTACCCTTTCTAACCTTTGTGCAATCACGTGCAATCCATACTGGGCCTAACACCATCTGAGCCTGCCTCCTGAGACATATATTTTGAATGTGTACGCTATCCATACATGTTATCCGGGGATACGGTACCCTTTCTCACCTTTGTGCAATCACGTGTAATCCATACTGGGCGTGAGAATGGCTGGCGAGCTGTTAAGCAAGCTACAGCACCTGTGGTTTGCACACGTAAGTTTTTCATTTTTTCAGGAATGACGGTTAGGCCTAATTCCGGAACTGCGGTTGACCTGCACTTACTGGGAAATCATTGTTCGCGGGTAATAATTGTAATCAGTGATCCCCATCACTAACGTTGTTCAGCGGGTTATCTGCACCTGTAAGCGACAAACGCTGGCCTTTTCAGTGTAGCGCACATGCAGCCACGGACATGTAAGGGCATGACACACCAGTTATTGGCCAATCTCATGTGTCAGAGCCTCACGTGTCCCTCTAGTAAGCCGGACTCGGACCGCGGGGCATGACGGAGTCTCGTTCGTTAACGGAATTAAGCTTGCAATGTGTGCATCTGTTCTGTAGCTGGCATGGTTGAGGTTTCCCAGGTGGAGTCGAATTTAAACGTAGGCTCCACTCCTGGTGGTGCCCTTCTGGACATTCCTTTAAGGTTCAGCTTTGCAACCATACTGCCCACGTAAAACAAACACTTTGCCTTCATGAACGCTGTTTGGAGGGTCATGACTCGTGGGAATAACGCCGCCCAATCAGTTAACCTGCTAGAGAGATCCTTCGTTGCTCCCAAGCATGACATCACACTCCCTAGGAAGAAGGTAATGCCACTGTGGCGACCGTACTCCTGGGGGCGACACAAGTGCACTGATGCCCAGCCACTGCTCGATGAATCTGCTGGTACATTGACCCAGACCACTACATTCCCCTCGCACGCTACCTGGCCTGAATCTGACCCTGATGAAACTCAGGTTACCCTTCCCATATACAGTTCCATCTTACACGGTGACAAAGAGGAAGCTGCAGATGAAAGGGCAGGTTCGGCCCACCCGCCATCAGACACACCACCGTACTATCAGGGGCCCTGTGCCAGTGCCGTCGCCAACGAGTGGGCCCCCCCTGCTTGCCCAGGATCACAGCACTTGCAAAGTTGAAATACTGTGCAGTGAGATGGAAGATGGGGACGACGAGGAGTCCAGACAAGTACAGGGATTCCCTAGCGAGGAGACTTATTTGATTGTTTTCAATGTTGTGACAGCAATTTTTGGGGAGCACTATACTCTGGAGAATGATAGATGGGGCCCACCATACACTGGAACATTCCAAAGGTGGACATCAGACACTGGAGCAGCATTTACAGGGCCCATTATACACTAGAGCATTAGAAATGGGGCCCATTATGTTTGGAGCATTATTTGGGCCCATAAGACAGTGGAGCTTCATCCATGGGGACCAACATATACTGTAGCATTATGTGGAGCTCATCATATACTGTTTCAAACATTATATGGGACCAATGATTCTGTATGGAGAAATAGATGGGCCTCGTCATGAGATGTAAAAAGTGAGGTATTTTTCATTGTACTATACCGCTATTTCTCTGCCGCATCGGAGCATGATGAGTTGTGGTATGTGTTAAAGGGGCGCTCTTTCGCCCAGGGCACATGAAAACCTGCAGCCAGCCCCCCCCCCCACAACTTTAGCCAAATAACCCCCATTTTTCAGTGCGTAACTTGTATTATGAAGTTAATTAAGGTTGACAAGCTTAAGTAAGAAGAATTGATGCTTTTGGCATTCAAATGGGCACTGTAGGTGTGTTTCCTGTCCTCCTCTCACTGCCGACTTTTATTCCCCATTGACTTACATTGGGTTTCGTGTTTCGGGACGACCCCGACTTTTCCCTATAATCGGACGATCTTGCTCGACCCGACTTTTGGAAAAGTCGGGTTTCACGAAACGAAACGCGACCCTAAAAAACCAAAAGTCGCTCAACTCTAGCAACGAGCTGTACAAAATAGAATAAAAAATCCCTCTGTTCTTGAGATCTTTTAAGGATTTTAAATAATAAGTAAATTGCTTACTTGTTTGTTTTTAAAAGTACTTTGGAATTTTAACCATTTAAAGGGAACCTGCCATCTACAGTAAGAAAATGCTGTATACCTTCAGATATAGTGTTAATCTATAGGTAAATAACAATTACAATGCTCTCGGGCCACCTTCCTGAATATTATGGGCCTGTCACACTAAGCGATATCGCTAGCAATATCGCTATAACGTCACTGGTTTTTGTGACGTTCTAGCGATATTGCTAGCGATATCGCTATGTGTGATACTTACCTCCGACCGCTCCCCCGCTGGTTATCGCTGATCGCGCGAGAACGTCCTGGGCCGTTTCTCGTCGTCGGCTTCCTGCTGTGGAGACAAGCGACGCGTGGATGTCAGGATCACCTCGTCTGACAGGTAAGTAGCGACCCCCCGACCCCTGCTATGTCGCTGGTGAGATCTGCCTGTGTGGCAGCTCACTAGCGACCACTTAGCGATGCACCAGCGATCCTGACCGCGTCATATCGCTGGTCGGGATCGCTGGTGCATCGCTAAGTGTGACAGTACCTTTAGGCTACCAGGAGAAAACTAACCTATCTCCTACTTGCCGGCTTTCAGTCATTTCAGTCACTACACTTTGAGCAACGCTGTAAGCAGGTCCCAGGACTATGATTGACAGCTGGTTCTGCAGAGCATCTGTGCACAGCGAGCTGTTAATCAGGCTGCCGGGGTGTACTTATATCCGCCACTCATACTATAATGAGCAGTGCTGATAACCGTAACTGTTGCTAGAGCACCCCACAGGGCCGTGGGGTACTCGGTCCCGGACCGGTCCTTCAGGGAATGTTGCGGCTGTAATGACGCGGCCCTGGGCTTCCATTAAAATTATTGAGGAGGAAAGTTTGTAGGGTATTAATTTGTGACGCCACCAGTGGTGTTCGGCAATAAGGGGATGGTCGACTCTGCCTAAGGAGACAGACGGGGCCGTTGGTGATGCAGCAGTATTATTGCAGCTCTCCACGGGTAGAGCTAGGCCCCAGGGCAGTAATAGTTCTTATAAGGGATAGTGACGTTGGGGTGCAGGACTGAGGGAATAATGAATAACTGCAGACACATGAACTGTAATTTCCTTTACCTTTTGCTTGATGGTTTGGAATGCAGACCGGAGCACTGCTAACAGATGTAAATGGAGTTCCGGACAGCCTGGAAGCAATCTAGGGTCCCTGAAGCCAGATGGGGTTGGAGGCCTCCTTGCTGCCCTGTTCTGAGATCCTTGCTGCTTAAAGCTATGCTCAAGCCTCTGTTCCTTATGGTTCCTGTACTTGCCCGTATGGCAGGCAGCTTGAGCCTATTGCAGGTGTTGCTCCTTTGTGGCAGCTCCGGGCTCTGATTTGCTGCTGTGCCCCGAGTGTATGAAGGGCCAGGGGACCTGCAGATCCCTGCCCTCCGGATTTAGCTGCTGGGACTGTTGTACCCGTGCAGCCATGGACTCCGGCGCCCGGTTCTAGCGCTCTGTTCTGGGGTGAGCTTGGTCACAGCTCCACTCCCCAGATTTTCCTAGACTTCTCTCTTCCTCTATAACTCTTCTCTGACTCAGACTGCAACTCCTGTCTGGGGACAAGCTCCTCACTCTTCCAGTCCCCACCACTGACTGCCTAACCCCGCTTCCAGGCCAGAACTTATAGGGAAGCTCTCCTGAAACCAGGTGTTAGAGCTCCCCCTTCTGGTCTGAAGTCAGGAAAAGTGTTGGATGCTGGTGTTACCTGGCAAGGGGAACCCTCCTTGCTTCCAAGCATGACATCACTCCCCTCTGAGGGAGGCAATGCCACTGTGGCAACCGGACTCCTGGGGTGCCACATAGCCACTCTATGCATTCCCACATGACAGTGCTCCTGAGAAAAAACAAGTTAATTTTCTCCTGGTAGCCTTTTAGTAAGGCAGCTAGACAGCATTGTAACACTATTTACTCACAAATTAACCCTATATTTGAAGGTAAATAATCTGTCACCTCGGAAAATGTTCTCTTTGCGAACTTGAGACAGCTCCTTTAAATTACAAGCATAGTATATGAGGCCCTAAGTGTAAAGTGCTTTAGAATATGTTGTTGTTAGTATAAGATGAGCATTATAAGGCCACAGATATTGAGCTGGGTTATGTTTTCTAAAAGATTTAAAATTTGGCTCATATATGTTGAAGTCTTAGGGATCGCATGTGAGTTTTTCACATACAAATACAATCAATTTTTTTCATGGATAGCACTGTTACCTGTGACAGTCTATGGGGTCTGTCACATGTTTGGGATTTTTTGCAAACAGAGTGGTCCGCGAAAAATTTCAGCAACATATCCGATATTGATCTGAGTGTCAGATTAAACACAGTAATGAAAGTCTATGGGTCAGTGAAAAAATTGGGCTCCACTCGGATGCCATCTATGTGCGGTCTCTTTTTCCCCTTGACTGATAGATAGGAGAAGGTGGAGAAACTTTTCTTTTTCTCATTCATGAAAAAAACTGATGAAACTCTGATGAAAATCACTGATTAAACTCTGTCCGTTTTTCTTGTATGTAAAACAATAAAACCTGATGTCTGAATGAAGCCTTCGGCATCGGAGTGCAGTGTGATTTTTTTTTTTTTTATGGTCTCATAGACTTTCTTGCACTCAGATCAATTTCAAACATTCCTCTGCAATTTTGCATGGACTACTCAGTCCGCAAAAAAAAAATCACTGACATGTGAACAGCCCCATAGACTATCACACATAGCACTTGTTTGTTAAGGCTAAGTTCCCATGATGAGGTTTTGGTGCATTTTTGACACTGCATGTTTGTTTTTGTCAAAACACAGCATCTTACATTTCCAGCAAATTGGGTGGGATTTATAGAAATCTCCTGCCCACTGGTTTTTTTTTCTTTTTCTTTCTTTTTACGCATGGTAAACTGACCTGCGATGCGTGTTTTATTTCTGCCGCATGCCAATTCTCTCCCATAGACTTTCATTTTATGAGGAAATCCGCAGGTAAAAAACGCACATGCATTTTTAGTGCATTTTCGCATAGGAAACGTATCAAAAACATGTTTAATCCAAACCTAAGTATATCAATAAGGTTCTGTAGAAGCCAAATACCAGGAGGTATCAAAAGCAAAGCAACTTTATTTAACGCATGACTATACCAACAAGAGACAAAAAAAGCTATAAAATCTCATGTTAAAAAAATGGAAGAAACCCAGTTTAAATAATATGTGCAGAAATTCTGCAGCTTCGATAACCCACCAAAAGCTCATCGGGGTAAACATAGCCTTAGGCCAGAGTCACACAACATACGTATAGCATCGGATGCCAATGACACTCAGCTCCTGCTCTGCTTCAAGCGTCCAGTAAAGGAAGGTCCGGGGACAGCTCAGTAAGGACACAGTCAGTGGGCAAGTCATACCGCTGGGGGATAGATGATAAGGAGTTAGCAGTCGGAGAAGTGGAGAGGGAGTCAACCTTCTCCTTGTTCTCCTGTCGCCTTCCCGCCAAATCTCCATCGTTCCTGCGCTCAGCCCTTTTTCTCTCCCCCACGCCCCCTGTTGTCCAGTGCAAAGGTCCTCCCCACTCAGAAGAATCGTCCCCCGGCAACAGTGATGACAGTCCCAATAGTTCCAGCCCCAAAGTGTACCGGGAACCGCTGACTCTGTCCTGGCTCATCTTCTTCTACGTGATTAGAGTGTCAGTGCTGTGTGCTTCAATCCCCTCGCATGAGACAATGGCAGCACAGCTGCGGAGGAGATTGAGAAATTAATTGCTCCATCTCCTACATTGCCAGCGTCCGCGGGAATCACACTATCGGGTGAGTGCAGTGCGATGTTTCACGCGCACCCATAAACTTGTATGGGTGCATGCAATCTAATACTCACAGCTGCCTACCGGCAGCATTCGGCATGTTTTCTTATGCCGAATCAGCATGAGACAATAATAGCAGATGTGCGTTGCCCCATAGAATAACACTGGTTGAGGTGCTATCCGATTTCTTATCGGATTGCACTTGTCTGATTTATTCGCTTGTGGGAGCGAGCCCTTAGGCCGGGGTTACACTTGCGAGAAACTCGCACAAGTCTCGCGTCTCAATACCTGGCACTCGGACCGGAGCGCTCAGCTACATAGAAATACATGCAGCCGTACACTCTGGTCCGAGTGGCGGTGGCAGTGCTGGGTATTGAGACACGAGACTCGTGCGAGTTTCTCGCAAGTGTGACCTTGGCCTTAGACTGAATTCTCACATTAAACATTTTGTTGCAGAAATTTCTGCATCTGAAAGTCAGCTTCTATTCATCTGAATGGAGCCGTTTCAGATGAAAAACATAGTTGCAGAACTTTCTACAACAAAATCTGCAGCAAATACCCTGCAGAATGTGAACGGACCTCAATGTTTTTTTGCTATATCATCTGGAAATACTAAATCTCTGCTTTTTTGTTTGCCCAGTGCCACAACAGAGTCATGTTTAAACAGTTCCTACAAGCCCACGCCCTCCAGTATCTCCAGATCGACAGCTGCAGATTGGGGAGTGTGAATGAAAACCTGTCTGTTCTGCTCATGGCCAAGAAATTCAATAGTAAGACTAATTATAATCGAGAAGCAGCAGAGGAAACACAACTGCCACAGGGCATCATAGTGCTGAATGTTCAGCTCTGATATGAAGACTTTTCCAATATATTCGCACGCCTCGCTGTTGAAGAATAATGCTGGACCTATACTATTCTTTTGTTAGTTAATTTAAAAAGTTCCACAGCCATGCTGATTAATGTTACAATTTATTATTTCACCCTTCACACACACAGAGCTAGGTACAAGGTTGGGGTACAGTTAAAAATGCATCAAAACTGCATGAAAAGTTGCTGGCCTTTTTGCTATGTGAAGTTGTTTTTCCATTTCTTACAGGTGAACATTTTTATTATGTTTCATCTGGAAAAAAAAAATCCACCTGACAAAACTGTGACAACTCATGGTAAAGCCTGTGTACAGATCATTCTTCAAATTCGAGGCTCTGAAGAAACCTAAGCTATATGAGCTGTATAACAGTTCAGCTCGCCTGTTATCATGAATTATGGCATACATACTACATTCATATAACATACATACGGTACTACATACATATAACATATACACTACATACATACAGCATGCATACTACATACATAATGTGTGCATATAACATACACACTACATACATACAACATACATACTACATCCATATAACAGACACTACATGCATACAACATACATATAGCAAACACTACATACATACAACATAAATGCTACATACATACAGGGCAGCATGGTGGCTCAGTAGTTAGCACTGCAGCCTTGCAGCACTGGGGTCCTGGGTCCAAATCCCACCAAGGACAACATCTGCAAGGAGTTTGTATGTTCTCCCTGTGTTTGTGTGGGTTTCCTCCGGGTACTCGGGTTTCCTCCCACATTCCAAAGACATACTGAAGGGGCTCACAATCTAAATTCCCTATTGGGGACAGTGCCAATAATGTCTGTAAAACGCTGTGGAATTAATGGCGCTATATAGATGAGTAAAATAAATAACTACACACTGCATACATACAACCACACTACATACATAAACATGCAACATATTAGTACCACCTGTTAATGGATTAATCAAGAATGTGAATAATGTCTTAACTAAAATGTTCCTTTTCTGGAGTCCATAGGCAGCACACAAACAGGTTAACAATTCATTGTCTTATCAGATACCAAACATGGGAATTTTCAGTATACCATTAGTTACACAACTAAATGACCAGATTGCCCTATAAAAATAATTTCCAATAGCATAGCCACATATTGTATGTCACAATGAAATGTGATATGTCTGGAAATTATAATTTGCTTCCTTTTCCAAAATATCCATATTTTTCACAATAGTGTTTCAGCGGCAGATAAATGGAATGTTTAAAACAATACTCGGGGATGGGTTAAGGATTTCGATGCCAATTCAAGCAATCTTTTAGCAAAATCCAAGCCCTCTGTTTAGAAGGCATCAAGACTGGCAATTTTCTGCCTGTGTTTCATAAATTAGGACCATCTGTGTACCCCGTATATATCTTACTCAAGTCCGTAACTGGCAAAGGAACGCCAAAGCTTGCCATGAATTATAAGAGCTATGGTGTCACGCGCTCCAGTTGTGCCCATTTTGGCAGAGGTGGGAGAAACTGGTGTGAAGATGTCAAAAAGTTACAAAATTATTGCAACTCCAAGTTATGTCAATATTTTGTGACTTTTTAAAGCAATTGATGTCAGAGTTCTGACAAAATTGTTTTGGTCAGTTGGCGCCCAAGTCTCTAATATTACAAACATTAAAAAAGATGAATTGGAAAAAGTGTGTTCAACTTCCTGAAGGGTTGAGTTCGCTGAAAGTTAAGAAGGACTCTCGACAGTGAAGGTGACTGCAGACATTGTCCAGTGTGCACAAGATTTCCTAAAACAGGTTAAAAGAATATGCTTTCAAAATAATCCCAGCGATAACCAATCAGATCCACCACTTAAACAACCCCTCTGAAACCCTACATTTCACCCCGTCAAATAATAACACTTCTACCCACCTCTGGTGCCGGCGCCTTTCCAAAGGATTGCATGACGATCATTGCGGACAGTCAGCGCTGGCTTCACTGTACACTACATTGGACAAATCAAGACATCCTGAGTAAGCTGCAGATCTCACTTCCTCTGGATGTCAATTAGGAGAATGAAGCCAGCCCTGATTGGCCATAGGTATCGAGTGACATCAAAATAACAGATTTTCAGCAGCAATTTGGGCAGCATGTGGTGGGGGACTCATCAAGCATGGTGTAATTTTGTTGATACATTTGGGGAATCTTTATCAACTAAGAGTTGGCATCGATTCCCGCTAAAACATGCACCATTTTTTTTATACTTAAATAGTAAACCTGTTACCCATGCCCTCTCTTGTGTAGCGCCACCCACTTCACTGTAAGAAAAAAAAAAAAAAAAAAGCAAAACAAAAAAGTTTACAATAAAAGCATATCAGTGATGATCATTACTAGACCTGTATTAAGTGTGCTTGTCTACTTTTATTCAGTTCCGGTCTGCCCACATGCGGGAGGAGTTGGACTCTGTGAACTGGTGCAACACTTGATCATATTTGATTACATCTCCATCTCAGGAAGCCTAGTAAACAGGTGTGTTCACCAAGATGTAGCTATTTGACTGAATTTCACTGGTCATCACTGGATTTTAGGTAGATAAATTTAAGACTTTCACAGTAATCTCAAGGAAATGTTATTTTATCATAAATCAGGAATCTAACCTTTGGGACCCCAATCTCTCCTAAGATTAAAGGGGCAACACTTCTGGTGCAGCACGTGTCTCATGCACAGTGGTGACTTGGTCATCTGCTATGCAGGGCACTGGGGAAAAGGTGGAAGCTGCAGTTCCCAGCACAGCCAAGTGGTAGGGAACAGTACAGTAAAACCTTACAATGGTGCATCCCCTTCATTCTCACATTCTTGGGGGTTCAAGAGATCAGACTTCTGCAGCACCATAAAGTGATAAGATGTCCTAGAAGTAGGTCATCGCTGCTTAAAATGGAAAATTTCCTTTTAACAGTCTTTGGCACTGGGTTAAAAATCTCATAGTATTTGAATGCCATTGAACAGTAAAACTGATGCCATATGGAAGGACAATGGTAAAAATCCGGAAACCTCAAGAATTTCAGCACTGAAGAGATTAAAAGGTATATAATTCTCAAATTTTCTACAACCTTTTATGGCATTTTTCAGGGTGCAAGTTTAACCAAAAATCATCCCATAAAACTACTGTGTGTAGTCTAGGCTGTACTATATGGGCAAAAGTATAGGGACACCTTCACATTACACCTACAGGAGCATTAACTCTATAAGCATTAATACAAAGTTGGTTCCTCGCTTGCAGCTACAGCAGCATCCACTGTTCTTTGAAGACTTTCTATCAGATTTTCATGTTTCTCTGTGGGGATTTTTAACCATTCATCTAGAACAGGATTTGTCAGATCAGACACTGATGTTGGATGAGAGGGCCATGCTCACAGTCTCTTTTCTAGTTCATCCTAAAGTTGTTGGATTGTGTTGAGGTAAGGGATCTGTGTGACTGGTCATGTTCTTCCACACCAAACTACCCCAATCATGACTTCTTGGACTTTACACAGTCATGCTGGAACATAAGAGGAACTTCCCCAAACTGTTACCACATAGATGGAAGCAATAATTGTTCAAAATGTCTTGGTCTGCTGACATATGAAGATTTTCCTTTACTAGAACTACAGGTGCTTCTCACAAAATTAGAATAACATCAAAGTCAATTTATTTCAGTTCTTCAATACAAAAAGTGAAACATATATTATATAGAATCATGACAAACAGTGATCTATTTCAAGTGTTTATTTCTGTTTATATTGACGATTATGTCTTACAGCCAATGAAAACCCAAAAGTCATTATCTCAGTAAATTAGAGTAATTAAGAGAAAACACCTTCCTAAGGCCTGTTTCACACATCAGTTTTTTGCTTCAGTTAAAATCCGCTAAAATGGCAGACAACGGATCCGTTCTTGGACTGATGACAATGTTTGTCACCGGACCGTTATTTAAACGGATCCGTCGAAGGAAGAATTTTAAAGGAACCGCTGCCTGGGGAGGGGGGGGGGGGGAGAGAGAGAGTTTTTTCGCCGCCAGAACAGAGTTTAGGGTTAAATTTCCGAGAAAGGCAAATCCTCCGGGCATGCGCAATGTCAAATGTGGATCCGGTCGCCGAAAAAACGTTACATGGTCCGTTCAGGCATGTCGACGGACGCCAAAATTTGGGCGGATCCGCAAAAAAACGGATCGAACGGATGGCCATCAGTCAAGATCCGCCAGTAATGCAACTCAATGGGAAAAGAAACGGATCCGCCAAGCAAAATGGCGGATGTTTTTTTTTTGCACAACGGCGGATTTTGACGGATTTCAAAAAACTGATGTGTGAAACAGGCCTAAGCGTTTAAAAAGGTCCCTTAGTCTGTTTCAGTAGGCTCCACAATCATAGGGAAGACTACTGACTTGACAAATGTCCATAAGGCATTCATTGACACGCTCTGCAAGGAGGGTAAGCTACAAAAGGTCATTGCTAAAGAAGCTGGCTGTTCATAGAGTGCTGTATCGAAGCATATTAATGGAAAGTTGAGTGGAAGGAAAAAGTGTGGTAGAGAAAGGTGCTCAAGCAACTGGGATAACCGCAGCCTTGAAAGGATTGTTAAGAAAAGGTCATTTAAAAATTTGAGGGGGATTCACAAGGAGTGGACTGCTGCTGGAGTCATTGCTTCGAGAGCCACCACACACAGACGTTTCCAGGACATGGGCTACAAGTGTCACATTCCTTGTGTCAAGCCACTCATGATCAATTGACAGCGCCAGAAGCGTCTTACCTGGGCCAAGGAGAAAAAGAACAGGACTGTTGCTCAGTGGTCCAAAGTGATGTTTTCAGATGAAAGTAAATTTTGCATTTCATTTGGAAACCAAGGTCCCTGAGTCTGGAGGAAGAGTGGAGAGGCACACAATCCAAGCTGCTTGAGGTCTAGTGTGACATTTCCACAGTCAGTGATGGTTTGGGGAGCCATGTCATCTGCTGGTGCAGGTCCACTATGTTTTATTAAGACCAAAGTCAGCGCAGCAGTCTACCAGGAAATTTTAAAGAACTTCATGCTTCCCTCTGCCGACAAGCCTTTTGGAGATGGAAATTTCATTCTCCAGCAGGACTTGGCACCTGCTCACACTGCCAAAAGTACCATTACCTGGTTTAAAAACAACAGTATCACTGTGCTTGATTGGCCAGCAAACTCTCCTGACCTTAACCCCATAATCTATGGGGTATTGCCAAGAGGAAGATGAGAGACACCAGACCCAACAATGCAGATGAGCTGAAGGCTGCTATCAAAGCAACCTGAGCTTCCATAACACCTCAGCAGTACCACAGGCTGATCGCCTCCATGCCACGCCGCATTGATGCAGTAATTGATGCAAAACGAGCCCCGACCAAGTATTGACTGCATTTACTGAAAATACATTTCAGTAGGCCAACATTTCAGATTTTAAAATAATTTTTCAAGCTGGTGTTATAGAATATTCTAATTAACTGAGATAATGACTTTTTCATTGACTGTAAGCCATAATCATCAACATTAACAGAAATAAACACTTGAAATAGATCACTCTGTTTGCAATGACTTTATAATATATGAATTTCCCTTTTTGTGTTGAAGAACCGAAACAAATTAACTTTTTTTGATGATATTATTTTGTGAGAAGCAACTGTAAGTTACTTTGGGGCCGTTTTTTTCAAGGGCTGGCCAAAGTATTGTCCCTCCTCCACCAAACTTTACAGTTAGCTCAGAGCAGTGATGCAGGTAATGTTCTTCTGACATTCACTAAATCCAAATTGATTGATCAGATGCCAGAGAAACGAGTTAGTCACTCCATAGAACACATTTCCACAGCTTCTGAATCCTGTGGGTGTGTGCTTTATACCAATCCATCCCATATTTGGCATTGTGCTTTGTGATGTAAGTCTAGTATGCAGTTCCTGAACCATGGAAACCCATGCTATGAAGTGCTCAGTTTTTGTTCTGATAATATCAGAGGAACCTCTGCAGTTATGAAGTCAGCAGACCATTGGTAGCTTATGAACTCTACACCTCAGCATCCTGTTCTGTACAATTACATAGGTTTTTCTGTTTCTTAAAGGGAGCCTGTTACCAGAAAAAAACACTATTAACCTGTAGATATGGGGTTAATCTGCAGGTTAGTAGCATTACTAACATGCCCGGAGCCTGCACTTAGCTGAACGCTGCGGGGAGAAAATTAACTTTATTCTCCCTGACAGTGGTCAGTTTTCAGTAATGGGGCAGCGCTAGCATGGGTTCAGTCACTGAGGATACAGAGCGACGGCTGTAACTGGACTGCCGACCCTGACTAACAGCCGGCCCCAATTCAGAGCAAGTCTCAAATTCAGAGCCCCAAAAAGATTGTATATTGTCCAAAAAGCCTTTGAAAGAAAAAAGGTCCCAGACCCTGATTTAAATGATTTCACTTCTCAGCGGCAACAACTTAAGACCCCCATTTCTCTGTCTTGTAGGATGTGCGAATACGTGGATCATCTACATGAACACTTTAAACACCCTGTGGCTATCTGCAATGCAGCTTATGTGCCTCCAGAGGTAATGTAAAACCTTTCCGCCACATCATAGACTGTGTTGTTACTCAGTGACTACAACACAGCCATTCAAAGGTCTGAGAAAGTATTTTATTAGTTCTTGCACATTAGAGCTAAAAACATTTTCTAAATAAATATGCAAAAGTGAATCTGTGTGAGATGGCTACTGAAGCCTTACCTCATCCTTCCACGAGTTTAGGAATATTTACCATTCCTTATCAGTACCAAGGAAACAGGAAATATTGGCTGCAATATGCCGATGCTTTAGTTTTATTGTCCCTGGGCCACTGCTGCCATTGGAGCACCAACCAGCCACTCAATGTGCGTAAAGGCAATTTAGATACAGGGCTAGGGAAGCAAACCAAATCCTTTCCTGTAGGAATGTAAGCCAAGCTAAAAGACTGGACAACATCCTCCCACACATGCAGATAAAAATCCTGACAGACAATTATTCTCACCTCTTTCAGGATCCAGGATATTCCACAGAAATGAAGGAAGAGTCTGTGACACTGTATGAGTTTCCAGGTGGAAGTATCTGGCAGCAGCTCATTCATGAGAAAAAGGTTGAAATTTAGAAGATATAGTCAAAGTGAAAGAGAAGTTTTGGATATCCTAAATATTCAACTGAGAAATGCAGCCAAAAGTAATCAGTCCCGAACAAATGTAACACATGCAGCCTAGCAATAAATCTAGAACATTTGTCTTCATTTTGATTTATTTTATTTAATATTGCGCTCATACTTTCAGCCAGTATAGCTCATAAGGAGTACAATGTGATGTAAGATTAATTATGGCGCCGCTGAATGCTAATTCAATGGGTCATTCCCATCTTGCCTTTTTAGGTCACATCACTAGGATGGGGGTGGTTTGATCTGTGAGACCCCTGTGCTCTACCTTTGAAGGAGCAGCAGGATCCTTAATTTTAAGGGTTAGTAGGGGTTCTGGTGGTTGGATTCTCATGGCCAATAAATTATGACATATTCTAATGACATGTCTTCACTTAAAGGGATATTCCCATCTCCAAGATCCTATCCCATTATGTAGTATGTATCCTTTATGGAATAAAATTCTTGGACTTATGTGCGCTGCTTGACAAAATATCACATCCAGGTTATGTAAAGAGATTAACCATTTATTTCCCGGTATCGTCACGTTTAGGGGGGATTCTGACTTAGAGGCGTTCAGTCATAATCCCACAGATGGTAGCTTCGCCCCATTGGCTCCTCAGCCAAGCACACGCACCAAATGTCTGAACCTGCGGTTCCTCTCGTACTGAGCAGGATTGCTATTGCGACAACACATCATCAGTGACGATGTGTTGTCGCAATAGCAATCCTGCTCAGTACGAGAGGAACCGCAGGTTCAGACATTTGGTGGGTGTGCTTGGCTGAGGAGCCAATGGGGCGAAGCTACCATCTGTGGGATTATGACTGAATGCCTCTAAGTCAGAATCCCCCCTAAACGTGACGATACCGGGAAATAAATGGTTAATCTCTTTACATAACCTGGATGTGATATTTTGTCAAGCAGAGGACATAAGTCCAAGAATTTTGTTCCATAAAGGATTTATACTGGCGGTCACGGAGTGGACCTTTGGACGTGCAGCAAGCTGACAACAGATCTAATATGCCTTAATCTCTCCTGGAAAGGGTGAGAAAATTTCTTTTATTCTTTCCAATATCTACCCGGATAAGACCCTATTGCGCTCTTTCTCTCCTATAGTCTATACATATTATGTAGTATGTGTAATAATAATATTAGAAAATATCTCCAATTAGAAGTGTAGTATAGTTTTTTTTATTCACTTTTTCTCTTTCCTCTTGTGCAGGTGTTGCAGTAGCTTAGGTATCCACGATAACGTCCACTAGCAACTAGTTATCACTACAGTGGGTACAGAAAGAATTCAGACGCCTTCAAATTTTTTGCTGCTTGTTTCATTGCAGCCATTTGGTAAATTCAAAAAAGTTCATTTTTTTCTCATTAAATGTACACTTTGCACACCATCTTGACTGAAAAAAACAGAACTGTAGAAATTTTTGCAAATTTGTTAAAAAAGAAAAACTAAAATATCATATGGTCATAAGTATTCAGGCCATTTGCTCAGACACTCATATTTAAGTCACATGTTGCCCATTTCATTGAGATGGTTCTACTCCTTCGAGTCCAGATGTGTTTAGTTAAACTGATAGGACTTGATTTGTAAAGGCACACACCTGTCTATATAAGAGCTCACATTTTATATGTCAGACCAAATGAGAATCATGAGGTCAAAGGAACTGACCAAGGAGCTCAGAGACAGAATTGTGGCAAGGCACCCAACTGGCCAAGGTTACAAAAGAATTTCTGCAGTACTCAAGGTTACTAAAAGCACTGTGGCCTCCATAATGGAAGAAGTTTGGGACCACCAGAAGTCTTCCTAGATCTGGCCATCCAGCTAAACTGAGCAATCGTGGGAGAAGAGCCTTGGTGAGAGAGGTAAAGAAGAACCCCAAGATCAATGTGGTTGAGCTCCACAGTTGCAGTAGGGAGATGGGAGAAAGTTCCACAAAGTCAACTATCACAGCAGCCCTCCACCAGTTGGGCCTTTATGGCAGAGTGGCCCAACGGAAGCCTTTCCTCAGTGCAAGACATATGAAAGCCCGCATAGAGTTTGCTAAAAAAAAAACAACCCCACATTAAGGACTCCCAGACTATGAGACATAAGATTCTCTGGTCTGATGAGACGAAGATAGAACTTTTTGGTGATAATTCCAAGCGGTATGTGTGGAGAAAACCAGGCTCTGCTCATCACCTGCCCAATATAATCCCACAGTGAAACATGGTGGTGGCATCATCATGCTATGCAATTGAAGGAAACATGAATGCGGCCAAGTACAGAGATATCCTGGATAAAAACCTCTTCCAGAGTGCTCTGGACCTCAGACTTGGCAGAAGGTTCACCTTCAAAATAAGACAATGACCCTAAGCACACAGCTAAAATAACAAAGGAGTGGCTTCAGAACAACTCTGTGACCATTCTTGACTGGCCCCACCAGAGCCCTGACCTAAACCCAATTGAGTATCTCTAGAGACGTGAAAATGGCTGTCCACCAATGCTCACCATCCAACCTGACGGAGCTGGAGACGATCTGCAAGAAAGAATGGTAGAGGATCCCCAAATCCAGGTGTGAAAAACTTTTTGCATCATTCCCAAGAAGACTCATGGCTGTACTAGCTCAAAAGGGTGCTTCTACTCAATACTGAGCAAAAGGTCTGATTACTTATGACAGTGTGATTTCAGTTTTTCTTTAATAAATTTGCAAAAATTTCTATATTTGTTTTTTTTCAGTCAAGATGGGGTGCAGAGTGTACATTAATGAGAAAAAAAATGAACTTTTCTGAATTTACCAAATGACTGCAATGAAAGAGTGAAAAATTTAAAGGGGCCTGAATTCTTTCCATACCCACTGTATATTAGTGGTTGTAAAACTATGGATACCTAAGATCCTGCAATGCCTGCACATGAGGAAAGAGACTTAGGGAATCACAAAAAGTATATTACATTTCTAATTAGAGATCTTTTCTAATATTATTATTATACCTACTACAAATGTATATTACATTTCTAATTAGAGATCTTTTCTAATATTATTATTACACCTACTACAAATTGGGATAGGATCTTGGACATGGAAATTCCCCTTTAACATCATAGAAATGCTACAATAACCTAGTTAACAGTAGACATGAAACAGCAGTAACAGCCCTAATCACACATTTCTTCTGACAATTCTTGTCTTAATTTATGTGCTGCAGTTGAGGTAGGCACAGGAAGTGGTATCACTGGAATGTCCAAGCAAGTTTATTCCAACAGCATAAACTGCTCTAGTTAGAAAAACAAATCAACAGCCATTTCCTTTCTGCCACAAAGCAACAAACAGAAAAATACAGTCCATACAGTACAGCGGGTCCGCCCACACAGGTCAGCGTCTTTAGCACACACAATGGAGGTCTCCACACCTCCAGCCACAGACACCGCATGAGGCAATTGGCCTCCATTTTATTCACCAAACCATGCCACTGGGGTGAGGATATGTTAGCGGTCATTCCCATCCATCTCTTATGACCGCTCATAAAACCCAGCCCTGGAGAGGCCCAAACAATTCTCTCAGCACTATATGTGCTGGAGCATGCTGTACTTCCGAGCTCATATCACTGTAGCTAATAGCCACGATGACACATATCTCCCCTCAAGGACTTGTCCGGTGGCCATCTTACATACCCTCCCCCTTTGCTCAAAGCGAGGGGGGCTTGGCACCTTCTGTCAACAAACAAGTGGTTCCTCGACAGAGAATCAGCATTGCCATGCAGTTTCCCTGACCTATGCTCTACCTGGAACTTGAAATCCTGAAGTGCTAGGAACCACCTGGTCAATCGGGCATTGTTCCCTTTTTCTCCCTCATCCACTTCAGTGGGGCATGGTCTGACACTCTAAGAGGTAGTACCTTTGAGAGTCCAATGCCCATTTGATGGCTAAACACTTCTCCACTATGGAGTAGTTTTTTCCGCAGGATGACAACTTTTTGCTGAGATACATTATGGGGTGCTCTTCCCCGTTCACCTCTTGGACATGAAATCTTTCAGCCCGACATCTGACACGTCCGTCTGGACCACAAACTCCTTGGAGAAATCGGGTGCTACCAGCACCGGCTATTTGCATAGGGCTAGCTTCAGTTTCTGGAAGGCGGTCTCAGCTTCTGGAGACCAATTAGCCATAGCCGACTTTGTCTCTTTAAGGAGGTCTATTAGAGAGGCAGCTACCATGGCGAAGTTTTGAATTAACCGGCGGCAGTAGCCCACAATGCCCAGGAACGCCCTCACCTGTTTTTTTTTTTGAGGGGTTGTGGCCAGCCCTGGATTGCCTTAACTTTGTTTATCTGAGGCTGTATTTCGCCCCAGCCTACAAAATAGCCCAAATATCTTGCCTCCTCCATTCCTAAGGTACACTTTTTTGGGTTTATAGAAAACCCTGCCTTCCGTAGAGCATCAAGTACGGCCTGGACTTTGCTCAGATGGCTCCTCCAATCCTGGCTGAAGATTAGAATGTCATCCAGGTAGGCCGACGCGTACCTTTTGGGGGGGGGGGGGGCAGGATCCGGTCCATGGCTCTCTGGAATGTAGCTGGAGCGCCTTGTAACCCAAATGGCATCCTTGTGTAATGGAAGCACCCATCTGACATTGAAAAGGAAGTCTTCTCCTTGGTATCTTGGGACATAGGAATTTGCCAATATCCTTTTGTGAGGTCAAGGGTAGTAATGTACCAAGCCAGCCCTAGCCTCTCTATTAGTTCATCGACCCGGGACATTGGGTAAGCATTGCACTTGGAGACTTCATTCAGCTTCCTATAGTCGTTGCAAAACCACCATTTCCCATCTGGCTTCGGCACCAAGACTATTGGACTGGACCAGCCACTGTTGGACTCAATAACTCCCAGGCTCAGCATCTGCTTTGTTTTCTTCGAGATTACCTCTCGACGAGCAAGTTTGGTAACCCTAGTGAGGGCCACAATTCCATGAGTCCAGCAAACCAGTCACTTGTACCCCCAGTTTACTGTCATGGGGCATGCCTGCGGCCCCTCACCCATTTGGGGAACAGCACTGCAGGCCGGATAGGCAAAATGAGAGCAGTCCAGTCCATTGGCTCAGTTGTCATGGGACAACGAACATCACCCATAACATCATACAACACCTCCCCAGCCCCTTTGGACACCCAACATCCTTTTGGGACTCCGACCCTTGTTGAGACCCACAGTATGGAGTGGGCTGCCTTCAGTCACCACCTGGTATCTCTCAACCAGTCAATTGGCATTCTGGGGATCACCCTGAGCAACCCAAGTCTGTATGGGCCTCAGCAGGGAGTGCACAAACTGGTCCATCACCACTCATTCTACCATCCGCGCAGGCATAGAGGACTCTGGTTGCAGCCACTTCTGGACCAGGTGCAACAGGTCGAACATTTAGGAGTGTGAAGGGTTAAAACTAAAAATCAGAGCTGAAGTTTCATTTTCTCCATTCTCTGAAGGTTTCGTTTCTCAATTTTTGTTGCTGTAAGATAAATTTTTGTAATTAGGATGAAAAAGTTCAGGCTGTCATGAAACCAGACTGTTCCCATCAGGTGCAAGATAAGGGAACCGGGGGTGTAGAACTCTGAAGAATATGCCATTATACTACTTTCTATGCTATTTGGATACGGACATATATGTAGTTTCCGGTTTTCTTGCAATATTATTGGCTCATAAAGTGAAATGATGCTATTGGTAGTTGAGAACTTTGCATAATTAAGCAAAATATTATAAAAGTGACTAAAATAAAGGGGACTAGTGATCTGTCTTGATCCTCCCGTACAGAGACCCCCGTCTCCGTGTGGTCATTCCCAGTTGCTAGCAACGCCCTGTGGATTATTTTTGTAAATCACTGGATCAACCGTGAAGGGTTAATTTAACCCTCTCTCTATCAGCTGCCACCCAACGTGGGGCCCCCGGAGGACAAGACAAAGGACCCTCAGAGCAGACACAGGTGCTCGAAAATTGGGACTGATCATCCCCCACGACAACCACAGTAAGTTGGCAGTTACTGTATACTGTTCAGACTGACCGTTGGTGTGGTTTTCCTGTGTCTGTTGCTGCAAAGAGGATCTGAGGTTTGTCTTTGATGGTGGGGTGATTCATGGGTGGAATCATATAGAGGTGCAGTCCCGTTGGGGGCCCAGTGCTCGAACCGTACCTCATAAGGGACAGACACCCCGGATTGACCAGTGATTGTGGCTCTCTTTATAGTCAAAATATCCTGAAATCCTGATCACTTAGTGTCGGGTGTGGTGAAGTGATCGAAGACTGGGCAGGATACGTAACTCAGGTATATATATATATATATATATATATATATATATATATATATATATACACACACACACACACAGAGGTGTCCGGAGGGATAGTCTGAGACGCCCTCCTCCTTTCACTGAGTACCGCGTTGAATTTTGGGTATCCCAGAGGGGGATTATTGACCCAGTGGAACAGAGACTGAAACAGCCAACAGTACTGTGCACAACTGAAGCAAGGATATTTAACTCTAAATGAGAGAATCCGTGGAAGGAAAAGAAGAATTTTGTGGGTTTGGCATATGAATTGTGTGACGAAGGTGTTAGGAAGAACAGAGAAAGTGAATTCTGATTCTGTTACTGCTATGTTGAAGAAGGAAAAATTGTCTATTATTATGGCAAGGGCTGGATGTTTTGTGGTTCAAGAAAGTGACTGTGGTGTGAGAATGTGATTAAAGAAACTGATATCGAGACTGATGTTTCAGGCAAATAGTTAAGAATGATTTGAAAGAGGTCTCCCTGCTAGATGACAATTGTACCAGGAGACCAGGAGTAGCAGCCTCCACCCCCTTTCCTTTGTTAAACTCTGACAGTACCTATTATCATCCACTGCCAGCCTCAGTCCCCGCTATGCCTAATATTGTTAGTGGTTATGAGTATACTCCCTTCACCCCATCCCAAATAGACACCCTTTGCAATCAATTACCCAATCCAGAGACTTCCCCCATGACTTTCTACAGGCAAATGGCAGCAAATCGATATTTATTCCACTCCCCGAAGAGATCTATTACACATACTTCGAGCAAAAGTTGGGGAGGGGTATTTTCCAATTATTGAGGGTGGCATAATATATATGAATCTGGATGGGGAAACCTATGAGAGTGGTGTTGATTTCTGCAATGCTTTAAAGGTTTGGGCACAAGATAGATTAGCGGACCAAGCTACCTCTTTCACAGATGTCACACAGGCAAAGGGGGAGACCGCCGAGAAGTTCTATGGGCGTCTTATGGTAGTATTTAGAGATCTGGGATTCTCACTGTATCATAAAGCCAAAACACATCTTTTTGTGGCAGCTTTGAGGTCCGGCCTTTTCTTCTCATGTGTACCAAGAAGTTCTGACAATGCTTGGATCCACTGTAGCCCTCCATACTCCGTACCACCCACAATCCAGTGGGAAAGTTAAGAGGCTGAACGGCACACTGAAGGGACAATTGACCAAAATGATGCAGACTTCAGCTCCATTGCCAGAGCTCCTACCCATTGTACTATACCACATTCGTACTACCCCCTATTGCAAAACATGACTTGTCCCCATATGAGATATTGTTTGGTACTAGGCCCCCAGTTGCAAATTTCCAGCCTCAGCAGTTATCAGAAGAAACTGACCGTGCTGTTCAATGTGTTATTCAGCTTAGTAAAAATCTTGCTAACACCCATGCTCTAGTTTCTTTTTCTCTTCCAGATTCAGCAGAAACAGACACCTGTCATAACCTGAAGCCTAGTGATTTGGTAGTCGTGAAAAGGCATTTCAGGAAGCATGGACTAGAACCCTTGTATGACGGTCCCTATCAAGTCCTCCTCATCAACCAACAAGCCAATAACAAATAAAGGGGCATAATGTTTTGGTTTTTCGCATTTTCCATATTATTGGTAGACGTTAAAAGTTAAAGTTAGAAGATATTCAAAGACTCATCAATACGATAAAGACAATGATCGTAATAAGGGCAGTTGGGGGTCAGACACCTTCTCCTTTCTTAATCCAGCCAATTGATTTAAGGGAATTGGGGGGGTTGGATAGCTGGGATCTTACAAAGCTTGTTGCATATTGCTGCCTGTATCCTTGTTGCATATGTGATACTAAAACTTGTTCTTTGGTGTATTTCTGTATATATTAGGAAATTCTGCACTAAGACATCTGATGATACCAAAGGTGTCACTGCCCCTGCTCTTCTCTGCACCGATCTCAAAAGGCTACCTTCAAAAGATCTCCACCACCGTCATCAAAAATTGTTATTTGTGAATTGCAGTATACAGGGGGGACGGGTGCGCCACAACAGCCATGACTGGTAACACGGCCTGTCATGTGAAGACCAGTAGCCCTCAAGCTGTTAGCTTGGGATAGCACCTGATGCTGCATATGTTTAAAAAAAAAATTATCTAGGGGGGATTGTGAAGGGTTAAAACTAAAATCAGAGCTGAAGTTTCTTTTTCTCCATTCTCTGAAGGTTTCGTTTCTCAATTTTTGTTGCTGTAAGATACATTTTTGAAATTAGGATGAAAAAGTTCAGGCTGTCATGAAGCCAGACTGTTCCCATCAGGTGCAAGATAAGGGAATCGGGGGTGTAGAACTCAAGAATATGCCATTATACTACTTTTTATGCTATTTGGATATGGACGTATATGCAGTTTCCGGTTTTCTTGCAATATTGGCTTATAAAGTGAAATGATGCTATTGGTAGTTGAGAACTTTGCATAATTAAGCAAAATATAATAAAAGTGACTAAAATAAAGGGGACTAGTGATCTGTCTTGTTCCTCCCGTACAGAGACCCCCCCGTCTGTGTGGTCATTCCCAGTTGCTAGCAACGCCCTGTGGATTAATTTGGAAATCACTTGCTCAACCGTGAAGGGTTAATTTAACCCTCTCCCTATCAGGAGCAAGGCGGATGGTCCCGGTGATATGTCCAGAGGTGAACCCGCTGTGCCTTGATAGTCATTGTCACCCCCAAGAATCTCCGTTTTTAGCTTGTCATACTCTTTCCTGCAAATTTAAGCCATAATACGCCTTCTGGGGTTCCCCGTCAAGTATGGCACCAGTACCTCTGCCCACTGCTCTGGTGGAAGTTTCAACCGCACATGAAGTAGCTTTTAGTAATTCCATTTTGGGGCATATATAACTTTTTGATTACATTTTTTGGGTGTTTTTTAATGCTTTTTTGGAAATTACAAGTGGTTGTTGGTTTGTCATGTTCTGAGACATACATTTTTTTTATTTTTCCGTCCACAGATGTTTGAAGAGTTTTGCGAGAAACTGTAGCTTTCACTACTGCCAGTTTGCTATTTTTGTGAGGCCGGATGAGTAAGATCCAAACAATTCTGGCAAGTTGTATTTCCTTACAGCATGCACCATATAGAATGGATGAGATACAAATATAATCTTTTACACAACCAGCTGTAGTATTTATTGGTAATATGTTGGTATATATACTACTTTATCACTTATTTATTCGAGGTGGGATAAACAAATGCCAATTCCGGCAGTTTTTTTTTTTCATAATCTTAATCATGTGGGATGAATAATGGTAGTATTCTAATATACAGTGGCTTACGAAATGATTCACCCCCTTGGCTTTTTACATTACAACCTGTGTTTAAATATTTTGTAGTCCGATTTGTGTGTGATGCCTTAGCACTAAATAGTCTAAGTTGGTGAAGTGAGAAAAATAGGCAAAAATTATTTTTTTGGGATAACATAACTAAAAATTGTCATGTACACGTGTAATCACCCCTTTTGTGATGAAGCCCCTAAAAATTTCTGGTGCAAGCAATTACCTTCCTAAGTCCCATGCTTCATGAAAGGAAGTCCATCTGTGTGCAATCTAAGTGTCACATGGTCTGTCAGTATATACACACCTTTTCTGAAATGCCACAGAGGCTGCAACACTATTAAGCAAGAGGCACCACTAAAGCGCCTAAAGCGTAACCGATTTTGTGACGCAACAGCAATATCGCTAGCGATCTCACTACATGTGACACTTACCTCCGACCGGCCCTCCCACTGGATATCGCTGATCGCGCGAGAACGTCCTGGCCCGTTTTCTCATCGCCGGCTTCCTGCTGGTGCCGACAAGCGACGCATGGATGTCGGCAGAAGACATCATCAGAGCTGCGTGACAGGTAAGTAACGACCGCTGCTGCATTGCTGGTGAGATCTGCCTGTTTGGCAGCTCACTAGCGACCATTTAGCGATGCACCAGCGATCCTGACCGGGTCATATCGTTGTCGGGATCGCTGGTGCATCACTAAATGTAACAGGACCTTTATCAACAACACAACGACAAAGAAGATCTCCAAACAAGTCAGGGACAAAGTTGTTGAGAAGTACAAGTCAGGGTTGGGTTAAAA
This sequence comes from Dendrobates tinctorius, assembly GCF_039654945.1. Taxonomy (NCBI): domain Eukaryota; kingdom Metazoa; phylum Chordata; class Amphibia; order Anura; family Dendrobatidae; genus Dendrobates; species Dendrobates tinctorius. The sequence goes on along the minus strand of NW_027361838.1, from coordinate 7,724,789 downwards.
AAAAAAAAAATCTCAATCTGTGATGATTCCTTGAAACATCAAATCCATTATCAAATGGAAAGAACATGGTACCACAACAAGCCTGAAAAGAGGGCCGCCAACCAAACTCTCAGCCCGTGGCAAGGTGGGCATTAATCAGAGAGGCTGTACAGAGACCAAAAGTTAGCCCTGAAGGAGCTGCAGAGTTCCCCAGCACAGACTGGATTATCTGTCCATACAACCACAATAAGCAGTACACTCCATAGAAATTGTTTTTATGACAGAGTAAACAGCGGGTAACTAAGTGACGCACGCGCTTGTTACCCGCGTCGTCGCTGGTGAGATCTGCCTGTTTGACAGCTCACCAGCGATCATGTAGCAACACACCAGCGATCCTGACCAGGTCATATCGTTGTCGGGATCGCTGGTGTGTCGTTTAGTGTAACGGGACACTTAGAGAAGACAGAAAGGATTCAGTAGAATCTAGAGAAGCTTGAACAATGGGCAGTGACTAATAGAATGGTATTTAACAGGGCGAAATTCAAGAGTCTATATCTGGGCAAGAAAAACGAAAATTACATCCATAGAATGAGAAAAGAACTAAGCAACAGCACATGTGAAAAAGACTTTGGTATTCCAATAGATCACAGATTGCACATGAGCCAACAGTGTGATGCAGTAGCAAAAAAGGCAGTTAGTTTTAGGATGTATTAAGAGAAGCATAGAGTATAGATCACGTGAAGTAATTATTCCTCTCTACTCCTCATTGGTCAGGCTTTATCTGGAATACTGTGTCCAATCCTGGGCACCATATTTTTAAAAAAAGACATTGAAAAACTGGAGCAAGTTCAGTGAAGAGCTACCAGGATAGTAAGCGGACTGCAAAGGATGTCCAAGGAACAGATATAGGATCTGGAAATGTTTAGCTTGCAAAAATAAGGCTAAGAGGAGACTTAATAGTTGTCTACAAATATGTGAGGGGATGTCAGTGTACAGCAGGGGTGGGCAATTAATTTTCCCCGAGGGGCCACATGGGAGACCATGACTGTTGTGGAGGGCCAAACTAATAGCTTGAAATTAATTGTACTCAATATTAATGGTATCACTTAATATTGAGCATAATTAAGTATGCTGACACCCCCCCACAGCCCCTTACATACAGCATGAGCCCCACACAGCCTCACCCATGTACAGCATGAGCCCCACCCATGTACGGCATATGAGCCCCACACAGCCTCACCCATGTACGGCATATGAGCCCCACACAGCCTCACCCATGTACGGCATGAGCCCCACACAGCCTCACCCATGTACGGCATGAGCCCGTTTCCCCATATACTGCATAAGGCCCCCACACAGCCTTCCTATAAACTGCATGAGCCCCAGTCTCTCCACATACTGAATGAGGCCCCAGACAGCCTCCCATGTACTGCATGAGGCCCCACACAGCCTCCCATATACTGCATGAGGCCCCACACAGCCTCCCCTTATATTGCATGACAGTATAAAGCCTTCCCATATGTAACGGGGTCTACCAAGCTGGAGTACCTCTTTCAGTACCACCCAGTGTTTGCGGAGGTCCGCTCTGCGTTGGCTGGAGTCTAAATGAATGACGCTGGCTGGAATTCCTTGGTTACATGGGCGCATATAAAAGATCACTGCTTCTCCATGTATTTCCAGTCAGACAACACTTTACTCACAGGACACAGAATATATCACACAGATACAGAGGGCAGGCCAATAGAAAAATGGCAGGCCAGACATGCATTACAAAAGCCGCAGGTGGCCGGAGCCTGCCGATGTTTACTGTGGGAATTACAAAGGTGGGGGGAGGGCGGACAAAAGGAGAATATCGTGTCCCCTCTGCCCAGGGGCGCAGCCTGTGAACTGATGCATTAGGGACATGCATCTCACATAGAACCTATTATACATACATATAACTGCACAACATATTCTGAGTGCTGAGTGGTTCTGTAGCACATAACACCACAGCCTCACCATGTGCAGCATGTCACCCCCATAGCCTCCCCGTGTGCAGCATGACACCCCCATAGAATCCCCATGTTCACTCCCATATTCAAAGGGAAAAAAAAAAACAACCCACATACTCACCTCGGTCCCGTTCCCAGGCGCCCTGCTTCTGCTTCCGTCTCCGATGCGCTGACTCTCCGGCGGTACACAGCTGACGCGATGACATGTCATTGTGTCAGCTGTTTCACATGGTGACTTGTGAAGGAAGTGGCCGGAGGCCCCTCCTCCACCAATGCTGACTGCGGCCCGCAGACCTCAGGTCTTCAGCCCCACGGCTGTCTCGGGCCGGACTGAAACAGCCTGAGTGCCGGCTGTAGCCCGCACTTCGCCCTGGTCTGGTGTAGAGGGATCATTCTTGTACTCATTTTCACATGGAAACACGAGAATCAATGGAATGAAACTGAAAAGGGTGAAGATGCAGAAAAAATATTAGATAAAAATTTTTTTGACAGTGAGGGTGATCAATGAGTGGTACAGGCTGCTACGAGAGGTCATGAGTTCTCCTGCAATGGAAGGCTTCAAACAGAGGCTGGACATACATCTGTCTGAGATGGATACTGAATCCTGCATTGATCAGGGGGTCAGACATGATGACCCTTGAGGTCTCTTCCAACTATAAACATACCGTATACGAAAAAACAGAGAAACCATCTAACTTGAAGGAGGGTGGAGCAGTTTTCTAGAGATATGCTCTGGTGTGTGTCAGGTCTCCAGTTGCAAGATCAGCCCAATGGCACCCCGTCATCTTGCTGCCGAGGTACTGACAAAGGGAACACTTTCCATGTGCCAGACTTTTCTATGTGCTGCTGTTACTACTCACAACAGCACATGAGGAGTTAGACTGCTAGTGAGACCACAGATCCCAGCAGTTACAGTAGGAGCTGTGCTCTGTACATAAGCTATACTGTGTGATCAGCTTGATGAACATATGCGTCCTGCAACACTAAAGGACGTGCTCATAACGGATATACTGTATATAGCGTTAAGTGGTCACCAAATAAAAAAATATTTTAAAGAAATAACTGGTTTGTAAATATCAAGTTTACTATAGAATTGCTTTATACACACACACCGCCAAGTAACATTGTTTAGTTAGGACAACTCACAACTGTGATAACAATAAGCGCTAAAGTATGAGAGGGGGGGGAATTAAGATTCTTCTGAAAACATCACACGGCCATTTCCATTCTAATGGTAGGATGAGGGTCGTAGCCTTCAAGCTGGAAATCTTCTGCTTTGAAGTCATTGATGTTTTCCACTGTCCGTAGGATTTTAAGTTTAGGGAATGGCTTAGGTTTCCTTTGAAGCTGAAATACAAAGAGATAACCTTGTCAACTTTTGTTAAAAAATACAGAATCTAAAATACAGTAAATCTTATGTAGAAGGAAAAAAAAAATAAAAAAAATTCAACTGCTTAAAGGGAAAATTCAAACATCAACTCTCTGGCCAAGATGTCACCTCTCTGCTGTCCAGAATCCCAGAGTGTCCATCAGCCATATCCCTCCTTCACCGCTCGCTTCCTAAAACTCAATGTAGACAAAACCGAACTCATAGTCTTTCCTCCATCTCACGTATCTTCCCTACCCAATCTATCTATTATGGCAAACGGCATCAGGCTCTCTCCCGCACCAGAAATCCGCTGCCTCGGAGTAACTCTCGACTCTGCCCTGTCCTTCAAAACGCACGCCCAAACTCTTGCCAACTCCTGTTGCCTCCAACTCAAAAATATATCCAGAATCCATCCCTTCCTCAGTCCTCAATCTGCTAAAACTCTTGTACGCGCCCTCATCATCTCCCGCCTTGACTACTGCAACACTCTCCTCTGTGGCCTCCCTTCTAACTATTGCACCACTCAAGTCTGTCCTTCGCAACTAATCCACCTCTTTCCTCGCTACTTCCCTGTTTCACCCCTCTGCAAATCCCTCCACTGGCTCCCAATTCCCCAATGAATCCAGTTCACACTACTAACATTGACCTACAAAGCCATCCACAACCTGTCCCCTCCCTATATCTCTGAACTAATCTCCCAATATCTTCCCTCACGTAATCTTCAATCCTCCCAAGACCTCCTATTCTCCTCCACACTTATTCGTTCCTCACACAACCGCCTCCAAGCTTTCTCCTGAATATCCCCCATCCTCTGGAATTCCACGCCTCAACACGTCCGATTATTCACCACCCTCGGATTCTTCAAACGGAACCTGAAAACCCATCTCTTCAGGAAAGCTTACAGCCTGCAATAACCATTCTGCCGCCTCACCACCACCAGAGCTGCTGCACCCTGACCTTCTGTCTCTTCCCCATTATCCCGTAGAATGCAAGTCCGCAAAGACAGGGTTTTCTCTCCTCTGTACCAGTCTGTCATTGTAAATTTGTTTACTGTAAACAATATCAATAACTTTGTATTTAACCCCTTCTCATGTACAGCACCATGGAATTAATGGTGCAATAATAAATAATATCAAGATTCAGAAGCGTTTCTATACAGAGTGCGGGAGATCCTCGGTGGATACATCTCGCCCTGATATTCCCAGGATTCTAGATTTCGTGCAGGTAGGATTCAACAGAGGTCTAGGAGCGAGTACCCTATGAGTACAAATTTCAGTGTTAAGCACAGGGCTGTGGAGTCGGAATAAGACAGACCGACTCCTAAAATATATAATAAATTGGGTACAGTAGTTCAATGCAGAATGTGCTGAATATTTTTTCATAGGAATTTGGGAAAGTTATGAAATGTCCTATAAATGGCTGTTCTATTCCTGATCTAAGGCTACATTCACAACAGCGTTTTTCCTGCATTTTTTGAGGATACTTTTTTAGCTGCAAAAGCAGATCAGCTTTTTAAAAAAAAGCATTACCTGAAAGGTTTTTGAGCGCATAGATAATGTTTTCAATAGCAAAAGCAGATTAGAAATCTGCTCTATCCATTTATCCATATCTGTCTATCCATATCTTATCTGTACCAAAAAGAATGAAAGCCGGATAGCACACAGACTAACACACTTTTTTTTTTTTTTTTTAGCACCAGTCAGGTACACCCATAGCTGCCCAAAAGGACGCCCAGGACAGGCATTGCTCGTCTTCAGTAACACATCAACATCAATTGATAGTTGGAATAAATAGACTGCATTCATCACATCTTCTTAAGGTGCAGGATTTTCAAGTGTAGGGGGCGTGCAGTATGAGGTTCTGCAGCAGCTGAGGTGTGCAGTATGAGGTTCTGCGGAACATTATGAGGCTCTGCCCCCCCCCTAGGTTTGATCCTGGCTACGCCCATGTTGTGTATGTAGCCTGAGGATCTAGGCTTTTTCTTAGCTGAGATAAGTCATAGTGTTAGATAGATAGAGAGCGATATATATATCTCTATCTCAAGTGTGTGTTTGTATGCATGTCTGGGATTGGCAGCCGCACCGTCGCAGCTACAGCCATAAAATTTGGTTCCATTCACACGTCTGGACCCCAAGAGTGTCCTAGGCTATGTTGTGAGGCGAAAATTTAACCCCGCGTGTTCCAATTCACCAAACAATTTTGCCCATATCTACATAATGGGGAAAAAGTGTGTATCAAGCCCCGCCCCTCATTATGATGTCAATGGTTGCCATGGCGACGCTGATGTCATAGGTTACAAGCCCTGCCGCTCATTATGATGTCATAATGGTTGACTATGGGATGGAGGATGTGTGATGGGTATATGGGCACTGGACTTGGGATGGAGGATATGTATGACGGGTAAATGGGCACGAGACTATGGGATGGAGGATATGTATGACGGGTATATGGGCACGAGACTATGGGATGGCGAATATGTATGATGGGCATATGGGCATGGGACTATGGGATGGAGGATGTGTGAAGGGTATATGGGCACGGGACTATGGGATGGAGGATAATTCTAATTTGCTATAACTAACCACAGTTAGTTACTATGCCCGGGTATCGCCGGGTTCTTCAGCTACTATATATATATATATATATATATATATATATATATATATATATATATATATATATATATATATATACACACATACACACACACACAGAATATACAGTATGTAATCGATATTACATAGTGCAATACATATTTACAATTTATTACAGTTTTGTGTTCTAAAGTTGTATTCCAGTAAATATATCATGTTCTATCTAAATATGTTGATTATTGTATCATTAAAATAATTAAAATGTCTGCACATTATACTACAATAAATTTCACTTAAATATAAGCAATATATGTGGGAATCGGAGTAAGGGAAATTGAGGAGTCGGAGTCGCAGGTTTGGCTTACCAACTCCACAGCCCTGGTTAAGCGTATTCTTTGATTCTCCCCTAGCAGCCTTCCCCTTGATAGCAAGGTTCTGCACGGCTAGTTGCCTCCCTTCTGAGAAATTCTATACTTGTGACATAACGTTTGTATAAAGAATGGTCAATAAATTCTATTGCATCCATACTGGTGTGGCACTTGAAAAAGACACAGAGGTGGAGATCGGAGAGTCCATTTAACCTCTTTGTTTCCTGTCCCAGCAAGGATAAGAAGGACGACCTCCATAGTCCTGTCAGGACGGATTCCTGGAAACACAACTATCGGTGGGTCTAATTATCGTTTTTCTGTTTTGTTTTTTTTTAAGGTAAAGCTAAGAGTTTATCCAGCATGAAGGAACAGCTCTTTGGTATTAACTCCTTTATGACATGTGAACTAAAATTTTGTCACAGGTCACTGTGAGCTGTGTGGAGCTGAGCTTGCTTCATACCCAGCAGATGGCAACTGTGTTACGCAGTCAGCATCTGTCTCTTAACAGCAGCAGCTGGTGTTAGCTCTGATCTCTGTAAACCATTTAAATGCCACTGCCAATCATGGACAGTGGCATGTAAATTGCCTGTTTACCAGTGTACATGTGCGCTGCTTTCTGCTGTCCCCACCCATCGAGGACTTCCTTGGCTGCTGCTGATTACCATGGTTACAGGTGTCTGCTGAAGGCTCCCGTGGCTACCATATTACTACTCCTATAAAGCTCAGCCAGAAATTGAGCTTCATCTGAGAACTGCAATGACTATATCATGCAATACAGTATATAATGTATAAGATTGTAAGTTCAAATATCTTGGGATTATAACAAGTAAAAAAAAGTTTGTTATGTATCTAACAGAAAAAAGGCATCAATAAAAAGTGCAGTAACAAGAGCATCAGGCTCACCGATGTAGAATGCAGTTCAGAACATGTACTACGTCTCTGCCTGGGAGCAGCAATTGAACATAATGATAAGTCCAGCTCCACCAGAAATCTTTTTATTTAATGTGAGCACAAGTTCCTGAAACACGTCATGTTACGGTATCAAAGGTTTTTTAAATTTATCCTTTTTGTACTCTCATTAAATAAGTGTTCGTGAAGCGTCACTTATCCTTCCTTATAATTAATGAAAAGTACAGCTAAGCATGCAAATACAAACCCTCAACAAGCTCCATAGATGGCAATATTTCTTAAATGGAATGTGTCGCGGTTTTTTATTATATCTGCAGCCATAGGCTCTGGTTTTATTATTTGCTGTTTAAGTGTTTTGAGCAAATACGGCTGCCACAACAGATTGCAGTTGGTGTCGACCGTATCTCCTACATTATGAACTGTGCACGCACCGGAGCTGTCCAGTTCACAGTTGTGTGGCTATTTCCCCCGAATGTGGTGGTGCTGTAAATGCCGTCAGAAACTGTTCGGCCACAGGTCAGGGCTGAGAAGGAAGGAGCGCTATTTAGCTTTTGAAGCTAAATAGATCTCCCACACTGCGCACAGTTCCCTGTAATTTGAGGACCTGGCTTGGATTTCTGGAGTCCAAGTTCCTTGGGAGCATCTCCCTTCCATTTGACCACCCCAGCCTAGTTGACTTGCATCGGTGGTGATTACTTCACAGGGAGAGAGAACCCAGGGGACTCCCATCTGGAGGTTTTCTGGAATGGTCCACCAGTGTAGAGATCTCTTTACTGAGGCAGAAAGGGGCATCACCATATCCAGGGACAGTTGGCGTTTGTCCCAAGTAGCCAGAATGGCCCCCTGGAGACCCCGTGAGTGGAACTTACTCCACTGAACACAGGGGATGCAGGAAGTCATTAGTCCCAGGATCCACGTTGCCTCCCTGATGGAACAACGGCTTCCTGAGAATTGACGATTCTGTCCCCTATTAAAGGTTTGCTTATCTACTGGTAAGAAAGATGTTCTTAGGTGAGAGTCTAGGAGAACCCGCAGGAACCTCTTTCTGGATTCTGGAGGGAGATATGACTACTTCCAGTTTATCACCCATCCCAGCTTTAGTAGCGTGTAGACTGAGGTCAGACAGTGCTCCATGGGTTCTTCCCTGGAGCTGGCTATGATAAGTCATCCAGGTAGGGGACTATGATAATATCTAGCTTCCTTAGGCGACCACTTCCGCCATTAGCTTGGTGAACAATATGGGCGCTGAGGCTACAAGGGAAGGCAACAGAACTGGTAGTGAAGGTCCATCCCCTGGACCTTTAGAGCGAACCTTAAGTACAGCTGGAAGGAAGCATGGAAGGGAATGGGATAGTACTCATTTTTTTTTAGGTCTAGGGCAGGGTTCCCCAACAGATCATGTTTTCAGGATTTCCTTAGTATTGCTCAGGTGATAATTGCTTCACCTGTGCAACACAAAGGAAATCTCAAAAACTTGATCTGTTGGTGGGCCTTGAGGACTGGAGTTGGGGAACCCTGGTCTAAGGTACATATCACCGCGTTTTTGTCTATCAGGGGGATTGTGGACCTGATGGACTCCATTTTGAATTTTTTGTACTTCACTCAGGTTTCAGGTTTATTATTGTGTGGCTCTCTCCCGAGAAGAGACTGAAATAGTGGCCTTTGCACCTTTCTCGGGCACCAGAACAATTGCTCCGATCTTTAGGACATCCTGAACATCCGACCACATGGGGGAAGCAGCAGACTGGAGACGGGAGCTTGTAATTATGAACCTCCCTGACGGGGTCTGCGTAAACTCTATTCTGTAACCTGAAGAGATTATCCCCTACACCCACTGATTTTCTGAGATCTCTTGCCAACTTTCCAAATACTGTCCTAACAGTCCACAAAGGAAAAAGTTTTTTGTCAGCTCACCAAACCGTAGCAAATGCGAAGTCTGGAGGAATGCAATCAATCCTGGGCGGTGCAGGGAACTTGGATTCCGGAAAATCTTGTAGGCACAATGCTTGGGAGATGTTCCAGCAACTTCGACCAAAGGATGGTTAAAATCAAAAGACTTTATTCCAAAAAAATGATTAAAAACAGAATAGATGCATAAAAAACATATGGTTCACCAATGTGACAGACGCTTACGCGTTTCGGACTAGAGGGTCCTTACTCATAGCTTAACATCTTACAAATAAGCATATACCTATATACACTTGCTGGCTGAAGTAAAGTGGGAGGGAAACAAAATGGGCGGAGGTCCACATCCTTTGGTCGAAGTTGCTGGAACATCTCCCAAGTATTGTCCTAACAGTCCCCCCACTCTCACGGCGTCATTTTCTTCCTGAACCGGAACTTGAACTGAAGATAGAGCCCTTACCTCTACCTCCTTTGGGGTAGGCTCCATCTGCCCGACTTACCCCTCCCTTTTAGCCCGACTTCCAGTTGGGGTCTACAAAAGGGCTGATACTTTCTTGGTTTATCCCCAGGGAACCCCTTTTTATCTGATGCCTTTTCCAGAATATCTAGAACTGGGACAAACACTATCACTCGAGAAGGGAATGGAACACAGCTTTCTTTTAGACTATGTATCCTCAGACCATGTTTTTAGCCAAATAGCTCGCCGGGCAGTATTAGACAAGGCTTTGTTCCTAGCTGCGAATCTAAAAGATTCTGCAGATGCATCAGCCATGAACCCAGTAGCTATCTTTAGGAGGGGGAAGGGATTTCAAGATAGCGTCCCAGGGTGGTTTTAGACTTTAGGTGTTCCTCCAAGTCATCGACCCATAGGTGCATGGACCGAGCAACCGAGGTTGCCGCGATGTTGGCTTGAATTTTGGTCACTAAAATCTCCCAGGTTCTCTTAAGGAGACCATCCGCCTTTCCAATCCATCGGCTGTTTAAGGTTAGATTAGTGCTCAAACAAGATTGAAGTCCTCTTCGCCACCTTGGCTATGGGCACATCGATTTTAGGGACGTCCTCCCAGGCTTTAATGTCCTCTGGTTCAAAGGGCATATGAAGCTTAAAGTCTCTGGGTATAACCAGCCTTTTTTCGGCATCTTCGCACTCATTCATGATCATCGAGCGGATGTGGTCGTTAACCGTGAAGACTTTCTTCCTCTGGGATCTTAAATCACCGAACATATCGTCCTGTATAGAGAGGCTTCTGAGTTTCCTCCACCTGCATAGTGCTCCTTACTGCCCGGAGTTCGTCCATGTCCTCAGGAGAAAATATATCTCTTCCCTCCCATTCCTCTGGCGGGTCGGCAAACATTTCCCCCTTCTTCCTAGTCAGATTAGCTTGAGTATACATCCTCCTGTGAGGTCAGCTTCATCTCCCTTGGCCTCTTTGCACGGGGACCACCCTGGGACTTTGGCTGAGAAGTGTGCGTCTGGATAAGCCCCGAGCTAGAAGCCTGGACCTCCACTCTGATAATGGACCTCATATCCAACAGCAGAGATGACTGCTCTTCCTTGATGACCGTTGAGATGCAAGGTTCGCATAGGTGTTTTTCCAAGGTGTCCGGCAGCTTAGTATTGCAGATAGCACATCTTGTACACTTCCCTACTGTATTGTCGTCCCTTTTAGGTGTTGCAGAGGCAGATGCTCCCCCCTAGAATACACAGAGAATATGCCATGTGTTTGTACAGTACAGACCAAAAGTTTGGACACACCGTCTCATTTAAAGAGTTTTATTTTCACAACTATGAAAATTGTAGATTCACTCTGAAGGCATCAAAAGTATGAATTAACACATGTGGAATTATACAATTAACAAAAAAGTGTGAAACAACTGAAAATGTGTTATATTTTAGGTTCTTCAAAGTAGCCACCTTTTGCTTTGATTACTGCTTTGCACACTCTTGGCATTCTCTTGATGAGATTCAAGAGGTAGTCACCGGAAGTCACCCTGTCAGGTTTAATAAGTGGGATTTCTTGCCTTATAAATGGGGTTGGGACCATCAGTTGTGTTGTGCAGAAGTCTGGTGGATACACAGCTGATAGTCCTACTGAATAGACTGTTAGAATTTGTATTATGGTAACAAAAAAGCAGCTAAGTAAAGAAAAACGAGTGGCCATCATTACTTTATGAAATGAAGGTTAGTCAGTCTGAAAATTTGGAACTTGGAAAGTGTCCCCAAGTGCAGTGGCAAAAACCATCAAGCGCTACAAAGAAACTGGCTCACATGAGGACAGCTCCAGGAAAGGAAGACCAAGAGTCACCTCTGCTGCAGAGAAGTTCATCCAAGTCACCAGCCTCAGAAATCGCATGTTAACAGCAGCTCAGATTAGAGACCAGGTCAATGCCACACAGAGTTCTAGCAGCAGACACATCTCTACAACAACTGTTAAGAGGAGACTTTGTGCAGCAGGCCTTCATGGTAAAATAGCTGCTAGGAAACCTCTGCTAAGGACAGGCAACAAGCAGAAGAGACTTGTTTGGGCTAAAGAACACAAAGAATGGACATTAGACCAGTGGAAATCTGTGCTTTGGTCTGATGAGTCCAAATTTGAGATCTTTGGTTCGAACCACCGCGTCTTTGTGCAAAGCAGAAAAGGTGAACGGATGGACTCTACATGCCTGGTTCCCACCGTGAAGCATGGAGGAGGTGTGATGATGTGGGGGTGCTTTGCTGGTGACATTGTTGGGGATTTATTCAAAACTGAAGACATACTGAACCAGCATGGCTACCACAGCATCTTGCAGCGGCATGCTATTCCATCCGGTTTGCGTTTAGTTGGACCATCATTTATTTTTCAACAGGACAATGACCCCAAACACACCTCCAGGCTGTGTAAGGGCTATTTGACCAAGGAGAGTGATGGGGTGCTACGCCAGATGACCAGGCCTCCACAGTCACCAGACCTGAACCCAATCGAGATGGTTTGGGGTGAGCTGGACCGCAGAGTGAAGGCAAAAGGGCCAACAAGTGCTAAGCATCTTTGGGAACGCCTTCAAGATTGTTGGAAGACCATTTCCAGTGACTACCTCTTGAAGCTCATCAAGAGAATGCCAAGAGTGTGCAAAGCAGTAATCAAAGCAAAAGGTGGCTACTTTGAAGAACCTAGAATATAAGAAATATTTTCAGTTGTTTCACACTTTTTTGTTAATTATATAATTCCACATGTGTTAATTCATAGATTTGATGCCTTCAGAGTGGATCTACAATTTTCATAGTGATGAAAATAAAGAAAACTCTTTGAATAAGTATGTGTTCAAACTTTTGGTCTGTACTGTATGTGTGGGATAAGGGACTGTTAGAGGGTATCTTACTAACCCTTCTACTCATGTGCTCCTAGCCTTGTTCAGAAGTAACCTCAGCTTTGGCAGATTCCTCCCATGTCCAAGCATACAGTAGGGCAGCCTACAGACATTTAGGACTCTATACGATACCCATCAGACGAGGCAATGCCAGGATCCTTGCCTCGTCCCGATACTTCCTGCTTTCCACCGTGGAAAGCATGCTGGCAGCGACTCGGAAGTGCTCTGCCCGGCCCGCAGAGATAACGTCATTGGAAGTGAGCCTAGAGGGAATTCAGCGAGCCGGAGGCAGACGCTGGAGCCAATAGCCTCCCGGCAGGATGATGTGGCTTCCGAGCAGCGCTCACCAGGTAGGCTGAGGAACCCCCCCCCATTGGAGGGTGTCGGCCACAGACCGCTTGACAGCGGGAACGGAGAGGCTGGGCCTCCCGATCCGAGCTGGGTCTGCCATGTACAACCAGGAGGGATACACCGAAGCTCTTCTCTTGTCGTTCCTATCCTCACTGGTACTTGGAAAAACACTGAGGGGGTGGAGATGGGAGGGTCCATTTAACCTCTCGTTTCCTGTCACAGCAAGGATAAGAAGGACGATCTCCATAGTGCTGTCAGGAAGGATGACCTGGAAAATAACGTTAGTGCTTGATATTTGTACTCAGATCAGTCAATTTTAATTTCCTTAAAATATGGAAAAATGTGCTGATAAAAATAAGAACACAATGATTATTACATTTTAGTTTCCAATTTTGGTAATTTACATACTTGTTTCTCCAATGGCTCAATATGATTAAGGTAAACATGAGCATCCCCCAAAGTCTGGATAAAGTCACCAACCTAAAAAGTGAAAAAAAAAAAAAATTATAATCTAGTCCGCTTTGTAAGCCTTGTTGGTTCATTTCAGTAGCTTCCAGTCCAGTAATAAATGAGGAAATACAACCTACAGAGCATAATAAAAGGTTTCCATGATGACTATTCATGAGGCAGGTAAGGTTTATAAGTCAGCAGGACATAATATGCAGTCTATTTTATGTGAGCACTAAGAAAACAGCTTGATAAAATAGTCGAAGAAGCATAAAATCTCTGTAATGGTTACAGAAGACCTCCAGGTGTGCATCCTGGTGTGGTTGTCTGATATGGAATACTTTTCATTTACAACTGATCACATCCATACGCAGGTCAAGTAAAACCTTTCACCTGAAAGTTAGGTGGCAAAGAATTACATTTCATATCCACTCTATAGGAAAGCATAAAAATAAGTAAATAAATGCTAGGGATGAACAAATCAATTTGGTGATCCATGTCCAGCCTGCACAACAGTAATCTGTGACTGCCAAAAGGGAGCACAGTCTTCTCCTACCTGCTGGCATCACTTCTGATTAATAGTCTAGGTGCGACGTCACACAACTGACAAGCCGCAGCGATGCTGCCACTCCAGAAACATATCAATTACAGACCTGTAATCAGGAATAAGTCAGAGCTGCTGCTGCTGCTCTGACTTCACCCGGATGTCAGATTTGTCCAAAGGAAGTTAGAGGAAAGTGGCTGCACACATGGCATAATATCATGTGAGTCCTGGGAGATCAGGAGCCAACATCACTAGAACAGATGCCTGCGCCACAAGTGATTATAGACCGTTATTATTTTGCATGGCGGAATATAACAGAGCAGTGTTGTTTCACTCTGTTCACCGTTTAAATCTGGCACCAGAGCTTTAAAAAAATAAAAAATAAATAAATAAATAAAAAACGTTGATCACCCAACACCTTTATAGATATTAGAATGATTTTTTTTTTTTAAAATACCTTGAGTCCTGTGACATGTGCAATCATGTAAGTCAATAAGGCATAACTGGCAATATTGAATGGTACTCCAAGGCCCATGTCTCCGGATCTCTGATACAGCTGGCAAGACAGCTCATTGTTAAGAACATAGAACTGGCAGAGCGCATGACAAGGAGGCAGTGCCATCATAGGAAGATCTGCAATAAAGAAAGTATTAACAGGCCATATGTAGGCATTGATCTACCAGATACAACTACAAAAGGACATGATAGTGCATAGTTGTTAGCACTGTTCTGCCATTTCCCCAAAACCTTGTCAATTCTCTTTTCGTGAATACATCAATCTACATTACTTTGCATTAAATTGGTATGGAGCAGGTGGCCAATGTAATATTTTAGGAAAGTCAGACTATACTTTCACAGCAGAGATGACAAACCTCAGAATGACAAGTGTTGCCTTTATGCTTGAAAGAGACACACACCATTACATATTGCTAATCTTGTATACACGGCCGGTTTGTTATGATGTAAAGGCAGAAGATATTTCTTTACGCACAGGATAATGCCAAAACTGAAAACCCTCTACTAAAGCAGGGGTCCCTAGCCTGATGCTCAGGAGCAACATGTGGCTCGCAGGCCCATGGTGTGTGGCTCCTGACTGTCTGAAAATTTGGAGTCACATCAGCTTTTAATGGATATTCTAAGCCACGCCATTGTAAATATACATGTACCTTTAGGATTCCAGCTACACATTATGATTCTCCGGTCATCCGGATTATTCTTGATTGTGTCTATCACATGCTGTAGCTGGTCCATGCCTTTTCCTGTGTAATCTACAGATAAGATGACAGAAATTGTCGTCTTACACTAATGGTAACCAAGTGTCGCAAAGAAATACACTAAAATCAGGGTTATTTTTCTCTTAACCTGTGTGAATGTCTTTGTACTCGGCCCCAAAGTGCCTCCACTGAAATCCATACACCGGTCCAAGGTCTCCTTCCTCCCGTGATACAAATCCTTGTTTATCTAAAAATTCCCTGGAACCGTTTGCATCCCAAATTTTCACGCCTTTTTTAGACAGCTCTTTTGCATTGGTAGAACCCTTAGAGGGGAAAAAAAAGGTTTAAAAAAGGTGAATACATATTTACAATAGGGCACTGAAGAAGCCCCCAAATATATGAGCTGACAGCCATTTAAACTAATCAGTTTGGGCACATTCAAATATTGTCTAACTTATAGTTGGTAATATATAAGGGTTACACATTACGATTCAAATTAGTGACAAACGGTTAAAGTCACATGACTGCCCCATGCCTGATAGGATCTGAAAGCGTTGCATTGGAGCAGCATGCATTGTGGTTATCAGAATGACACCAAGTATATTCACATGTGAAAAAATAAATCTGTTGCGTTACATGTGGAATTTAGCCTACGAGTTGCAAAGGAGTATAAAAAAAAAAAAAAAAAAAAAAAAAAAAAAATTTCAAAATCTGCATCATACCAGAATTTCAGTGCAGAAATACATCAGATTTGCTCAAATCACATTCACTTTGCTGATGTTATAATATTCTGAAGATTTTCTAACAACAAATAAGGACTGAAAATCAGCCGGAATAGCAGAATAACAGATAAAGTGCAGCATCTGGGGACAAAATACTGGAGATTGTAGGAATCAAGTCTTCAAAATCATGTACAACAGCACCATCTCCTGGCGATTACGGTACATTGCAGAGTTTCAATAACGGGAAGCAGGCAGCATGCATCAGGCACTGGCTGTAAAATCTCAGCTATGTATGTTTGACCTTGAAACACTGCTGTTTATCAGAAATAAAATGCGCTTTAAAAAGCCGCCATGGAGAGGAGAAATAGACAGAGACCTGTCACTCCAGGGCAGGGCGCCGGGAGAAGCTGCCAGGGACCTGCCTGTGCCGACTAGTCTCTAGCATAGCTCGGCCCCTTCCACTTGTACAGTATGCTCTGAAACGCTGCAGCCTGTGGATCAGCCGTCAGGTTCACTTTAAGGTCGGGGGGGGGGGGGGCTGGTCACACGTACGAGAAACAAGTGTGACCCTACCTAATAAAAAGTCAGGTCCCAGGTGAATACACAAGTAAGCCTCAATGCACATTAACAGGTTGATGGCTTTTGACATGCGAGCTTTCACACTGAAAATGTCATCATACTAGCAGCAATCTAATGCTCTGGTTTGTGGGGTCACATTTAACTATTTCAGTAACAGGGGCCCATGATTATCACTATGGTGTGTATCTACAGTATTTGCTACTGAGCATTGCCAGACTACATATACCAGACAGCACTCCTCCAGACGTCTGATTTTTTTCAATTGCAAAAGAAAAAAAAACATAATGGCCGCGTTTCAGTAGAGATTCAGTTTTTCCATCAGTGATTTTTGCATATGAAAAAAAAAAAAAAAATGTAAATCTTCTCCTGTTCAATGCAACATTAATCACAGATCACCAGCAGACTTGATGCCACCACTGATTTTCATGGACCCATAGACTTGTATGGGTAATTTTGATCCGGACTCCAATCAAAAATGGACGTCTTCAGACATGAGAATAACCCACAGATTATAATGGGTATGTGTTCTACCCGAAAAAAACATGGATTGAACATGCAAGTAAATACAAATGTCTAAACGATGCCTTAAGGTTCTTTCATATGTCAGTGTCTCCGGTACATGGGGTGACAGTTTTCACACATACCAGAGATATGGACACACGTTGACCCATTCAAGTGAATGGGTCTGTGCACATGTTAGTGTGTTTCCACTGACCGTGAGTCCGTGTAACCGACATGTAGACATGTCTGCTTTTACCAGCAGCACGGGCTGCAAGACGTCCCGCAAATGTGAACATTAGGATGTCATCCAAGTGACACGTACCTGAGAAGCAACGAGACTGTGAGCACTGTTCCTCGGCGTCGGGTGCTGAAGAGCGTTCTAATCATTCTCCCCTGATTGTCGGCAGAGCAGGTGACAATGATGAGAGTTATACTCAAGTGATAACAATGAAAGCAAGCAGCAGCTGATGGGACTATTACTCCCATCAGCCTACACCTGATGCCGCTAATAGTGACAGCATGAGCGGCTGATGGGAGCACTCATCACCCGCCGACTACGCTAAAAATAAATAAAAAAAAATCCGGTGTGGGTTCCCCTGTATTTTCTATAACCAGCCATGCAAAACTCACAGATGGGGGCTGCAATCCTCAGCTGTTCGCTTCAGCAAGGCTTGTTATCAAGAATAGAGGGGTCCCCACGTCAGTTTTTTAATTATTTAAATAATTTAAAAAATGGCATGGGGTCCCCCCTATTTTTGACAGCCAGCCTTGCTAAAGCTGACAGATGGGTACTGGTATTCTCTTGCTGCTAAGGGGCCATAGAAATTGACCCCCCCCCCCCTCCTTAAAAAAGCAGCCCACAGCTGCCCAGAAAAGGCACATCTATTAGATACGCCAATTCTGGCGCTTTGCCTGGCTCTTTCAACTTGCCCTGTAGCGGTGACAAGTGGGGTTCATAATTGTGGGGTTGATGTCACTTTTGTATTGTCAGGTGACATCAAGCCCACGGTTTAGTAAACGAGAGGCATCTATGAGACACTTATCCAATACCAATCCTATAGTTACATGGTAAATAAAGACACAGCCAGAATAAAGTCCTTAATTTGAAATAAAACAAAAACACACTTTTCATTCTTATTTAACCCCTTTCTGACCTTGGACGGACAATTCCATCCATGTGCCCTGGGACTTAATGCCCATGGACGGAATAGTACGTCATACGCGACCAGCCGCGCTCATGGGGGGAGCACGGCTGATCGCGGCCGGGTGTCAGCTGATTCTCACAGCTGACACCCGGCACTAAGTGCCAGGAGCGGTCACAGACCGCTGCCGGTACTTTAACCCCCTGCACACTGTGATCAAACATGATCGCAGCGTTCCGGGAGCCGGCAGAAGCTGACAGCCTCTCTGCCTTTGGATCAGAGACCCCGCGGCATGACGCAGGGTCTCGATAGCTCCCATGGTAACCCAATATTGTCATGACGACATCCGGGTTATCAGAGGTCAGAGACTTCCTGTCATGCGCAGTGCATGTCAGGAAGTCTCTGAGGTTAGAGACAAATCCCTGCAGCACTGACAGCTTATATGGCATGCAGATCTGCATGATATCTAACAATCAGCCTGCACAAAATGAGTGTCCCATAGTGGGACAGGGTGTAAAACATAGAATGAAATAAAAAAAAAAAAAAAATGTAAGTAATGTACAAATATTTAAAAAAAATTATAAAAAAAATAAATATTTATTATATCATTAACCCCTTTCTGACATACTATCCTGTCCATGTGCCCTGGGCCCGTATGCCCATGGACGGGATAGAATGTCACCGCGATCACAGGGGGAGCACAGCTGATTGCAGTCGGGTGTCAGCTGATTCTCACTGCTGACACCCGGCACTAAGTGCCAGGAGCGGTCACGGACAGCTACTGGCACTTTAACCCCCTGCACACTGCAATCAAACATGATCGCAGTGTTCCGGGAGCAGTCAGAGGGGCTGTCAGCTCTGACAGCATCTCTACCTTTGGATCAGAGACACCGTGGCATGATGCGGGGTCCCAATCGCTGCAATGGAGACCTGGAGTAGTCATGATGACATCCGTGTCTCCAGGCCTGAGAGACTTCCTGTCATGCGCAGTGCACGTCAGGAAGTCTCTGAGGTCAGTATGCACAGAAGCGGCAGATCTGACAGCCTCTATAGCATGCAGCTCTGCATGTTATAGAAGCGATCAGGCTGCACAAAATGAGTGTCCCATAGTGGGACAGGGTGTAAAAGTAAGAATGAAATTCAAAAATTTTTCAAAATAATTGTAAAATAGTTATTTATTCCATCAATAAATAAATATTTGAATAAAAAAAATCTAAACAATAAAAGTACACATTTAGTATCGCCGCGTCCATAACGACCCATCCTATAAAACTGTCCCACTAGTTAAACCCTTTAGTGAACACCAGTAAAAAAAAAAAACCCCAAGACAAGAAAAAACCAATGCTTTATCATCATACCGCCAAACAAAAAGTGGAATAACACGCGATCAAAAAGACGGTTATAAATAAACATGGTGCAGCTGAAAACGTCATGTTGTCCCGCAAAAAACAAGCCGCCATACAGCTCCATCACCAGAAAAATAAAAAAGTTATAGTTCTTAGAATAAAAGAATGCAAAAGTTATTATTTTTTCTATAAAAGTTTTTATTGTATAAAAGCGCTAAAACAAAAAAAAAAAAAAAGAAAAGATAAATGAGGTATCACTGTAATCGTACTGACCCGAAGAATAAAACTGCTTTATCAATTTTACCACACGCGGAACGGTGTAAACGCCCCCCAAAAAGAAATTAATGAATTGCTGGTTTTTGTTAATTTTTCCCCTCACAAAAATCGGAATAAAAAGCGATCAAAAAAAGTCATGTGCCCGAAAATGGTACCAATAAAAAAGTCAACTCGTCCCGCAAAAAACAAGACCTCACATGAGTCTGTGGGCCAAAATATGGAAAAATTATAGCTCTCGAAATGTGGTGATGCAAAAACTATTTTTACAATAAAAAGCGATGCAAAAACTATTTTTACAATAAAGAGCGTCTTTTAGTTTATGACAGCTGCCAAACAAAAACCCGCTATAAATAGTAAATCAAACCCACCTTTATCACCCCCTTAGTTAGGAAAAAAAATAAGTATTTATTTCCATTTTCCCATTAGGGTTGGGGCTAAAGTTTGAGTTAGGGTTATGGTTAGGGTTATAGTTACTGTTGGGATTAGGGTTGAAGTTAGAATTGGGGGGGTTTCCACTGTTTGGGCACATCTGGGGCTCTCCAAACGCAACATGCATCTGATCTCAATTCCAGTCAATTCTACGTTGAAAAAGTTAAACGGTGCTCCTTCCCTTCCGGTTTACCCCCACATATGGGGTATCAGCCTACTCAGAACAAATTGCACAACAACTTTTGGGGTCCAACTTCTCCTGTTACCCTTGGGAAAATAAAAAATTGGGGGCAAAAAGGTTTTTGTGAAAAAAAATAAGATTTTTTAGTTTTACAGCTCTACATTATAAACTTCTGTGTAGCACTTGATGGTTCAAAGTGCTCACCACACATCTAGATAAGTTCCTTAGGGGGTCTACTTTCCAAAATGGTGTCACTTGTAGGGAGTTTACACTGTTTAAGCTCATCAGGGGCTCTCCAAATGCGACATGGCGTCCGATCTCAATTCCAGCCAATTTTGCATTGAAAAAGTCAAACAGCGTTCCTTCCCTTTCGAGCTCTGCCGTGCGCCCAAACAGTGGTTTACCTTCGTATATGGGGTATCAGCGTACTCAGGACAAATTGTACAACTTTTGGGGCTCAATTTCTCCTGTTACCCTTGGTAAAATAAACAAATTGGATCTGAAGTAATATTTTTGTGAAAAAAAAAAAAAATGTTCATTTTTTTTTTAAACATTCCAAAAATTCCTGTGAAGCACCTGAAGAGTTAATACACTTCTTGAATGTGGTTTTGAGCACCTTCAGGTGTGCACTGTTTAGGATGGTGTCACTTTTGGATATTTTCTATCATATAGACTCCTCAAAGTGACTTCAAATGTGGTGTGGTTCCTAAAAAAAAATGGTGTTGTAAAAATGAGAAATCACTGGTCAACTTTTAACCCTTATAACTTCCTAACAAAAAAAAAATGTGGTTACAAAATTGAGCTGATGTAAAGTAGACATGTGGGAAATGTTATTTATATAGACATATTTCTCTATTTTTTTCAAAGTTGGAAAATTGTGAAATTTTCGCCAAATATCTGTTTTTTTTTTTCACAAATAAACGCAAGTGATATCAAAGAAATTTTACCACTATCATGAAGTACAATATGTCACAAGAAAACAATGTCAGAATTACATAATAAAAATTTGCCTGGTCATTAACCCCTTCATGACCCAACCTATTTTGACCTTAATGACCTGGCCATTTTTTGCAATTCTGACCAGTGTCCCTTTATGAGGTAATAACTGAGGAACGCTTCAACAGATCCTAGCGATTCTGAGATAGTTTTTTCGTGACATATTGGGCTTCATGTTAGTGGTAAATTTAGGTCGATAATTTTTGCGTTTATTTGTGAAAAACATGGACATTTGGTGAAAATTTCGCAATTTTCACATTTTGAATTTTTATTCTGTTAAACCAGAGAGTTATGTGACACAAAATAGTTAATAAATAACATTTCCCACATGTCTACTTTACATCAGCACAATTCTGGAAACAAAATTTTTTTTTGTTAGGAAGTTATAAGGGTTAAAAGTTTACAACAAAATTTACAAAACCTTTTTTTTTTTTTTAGGGACCACCTCACATTTGCAGTCATTTTGGAGGGGTCTATATGGCAGAAAATACCCATAAAAGTGACACCATTCTAAAAACTGCACCCCTCAAGGTATTCAAAACCACATTCAAGAAGTTAACCCTTCAGGTGCTTCACAGGAACTAAAGCAACGTGGAAGGAAAAAACGGACATTTTAATTTTTACAACAAAAATTTTCTCTTAGCATCAATTTTTTCATTTTCACATGGGCAACAGGATAAAATGGATCCTAAAATTTGTTGGGCAATTTCTCCTGAGTACATCAATACCTCATATGTGGTCATAAACCACTGTTTGGGCGCACGGCAGGGCTCAGAAGGGAAGGAGCGCCATTTGACTTTTTGAATTGAAAATATGCTTGAATATTTAGTGGTTGCCATGTCGCGTTTGGAGAGCCCCTGTGTGCCTAAACATTGGAGCTCCCCCACAAGTGACCCCATTTTGGAAACTAGACCCTTCCAAGGAATGCATCTAGGTGCATAGTGAGCCTTTTGAACCCCCAGGTGGAAAAGTACTTTTTTTTCCACAAAAAATTTCTTTTAGCCTCAGTTTTTTCATTTTCATATGGGCAACAGGATAAAATGGATCCTAAAATTTGTTGGGCAATTTCTCCTGAGTACATCAATACCAATACATTTCTCCTGAGTACATCAATACCAATACATCAATACCATCAATACATCAATACCAGTACATCAATACCAATATGTGGTCATAAACCACTGTTTGGGAGCACGGCAGGGCCCGGAAGGGAAAGAACGCCATTTGACTTTTTGAATGGAAAATTAGCTTCAATCGTTAGCGGACACCATGTCGCATTTGGAGAGCCCCTATGTGCCTAAACCTTGGAGCTCCCCCACAAGTGACCCCATTTTGGAAACTAGACCACCCAAGGAACTTATCTAGATGTGTAGTGCGCACTTTGAACCCCCAAGTGAGTCACAGAAATTTTGTAGCGAAGAGCAGTGAAAATAATTTTTTTCCCACAAAAATGATTTTTTAGCCCGCTATTTCTTATTTTCACAAGGCTAACAGAAGAAATTGGACCACAGAAGTTGTTGTGCAATTTGTCCTGAGTACACCGATACCCCATATGTGCGGGGGAACCACTGTTTGGGTGCATGGGATAGCTCAGAAGGGAAGGAGCGCCATTTTGGAATGCTGACTTGATGGAATGGTCTGTGGGCGTCATGTTACGTTTGCAGAGCCCCTGATGTTCCTAAACAGTGGAAACCCCCCACAAATGACCCCATTTTGGAAACTAGACCCCTTATGGAACTTATCTAGATGTGTAGTGAGCACTTTGAACCCCCAAGTGCTTCACAGAATTTTATAAACGCAGAGCCACAAAAATATAAAAAAAAAAAAAAAATCATTTTTTTCCTCAAAAATGATTTTTTAGCTCGCTATTTTTTGTTTTCCCAAGGGTAACAGGATAAATTGGACCCCAAAAGTTGTTGTCCAGTTTGTCCTGAGTACGCTGATACCCCATATGTGGTCATAAACCACTGTTTGGGCGCACGGCAGGGCTCAGAAGGGAAGGAGCGCCATTTGACTTTTTGAATGGAAAATTAGCTCCA
Organism: Dendrobates tinctorius; assembly: GCF_039654945.1. Taxonomy (NCBI): domain Eukaryota; kingdom Metazoa; phylum Chordata; class Amphibia; order Anura; family Dendrobatidae; genus Dendrobates; species Dendrobates tinctorius. The sequence continues at coordinate 7,701,562 of NW_027361838.1, read as the reverse complement.
ATCGTTAGCGGACACCATGTCGTGTTTGGGGCCCCTGTGTGCCTAAACTTTGGAGCTCCCCCACAAATTACCCCATTTTGGAAACTAGCCCCCTAAGGAACTTATCTAGATGCATAGTGAGCACTTTGAACCCCCAGATACTTCACAGAAGTTTATAACGCAGAGCCGTGAAAATAAAAATATTTTTTTTTCCTCAAAAAAATGATTTTTTAGCCCACTATTTCTTATTTTTACAATGGTAACAGGAGAAATTGGACCCCAAAAATTGTTGTCTAGTTTGCCCTGAGTACGCCGGTACCCCATATGTGGGGGCGGACCACTGTTTGGGCACATGTCGGGGATCAGAAGGGAAGTAGTGACATTTTGAAATGCCGACTTCATGGAATGGTCTGTGGGCGTCATGTTACGTTTGCAGAGCCCCTGATGTTCCTAAACAGTGGAAACCCCCCACAAGTGACCCCATTTTGGAAACTAGACCACCCAAGGAACTTATCTAGATGTGTGGAGAGCACTTTGAACACCCAAGTGCTTCACAGAAGTTTATAACGCAGAGCCGTAGAAATTAAAAATAATTTTTTTTTCCACAAAAATAGTTTTTTAGCCCCCAATTTTTTATTTTCCCAAGGGTAACAGGAGAAATTAGACCCTAAACTTGTGCAATGTTTACTGAGTACGCTGATACCCCATATGTGGGGGTAAACCACTGTTTGGGCACACATCGGGGCTCGGAATGGAGGGAGCACTGTTTGACTTTGTGAACGCAAAATTGGCTGGAATAAATGGTGGCGCCATGTCACGTTTGGAGACCCCGTGATGTGCCTAAGCAGTGGAAACCCCTCAATTCTAACTCCAACCCTATCCCCAACCCTAATCATAACCCTAACCACAACACACCCCTAACCCTAATCCCAACTCTACCTCAAGCCACAAGCCTAACCGTAATCCCAACCCCAACCCACCCCTAACCTTAACCCTAGTTAACCCCAACCCGAATTCCAACCCTAGCCCTAATTCCAACCCCAACCCTAATGGAAAAATAAAAATAATTTCTTTATTTTATTATATGTGCCTGCCTATGGGGGTGATAAACGGGGGGGTTTATTTACTATTTTTTTCATTTTGATCACTGCTACTGCAGCATCGGCCATGGCTGGATTGTAATATTTCATCAATTTTCATTGATGAAATATTACTATCGCTCTGATTGGCTGTTAAAAGTGAAACAGCAAATCAGAGCGATCGTAGCCATGTGGGGGCGAAGCCACGCCCCCTGTGGTGAAGTACAAAGCCCCCTGTATCTGCGGGTCAGATGCCCTTTCAGTGACCCCGACCCGCAGGGTCATGGGTCGGATTGATACCGACTTTCATGACGCATACGCTGTGTCACAGGTCGGGAAGGGGTTAACATGCAAACCACCCTTGGCGTAAAGGAGTTAAAAATAAACAGTTATACTCACCTAACCTCTATTCCACCGAAACCTTCATCTCCTGTAATGAAAAACTAAAGTAAACACACACAATATCCCTCATCTGTCCATCGTTCTGCCCCATGATGTAATTCATGTCTGGGGATAAATAGTTTTCGACCTGGACTGTGCCAAGATTTATTTCTAATAAGGACTTTATACTTGCTGTGGCTTTATTTATCATATAACGATAGGATTAGTAATGGATAGGTATCTTATAGACACCTCTCCATTACAAAGCCGTGGGCTTGATGTCACGTGACAATACAAAGGCAACATGAACCCCACAAATATGAACCTCACTTGCCATCGCTACAGGGCAAGTGAGAAGAGCCGGGCAAAGCACCAGAATTGGCATATCTAATAGATGTGCCTTTTCTGAGCGGCTGCGGGCAATATCCATGGCCCCGTACCAGCCAGAGAACACCAGCCTTCAGCTTTAGCAAGACTGGATGACAAAAATAAGGGGTACCCACATCATTTTTTTTTTTAAAATATTTATTTTAATAAAAAAAACAAAAAACACAACAGCATGGGGACCCCTAAATTTTTGATAACCAGCATAGCTGAGGGTTGCAGCCCCCAGATGTGAGTTTTGAGTGGCTGATTGTATATATATATATAAAAAAAAAAAAAAAAAAAAAAAAAAAGATTGTACACACACCTTTTTTAAATTTATTTATAGCGCGGGTGATGAATACTCCCATCAGCCGCCGCCTGCTGTCACTATTATTAGCGGCAGCAGGCTGATGGGAGTAATAGTCCTATCAGCTGCCCCATGCTGTCATTGTCATCACTTGAATACAACTCTCATTATTCTACCCTGGTCGCCGACAGAGCAGGGGAGAATTATGCGTGCGGTCTTCAGCACTCAGCGCCAGGGAACAGCGCTAATAGCACCGCTGCTTCCCTAGCGTCGGTGCATGTGGTACTGATGCAGCACACTGTTGCCACAAGTATTACACAAACAGATATCTGCGGTACCGGAAAAAAATGGAAGTGTGAAACTGGCCGTAACTTGGAGAAGGGTTTGGAAAAATCAAAGAGGTTCTCCAAATCTGCCCATTACCTTGATAAACCATAGCAGTTCCTCCAGCACTCCCTTCCAAAAGACACGCTTTGTCGTCAACAGAGGGAACTGGTCTAGAGGGAACAAAAAAATAAATAAAAAATTACACATCAAAATTCACATTGACAACTGATCAGTAAAAGTATATAATGATGACCAGACGTCTAGAGGCAATGACGTCCCTGAGCCAATGCCGCAGACAAAAATATTTCACTGGGTCCTTGAAGACAGAGCAGTTGTGTCTACAGCCCTGTCCGTCTTAAGTACATGTGTGGCGCCCGAGGCTCGGTCGCCACAGAGGTACTGCACCTTCTCCTAAGGTGTAGTGCCCCACCATCCAGGTAAGGTGGGAACTCCTTTCCATGCTCCAACACTCGCACCCCACACAACAGGGTAGTTCTGCACAACCACATTGTGGCTCAGTGCTTAGAGAGTAGCAGAGCACCTCTGGTGGTTCCCTGCTTGGAACACTGGATGTGCTGGGAGGTGGGTGGAGTTAAGATACATAAAAAGAGTGGGAAAGTATAGGATCACAGGTCAGTCTGACAGGAGGTCAGTGAGGAAGGAAGCCACTCGGGAGTGGGGATCCCTGGAAGAAGGGATGGAGGAAGGAGTGCTGCAGCTGCCTCAGTGATCTGAGCCAGCTGGCACGGGAAAGGAAAAGAAGGAGAAAGACGTAGAACTGAAACCTAAGCTTCCATAAGAGAGAGAAAGACAAGTACAGAACGAAGGAGTAGGAGAACAGAGAGGACGTGGGTAGGAAGAGGAACCCTGCCTATAGGTTCTCAGCGCAAGGCCGGGGCCCGGTCCCCGAGGTTGTATGGACACTTATGGTTCTGCAGCAGACACCGGTGGAGTAGTTGGCTGTAAATGCACTACTCCCATCTAAGACTTGGGGCACAACAGCAACTGATTAGAGAGCCGGGGCTCAGGAGAAGGGAGTCCCCGAAGCAGGCTACAGCTGTCTGCCATACGAGTAGAGTTCTTGGGAACATCTGACAGTAGGAACTCCAGAGTACCACGGTACTGGAGATCTTCACACATTAAGGCGCACTAGAGGAGTCGTTCAGGAAAGGTACATGTTGGCGGAGTGTTGGAGAGGGGCTTTCCATCTGGCCTGGAGGTTGGCTGAGTCTCTGACCCGGAGGACACAGCTCGGAGGTAGGCACCCTTGTGTACCGCAGACTGAGTAAAGCCTTGGAACTGCAAGCCTCGGTGTCCTCCATTCATTCTTGTGCCAACCCGCTCAGCACCGCTACATCTGGGTACCATCCTTTACACTGCCTGCGCCTTTCCACAACCATTGCAACTACACTGCCCTGGGACCTCAGCCCTGCCTGTGGAGGGCTATACCATCACTGCTGCACCATAACATCTGTCCCAGAGGATCTCTCTGAAGCGTCGGCTTAACACCTCCCATGCCGAGCACCACAGGTGGCGTCACAAACTATTACATTAACTACATTCCCCCATTACTTGGGCGCCCAGGGCCACGGTCACTACATTCCCCCATTACCTGGGCGCCCAGGGCCACGGTCCGGGTCACCGCTGCTGACACATCCCCCTGACACCGGCCCAGTACCGAGTACCCCGCGGCCCTGGGAGGGCGGCCCACATACCAGTCTCAGAAATTTAGCAGCAATGCACTGGATAGAAGAACAATCTATTGCCGAGTCCCCCACTCAAGGCTGTAACAGGTAATTGTGTCCCCCTATTCTTCCTGGCTGCAAGTGGCCAGTCATTCAAAGTCGCTGGCACTGAAGGTGGCAGAATGTTGTTCTCAACTATCTTTGTGTCACATACTTGAATAAAGGGGCAGGATATATGCAGGGTCTGGCAGCCAGGATAAAAGGGGCGACATGTCGCTGGGCCCCAGCAGTAAAATGCATACACAGATTGCACATTTTTATTTTTAGGGAGGAGTATATAATTTACAATAACTCAAAGTACATAGGCATAGAAAATGCCAAGACCTCACTTTTCATGCAGGAAAAAAAAAAAAGTTCTTACAATAATGCTAGCCACAGATTAACCAACAAATTGATGGTCAGTGGGGGTCCGACTGCTGCCACCTGCCCTGATTGTTAGAATAGTTAACTTTTAGAAGGGTACAATGGAGCTGTAGTGCACATGCTCGACATGTGCTCCATTCATTCTACAACCCGTCAAAAATTATGGAATCACTGGCCTTGGAGGATGTTCATTCAGTGGTTTAATTTTGTAGGAAAAAAGCAGATCACAGACATGGCACAAAACTAAAGTCATTTCAAATGGCAAATTTCTGGTTTTAAGAAACACTAAAAGAAATCAAGAACAAAAAAATGTGGTAGTCAGTAATGGTTACTTTTTTTAAACCAAGCATACGGGAAAAATTATGGAATCACTCAATTGAGGAAAAAATTATGGAATCATGAAAAACAAAAACACTCCAACACATCACTAGTATTTTGTTGCACCACCTCTGGCTTTTATAACAGCTTGCAACCTCTGAAGCATGGACTTAATGAGTGTCAAAGAGTACTCTTCATCAATCTGGCTCCAACTTTCTCTGATTGCTGTTGCCAGATCAGCTTTGCAGGTTGGAGCCATGTCATGGACCATTTTCTTCAACTTCCAAAGATTTTCGATTGGATTGAGATCCGGACTATTTGCAGGCCATGACGTTGACCTCATGTGTCTTTTTTCAAGGAATGTTTGCTGTGTCTAAAATCTGGACCAAATTTAAACAACTGAATGAACAACCTCCAAGGCCGGTGATTCCATAATTTTTGCCAAGGGTTGTAGATGGGTCTGTTGAGCACTTTGCTCAGCTTTTGCTGGCAGCCCCGTATAGAATAAATGGCACGGTGGTCAGGAATTTGACTTGTTGCTCCTTATTTGTAAGGGGAATAAAAGTTCACAATTCTGCCAAATCAGTGCTGGTCGTAGTAAAGGCACCCCCAACTGATCAACAAGTAATCACCTATCCTTTTACTGATCAACCCCTTTTACCCCAGGCAATTTTTGGCATTTGTTTCTTCCTCGCCTTCTTCCAAGAGCCATAACTTTTTCTAGCTATACTAGCTGAAGAGTCCGGCATTGCCTGGGCATAGTAACCAACTGTGGTTAGTTATAACAAATTATAATGATTATATTGCACATAAAAACCGTGCATCTAATCCTATCCTGTGTGATACTGACTGCTGAGCCGTGTATCTAATCCTATTCTGTGTGATACTAACTGCTGAGCCATGTATCTAATCCTATTCTGTGTGATACTGTCTGCTGAGCCGTGTATCTAATACTATTCTGTGTGATACTGTGTGCTGAGCTGCATATCTATTCCTATCCTGTGTGATACTGACTGCTGAGCTGTGTATCTAATCCTATCCTGTGTGATACTGGCCGCTGAGCTGTGTATCTACTCCTATCCTGTGTGATACTGGCCGCTGAGCTGTGTATCTACTCCTATCCTGTGTGATACTGGCCGCTGAGCTGTGTACCTACTCCTATCCTGTGTGATACTGACTGCTGACCTGTGTATCTAATCCTATCCTGTGTGATACAGTCTGCCGAGCTGTGTATCTAATCCTATCCTGTGTGATACTGCCTGCTGAGCCATGTTTCTCGTCGTCAGCTTCCTGTGGCGCCGACGAGCGACGCGTGGAGGCGGGCGGGAGGACGTCAGGATCACCTCGTCTGACAGGTAAGTGGCGACCCCCGACCGCTGCTATGTCGCTGGTGAGATCTGCCTGTGTGGCAGCTCACTAGCGACCACTTAGCGATGCACCAGCGATCCACATCGTTGTCGGGATCGCTGGTGCATCGCTAAGTGTGACAGTACCTTAATCCTCTCCTGTGTGATACTGGGCTCCCCGTGCAGTCTGTGTCAGAGGGTGGCCTGTGTTGGCACGGTAATAAATTGTGTTATTTCCAGCTTTACAGAAGGACGATAACACCATAGAAATGATAAGAATAATAGGCCTCAGTTACCACAACTGTCCACAAAGAAAACTGTTGCTGATTGCAACCAATCACAGCTCATTTTTCATCTTTTAAACAGCTCTGGGACAGCGTGGCGAGTTTTGAGCGACTTTTGTGTTACGACTTTTATGTGGCGAGGTTGGTGTATGTGTGGTGAAATGTGTGCTGAGGGTGGTATATGTGTTGAAGCACGTGGTAGTGTGTGGCGCATTTTGTGTGTGTTCATATCCCCATGTGTGGTGAGTATCCTATGTCAGGGCCCCACCTTAGCAACTGTACAGTATATACTCTTTGGCGCCATTGCTCTCATTCTTTAAGTCCCCCTTGTTCACATCTGGCAGCTGTCAATTTGCCTCCAACACTTTTCCTTTCACTTTTCCCCATTATGTAGATAGGGGAAAAATTGTTTGGTGAATTTGAACGCATGGGGTTAAAATTTCGCCACACAACATAGCCTATGACGCTCTCGGGGTCCAGACATGTGACTGTGCCAAATTTTGTGGCTGTAGCTGCGACGGTGCGGATGCCAATCCCGGACATACATACACACACACATTGAGCTTTATATATTAGATGAGGGCTTGTTTTTTGCGGGACGAGTTATGGACAGCAGCATAACACCCAAGGTTTTGTGTACTCACCGTAAAATCTCTTTCTCTTAGCCTTTAATTGGGGGACACAGAACCTTGGGTGTTATGCTGCTGTCCACTAGGAGGCGACACTATGCATAATCTGAAAAAGATTAACTTTGGCTCCTCCTCTGCAGTATACACCCCTGGACGGCGTCAGCCTTCTCCAGTTTTGTGCCAAAGCATGAGGAGGAACGTAACCAAATAACATAACCATGCCTGTAAGAAGGCTACTATGTACGAGCTCAAAGAACAATATGAGAACTCAACAGGAAACAACGGCCCGTAAGGGCAACAGGGTGGGAGCTGTGTCCCCCAATTAAAGGCTAAGAGAAAGAGATTTTACGGTGAGTACACAAAAATCTCCTTTACTCTGTCGCCTAATTGGGGGACACAGAACCTTGGGACATCCCAAAGCAGTCCCTGGGTGGGAAGCAGTGGACGAATATTGTGCTGACAGTCCCCTAGACTTGGGGTACTGCCGCCTGCAGAACCAGTCTACCCAGGCTCGCATCCGCTGAGGACTGGGTATGAACACTGTAGTGTTTCGTAAACGTGTGTAGGCTAGTCCAAGTGGCCGCCTTGCACACTTGTTGTGCCGAAGCCTGATGCCGAATGGCCCAGGAGGCCCCTACTGCCCGTGTAGAGTGTGCCGTGATACCGGCCGGAAGAGGGGAACTGTTAAGTCGGTAGGCCTCATGTATGGTGGACTTGATCCACCTGGCAAGGGTAGCCTTGGAAGCCGGCAACCCCTTGCGACTACCTTCCGGAAGAATGAAGAGGGAATCAGATTTCCGGAAAGGTGCAGTCCTGGACACGTAAATTCGCAATGCTCTGACGAGGTCAAGCGTATGCAGAGCCTTCTCCACTCTATGAACCGGAACCGGGCAAAGGGAAGGCAGTGAAATCTCTTCATTAAGGTGAAAGTTGGACACAACCTTCGGAAGGAAGGATGGTACCGTGCGGAGAACCACCTTGTCCTGGTGAAAGGCTAGGAAAGGCCGTCTGCAGGAAAGTGCTGACAATTCCGACACTCTGCGTAACGAGGTGATCGCCACTAGAAAAACCACTTTCTGAGACAGAATGGAGAGTGGAACTCCTCTAAGAGGTTCGAAGGGTGGAGCTTGCAATGCTGTCAGGACCAGATTGAGGTCCCACGTATCCAGCGGACGTTTGTAGGGAGGAACCAATCGGGAAACTCCCTGGATGAAAGTCCTTACTTGCGGTTTAATAGCAATGCGCTTTTGAAAAAGGACTGAAAGCGCCGACACCTGACTCTTAAGCGAACTTAAGGATAGCTTGGCATCTAGGCCCGATTGAAGAAAACCTAGTACCTTCGGGAGGGAATAAGGGAGTGGGACTTGTCCATGAGATTCGCACCAAGAAAAGAAAGCTCTCCAGGTACGATAATAGAGCTTGGCGGAGGCAGGCTTCCTTGCCCTGATCATAGTTGTAATGACTGCCGGTGAAAAACCTGCCTGGGTTAGAATCCAGGTTTCAAGGGCCATGCCGTCAAATTGAGAGCCCCTGAATTCTGGTGGAAGAACGGACCTTGAGACAGAAGGTCGTGACGGTCGGGTAGACACCAGGGGGCGTCTGCCGTAAGTTGGACGATGTCGGCGTACCAAGTACGTCTGGGCCAGTCTGGCGCGATGAGGATGGTCGGAACTCCTCTTGCTTGATCTTCCTCACGACCCTGGCGATTAGGGGGAGGGGTGGAAAAATGTACAGGAGTCGGAACTGGGACAGTCCTGGACCAGGGCATCCACTCCGAGCGACCGCGGGTCGTGTGTCCTGGCCATGAAATTGGGAACCTTGGTATTGAGATGGGATGCTATTAGGTCCACATCCGGGGTTCCCCAGCGTTGACAGATCTGGTAAAAAATCTCGGGATGGAGAGACCACTCCCCCGAGTCCATTCCTTGCCTGCTGAGGAAGTCGGCTTCCCAGTTTTCTACACCCGGAATGTGTACCGCAGAAAGTACCGACCTTGTGTCTTCCGCCCAGCGGAGGATATGAGCCACTTCTCTCATCGCCTGGGCGCTGCGGGTCCCGCCTTGGTGGTTCACGTATGCCACAGCCGTGGCATTGTCCGACTGTATCCGTATGTGCGAGGCTGCAAGCAAGTGATGAAAGGCTCTCAGTGCCAAGAGAATGGCCCTGATTTCCAGAACATTGATGGGCAATGTCACTTCCCTCGGTGACCACTTGCTCTGTGCCCTGTGATGTAGGTGCACCGCCCCCCAGCCTGTCAGGCTTGCATCGGTAGTCAGGATCTTCCATTGTCCTGAGAGGAATGGCTTCCCTCGTGTAAGCGAGGTTGGTTTGAGCCACCAATGCAGGGACCTCCTGGTTGATGACGTCAACCTGAACTCCCTGTCGAGGGAGAAGGGGTTCCTGTCCCAAGATCTGAGCATGGCTAGTTGAAGGACCCTGAGGTGAAACTGGGCAAATGGCACTGCCTCTATTGCTGCTGCCATCCGGCCGAGGACTCTCATGGCAAAACGGAGAGATCGAGGAGGACTGCGAAGGAGTGTGCGAACTCCCAGACGGATGGCCAGTGTCTTGTCCTTGGGAAGGAGCACCAGGCCCCTGGCGGTGTCGAATACCATTCCCAGGAATGTTAGAGTCCGAGTTGGGATGGTCGACGATTTCTGTAGGTTGACTAGCCATCCCAGGCGACTCAGAGTGTCTAGAGTGATTGAGACACTGACCTCGCAGTCTTTGAAAGTGGGAGACTTGACGAGGAGGTCGTCCAGGTACGGGACGACTAGGATGCCTCGTGAGTGCAGGACGTCCATGGTGGCCGCCATGACTTTGGTGAACGTTCTTGGAGCCGTGGCGAGTCCGAACGGAAGGGCGACAAACTGGTAGTGGTTTTGGTTGACCGCGAACCTGAGAAACCTTTGGTGGGCGGGAGCAATTGGTATGTGGAGATACGCATCCTGTATGTCTATGAAGGCGAGGTATTCTCCCTGCTCCATGGATGCAATGATGGACCGGAGGGACTCCATGCGGAAATGACGGACCCGTACGTAATTGTTGAGCTGTTTTAGGTCCAGTATGGGTCGGACGCCGCCTCCTTTCTTGGGGACTACGAACAAATTTGAGTAGAATCCTCGGAATCTCTCGTTCGCGGGAACCGGCACCACAACTCCTGATTGAAGGAGAGAGGAACCCGCTTGGTGGAAAACACGAGCCTTTTCTGGTGGTGTTGGAGGAACAGAAAGGAAGAACCGGTTCGGTGGAACGGAAGTGAACTCTATCTTGTATCCGGAAGACACTATTTCCCTGACCCACCTGTCTTCTGTAATAGGCAGCCAGACTTGCTGAAAGAGTAAAAGTCGGCCGCCTACTGGTGGGGTGTCTTCCGGAGGTCGCGAGTCATGATGAAGCGAAGTTCTGAGGTTTTCCTCCCTTGGGTTTCACTTGGCCTGCTTTCGACTGCCAAGCGCTGTCCGGTCGCTGCTGAGTCCGTGGGTTGTCTCTGCGTGGAGAACGGTTGTGGTTTTGCACTGGGCGCGAAACGGACCAGCCTGAGGAATTCCGAAAGGATCGGAATCGCGTCTGGTTTCTTCGTTTAAACGTGCGTTTCGGTTTTAGTTGAGGGAGAGAGGTACTCTTACCCCCAGTGGCATTGGCTATCATGGTGTCCAACTTTTCGCCGAAAAGTCTTCCAGTAAAATACGGAAGTCACGTGAGGGACTTCTTTGAGGCCGCATCCGCTTTCCATTCTCGCAGCCAGAGGATGCGTCGGATCGTGATGGCGTTTGATGCTATTCCCGCTACACCTCTGGCGGAATCCAGGGCTGCATGAATCATGTAGTCTGCTACCACTGCTATCTGGACCGCTTGGTCCGAGAGTTCAGGATTTGAAGCCTGAAGACCCTCCTGTAGTTTTTTGGCCCAAGCCAGGATGGCCTTGGATGCCCAAACTGAAGCAAATGCAGGGCCCAGAGAGGCGCCTGCCGCTTCGAAAATAGAACGAGCCATGCGTTCTACTTGCCTGTCTGCTGCGTCCCTGAGGGTTGAGCTATCCGGCAGAGAGAGTAAAGTCTAAGCTGCTAGCCTAGAAACCGGAGGGTCCACTTCAGGTGGATCTGTCCATTGTTTGGTGTCTTTCTGTGGGAAGGGGTACTTCGCTTCCAAATATTTGCGATTAGCGAATTTTTTGTCAGGCTGCGCAAACTGTTTGGTAAGTATTTTCTCAAACTCATCGTGATTAGGGAAGACCTTAGGTGGTTTTTGAACACTTTCGAAGCAAATCCTATGTTCTGGGACTTCCGGGGGCGACTCTGGAATTTTTAGCACCCGATGAATGGCAGAAATTATGTCCTCAACTAGTGCTGTATTGCTAGGGGGAGAAGGTACCACGGACCTGACCGTTTCATTATCTGAGTCGGAGTCACAGATGCCCTCCGAATCCTGTGCCTCGCTAAGGTGATCCCTGGAGGGCGACCTGGGGCGGGGGTCTTCTGTGGTGGGGGATCCCTGTGGTAAATTGCACTGTGTCTGTGGAAGGGGACTGCCCAGGAGACCTGGAATGACGCCGTCTCTCCCTAGAGGGGGACGACCTTGTGCTATAGTGCGACTTAGGTGATCGAGACCTGTGGGTCCGCTTACGTCTGTGAGAGTCGGAAGCAGCATGTTCCTGAGACAAGCTGTCCGTTTGCTGTGTACCGTCCATAGCCGGGGCCCGACTCTGCAGAGCTTGCAGTAATGTAGCAGTTAGGTTGTCTATGGACTGTGACATAGACTGAGACATCTGAGTTGCCCATTCCGGCGTGGCCTGTGACACTGAAGCGTCAGTAGGGACTCCCTGGGGTTCTGACCCAGAGTTCTGGATGCAGTCCCGGCAGTGCGGATACGTGCTGCCACTAGGGAGCGTGGCTTTGCAGGCTGTGCAGAATGCATAGAAACATTCCTGCCTGGTTCTCTTCCTTGAGCCCGGCATAGTGCACAGAGGCTGGCTATAAGGGATCGTACAGGGGTGGCTACGCAGAGGGAACCCACAGAAAGCCTTATAGGAAGTATAGATTCACAGCTGAGTAATGAGAACCCAGCTGTGAGCTTACCCCACCGGTGTGCCCCTAGGTCCAGCGCCGACAGATCCAAGTTCTGTGCCCCCCCGGAGACCGCTGTGTTGCTCCTCTCCTGGATCTCATCCAGAAAAAATGGCCACCGGGGCTCTGAGGAGAGGGAGGAGGGGGCGGAGAGCTGAAAAGGGCGCGCTGGGCTGTGTAAAAAAGCGCCCTTTCTGCCTCAATCTGCCCCTTCTATGACACTCCAGTGTGTCATTTTGGTCATCCGGGGAAAAGGCGGCGGCTTCAGCTAGGCCGAAGCCGCGGCCTAAATTAGAAGCCTGATGCCCAGGAGGGCTCCAGAGCGGCGCGGTAGTCCGGGGGGGGGATTTGTACCAGACCCCCCCAGAATAGTCGACTGGATAGCGGTGGGGGTAGCAGGGGTAGCGGTTTTTGTATGGGGTGCCCCTGAAGCGCTATGGAGCCGCTGCTGTTGCAGAGACAGGGACGCAGAAAAAACCCTGTCTCTGCTGTGCCATCCAGTCCGCACCCTCCCCCGGCCCCAACAGGATCCCTCAGCCAGCCTGGGGTCCCTGGAAGCTGCAAAATGCTGCCTGATCTCCGACCCTACCTGAGGCGTCTCAACCTAATACCCCCTGCGGGGGATTAGGGAGGGTGCGTCTGTCACCGTCAGGGGGTCTTCATCCTCGCCTCAACCTCAACCCAGACCCCTTAAAGGGGTTGGGGAAGGAGGGGGGTCTCGACCTCGAACCAGGACCCGAGGGACTGGGGAGGGAGCAACATGGGGAAAAAACCACCTCGACCTCAACCGGGTACCCCTAATAGGGGACCGAGGAGGGAGCCATGCCGGGAGTCTCGCTGGAGACCCACTTTTCTTCATCTGTATTTCCGTGAAAAAAAGGAAAAAACGGAAGAAAAAAGGTGTGCGTCCTTGCGACACTAAGCAAAAACTGGAGAAGGCTGACGCCGTCCAGGGGTGTATACTGCAGAGGAGGAGCCAAAGTTAATCTTTTTCAGATTATGCATAGTGTCGCCTCCTAGTGGACAGCAGCATAACACCCAAGGTTCTGTGTCCCCCAATTAGGCGACAGAGTAAAAGAGTTTTGCGCCCTGAGCTGGCATTTTCACTGACACCATTTTGGGGTAGCTTCTATGTTTTGAACGCGATTGGGGGTCAGCGACGCTTTGCCTTCACAACCAGAGGTCCGAGACCTTTTTGGTTGTTGCCGGCATATTACTAAGAGCGCCACCCGGTGGTCGGCGCTCATAACAATGCAGTGAATCTGCTACATATAGGCGATCTACACATATTTGGTATTGCTGCGTTCAGAATCGCCCGATCTATCAATAAAACAAAAGGATTAACCCGATTGCTAAACAGAATTGCGAGAAAAAAATTCAAAACGCCAGAATTCGTTTTTTTGGTAGCCACAACATTGCATTAAAATGCAATAACGGGCGATCAAAAGAACGTATTTACACAAAAGCGGCATCATTAAAAATGTCAGCCCGGCACACAAAAAATAAGCTTTCACCCGACCCCAGATCACAAAAAATGGAGCAAACTTTGGAATTTTTTTTCACCACTTAGATAAAAGAGAACCTAGACATGTTTGGTGTCTATGAACTCGTAATGACCTGGAGAATCATAATGGCAGGTCATTTTTAGCATTTAGTGACCCTAGCAAAAAAGCCAAACAAAAAAACAGCGTGGGATTGCACTTTGCTTTTGCAAATTTTTTTGAATTTTCTTCCCGTTTTCGAGTACCCGACATAGTAAAACCAATGGCATCGTTCAAAAGTACAACTCATCCTGCAAAAAATAAGCCCCCACATGGCCATACTGACAGAAAAATAAAAAAGTTATGGCACAAAAGCAGGGGAGCGAAAAAGGAAAAAAGCTCCAGTCATTAAGGGGTTAAATAGTCCCCTTAGGAGACATTAAGCTGCGATTGGACCTATACATTTGCAGTGCTGGAGCAGAACTCATGATCTCTTATGAACACCAGCCACAAGCTGGCATTCACAGAAATATTGTCATGCCCGGGAAGGAGGGTCATCAGCAGACCTCCAGCTGTCATAACAACCCATCGGCACCCCACAATCACATGACACAGGCGCCGATGGGTGGGATGAATGAAACACTTCCGACCAGCACGTGTTATTTTTGATGTCAGTGAATAATGAGATTTAACTGGTTAACAGCCACAGGCAGCGCACTGCTTCACCTTTGACTGTTAAAGAAAGGAACATGACAGATTAAAATCAGTCATAATGTGCGCAGAAAGAGCCTGCATCAAAGGAAGGGACACAACATTTAGTGTAAATATACGTCATGAAGGGGTTAAAGCCCCCAAGCACAAGATAGCCATCAGCAATACAATTGTTTGGCTGAATGCACACTTCTGACTCCCACATACACAGGAATGCTCAGTGTGTTCTTCTGTTGTACATATTGGGATAGGATCTTGGAGATGGGAATATCCCTTTAGGGTATGTGCACACGCTGCGGATTCTACTGCGGATCCGCAGCGGATTTGGCCCTGCGGATCCGCAGCAGTTTCTGCTGCGTTGTACAGTACCTTTATTTGCTATGGGAAAACTGCAGTGCACATGCTGCGGATTTTTCCACGCGGATTTGCTGCGGTTTCAAGTCCGCAGCATGTCACTTCTTTGTGCGGAGCCCGCAGCGGTTTTACACCTGCTCCATTGTACAGGTGTCAAACCGCAGGCTAATCCGCAGATAAAACGCAGGTCTTTTGACCTGCGAATTTTGCCAAATCTGCGCGGAAAAATCCGCAGCACAATCCGCAACAAGTGCACGTACCCTTAATTAATGAATTTCTCAGATCTGCAGACTTGTATGGGTAAGGCTAGTTTCACATTTGCGTTTAAGGTCGCAGCGGCGGCCTGCGCACGGACGCCGCTAAGCCCCGCCCCCTGCAGTGCCTCCGCCAGTAGCTCCGCCTACGGGCGCATGACGCTGCACGCATCCCCTATCTTTAGCACTGGGGACGCAGGCCGTGCGCAGGTATGCGTTTGGCGGCGCATGCGTCCTTTTGACGCTGCGCCGACCAGCGCCAAACACAACCTGTTGCAATTCTCTGTCAATCCCTTCACTGGCTCCCCATTACCCAGAGACTCCAGTTCAAAACCCTAGCCATGACATACAAAACCATCCCCAACCTGTCTCCTCCATACATCTGTGACCTCATCTCCCGGTACCTACCACCACACAACCTCCGATCCTCACAAGATCTCCTTCTCTACTCTTCCCACAATCGCATACAAGATTTCTCCTGCGCATCCCCCCCCACTCTGGAACTATCTACCCCAACATATCAGACTCTTGCCTACTGTGGAAACCTTCAAAATGAATCTAAGGACTGACCTCTTCTGACAAGCCTACAACTTGCAGTAACCACTGAGCCACCAAATCGCTGCATGACCAGCTCTACCCTCGCCTACTGTATCCTCACCCATCCCTTGTAGATTGTGAGCCCTCGCAGGCAGGGTCCTCTCTCCTCCTGTACCAGTCGTGACTTGTATTATTTAATATTACTGTACTTGTTTTTATTATACAAAACATACCTTCACACAAAGAGGAAGGGAAAGGAGTGTATATTTCAAGATTCATTTTATTAAACATGTAACTATAAATAAATAAAAGGATGCCTCATATCAAGCAGAGACTTGGCAACACAAAACTGCCTCAGGTTGTAAAAAAAAGGTTACCACACTGGAATAGAGATAAACCTAAATGGTTCTATATACCGGTAATCATATATTTGAAAAAAGGCACTAAAATATTTAATATATTGAATAAATAAATGGCAGTATGCATTACTTGTATGCTTTTCATCCATTATGCGTGCTAGACAAATAAAAATAGGGAGACAAAAAAGGTGTAAAATCAATCAGAATATAAATTTTTCTCCAAGTGGATGCATAGAGTGTCTCAGTGCTTGTAAGCTACATAGAAATCTAAACTAGCAGCAAGAAAAAGCAACCACATGGCAAAAGTGCATATAAATCATTTTAACTTATTATTGAGGCAGAGGATTGCCGTGTCTATCACCCCAATGCGCGTTTCACCGATTCTTCTTCTGGGGGCGTGTGACAAGTTGTTTTGTGTTGCCAAGTCTCTGCTTGATATAATGAGGCATCCTTTTACTTATTTATACTTACATGTTTAATAAAACCTGTCACCCGTCAGTCACCCTGTGACTGACTGGGGGCCGCACCAGCCCTGTGACTGACTCACAGACTGGGGGCCGCACCAGCCCTGTGACTCACAGACTGGGGGCCGCACCAGCCCTGTGACTCACAGACTGGGGGCCGCACCAGCCCTGTGACTCACAGACTGGGGGCCGCACCAGCCCTGTGACTCACAGACTGGGGGCCGCACCAGCCCTGTGACTCACAGACTGGGGGCCGCACCAGCCCTGTGACTCACAGACTGGGGGCCGCACCAGCCCTGTGACTCACAGACTGGGGGCCGCACCAGCCCTGTGACTGGCGGGGTTATCCCTAATTACCAGTACAAGGTTTCTGCAGCCTCCACTGGTGTGTACAGTACAGAGTCTCCATCATTAGCCCCACACTCACCCCGCAGGCTGTACCGAGCCTGCATACCGAACACGGACATGGTCCCGGTACCAGTTCGGTCCTCTTTGCGGTAGCCCCGTTGAAGGATGTGCCGGATCTGCTCCAGGTACTGCAGCTCGTCATGGGGCTCCTGGTGCTGGCCGCTATTCACTCCCTGCAAGACAGTGCCCTCAGCTAAGCCGCTCACTCTTCCTCCTCCTGCCGCCAGGTGTGGACACTTACCTGCTCCTGAGCGCTGGGTCCCGTCACCTCCTCGGCCACCGGCATCTTGTGTAGGACGAGACAAGATCTCCTGCTCACGGCGGAAAAAGCGGGAATTTCTCCCGCTCATTTTTTTTGCGCCTTCTGGAAGTTCTGGTGTCACTGTCTCCTCCCCCGTCTCCTGTCCTCTAGAGCTCCTTGTGTACACGCGGGGTCCACACTGATACACACGTGAATACACAGAGTATACACAATGCGTGGCCACTGCCGCCCGGTATGTATATGCTACTGTGAATATATGTGTGCAGACTAGGTGACAGTGGTGTGCTTACACGCACACATATATACATACTGGATGGAGGCCCGATGCTATCGCATGGGGAGGGCGGTAATGTGATGATGGGGGCAGGCTATCTAGCGTTGAGAATTCCCCCCCCCACATATGCTCAACCACCTAGTATCCACTCTTGTGGTACCGCGCAAGAGGCTGCGTATGGCGTATACAGAGTGTGTGTGGTGCGTACGGCGTATACAGAGTGTGTGTGGTGTGTATGGCGTATACAGTGTGTATGTTCTGCGTACGGAGTATACAGTGTGTGTGGTGTATACAGTGTGTATGTTCTGTGTACAGTATACAGTGTGTATGTTCTGCGTACGGAGTATACAGTGTGTGTGGTGTATACAGTGTGTATGTTCTGTGTACAGTATACAGTGTGTATGTTCTGCGTACGGTGTATACAGTGTGTTTGTGTGTGGTGTGTACGGCTTATACAATGTGTGTGTGTGGTGTGCATAGCTCCCAACCGTCCCGAATTCTGCGGAACAGTACCGTTTTTGTCCTGCCTGGGACTCTATTTTTCCCCCGCACTGTAGGGAGATAAGCCACACGCACCTCATCCTCGCCTTCTCAAGAGACCCACCGCAGCCCCTCACAGCCTGCAATGACGTCGCCAGGCTGTTCTCTTCTGTGCGCACAGGACCTGTGATGAGGTCAGGGGAGGGGTCAGGGGGTCACATGATCAGGGGCCTCGGTGTATGCAGGACTCTACTGTGCTGGCCGTTATTGTGCTGGATGAGGGAAGTTTATTTGTGGCATCAGGAGGGGTTTACAGTGTGGATGTAGCAGAGCCGAGTGTGCGCGAGGTGTACGAAGCGGAGCTGTGTGTGTACGAGGTGTACAGAGCGGAGCCGTGTGTGTGCGAGCTGTAAAAAGTGGAGCCGTGTGTGTATGAGGTGTAAAAAGCGGAGCTGTGTGTGTACAAAGTGTACGGAACAGAACCGTGTGTTTACGGAGCGTAGCAGAGCCGTGTGTGTATGGGGTGTACGGAGCGTAAGAAACAGAGCCTTGTGTGTATGAAGTGTACGGAGCTGAGCCATGTGTGTACGGGGTGGAGCCGCATGTGTACAAGGTGTACGGAGCGGAACCTCGTGTGTACGAGGTTTATGGAGTGGAGCCATGTGTGTACTGAGTGGAGCCGTGTGTGCGTGAGGTGTAAGGAGCAGAGCCGTGTGTGGAGCCATGTGTGTACAAGGTGTATGGTGGGGAGCATTCATACCTCCCAACCGTCCCAGATCCAGCGGGACAGTCCCGCTTTTGAGAGTCTGCCCCACTGGGAGCTTACTTTTCCCACAGACACAGGAGTACACAGCGGAGCCCCGAGGAGCACTTTAGAATTCGCACGTGACGTTCCACCGGAAGTGACATGCTAGAAGCTGACTGGAAATGAGGTAATTTTGGGAGGAGATTGTGACGGAACCATGGAGGCACTTCAGGGAATGCTTCAGATCCATCACCGTGTCATCCTCCGACAGCAGGATCTTCTTGGAATTGGGGATGCCGGCCATGTGAGCGGATCATGATATGTCCTGCACCAGGAGGCTCAGGTGGGCATTATAATGGGAGCAGGGCTGCTATAGTATCTTTACTTCTTTCTCTCATTTCTTTTGCTCTGTTCTTTCCCCTCTTTGTTTCTCTAATCTTTCTCTCTATTCTTTCCCCCTGTTCTTTCTTTCCTCTCTCTGTTCTTTATTTCTTTCCCCTCTTTCTTTCCCTTTCCCCTCTTTTTTTTTCTCTCTCTCTGTTCTTTTTTTCTGTCCACTCTGTTTCTCTCTGTTCTCTCCCCTCTTTCTCTCTCTATGTTCTTTCTTTCTGTTAGGCGTCGGGTTCCTGCAGCTGCACAGCGGGAATCAAGAGCCTTGTATCCAGTGGTCTCCCATTCTCCACCGACCGCTCAGGAGCCTGCACAGACCAGCTCTGTAGGACTGGTTGTTGCTGCCACCTCTGGGTCAGCAATAGCAGCGCAGGCTGTCCTGCAGCAAGCCACTCCAGAGGCTAAGTCCTCTCGTCCCGCTACTGGGCATGCTCACGAGACGATCTTCCATTGGAGATCAGGAGTCATGTGCTCAGGTCCTTCTCCTGATCTGATTGGTCCAGCTCAGAGATCTGGAAGGTCCCGGCAGCGCACGGCTATAAAAGGCCCGCATGGCCGCTCGGCTATGCGCTAGTATAGACTCTTCTTGCTAGATGTGTGAATGGTGATGGATGTATGATTCTGGTGACTGACTTATTAAGATTTCCCTCCCTCTGATATTACGCATGTGGATAGGAAACTATAGAAAGAGTCAGCGCCAGTCAGTGGCAAACCTTAGGCCACTGCACACCGCACCTCTACACTAGTGTCCAGTGGTGTCATGTCTCTCATGGCTCTTTTGCATAGCGGCTGTGTCTGCCGCCCTGCTGCATTGAGCAGCACTTACCGGCGTCTGCAGTAGTGACGCCGCACGCACAGTAGGTCTAGACGGACACCGTTCCCTGTCTTGGACCCTGTCCTGTGACCTGATACCGTGCGTGTAATTACGCTGAGACCTGTGAGTCTAACAGGCTCTGTGTTTATGTTTATGTTACAGCGCCTCTGTGAGTTAACAGAGTCCGATCTGCACACATCGGGTGACGTTGAACCCGTGCGCATCATACCGCCATATAACGCGTCTGCCATTGTCTAGCAGCGGTTTTAACACCTACTGCACGGTGGACCCCGGGTAGCGAACGCGCTTTCTATCATTTAATATTTAGTACGTTCCGCCGTCCCTAACACTTTCTTTCTCTCTCTCTGTTCTTTCTTTCTTTCCCCTCTTTCTTTCTCCCTGTTCTTTCTTTCGCTCTGTTCTTTCTCTTTCTTTCCCCTTTTTCTTTCTCTCTCGCTAATCTTTCTTTCTCTCTAATATTTCTCTCTATGTTATTTTTTTCTCTCTATGTTCTTCCTTTCTTTCTCTGTTCTCTTTCTTTCCACTCTTTCTTTCTGTTTTCTTTCTCTCTCTGTTCTTTCTTTCTCTCTCCTTTCTTTCCCATCATTCATTTTCTATCCCTCCTTTCTTTATTTCTCTCTCTGCTCTTTATTTCCCCTCTTTCTGTCTTTCTCTCTCTGTTCTTTCTTTCCCCTCTTTCTTTCTCTCTCCCTCTGTTCTTTCTTTCTTTCCCCTCTTTCTATCTCTCTGTTCTTTTTTTCTGTCCCCTCTTTCTTTCTGTTTCTTTCTCTCTGTTCTTTCCCCTCTATCTTTCTTTCTCTGTTCTTTCTTTCTTTCCCCTCTTTCTTTCTTTGTTTCTCGTTCTGTTCTTTCTTTCCCCTTTCTTTCTCTCTCCCTATGTTTTCTTTATTTCTGTCCTCTCTTTCTTTTTCTCTCTGTTCTTTCTTTCCCCTTTCTTTCTCTCTCTCTCTGTTCTTTCTTTCCCCTCTTTCTTTCTCTGTTTTCTTGCTTGTTTCTCTTTCTTTCTTTTTCTCTCTGTTCTTTCTTTCTCTCTGTTTTTTTTCTTTCTCTCAGTTCTTTCTTTCTCTCTGTACTTGCTTTCCCCTCTTTATTTCTCTCTGTTCTTTCTTCCCCTCTTTCTTTGTTTCTTTCTTAGTTTCTTTCTTTCCCCTCTTTCTTTCGCTCTGTTCTTTCTTTCGCTCTGTTCTTTCTTTCCCCTCTTTCTCTAATCTTTCTTTCTCTGTTCTTTCTCTCTCTGTGTTCTTCCTTTCTCTCGCTCTGTTCTTTCTTTCTCTTTCTACTCTATTTCATTCCCCTCTTTCTTTCTCTGTGTTCTTTCTTTCCTCTCTTTCTCTCTCTCTGTTCTTTCTTTCTCTTTCCCATCTTTCTCTTTGTTCTTTCATTCCCCTCTTTATTTCGTTCTCTCTTTATCTCTCTGTTCCTTATTTCTTTCCCCTCTTTCTTTCTCTCTCCCTCTCTGTTCTTTCTTTCCCCTCTCTTTTTTTTCTCTCTCACTGTTTTTTCCTGTCCACTTTTTCTCTCTGTTCTTTCTTTCCCCTCTTTCTTTCTCTCTCTGATCTTTCTTTCTTGCTCTCTTTCTTTCTTTTTCTCTCTGTTCTTTCATTTTCTCTCTGTTTTTTTCTGTTCTTTCTCTCTGTTTTTCTCTCTGTTATTTCTTTCCCCTTTTTCTTTCTTTCTCTCTGTTCTTTCTTTCCCCTCTTTCTTTCTCTGTTTTCTTTCTTGTTTCTTTCTTTTTCTCTCTGTTCTTTCTTTCTCTCTGTTTTTTATTTATTTCAGTTCTTTCTCTCTGTTCTTTCTTCCCCTCTTTCTTTGTTTCTTTCTCTCTCTGTTTTTCTTTCTTTCTCTCTGTTCTTTCTTTCCCCTCTTTCTCTGTTCTTTCGCTCTGTTCTTTCTTTCCCCTCTTTCTCTAATCTTTCTTTATCTCTCTGTTCTTTCTCTCTCTGTGTTCTTCCTTTCGCTCTCTGTTCTTTCTTTCTCTTTCTGTTCTATTTCTTTCCCCTCTTTCCTCTCTTTCTCGCTCTCTCTGTTCTCTCTCTTTCTTTCCCATCTTTCTTTCTCTCTGTTCTTTCTTTCTCTGTTCTTTCGTTCCCCTCTTTCTTTTGTTCTCTCTTTATCTCTCTGTTCTTTTTCTTTCCCCTATTTCTTTCTTTCCCCTCTTTTGTTCTTTCGTTCTCTCTTTATCTCTCTGTTCTTTTTCTTTCCCCTATTTCTTTCTCTCTCCCTCTCTGTTCTTTCTTTCCCCTCTTTTGTTCTTTCTTTATCTCGCTGTTTATTTCTTTCCCCTCTTTCTTTCTTTCTCCCTCTCTGTTCTTTCTTTCCCCTCTTTCTTTTTTTTCTCTCTCACTATCCTTTTTTCTGTCCACTCTTTCTCTCTGTTCGTTCCCCTCTTTCTTTCGCTCTCTGTTCTTTCTTTCTTGCTCTCTGTTCTTTCTCTCCCTTCTTTCACTTTCTTTCTCTTTCTTTTTCTCTGTTCTTTCTCTCTCTCTGTTCTTTCTTTCCCATCTTTCTTTCTGTTTCTTTCTTCTCTTTCTTTCTCTCTGTTCTTTCTTTCTTTTTCTCTGTTATTTATTTCCCATCTTTCTCTCTATCTCTCTGTTCTTTCCCCTCTTTCTTTCTCTCTGTTCTTTCTTTCTCTCTCCCTATCTGTTCTTTCTTTCTTTCCCCTCTTTTTTCTCTCGCTGTTATTTTTTTCTGTCCCCTTTCTCTCTGGTTTTTTCTTTCTCTCTATCTCCCTGTTCTTTCTTTCTCTCTGTTCTTTCTTTCCCCTCTTTCTTTTTCTTTCTCTCTGTTCTTTCTTTCCCCTCTCTTTTTTCTCTCTCTCTGTTATTGTTTTCCTGTCCCCTTTCTCTGTTTTTTTTATTTCTCTCTATCTCTCTGTTCTTTCCCCTTTCTTTCTTTTTCTGTTCTTTCCCCTCTTTCTTTTTCTTTCTTTCGCTCTCTGTTCTTTCTTTCCCATCTTTCTTTCTTTCTGTTGTTTCTTTCTTCTCTTTCTTTCTCTCTGTTTCTTTCTCCCTCTCTGTTCTTTCTCTCTCTGTTCTTTCTTTTTCTCTGTTATTTATTTCCCATCTTTCTCTCTATCTCTCTGTTCTTTCCCCTCTTTCTTTCTTTCTCTCTGTTCTTTCTTTCTCTCTCCCTATCTGTTATTTCTTTCTTTCCCCTCTTTTCTCTCGCTGTTATTTTTTTCTGTCCCCTTTCTGGTTTTTTCTTTCTCTCTCTCTGTTCTTTCTTTCTCTCCACTCTTTCTTTTTCTTTCTTTCTCTGTTCTTTCTTTCCCCTCTCTTTTTTTTCTCTCTCTCTGTTATTTTTTTCCTGTCCCCTTTCTTTCTCTCTCTCTGTTCTTTCCCCTTTCTTTCTTTTTCTGTTCTTTCTTTCCCCTCTTTCTTTTTCTTTCTTTCTCTCTCTGTTCTTTCTTTCCCATCTTTCTTTCTTTCTGTTGTTTCTTTCTTCTCTTTCTTTCTCTCTGTTCTTTCTTTCTCCCTCTCTGTTCTTTCTCTCTCTGTTCTTTCTTTTTCTGTTATTTATTTCCCATCTTTCTCTCTATCTCTCTGTTCTTTCCCCTCTTTCTTTCTTTCTGTTCTTTCTTTCCCCCTCTCTGTTCTTTCTTTCCCCTCTCTCTTTTTTCTCTCTCTCTGTTATTTTTTTCTGTCCCTTTTCTCTCTGTTTTTTTCTTTCTCTCTATCTCTCTGTTCTTTCTTTCTTTCTCTCTGTTCTTTCTTTCTTTTTCTTTCTCTCTCTGTTTCTTTCCCCTCTTTTTTCTCTGTTATTTTTTTCCTGTCCCCTTTCTTTCTCTCTGTTTTTTTATTTCTCTCTCTCTCTGTTCTTTCCCCTTTCTTTCTTTTTCTGTTCTTTCTTTCTTTCCCCTCTTTCTTTTTCTTTCTTTCTCTCTCTGTTCTTTCTTTCCCCTCTTTCTCTCTCCCTCTGTTCTTTTTTCTGTCCCTTCTTTCTTTCCCTCTCTGTTCTTTCTTTCTCTCTCTGTTCTTTCTTTCTCTCTGTTTTTCTTTCTTCTGTTCTTTCTTTCTCTGTTTTTCTTTCTTTCTTTCCCCTCTTTCTTTCTTTCTTTCTCTCTCTGTTTTTTCTTTCCCCTCTGTCTTTCTCTGTTATTTCTCTCTGTTTTCTTTTTTTTTTCTTTCTGTTCTTTCTTTCTTTTCCTCAGTACCAGCCACTGTGCCCATAATGCCAGCCACTGTGCCCTCAGTACCAGTCAGTGTTATCAGCAGTGCTAAATGGGTGTGGTTGGGGCGTAGACATGTGTGACTAGTTGTGAAATTGGTGTGGTCGGGGGCGTGTGTTGTGAACACTTTTGACCTGGCTTCTGAGTTTGGGCTCCCTCTGGTGGTTGCTGCTGGTAATGGAGCTGGTTTGGCTGACAGAAGTCAATCATCTGAGCAGGATGATTGGAGGTCAGGTGTTACAGACTGGAGTGATTTAAGTGAGCAACCTTCCCTCAGCTCTTGCCAGTGATTTGGTTTTCTTCCTGAGCATTTTGGAAGTCTGCTTGCCTCCTACTTGTCCTGCACCTTTCAGATAAGTTATTTGTCTGCCTGAATCTTTTTGCATTTGCTCCATTTTTTGCTTTTCTCTGATTTCTGCCTTGCTGGTGTGAGTCCAGCCTGGTTCCCTGCTGGGACCTGTGCTGGCTCTGTTTCTTTTGCCACATCTTATGTCAGTCCTGCAGCATTTCTAATCCCCTGTTATATCAGTATCTTTTGTTTGCATCCAGTTACACCAGAGTTCTGGTTTAGTGTGGGAGAGGTCGTGTGGCCTCAGTATTTTTGCATATCAGACGTGTTGGAATTTTTCTTAGGGTTTTTTGCGTGATTGCAGACAGTATCCTTTCCTGTCCTATTCTATCTAGACAGTTTGGGCCCCATCATTTGCTTACTCTATTTTCTGCCTGTGTTTGTGCCTCATCTTGTCTCACCGGCAATATATGTTCGGGGGCTATCTATTCCTTTGGGGGTCTACTCCAGGGCAGTTTAGCTTTCCCCTTTCTCTCTTTAGGCTTAGTTAATTCTTTGGCTGTGCCGAGGCGTCTAGGGCATCGTAGGTACGTCCCACGGCTAATTCTAGTTGTGTTGTCAGTTTAAGGGTCTGCAATCCACTTAGTTACCAACCTCTCTGTTTATCTGGTTGCCTCGCCTGTTCCCCTGTTATCCTGGTTACCTAACCATAACAGGCGTGGCCTAAAATTTGCCTTTGTCCCGCTTACCCTTCTTCAAATGTTGGGAGGTATGTACTAGTACACCCCCCTACCAGTGTTCACCAGCTCATATTAAATCCCGGTGGGCTGGCATCTGTGCGGGGGAATCAGGGGAGCCGATGGGAGCTCCTAGGCAGCAGGGGAAGGGAATGTGGAACAAACAGATGATTGACCCTGTCTACCAGTCCATACCCAGGGGCCAGGAACTGGAGGAAGGAATAGGGGCTGGTGATAACAAGGAAGTGGAGCATGAAGCACACAAAAAAGAAAAACTGAAAATGAATGAAATAAGTCAAGGAGAAAGTGGAAGGAAGTACAGTAAGCTGAAAGAGTCAGGAGAGAGGCTCCATAGACTGTGAGCTATTTGGAGCATGGCTGGACAAAAGAAAGGCAAAGCCACCATTTCAGGTGAGGCCACAAGCAGAAAACAGGCCACATCACCTCATTGGAAGTTACCTCCTACCTGCTGGGCACTAGCCAGGCATTTGTTGGCAGTAACGTGAGGAAGAAACTGTTTACTAGCCAAACATATGCCATTTCACTCAACAAAATCGCTGAGCTCAGTGACTGAGACCCAAGTAGCTGCAGCCAGCCAGCGCTGGACCTGGGGAGGGTGAGTACCTGCTCTGTTGTAGGTAATTTAACCCCTTAGTGACAGAGCCATTTTACAGCTAAATGACCGCCCCAATTTTTACAATTCTGACCACTGTCACTTTATGAGGTTATAACTCTGGAACGCTTTAACGGATCCCACTGATTCTGAGATTGTTTTTTCGTGACATATTGTACTTCATGTTAGTGGTAAAATTTCTTCGATATGTCTTGTGTTTATGAAAAAAATGGAAATATGGTGAAAATTTTGAAAATGTTGCAATTTTAAAACTTTACATTTTTATGCCCTTAAATCAGAGAGATGTATCACATAAATGTCTTAATAAATAACATTTCCCACATGTCTACTTTACATCAGCACAATTTGGGAAACAAAATTTTTTTTTGTTAGGAAGTTATAAGGGTTAAAAGTTGCCAAGCGATTTCTCATTTTTACAACAAAATTTACAAAACCATTTTTTTTAGGGACCACATCATATTTAAAGTCATTTTTAGGGGTGTACATGACGGAAAATACCCAAATGTGACACCATTCTAAAAACTAGACCCCTCAAGGTGCTCAAAACCACATTCAAGAAGTTTATTAACCCTTTACGTGCTTCACAGGAGCTAAAGCAATGTGGAAGGAAAAAATTAACATTTAACTTTTTTTTGCAAAAGATTTACTTCAGAACAATTTTTTTTTATTTTCACAAAGGGTAAAAGAGAAAATAAACCACAAAATTTGTTGTGCAATTTCTCCTGAATACGCCAATACCCCATATGTGGGGGTAAACCACTTTTTCAGCGCACGGCAGAGCTCACAAGGGAAGGAGTGCCGTTTGACTTTTTCAACGCAGAATTGGCTGCAATTGAGATTGGATGCCATGTTGCGTTCGGAGAGCCCCTAATGTTCCTAAACAGTGGAAACCCCCAACAAGTGACTCACTTTTGGAAGCTTGACCCCTTAAGGAACTTATCTAGATGTGTGGTGAGCACTTTGAACCTTCAAGTGCTTCACAGAAGTTTATAACGTAGAGCCGTGAAAATAAAAAATCATTTTTTTTCCACAAAAGTGATCTTTTCGCCCCCAAATTTTTATTTTTACAAGGGTAACAGGAGAAATCATACCCCCACAGTTGTTGTGTGATTTGCCCCGAGTACGCTGATACCCCGTATACGGGGGTAAACCATTGTTTGGGCGCACGGCAGAGCTCATAAGGGAAGGAGTACCGTTTGACTTTTTCAATGCTGAATTGGCTGGAATTGAGATTGGACGTCATGTCGCTTTTGGAGAGCACCTGATGTGCCTAAACAGTGAAAAAAAACCCACAAGTGACACCATTTTGGAAACTAGACCCCTGAAGGAACTTATCTAGATGTGTGGTGAGCACTTTGAACCCCCAAGTGCTTCACAGAAGTTTATAAACCCAGAGCCGTGAAAATTAAAAATCTTTTTTTTTCCTCAAAAATGATTTTAACGCCCGCTATTTTTTTATTTTCCTAAGGGTGGACAGGAGAAATTGGACCACAAATGTTGTTGTGCAATTTGTCCTGAGTACGCTGATACCCCATATGTGGGGGGGAACCACTGTTTGGGCGCATGGGAGAGCTCGAAAGGGAAGGAACGCCATTTTGGAATGCAGACTTTGATGGAATGGTCTGCGGGTGTCATGTTGCGTTTGCAGAGCCACTGATGTGCCTAACAGTATAAACTCCCCACAAGTGACCCCATTTTGGAAACTAGACCCCTGAAGGAGCTTATCTAGATAGGTGGTGAGCACTTTGAACCCCCAAGTGCTTCACAGAAGTTAATAAACCCAGAGCCGTGAAAATTAAAAATCTTTTTTTTTCCTCAAAAACGATTTTAACGCCCGCTATTTTTTATTTTCCTAAGGGTAACAGGAGAAATTGGACCACAAAAGTTGTGCAATTTGTCCTGAGTACGCTGATACCCCATATGTGGGGGGGACCACTGTTTGGGCGCATGGGAGAGCTCGAAAGGGAAGGAGTGCTATTTTGGAATGCAGACTTTGATGGAATGTTCTGTGGGCGTCATTTTGCATTTGCAGAGCCCCTGATGTGCCTAAACAGTATAAACCCCCCACAAGTGACATTTTGGAAGCTAACCCCCCAAGTAGCTGATCTAGATGTGTGGTGAGCACTTTGAACCCCCAAGTGCTTCACAGAAGTTTATAAAGTAGAGCCGTGAAAATAAAAAATCATTTTTTTTCCACAAAAGTGATCTTTTCGCCCCCAAATTTTTATTTTTACAAGGGTAACAGGAGAAATCATACCCCCACAGTTTTTGTGCGATTTGTCCTGAGTACGCTGATACCCCGTATATGGGGGTAAACCATTGTTTGGGCGCACGGCAGAGCTCATAAGGGAAGATGTACCGTTTGACTTTTTCAATGCTGAATTGGCTGGAATTGAGATTGGACGTCATGTCGCTTTTGGAGAGCACTCGATGTGCCTAAACAGTGAAAAAAACCCCACAAGTGACACCATTTTGGAAACTAGACCCCTGAAGGAACTTATCTAGATGTGTGGTGAGCACTTTGAACCCCCAAGTGCTTCACAGAAGTTTATAAACCCAGAGCCGTGAAAATTAAACATCTTTTTTTTTTCCTCAAAAATGATTTTAACGCCCGCTATTTTTTATTTTCCTAAGGGTGGACAGGAGAAATTGGACCACAAATGTTGTTGTGCAATTTGTCCTGAGTACGCTGATACCCCATATGTGGGGGGGAACCACTGTTTGGGCGCATGGGAGAGCTCGAAAGGGAAGGAACGCCATTTTGGAATGCAGACTTTGATGGAATGGTCTGCGGGTGTCATGTTGCGTTTGCAGAGCCACTGATGTGCCTAACAGTATAAACTCCCCACAAATGACCCCATTTTGGAAACTAAACCCCTGAAGGAGCTTATCTAGATATGTGGTGAGCACTAGTTTGAACCCCCAAGTGCTTCACAGAAGTTAATAAACCCAGAGCCGTGAAAATTAAAAATCTTTTTTTTTTCCTCAAAAATGATTTTAACGCCCGCTATTTTTTATTTTCATAAGGGTAACAGGAGAAATTGGACCACAAAAGTTGTGCAATTTGTCCTGAGTACGCTGATACCCCATATGTGGGGGGGGACCACTGTTTGGGCGCATGGGAGAGCTCGAAAGGGAAGGAGTGCTATTTTGGAATGCAGACTTTGATGGAATGTTCTGTGGGCGTCATTTTGCATTTGCAGAGACCCTGATGTGCCTAAACAGTATAAACCCCCCACAAGTGACATTTTGGAAGCTAACCCCCCCAAGTAGCTGATCTAGATGTGTGGTGAGCACTTTGAACCCCCAAGTGCTTCACAGAAGTTTATAACGCAGAGCCGTGAAAATAAAAAAAGCTATTTTTTTTTTAAGCCCCCATTTTTTTTATTTTCCCAAGGGTAACAGGAGAAATTAGACCCCCAAAGTTGGTAAATAGTGGAAACCCCTCAATTCTTGCTCCAACCCTAACCCCAACACACCCCTAACCCTAATCCTAACGCTAACCCTAATCCCAACCCTAATCCTAATTCTAACCCTAATCCTAATTCGCCCTAACGCTAATTCTCACCCTAGCCCTAATCCTAGCCCTAACCCTAATTCCAACCCTAACCCTAATTCTAGCCCTAACCCTAATTCCAACCCTAACCCTAATTTTAACCCTAACCCTGACCCTAACCCTAGCCCTAATGGAAAAATGAAAAAAAAAATATTTTCTTTATTTCATTATGTTTGCCAAACTAAGGGGGTGATAAACGGGGGGCTATTTACTTTTTTTTATTTTGATCACTATGATAGTTTATCATAGTGATCAAAATGAATGAATGGAATCTGCCAGCCAGAGCCTGCAGATTCCCGGCGGGCACACTGCGCATGCGCCCGCCATTTTCTCCGGATCCAAGATGGCGGCGCCCACCGGAGGAAGCCGCAGGGACGCAGGACCACTGGGAGGGGACAGAGGACCACTGGGAGGTACAGGGGGGGATCACGGACCTTATTTCTCTCTCCTCTGATGTGCGATCACATCAGAGGAAAGAGAAATTAAATGCAAAATCACGGCTTTTTTTTGCGGTCGCCGTTATAGGGTTAATAACGGCGATCGCAAAAGCGGGATCAGTAAAAACCAACCCGATTCATGTTCTCTGGGGTCTCGGCTACCCCCTGCAGCCGAGACCCCGGAGAAAATCCGACAATTGGGGGCGCTATTTACTTACTCCACAGCGCCATGAATTATCAGCGCTCTGGTTTAAGTACCCTTAATTACCGCCGTTAAAAGGCGTATCGGCGGTCGTTAAGGGGTTAAGGGATTTGGGGTCCATGTTCCTGAATGTGGAATTTACCACAGCTGTAAGCAGGGATTCAGATGCATTCGACCGTGTGCACTGCCTGGCTCTACCCTTGTATTACTTTCCAAATTTGACTGCAGCAGGAAGCTGTAATTTAAAGCAGAGACCTGGAGAAGACAAATTCCAGTTGACTGAAAGTGCTGATAAGTGTATAAAGCTGCCTGCTGGTGTAGGTGTATTGTAAGGGTTCCAATGGATTGTAATGAATAAGAAAATGCTCACACAAGAATTGAATTTACTAAATTGATTTACTTAATAAGTGATAAGATCAAATAATAAACAGTATAAACAATAAATATACACGTGAATTAAACATACATTACATTATTCAAGTAGAATTCAGGTCCATCTCTTTCTCATCTCCGTGTCCTCATCTGGTCCGATCATCTCCCCTCTGCCCTCTGTCTCTCTCTGTGTCCTTCTGCTAATCAGTCCCGTTTTTATATCCCCCAAAAGCATCCAAATGTGTCTTAGTTAAAAAGCTTTGGTCTATCCTTGAATGCTAATGAGAAAGTCCCCTGAAACCAAGTAGATGAGAATTCACCAGATAACATCCTTGGGAACGTTTACACCCAATCTAATTATGGCAACAAAGGTCTTTTGTTGGTAGATAAGTGTAAACCAGTTATTTGCTCTGCTTGGACAATTTGACCATCTGGTTGAACAAGTCAATTACCTTCTAGGAAGGATCAAAGAGATGAGACTATATATATATATATATATATATATATATATATATACACAGTAGATTGTAACCGTATCAATAGTTGGTATTAATTAATTGGAGTGTTGAAACCATTAAAAATAACTCATAGTATACTTTCCACCCCTTGGTTTCAATCACTTTAATTAATTAACCTGCCACTAAACTATACCATTTATCATTATTTGCATTGCCCTTATATATATTTATTGCTACCAATAGAAAACCGTTTTGGTAAAAAACAACATCCTGGGCTTAAAACGGAAAAAATCAAAACAAAAACAACATTGGACCAGCAGGTGCTGAAATATCAAATGTCTGTAGAAATCTTCTTTCGTCGGATCTTCTTGACCGCAATTTTTAAATGGGTCTCTGTTACAGGGAAGCACGGGGAGTATTATGCCCTTATCACTTTGGGGTGACTTCACTACTTTCCCTGGTTTGCAAAAGAACAGACTCTAAAGAGCAATCTGTCCCTGCCCTTCATGACATTAACCCCTCGTTTCTCCAAAGCAATGGGTGAGGGGAGTGCAGGTGTCCATGGCTGAGCTTAAGAGTACCTTTATCTTCTATTGCTGCCGCTGTTCAGGGCCTTATTCACTCTGGTGATGCTTTAGCAGCATCTGGGCTCAGTCTCATCGCTCAATTGGACATCTTCAGTCTACACACAAGACACAACCTGCACTGTGGGAAAGTGAAATTCAAAGTCATACTTGAAAAAGTTCCAAAATCTTGGCAGAGCTAACTGTAATGATTGAGTCACCGTAGGAGGCAAAAATAGAAATGCTACCTAAGTCCAGAAAACCAGAGAAGTTGGCAGCTATCGGATTGCAGACCCCTGAACCTATCAACACAACTAGCAGTAGCCGTGGGGGGCTCCTACGATGCCCTAGGCCCCTCGATCACAGCCGGAGGACTACATAGCCTAAAGACAGAAAGGGAAATCTAAACTGCCCCAGAGCAGACCCCAAAGCAAAAGGCAGCCCCCCCACATATAATGACGGTGAAGAAAGAACAAAACACAGACAGAAAGATAGACTGAGCAAAGATGGGGCCCACGCTAGCTTAGATAGGAAAGGACAGGAAGGCTGCTGTCTGCAATCCGTGAAAAACCCTATGAAAATAAGAGCCATCCAACTGACAGTAAAAAAGGCCCTGAAGACGCTAGGCTTCAAAAAAGCTATGTCAGTACTCAGGAATATTCTGAAGACAGAGCAACAGGCAAAAGGAGATTCAGCTCACCCCAGCAGGGAATGGCAGAATCCAGAAAAGCAAGGAAAACAAAACACTAATGCAAAAAGGCAAAGCAGAAATCTTAGCTTTAGATGAGCAGGAATCAGACTGGTTTCCTAGAAGTCCACAGAGAAATCACCCGCAGGCCAGAAGGGCGTCGGCAGCCTTATATCCAGTCATTAACTCCACTTAGCCAGTCATCATCATCAGCCCCAGGTGTTTGACAATCAGGCTCACTACCTTTCTTCACCAGAAGAGGGAGTTCCTCGGACCTCAGTAGTGAAGGGGAAAATGAACTCACAACAGCTAACTCAGTCCAAAGCAACAGTCCAAAATAACTCAGTCCGAGTGGCTTGTTTTTTCCACCCCTTGATCAGATGAATCAAACAAAATTACTGTAGGTTTGTGGTCCAAATTAACTGTGCTCAGAATGACCTTTGAAATTTTCTACTGTAGCAAATATTTCTATTATACAGTAGATGATAAGTACTAAAATATATGTGTATGGACTTATACACTGAAATAAATCATAATATAAAAATATCAGACACCAGTTATCAAACACATCAAATTCATGTCAATCACATTTGTATGATAACGATGATCATAATTACCAGTACAATCATGTTCATGGAGATCACAAAATAATGTTACTACTAGCCAGAATCAGTACAATTACATGTTAAGGAAAACAGAACCCAAACCAATTTCCTATTAACCCAATAGCAAATTATTATTTTTACATCATAATATACACATTACATCAACACACACTCTGGCTTCACCTAATGCATTCATTCAGTAAGCAGGAGAGATTCTCATTTACATATAGACAAACACACACTTTGGGTAACCAGACATTGGTATTGCATGACTCAGGTGTAGGTGAACAAATTCCGCCCCCTACATTCGACTGAAACTGCACTCAGAAAAGTGACTAATGACCTTCTGACAGCAAAACGAAATGGTGACCACTCTGCTCATTCTTCATGACCTATCTGCAGCTTTCGATACGATTGACCACCATCTCCTACTCTCTAGGCTCCAGTCACTAGGCATTAAGGACACTGCTCTCCTGGTTCTCTTCCTATCTCTCTGACAGCTCCTTCAGTGTTTTGTTCTCTGGCTCCACTTCATCTCCTCTTCCTCTTGCTGTCGGGGTACCTCAGGGCTCAGTCCTTGGCCCCCTTCTCTTCTCTCTCTACACAGCCCCAATTGGACAGACCATCAGCAGATTTGGCTTTCAGTACCATCTTTATGCTGATGACACACAACTATACACGTCATTCCCCGACCTTACCCCCTCTGTACTACAGAACGCCAGTGACTGTCTGTCCACAGTCTCCAATATCATGTCCACTCTGTATCTGAAACTCAACCTCCCCAAAACTGAACTTCTTCTGCTCCCACCATCTACTAACCACCCTAAATCGGACATTTCCCTTTCCGTGGGTGGTACCACAATAACACCCCGGCAGCAGGCGCGCTGTCTAGGCGTTTGACACCAATCTCCTTCACATCCCATATACAATCTCTTGCCCACTCTTGCCGCTTACACCTAAAGAACATCTCTAGAATCCGCCCTTTTCTCATCATGGAAACAACAAAAACCCTCACTGTAGCATTGATCCACTCCCGCTTGGATTACTGCAACTCTCTATTAATTGGCCTCCCCGTCACTCGACTATCCCCTCTCCAGTCCATACTTAATGCAGCAGCCAGGGTTGTCCATCTGGCTAATCGGTACTCGGACGTGTCCTCTCTTCGTCAGTCATTACACTGGCTGCCTATTCATTATAGGATCCAATTCAAAGTACTTGTTCTCACCCACAAAGCTCTCCACGGTGCTGCACCCCCCTACATCTCCTCCCTCATTTCTGTCTATCGGCCTAGCCAATCGCTGCGCTCTGCAAACGACTTTCAACTAACCTCTGCACTAATCAGTACCTCCCACTCCCTACTCCAAGACTTCTCCTGTGCTGCTCCTATCCTCTGGAATGCTCTACCCCAAGAAATTAGGACTAACCACAATTTGCATAGTTTTAGGCACTCCCTCAAAACACATTTGTTCAGAGCGGCTTATCACGTTCACTAATCAAAGTAATTCTATGTGTAAGTGTGCGTGTATAGCCCATTCACTATATCCATCCATCCTTCACTCCCTCAAGATGGCTGGACCTTCATTGTAAATATACAATTGTAAATACACACCTGTACTTTTGTATCTCCCTCACCTCATTGTAGATTGTAAGCTCTCACGAGCAGGGTCATCTTATTTCATCTTATTTTGCTTTAATTATTGTGTTGTTAACGTTTCTTATGGCTTGTGTTTTGAAACTGTTAGGCTGGGTTCACATGTGGCGTTTTTTTCGCGTTTCCGCGGCGGTTTTAACAGCGCGATTTTGCCGCGAAAACACGAAAAATAAGCATCCCATGCATCCCTATGGGATTCCGCAATGCTGTTCTAATGCTGCAGTTTTTACCGCAGCGGAATCGCTTCGCGGTAAAAACCGCAGCATGCTTATTAATTTTGCGGAATCGCGGCGAGGTATGCATTGTTCCGCTTACTTCCCGCATGTGGCTGTGCACACCATGCGAAAAGTAATCAGAACAATTGCGGATGGTACCCACGGTCCAGAGGAGACTGTCCTCCGGGCTTTGGGTACCATATCCCTGTAAAAAATAGAATTTAAAATAAAAAATATTGTTGTTCTTACCTTCCGACGTCCCGCGAAGCCTTCCTGCCTCTCTCCACGCTCTCGTTCCCAGTAATCCTTTGCGAAAATGCCCGCGATGACGTCCGTTCTCGCGGGATCGCGAAGTCTCGCGGTCATTCGCGCGATGTCATTGCGAATAGCCACGAGACGTCGCGATCCCGCGAGAACGGACGTCATCGCGGGCATTTTCGCAAAGGATTACTGGGAACGAGAGCGTGGAGAGAGGCGGGAAGGCTGCGCGGGATGTCGGAAGGTAAGAATAACACCATTTTTTATTTTTTTTATTATTTTTTACATTTTATCTTTTACTACTGATGCTGCTTAGGCGGCCTCAGTAGTAAAAAGTTGGTCACACTCGTCAAACACTATGTTTGACGAGTGTGATCAACCTGTCAATCAGTTCTCCAAGCGATGCTACAGATCGCGTGGAAAACGCTAGCATTTTCCAAGCTAATTACGCTTGCAAAATGCTAGTTTTTCCGCTGGAAAATCGCGGGAATTTAAAATGCGATTTTCCCGCGGAATGGAATTCCGGAACTCTTGTGGTAATTTCCGCGAGAGTTCCGCTACGTGTGAACTTAGCCTTAAACTGTAAAGCGCTGCGGAATATGTTGGCGCTATATAAATAAATATTATTATTATTATTATTATTATTATTATTATATCAAGAACAAAAGACTGACATTAACAAACTAGCATTCATTGAAATCATTTAACATATATGTTCTTCAAAACCCAATTTGCACGGGAGCTCCCAAAAAATAAAAAATGTTAAAACTCAAAAATAAGTCATAAAATATCATCTTATATTAGGTAGATGGACTCCTTTTTCACTACTGCAGAAATGAACTATTTTACTGTGCACTGTATTTACATGTTAATTAAATGACCAAGGTTTTTTCTTTTACTCCTGCAAACAAAAGGTTAATTACACCCCCCACCCCCCAATCCAACATGTAGTGGACTGAAAAGAGAAAAAAAACAATTCCTTTAAAAACCAAGAATTCTAAACACAGTACAATTAAAATTCAGAAAATGAGCTAATAAAAAATAAAAATATACCAAATAAAAAGTAAAAATACCACATGGATTTTTTCTTTGGCTGTGAACCAATTTTAACAAGGGATATCCATGACAAATACACAAAGCACATACAGTGACAAAGACAACACTTAGTACAAATAAGTCATCTATTATCTTGTCAGCCCCCCAGTATATTATAAGTCATCTAACTTTAGTTCAGTTTTAAATTCATTGTCTGTACTGTCTCTCTCTTTTCCTTGTATGTTTCTCTCACATGGCTCCCACATACAGAATCATCTTATATCTGCTGTGGTCTTTTGCCTTTTAAAACATCAAGGTCTATTACAAACCCTCAGGTGAGGAATGCACATTTATGCATCACCAAGACCAAACCCAATTCATCATATATCAGCCAGTGCATACGTCACAGTATGCTCACAGGAGTATTTCTCTTCATATATCAGCCAGTGCATACGTCACAGTATGCTCACAGGAGTATTTCTCTTCATATATCAGCCAGTGCATACTTCATAGTATGCTCACAGGAATATTTCTCTAAGAAACTCTAGAACGAAAACAAACATCATTAGACATCAAAAAATGTCAAAACTGTTCAAACAATTTTCAGGGATGTTCCACAACTTTTATCTAAAATCTGCATTTAAAATTAGTCCATGAGGAAATCTTGGCAGGGGGTGTAGTATGCCATGGTTTCGGAAGAGTGCAAGGGGCGGTTACAGTGGGGGCTTTGCATGCCTCCATCAGGTGTCCCACCTCTATCTTTCCAACCCCCATTCTCATTTGTCACCACCCTCTTGTGTCTGGCGAGTTGTAATTTACCTTTTCTCCTCAGATCTTGCCATCT
The DNA here is from genome assembly GCF_039654945.1 of Dendrobates tinctorius. Lineage (NCBI taxonomy): Eukaryota > Metazoa > Chordata > Amphibia > Anura > Dendrobatidae > Dendrobates > Dendrobates tinctorius. The sequence continues at coordinate 7,665,103 of NW_027361838.1, read as the reverse complement.
TCTCAACAGGTCACTTGTAGAGATCCCATCTATCTCCTGGAATTGAACTCCACTAGCAATCAGGTCACAAAACAACTCCGTCCTGCTCTTTCTAATTTGAGTATCATCCCCTTTTCTCATTTCTTGATCTACTCTCTTTACTGTACTATTTTATGATACTTTTGCTCCTTCTAGAGCAGATAGCTGGGAGATTAAATTGCATGCTGTGTAGACAGTAGTGGAATTTCCCATAAGTGCACTGAACATAGTGAACAATGGGGCTTTGTAAGCAGCTGGGGCACCTTCTATGAACTTATTCTTCATCAATACCGTCAATATTGCAGCATCTGGTCCCTTCCAATCCTCAACAACAGCAAAATGATCATTCAGATCTGGCAAAGGATTGCGAGTTATGCCACCTATACCTGCGATTTCTCTCAATCTCTGAACTCCATCTGCAAGAGTCTCCCATCGTGTCTGTGGTATTAATTCCATGGGAGAGTCATACACTTGTGCCACAGAATCCCCCACCAAATGCAGTAAAGAGAAAGTCTCTGCAGTGTCCTTTGCACGTCTCATTTTTAGACGTACCATAGGATCAGTACAAGTACTACAAAGTCCTACTGCCTCAAGACGGTTCAAGATTATAGTATCGGCTCCCTGATCCCATAATCTGAGAATCCATGCTAACAAAGGTTCTCCTGCTTGCTGCCTGTACCTGGTAGCTAATTCTGATAATTCTCCTGCTGTATAATTCCTAGTTTCCTCGGTCATTGAAGCTTCTGCTCCTGTAGCTGCGTTTCCTGCATCCATCCTATCTCCACTACGCTGTGTGACTTCTCTCCTAGTTTTAGTAGTTACAATTGGTCTGGCTTGCTTTTCTTCCTCAGCTGTCTCACTGTTACAGCCATCACATTCTAGCAAATCTGACCATTTCTCATGTGCAATCATGGTCCTAATGTGTGCAGTACGAATATCTGACACTGGCTGCTGTCTCCTCCTGCGCCTATTATTCACATTTTTCATTACATAAGCTTCAAAATTCCTTTGCATATTGTCATGCTGTTTCATTTGGTCTCTCATGGCTGATTGCAAGCTAATCCTTTGCTCTAAAACTGTATGCAGCTCTAAACGCAAATTATCTATCTGTTCCTGTGAGCTTTGAGACACTTGCACACAGATCCATCCAACGGCTGCTGCAGCTTTCTGCTCTTTTGCATCATACCTTGAGAGATCAAATTTGGCAGCCACATCCTGGGGATTTGGCAAGCGCTGTCTCTCCATATCAGAGGCGTAGCTAGGGTTTTGGTTCAGGGGGGGCGAAACTTCTGAGTGGGCCCCCAACCAGGTAACCTTGATTACAACTAGGTGATGCACAATAATAGTGGAGGAGAACCTCAGCAGAGGACCGCACTGTTGCTGAATATAATTTCTAAATAAAGACCCATATTGATATTACCGCCATATAGTGAGTGGTAGATACCTGTCCTACAGAACATACCGTATAAGAGATCACAGCACAGTTACAGATGGTAACTTACAGCTGACGTTCTTTCTGATGGAATCGTTCACTTTTCCATCTGGCCCAGACCAACATGACAACTTCTTCCAGCCAGGACTCGTCTGCAGAGATTACAACAAAGATTCATTTCATGTCTCACATTTTCAGCACTGTCACCAATGGGACTACTCCCTACCTGCACAAACTCCTTACCCTGCTGATACCCCATGATACCCCAATGCTGAGCCGCTGCTGCTGTATGTGTCCCTTTAACTGTACCTGCTGTGTGGTTCTCTGTGCCCTCTAAATTCTAAAGCAACTCTCGAAAACAGTGCCCATATTTTGTCCCCTAGAAAGTAATAGCGCCATTTGTGCCTCTTTGACAGTCACAGTTACCTGAGTTCCCTATAACAATAAGTGCCCACTTTACATTTAATAATGTCATGAGTCTCCCCCCCTGTACAGCTCCCCTATACACTGTATGATGCTCCCCTACACACAGTATGATGCTCTCTTATACACAGTCTAATCCCCCCTCACTGTATATATACTGACCGCTTATTATTCCCCAAATTGTTTGATAGCTCCAACACTGTAATCTCCACACTGTATGATGGCCCACTAGATAGCCTCCATATAGTATAATGTGCCACACAAGTTCACTATAGTCCTCAATATAGTATAATGCACTCCCCATAGGCAGACCCTATAGAATAATGCAGCCCTTTATATAATGCACCCCATAGGCAGCCTCATAAAAAATAAATCCAAAACTCACCTTTCCTCCTGGTTTCTTCACTGCTGCGAGCTCCCGCACATCTCCGGACTGTAGGCTCCGAGTAGTGACGTCATTGCGACCCCCTGTCAGTGTTGGCGTTAGTGACATCAAAAGCTGATGAAAGGGGGATGATGGGAGACGGAGCGTAATGCTCCTTCTCTCATTAATGTAGTCAGCTGAAATGGCATCCAGCCAACACAGTTGATTTTGCAATGACAGGTGGGGACCCACTGCTGGCGCAGGGCCCCTGCGCCTGCTCGGGGGCCCCATAGCGGCTGGGTGGCAGATCAGGGAGATCGATTCTGCCTGATCTGCCGCAGAATGTAACTCTATCGGCGTGCTGTGGGTGGGTCCCCTCAAAGCGCTGGTCCCGGGGTGACCTCCCTCCCCCTGTAGCTCACCACATTGTAGGATTCACTCCACCAATAAGTCACCTGCATTACTGATACTAATATATTATATCACACTAGTAACATGTCCATGCCACTAACAATCGCTGTATAGAAAAACACTATTCCACAGCTATTTGTCATAAAGCACTAACTGCTGCTGTGGCACTACAAGTGCCAGACTTAACTTCCCAGTAGGAGCACTCTGGGAGCAGCAAACATTAGTTAGGGTGTGTGCACACGTTGCGGATTCTGCTGCGGATCAGCAGTGGATTTGGTGCTGCGGATCCGCAGCTGTTTCTGCTGCGTTGTACAGTACAGTCTATCAGAAATTAAAAACAGTGCAGATGCTGCGGATTTTCTGCAGATTTAAATCTGCAGTATGTCAATTCTTTGTGTGGAATCCGCAGCGTTTTGACACCTGCTCCATTATAGGAATCCGCATGTGTAAAAACGCAGGGGAAATCCAAACAAAATCTGCACTAAATCCGCAGGTAAAACGCAGGTCATTTAACCTGCGGATTTACCTGTGGATTTGGCCAAATCTGCGCGGAAAAATCCGCAGAGTAATCCACAACGTGTGCACATACCCTAATCCTCTAGGACTCGCTGTCAGCCTGGTATCGGGTAGGTTAATAATTACATGCCAGCACAAACAGCGAGATAAGGTGATCGATACACTGGTTTAACCTTCCCTCTGCCTGCCAGGGAGGATGCGCCGCTTTCTCTGCACAGCTCAATGACTGCAGTCAGCAGTGCGATCTCTAGTTTGCACTTTTCCTGGTTTTCTCTCAGTCCCAAAGTGCAGTAAATTCCCAGGCCAAGACAAAGCATCGCCATATAGCGCATCAGTGACCGCTGCAAAGTGCCTGAAAACTATGTAACACGTAAGGAGAGCATCATGTAATGAATATTACACCCAAATAGCGGTAAGTTGTATGTATATATCCAAAGCAACAGATTAGACACTTCAAATAGTAATTAACATAGATACTCATCAATTCCCATGCTGTGTGCAGTGTCCACTGGTCCTGGGGCAGCACGATCCTGAGCTTTCAGGCTTCTCTCAGTCAGAAGCAATCAAGTGCAGAGCAGAGAGTGAACTCAGCTCACAGGCAGAGGCAGAGCCCCCTGCGTCTAGGCTGCTGCTGGAGCTGATGACTTCTCTGCAGTAGGGAGCTTTCATGGAGAGCACGCTCAGCCAGGATTGGGTGAGTGACCTCCCCTCCCCCTCTCCTCTGCAGAAAAGCGGTCACATGACTCACTCCCTGCTGCAGCATGTAATTGTATCGTCGCGATCTGCACGCCGATATAGTTACATAGCATAGCTAGGGTGGGCCCCATCAGAGCGCGGGGCCCGGGGCCACCGCCCCCTTTGCCCCTCCCCCCGGTAGCTACGCTACTGCTCCATATATTTGTTACATTCCTGTGCCATTGGGGTCCACTTTCCTGGTAACACCCATTCTGGCAAAGATCTGACACTACTCTCAACTGCTTTCCTACTCTTAACAAACTTATTCAATTTTGCAAACATTTTTATTCAAAACAATCCCACTTCTGACACCAATTTGTGTTGTAAGGGTTTCCAATGGATTGTAATGAAAAAGAAAATGCTCACACAAGAATTGAATTTACTAAATTGATTTACTTAATAAATGATAAGGTCAAATAATAAACAGTATAAACAATAAATATACACGTGAATTAAACATACATTACATTATTCAGGTAGAATTCAGGTCCATCTCTTTCTCATCTCCATGTCCTTGTCTGGTCCGATCATCTCCCCTCTGCCCTCTGTCTCTCTCTGTGTCCCTCTGCTAATCAGTCCCATTTTTATATCCCCCAAAAGCATCCAAATGTGTCTTAGTTAAAAAGCTTTGATCTATCCTTGAATGCTAATGAGAAAGTCTCCTGAAACCAAATAGATGACAATTCACCAGATAACATCCTTGGGAACGTTTACACACCCAATCTAATTATGGCAACAAAGGTCCTTTGTTGGATAGATAAGTGTAAACCAGTTATTTGCTCTGCTTGGACAATTTGACCATCTGGTTGAACAAGTCAATTACCTTCTAGGAAGGATCAAAGAGATGAGACTATATATATATATATATATATATATATATATATAATATATACAGTAGATTGTATCCATATCAATAGTTGGTATTAATTAATTGGAGTGTTGAAACTATTAAAAATAACTCAGTATACAGTAGGCACAGTATTTAATTTTTTTATTTTCATGACTAAGGGGTGTACTCATCTGAAACGCGTAGATGGATATTTTAACCTGACTATCGTGAATTTTAAACTGCACTAACACTTTGTACTCTTTCCCAATGGAAATAAAGAATTCATTTTGATCGTGAAGCTGGACTTACTTCACTTTTTTTTTAGTATTACTCTAGAAATGTAATTTGCCTTATTTTCTTTTTTGGCCTTTTTTTTACATATTTACATAAAAGTCTTTTTAAATATTGAGAACTTTAAGAAGGGAGTTAATGCGTGAAAATACCTCAAGAGAGAGACAAACATTTTGAATAATATTTGGTAAAGCGCTTCTCAACCATCGGTGCATGAATACAATACTACACTGGCTTCCCTGATAATGATGTTATAGAACATGGTGGTCTGATTTCATGGTGGTGCAGGGTGCCAAAACTTTTCCATCAGTCCATTTTCCTTTTTGTAATTTTTAAAATGTGTAAGATGAAAATATATATATATTTGCCTAACATTTAAAGAAAATGTGTCATCTTTATCTTCAGTCTTTATAGATTATTAATATATCATACAGTAATTCTGACCAGGGGTGCCAAATTGTGTATGTATAAAACTCTTCATGGGGGGGACATAGAAAAAAATATCAATTCTTCAGTTGTCTGTTGACATTTAAATTTTACCCTGTATATGTGCTGCACAATTAAATAGTAAAATAAATAAATAGTGTTAATAGTAATATATCATTGCAGCCCAGACTTGAAGGCTCACCCACCAAATTCACCGTACTCGCGATTCATGATTGGTTGGTGCATTTGTGAAACTTGCGTCATATCTGGACTGCCATGATTTATTTTACTATACCTTTACTATGTTAACTAAGGATTTTTATTGTATAATTTATACATTTTTCTTTTGGCATGCCATTTTGCTCTTACTAAGCATATTTAACTTTTTATTAGCTATGCCTTATACTTTCTACTAGGATTATTTTTTCATTACATACAAGGATGTTTTTCTTCCTGGTTCACCCGCCAACACATATCATTTTTGTTGTTTTCTTTGTGCCTTCGGAAGTAGCCAGATTTTGTTGTTACTTTTTTAATAGTTTTTTTAAATAAAAGATATTTATTTTATTGAACTTTATTCTGTGCGGATCTTCATTATCATTGGTTTCTGCTTTGTTCGAATGCTTTTTAGGACTCAATACTCTACTCTGTGTTATGGTTGTCAGTTTATCTATTTACCTAAGTAAGTTTGACCAAATAGTCATGGATTTTGACCTTAATGACCAGACCAAATTTTTGAAATCTGACCAGTGTCACTTTCTGTGGTAATATCTCCTTCGACAGATCCCACTGTCTGAGAATGTTTTTTTGTGACATATTGTAGTTCAGGTTAGGGGTAAATTATGGTTGATATGATTTGGTCAAAAATGTTGAAAATTTCACAATTTAAAACATTTGCAATTAGGTAGCTACACCACACAAAATAATTAATAAATAATATTTCCCATATGTGTACTTTACATCAACACCATTTTTTTTAACATTTACTTTTTGTTAGGAAGTTAAAAGGGTTCAAAGTTGACCAGATATTTCTTAATTTTCCAATAAAATTTGTTAGGGGTCTATATGATTGAAAATACCCAAAAGTGACTCCAGTCTAAAAACTGCACCCCTCAAAGTCCTCAAAACCACATTCAAGAAGTTTATTAACCCTTCAGGTTATTCACAGGAATGTGATGGAATGTGGAAGAAAAATATGAACATTTTACTTTTTTTCACAAAAAATTTTCCTTTAGCCCCAATTTTTTTATGTTTACAAGGGTAACAGGAGAAAATGAACTCCACAATTTGTTGTGCAATTTCTCCTGAGTATGCTGATGCCTCATATATGTAAAAAAAATACTATTTGGGCACACGAAAATCCCGTCCGTGTCACTATAAGTCTCCAACTCTCAGAGAGAAGTGACCAGAAAAAGCGCAATATGGAGAATAATCTTTTTTAAAAAATCAATTGCAATTTTTATTAATATAAAAGTAGAATATCATATAAAAATGGGCTGCATGGTTGAGTCGCTAGAAGAAACAAATGACCCTGTTCAAAATTTCACATACCTCATTTCTTAATACCGTATATTGCCCCTTCTAACATCAATGACAGCTTGAAGTCTTTTGTGGTAGTTGTGGTTGAGGTTCTTTATTTTCTCAGATGGTAAAGCTATCCACTCTTGTTGGCAAAAAGCCTCCAGTTAATGTAAGTTCCTTTAAATTCCTGGACTGTCTAGCATGAACTGCGTGCTAGAGATTTCCCCAGAGTGGGGATATTGAGGTCCGGAGACTGAGATGGCAACTCCAGAACCTTCACTTTGTTCTGCTGCAGCCAATGACAGGTCAACTTGGCCTTGTGTTTTGGATCGTTGTCATGTTGGAACTTCCAAGTACGTCCCATGCGCAGCTTCCGGGCTGATGATTGCAAATTTACCTTCAGTATTTGCTTCATCTTTCCTTCAACTTTGACCAAGTTTCCTGTGACTTTATAGCTCACACATCCCCAAAACATCAGCAATCCAACTCTGTGCTTTACAGTATGAATGGTGTTACTTTCATCATAGGCCTTGTTGACCTCTCTTCAAATGTAATGTTTATGGTTGTGGCCAAAACATTCATTTTTGGTCTCATCACTCCAAATTACCTTGTTCCATAAGTTTTAAGGCTTGTCTCTGTGCCGTTTTGCATATTGTAAGCGAGAAACTTTGTGGCATTTGCGCACTAATAGCTTTCTTCTGGCGACTCAACTATACAGCCCATTTTTCTTCAAGCACCTTCCTTATTGCGCACCTTGAAACAGCCACACTGCTAGTGCTAGTTTTCAGCTGATGTTTTTTGTGGGGTTTTTCTTTGTATCTCAAACAGTTTTCCTGGCAGTTGTGAAATTTTTGTTGGTCTACCTGCCTGTGGTTTTGTTTTTACAGAGCCCCTGATTTTCCATTTGTTAATCACGGTTTGAACTCTGCTGACTGGCATTATCAATTCCTTGGATCTCTTTTTGTATCCCTTTCCTGTTTTATACAGTTTAACTACCTTTTCCCATAGATCTATTGACAATTATTTTGCTTTTCCCATTACTCACAATCCAGAAACGTCAGTGGCTGGATGAAAGATGCAAGAGTCTATCTGTATCCCAGAAACTCACTCAGCTTTTATGCACACATACTGATTGCAAGCAAAACAGGTCACAGGTGAGGATGTTACCTTTAGTAGCCATTCAAACCCATTTGTGTCAACTTCTGTTCATGTTATCAGGCCAAAATCACCAGGGTAAGTGAACTTTTGATCATGGTCATTTGGATGTTTTGGGTTGTTATTATGATTTAAAAAAAGAAAACACAGTAGTTTGACAATAAATGGCTTTGCCTAGCCAATAACGATGAGTGGAGAAAGAGTTTTGGTGTTATCATTCATATTTTCTGAAAAAAGGCTAAGAAAGCAAAAATTGTGCTGTGGTATGTAAACTTTTGAGCACAACTGTATATTGACAGATGCTTTTTTAGAATTTATTAATCTAATATATAAAGCTCAAGTGTGTGTATGTATGTATGTATGTCCGGGATTGACATCCGCACCGTCGCAGCTACAGCCACAAAATTTGGCACAGTCACACGTCTGGACCACGAGAGTGTCCTAGGCTATGTTGTGAGGCAAAATTTTAACCCCGTGCGTTCCAATTCACCAAACAATTTTGCCCCTATCTACATAATGGGTAAAAAGTGTGTGTATCAAGCCCCGCTCCTCATTATGATGTCATAATGGTTGCCAAGGCGACGCTGATGTCATCATAGGTTGCAAGCCCCGCCGTTCATTATGATGTCATAATGGTTGACTGGATGGAGGATGCGTGATGGGTATATGGGCACTGGACTATGGGATGGAGGATATGTATGACGAGTATATGGGCACGGGACTATGGGATGGAGGATGTGTGATGGGTATATGGGCACTGGACTATGGGATGGAGGATATGTATGACGGGTAAATGGGCACGGGACTATGGAATGGCGGATATGTATGATGGGTATATGGGCACGGGACTATGGAATGGAGGATATGTATGATGGGTATATGGGCATGGGACTATGAGATGAAGGATGTGTGATGGGTATATGGGCACTCGACTATGGGATGGCGAATATGTATGATGGGTATATGGGCATGGGACTATGGGATGGAGGATGTGTGATGGGTATATGGGCATGGGACTATGGGATGGAGGATGTGTGATGGGTATATGGGCACTCGACTATGGGATGGAGGATATGTATGATGGGTATATGGGCACGGGCCTATGTGATCGTGGATATGTATGATGGGTATATGGGCACGGGACTATGGGATGGAGGATAATTATAATTTGCTATAACTAACCACAGTTAGTTACTATGCCCGGGCAGCACCGGGCTCTTCAGCTAGTAAAAGCTATATTTTAGAGGTTTGTTTTCTTTTGGTACTACACTATTCTAATATAGCCTATATGAAATGCCACAACCAGTGTACCATACTATACAAAGTGCATGTGTTTCAGTGAAAACAAATGTCAGACAGTATCCTAACCAAAAGTATATGGATATATCAAAGGCAAAAAATCCTAACTATGGGACTCCACTAAGATCATGAATTCTAGCCACCGAATAAATCCTGAATGATGCTGTGCATGTAAGGGTCAGGTTCAACTACACCGATATTTGGACATTGCCGGTAAATAGTACCAGATTCAACGTACATTGTGTGCGGTGTTCGTTCTTGCGTCCCTCCACCCCAGGATTTATTCGGCGGGTAGTATTCATGATCTTAGTGGAGTCCTATAGCTAGGATTTTTTGCCTTTGGTATAGCCATATACATTTGGTTAGGATATTGACTGCCATTTGTTTTCACTGAAGCACATTCACTTTACATAGTATGGTACACTGGTTGTGGCATTCCATATAGGCTATATTAGAATAGTGGCATTACCGTATTTTTCAGACTATATGACGGGTCATAAGACGCACCACAAATTTTCAGAAGGAAAATAGGGAAAAATAATAATGTGTCAAATGGGGATCTGTCTTACAGTCTGAACTCAGCTTACTGGTGAGTGGAACGGCACAGATGAAAGAGTGGTCACAGGGGAATGTGGTCACAGGGGTTGTTCGGTGGTCCAGGCTGATGCAGTGGCCTACGAGAAATCCCATCCCAGGCTGGTGCAGCGTTGGAGCTCTGGGGATTCTGCAGGTATTTCGCGAAAGGTTCAGTGGGGCTCGGCCGGCATTTTGCTACAGGTGCGGTGGTGGTCTGTGGTGCGGCAGGGCTCTACCGGCATTTTGTGAAAGCCCAGAGGCACCCGCAGATTCTTTTCTGTGATGTGGTGGTCTCCGGGAAAATGGCCACAGGGGGCGGTGCATGCTCTGATTGAGATCTTGGCAACGAGATCTCGTCCCGAGATCTCAATCTGCTGCAATGCGGTGGCCTATGCTTTTCCAGGACTGGGCTGGCTTCTTTTTTGGCAATGTCTGATCTGGCCTTTCTATTTTTAAGGCTGATTAATGGTTTTCACCTTGTAGTAAATCCTCTGTGTTTATTCTCATGAAGTCTTCTCTTTATGGGAAACTTAGATACTGAATCACATGTTTGCTAGAGAGTGTTCTTCACTGTCGATGTTATGAAGGGTTTTTTCTCCACCATGGAATGGATTCTAAAATCATCCACCACTGTTGTCTTCCATGGGCGACCAGGACTTTTGAATTCCCAGGCTCACCAGTGCCTTTTTGTTTTTTATTTTTGTTTTTTTATAGAATGTACCAAACTGTTGATTTGGCCACTACTAACATTCCTGCCATCTCGCTGATAGATTTTTCTTGTCTTCAGCCTAATGATGGTCTCTTTCACTACCACTGAGAGCTCCATTGCCTACCCTTGCCTATCCGTAGTCCCGGCCCTGACTATAAGCTTAGTTTGAATAATGATTTTGAGAAGACAGATCTTTAAAAGGACTCTGTCACCATGTCACCATGAGACCGTGAACCACTGTAATGCAGATAGCAATTTAACCATTACCTCTTAATTTACTTCCATTCAACAACAGTAATGGGTACCAAAGCATCTAGCAGTCTGCTGCATGCTCTCTAAGTATAGGATTCTGTGAGATTCCCTATAATGCAGCGCAAAGACTGTAGATTGGCATATTGCATTACTGTATACGAGTGAAAGTGAGCTCAGAGATAATAATTACATATAAACTCTGTTCAGCTTATTGTACTCCATAACGCGCTGCCTGAAGATCAGACTACATGTTTATTGTGAAAGATTCCCTCTAAGCTTTATGTACAGTACTGACATAAAACTTGGACTGGACAATTGGAATTTTACTAAATCCAAACATTTAATATTAATTTCTTGCAGATTTCCTTTTACATACTAGGAAATTTGGGAAAGAAGTAGTTTAATTGCTAATACAGTAACTGAGTTCTGTTGTTTCTTTTAAAAATTGTTTTTATGATACTCTAATGATTTGTCCACAATGTATTGTATAAACTGAGGACTATCAACTTCAATATTGGCTGGGACCATTATAATAAAATTGTTAGAAGAGAATATTCTTGCTTCTACAACTGAGTCAGTGTTTGGGCTGAATGACACCTGAAAAACAGAAAAGACAAAAGCACTTCTGAATGTCATCAGATTTCCCAAAAATCCCAACAACTTAAACAGCAAAGATCATTGGGTGACAAAAATAGGTTAATGGAGTAATATAAGAGCAGTTTTTTTTTTTTAAAGAAACTATCCATAACTAGGACTGACCTAAAGTGCTCGGTGCTTGATACTTGAACCAAGCAATTCCTAATGCTCGGATGCTCTTTTTGAGTAACGAGTATAATGGAAGTCAATGGGAAATCCAAGCATTTTTCCAGCAGACCCTACAAGGAGGTCTGGGGGGCAGTAAAAATGTTGACATGGATGGAAATGTGCTGAATAGAAGGAGAACAGCATGGGGAATACTCCTGGAAGCATCTCTGACTCCAAGATCACTGCTGAGAACAATGGTGTCACACTTTAACTCCACTGTAACCCCTTAACCTCTTGAGGTTTTTTCATTTTTGTGTTTTCGTTTTTTGCTCCCCTTCTTTCCAGAGCCATAACTTTTTTATTTTTCGGTCATTGTGGCCATGTGAGGGCTTGTTTTTTGCAGGATAATTTGTACTTTTGAACGACACCATTGTTTTTAACATAGCATGTATGGGAAAATGGGGAAAAAATTCAAAGTGTGGAGAAATTGCAAAACAAGTGCAATCTCACAGTTGTTTTTTTTTACCATGTTCACTAAATGCTAAAACTAACCTGCCATTATGATTCTCCAGGTCATTACAAGTTCATAGACACCAAACATGTCTAGGTTCTTTTCTTATCTAAGTGATGAAAAAAAATTCTAAAGTTTGTTAAAAAAAAAAAAATTGTGTCATTTTCCGATACCCGTAGTATTTTTCGTGATCTCAGGTTGGGAAAGGGCTTATTTTTTGTGCGTCGAGCTGACGTTTTTAATGATACCATTTTGGTGCAGATACGATCTTTTGATCGCCCATTATTGCATTTTAATGCAATGTTGCAGCGACCAAAAAATTATGTCATTTTTACTTTTTTTCTCATTACGCCATTTAGTGTTCGGGTTAAGTCTTTTTTATATTGATAGATCGGGCAATTCTGAACGCGACGATCTCAAATATGCGTAAGTCTGATTTTTTTTTATTCTATTTTGATTGGGGCGAAAGGGTGTGATTTGTACTTTTATATTTTTTAAATTTTGTAATATTTTTAAAAACTTTTTTTTTACTGTTGGCATGCTCCATTAGTCTCCATGGGAGACTAGAAGCTGCCATAACCTGATCGGCTTTGCTACATACAGGCAATAATCAGATCACCTGTATGTAGTAGAATTGCTCACTTGCTATGAGCGCCGACCACTAGGCGGCGCTTATGGCAATCTGGCATTGACAACCATAGAGGTCTCCAGGAGACCACTAGTTGTCATGCCAACCCATCGGTGACCTGCGATCACGTGACGGGGTCACCGATAGGCGTATTTCCAGCGCGATTGCCGGAAGCGCATGTTAAATGCCACTGTTAAAGTTTGTCATATAGACAAACCAAGAAAAAAGAAGTCTGTATCCACCAATAAAATCACTTCTTTATTTGTTAGTACTCACAAAAGACTGTATAAAAATACATAAACAAAAGTAACCAACCACATGTATGAAAATGCGTTACAAAGAGGCTAAGGTGCAACTATTAGCAGGGTTACTAACAGCAAACAGAGTTATCATTTCAAAAGCCAGTGCCATTATATTCCAGAGGCCCCATAGGATACTAATTAGCATAGGTTAAATAATCCCCCAGTGAGGTGTGAATTTCAAAATAATCCCCTGCTACTAGTCCTCAGGTCATAACCTCCATGTCATTGCTCACCCATTTGCTGCCAGGAGCACCACACACTGCGCCCCTATGCGCGTTTCACGTGGGCTTCTTCCGGGGGCCATTGCGGTGTTAAAGTTTGTCAGCGGCATTTAACGAGTTAATAGCCGCGGGAGGATCGCGATTCCACCAGCGGCTGTTCTGGGCTGTTCAAAACACACACACACAGGCCTGGACAACTACTCTATCCCTCCAATTACAACTGTCCCTGAGCTGTGCAGTGGCATCAGTGTGCCGAGTGTGGTGGATCCAGTTCTTTTATAACCTCTAATGAGGCAATCTGGCCAGCCAATCACAGCAATGCCACCACCAAGATGACTACAGCATTACAGTGACTTGCAGGCAATCCCCGCATGTTTATTGGCTGTGTAGCAGGGGCCAAACATGTTGGGCAGGGATTCAAGTGTTCAATCTGAACACTGGCCAATGCTCGACGAGTGCCAAGCATATCCGAGCATCCAGATACTCAAGTGATATAACACTAACCACATTCGCTCATCACTGTCCATAACTAAATTTAAAAGTATAATAGTTTTATAGTAGGCAGTTTTTACTTTATTTTGCTGGGGTTAATAATACTTATATTAAAACATTTATTGCTCATTGTTAGCCTTACTGGATAAGTGGACAATTATGACATAGGCTCTGGTTTATTATTTGCATTTTTTTTAAGTGATTTTTTTTTTGTCTTTTGCTATTTATTGCCGTTTCTTCACTAAATTCTACAAAATAAAATCAAAAAGGGTGGGGGAACAAGAGGCGCAATAGTGCCCTATCACTAGTGACACTACGATGTGAGTGGTGTAATGCAGTTTCACTCACCTATTCCAGTTGTGTGACCCACAACTGGCTTGAAGACATAACACAGTATCAGCTGCTGCAGGACCTCCACCGACCACTCCAACGTGGAAAAACTGCCAGAGAATATGGGAAGCAAGATGTGCCACAGTCCGCGCTGCTGAGTCCACAAAATCACCTGGGATGCAAGATGTTGTAACAAAGTACTTCTTTATTCCTTCCTACGCGTTTCGGCGCCCTTCCTGGCACCTTCCCTGAGGAAGGTGCCAGGAAGGGCGCCGAAACGCGTAGGAAGGAATAAAGAAGTACTTTGTTACAACATCTTGCATCCCAGGTGATTTTGTGGACTCAGCAGCGCGGACTGTGGCACACCTTGCTTCCCATATTCTCTGACAAAATAAAATCAGGCTGCTTCATGAATTTTCTGCAAAATCAAAGATTCTCCTTTTTTGTCTTTTAACATCTTTTGTACTATTTATAGAGCAAAAAGTTGCATGATCCTTTAAAATGTCACAAGTTAAATTTCAAATGTGCAAAAATAAAATTAGGCATACCAGTACTTCATACTCCAGTGGGGTACTGGAGTATAATTGCACTAACATTCTGCGACATTTTGAAAAGTCACAAATGCTGAATTAGACTAAAACATTTGAAAAAGGAAAAACCAAACCCATATTGTCAACTTCCAAGAAAAACTAGACTAAACCAAGTGAAGTTAACTTTAAAAAGCACAAAATTACATCATTGAATTGTTATAATAAATAATTAAAAGTTCATGTTAAAAAGCACAATATTAAGTAATGAATAAAGTCCTAACTTAAGTCTGTAAAAGAACCATTTTTACTGTAGAAAAAATGTCCAAAGATAATTAATGATCAATTAGTTCCCATCTAGGGATGAGCGAATGTGCTGGGTGATACTTGGTTATCACTCGAGTATCACAATGTGCTAGTTTCTCAGTGAGAAATGGGTGGTGCTCAAAGCTCAAATCCCTGCCCTGCATCTTTGGCGCCTGTTATGCAGCATTCGGGGATTGCCTCAGAGTCACTGTAATGCGGTAGCCATCTTGATTGTGGCATTACTGTGATTGGCTGGACGTCTGACATCAGGCAATTTAAAATGACAGGTGCGCCAGGCTCGGCACAATGCCGCCATTGCACAGCTTTGTGACACTTCGTATTTGAGGGAGAGAGTGCTTGTCTAGGCCTTTATGCACAATATAACGAATCAGAGGCCTGTAGTGTTGATACTGATGCTGAAGCTGAGCCATCATCCTAACAGCCCTTGTAAGGGTTAATCGTTTACAGTGCATACAATTTGCATTTAGCCTAGGGAGGGGGAGTGATAGAATCCAGTCTGTAGACAGGAATTAGTCCTGCGCAGTCCATTGGCAAATATATAGCTGTATTTTTTTTGTGGGGGCTGAAAAGACTGAATAAATTTTGATCCATGAAGTATTACATGCTTTGATGTCCTTTTTTTGTATAATACAGTTGGGAAAAAAGTATTTAGTCAGCCACCAATTGTGCAAGTTCTCCCACTTAAAAAGATGAGAGAGGACTGTAGCTGACATCATAGGTAGACCACAACTATGGGAGTCAAAATGAGAAAACAAATCCAGAAAATTACCTTGCCTGATTTGGCAAGATTTATTTTTCAAATTATGGTGGAAAATAAGTATTTGGTCACCTAAAAGTATGCAAGATTTCTGGTTCTCATAGACCTGTAACTTCTCCATCTTCCACTCATTACCTGTAGTAATGGCACCTGTTTGAACTTATCAGTATAAAAGACACCTGTCCACAACCTCAAATAGTCACACTCCAAATTCTACTATGATGAAGAACAAAGAGCTGTTGAAGGACACCAGAAACAAAAATGTAGCCCTGCACCAAGCTGAATCTGCAATAGGCAAGCAGCTTGGTGCGATGAAATGGGAGCAATAAAAAGAAAATGGAAGACATACAAGGCCTTTGATAATCTCCATGCAAGATCTCACCCCTTGGGATGAAAATGATCACAAGAACGGTGAGCAAAAATCCCAGAACTACATGGGGGGACCTAATGAATGACCTGCATAGAGCTGGGACCACTGTAACAAAGGCTACCATCAGTAACACACTATGCCGCCAGGGACTCAGATCCTGCAGTGTCAGACGTGTCCCCTTGCTTAAGCCAGTAAGTGTCCAGGCCCATCTGAAGTTTGCTAGAGAGCATTTGGATTATCCAGAAGAGTATTGGGAGAATGTCATATTGTCTGATGAAACCAAAGTAGAACTGTTTGGTAGAAACAAAACTCGTGTTTTTAGGAGACAGATTGCTGAGTTGCATCCAAAGAACACCATACCTACTGTGAAGCATGGGGGTGGCAACATCATGCTTTGGGGCTGTTTCACTGCAAAGGGACCAGGATGACTGATCCATGAGCATGAAAGAATGAATGGGCCAATGTATTGTGAGATTTTGAGTTCAAACCTCCTTCCATCAGCAAGGGCATTGAAGATGAAACATGGATGGGTCTTTCGGCATGAAAATGATCCCAAGCACACCACCAGGGCAATGAACGAGTGGCTTCGTAAGAAACATGTGAAGATCCTGGAATGGCCTAGCCAGTCTCCAGACTCAACCCCATAGAAAACCTTTGGAGGGATTTGAAAGTCTGTATTGTCCAGCGACAGGCCCAAAACATCACTGCTCTAGACCAACACTGGCAACAACAGATACCGTATATACTCGTGTATAACCCAACATTTTCAGAATTTTTTTTTTTGTGCTGAAAACACCCCCCCCCCACGGCTTATACACGAGTCATTGTCCAGAAAGTCGGTGGGGGAGGGGGAGTGACGAAGCAGCGGCAGGAGCCGGCGGCTGCAGTTGTAACTGTGCCGCTGCTAAAAGGAAATTAATATTCATTTCTCCTATAGCAGTGACAGCTGCAGCCGCTGGCTTCCAGAAGACTGATACTCACCCTCCTCGTGTCATCACTGTCGCATCTCTGTTGTTCCCGGCGCTGGCAGCTCTTCCTTTGCTTAGCGATCACGTGGCACCGCTCATTAAGGTAATGAATTTGCACATGTCTCCACTGCCATAGGCATGGAGCACATACTCCAGTGGTTCCCAAACTCCAGTCCTCGCGGACCTCACAGGTCATGTTTTCAGGATTTCCATAGTGTTACACGTGTGAGAGAATTCCTGATGCCTTGATGATACATCCATCACCTGTGAAATTCTAAGGAAATCCTGAAAACATAACCTGTTGGGGTCTGCGAGGACTAGAGTTTGGGAACCACTGGCATATTCATTACCTTAATGAGCGGTGCCACGTGATCGCTGAGCACAGGAAGCGCTACTGGAAGCCGGAAAGAGGTGCTGCACCTGCGATGACATGCTGGAGGAGGGTGAGTGGGATTTTTTTTATTTTTGAAGCATGCATACCAGGAAAGGAGGAGGTGAGCCATGCATACAATTACAGCATCGGGGGGAGCCATGCATACAACACGGGACTGGGGGAGCCATGCATATAACACGAGACCGGAGGAGCCATGCATACAACATGGGACTGGGGGAGCCATGCATACAACATGGGACCGGGGGAGCCATGCATACAATGATGGGACCGGGGAAGCCATGCATATAACTATGGGACTGGGGGAGCCATAAATACGACGGGACAGGGGAGCCACCCATAGCAGGACAGCTATGGGGAAGCCATGCATACCAGGACAGGGATGAGAGGACAATGCATACCCGGCTCATACTCGAGTCAATAAGCTTACCCAGTTTTCCGTGGCAAAATTAGGTGCCTTGGCTTATACTCTGTGTCGGCTTATACTCGAGCATATACGGTATATAACAAAATATTGAGATTAATTTTTGTTAATGGCCAAATACTTATTTTCCACCATAATTTGAAAAATAAATCTTGCCAAATCAGACAAGGTGATTTTCTGGATTTGTTTTATTTTGACTCATAGTTACAGTCATCTCTCATCTTTTTAAGTGGGAGAGCTTGCACAATTGGTGGCTGGCTAAATACTTTTTTCCCCACTGTATAACACACCCAAAAATCGTTGAAACATTTTTCTGGGCTACTTTTCTCAGCCATACACTATTCCATTGTGTGGAGTAAATTTCTGTGACCTCTAAAACTGCTAAAAAGCTTTTAAGAATTTTGTAGGCTCCCATTTCCCAGACGTACAGTGTTACGTGGTTTGTGAACATTTCTGTGATCTCTAAAACTGCTAAAATGCTTTTAAACATTTTGTAGGCTCCCATTTCTTAGTCATACAGTGTTACATGTTCTGTGAACATTTCTGTGATCACTAAAACTGATATAAAGCCTTCAAAATTTTGCAGGCTTCCACTTCTCAGACATACAGTGTTACATGATCTGTGAACATTTTTGTGATCTCTAAAACTGATAAAACCTTTGCATGGTTCTATTTCTCAGCCATATGTTATTATGTGGTCTCTGAACATTTCTGTGATCTCTAAAACTGAAAAAAGCATTGAAACATTTTTATGGATTTAATTTGATTGTCATCCATACACTTTTGCATTCTTTCTGTAACATTACAGTGGAGTAAACTCCAAACACCGCTTTGATTGATGCAGTTGACCAATTTTTCTCTTTTATTAAAAATAAATTTGGCTTCAAGAGAGCAAGGAATTACAGTATGTTTAAGGTGTGCATTAAGGGATAGGGAAGTTGAAGTGCTGTTGATAGTGCACACAGATGCTGAGGATGTAGGGCAGGTGCAGCTATGCCTGTTGATGGAGCACAAGAAACACGCATCCATGCCACATTGATTCCTGTCCCACTTTGCATGAAGGCACAGTACACCACTTATGAAGCCAGAGCAGTTCAAACAGGTGATCAGTTGAATAACAGAAAATGCTTCCAGCAGGCTTGGCAGCACCACACAGTCTTCCACACGGTCCAGTCTCACCAGCCTAAAGTCTGGATCACTTAATCCTCACCCTGATCCTCCTTCCTCCCAACATGTTGAGTACCAGGAGACTAAAGATCTCACACTAGGACACTCCGAGGAGCTCATTACAACAGCATTTCTTGATTGTCGTCTCTCAACCTGCATACTCCAAGAGGGAGAGGAGGACATGCTGTTTATTAATGCAGCCACAGCCACAAGAACATGATGGTTAGGAACAGCCAGTTAGGGATAAGGAGCAAGATGATGATAAGACTCAATTGCCACTCTGTCTTGTTCTTAAGTCACAAAGTCAGGAGGATCAGAGTGCGGTGGTGGAAGACAAGGTGATGGCTGATGAAGGCAAGGGATAATACATTTCCCTGATGGCACACTGGATGAGCATTGTGGAGGCTGGGGCTGAGCCACATTCTGGCATTGTGCATGTGCTCCCGACACCAAGAATTGCTAGTCTTACTTCTATCAGGGTTTCCTCCACCTCTTACAGCAGTTTCTTCACCTCCTCCTGCTCCTCCTAATCCTCCATCTCTGATGTGCTATCTCAGAACATGTCATCCACATCAGCCGGAACCTGGAAGCTTTGCAGCACAGCAACTGGCTCAGCTGAAGCTAATTTGTCTAGGAGACAAATGGCACACCATGGGAGAGTTTCTTAAAGGAATAACAGACCAGACAGATCTGTGTTTTTTTTGCTGCTGAACCTACAACCAGGCATGGCTATGCGTGATAATGGGTGTAACCAGGTGGTGACTGTAAAGCTTGGCCAGATCATACACTTACCATGCTTCGCACATGTGCTCAACTTGGCAGTTAAGTGTTTTTTTGAAAGCATTCCTGTCATGATACAGTTTGCATCTGACAGTTTAAATGGAAGGTGAACTTTTTTTCCTTTGGCTTGGTGCCAAAGTGGGTTGATTGCCCCCGGTGGCCATTAGAATTATTGCACTTGGTTTTGTTTGTTCTAAGTTGCCCCGGTGGTGGTTAGTGGTATCACACTTTAGTTTTAAAGTGCACGTTAATTATAAATCAGGTGTTAGGCTATATAAAAGAGCTTGTGTTCAATCACTGTTGGTGATATTGTGTGTTAGTCATTCACAAGGAAGCCTGGGTGAGGAAGGAACTGAACATGAGTCCTGCGCAGCCCAGCCAGAGGGGACGAGTGGCAGCGATGTGGTCTGCAAGAAGGGCTGGCATGGCGTGGTGGAGTCACAGTTTATGGTGTCGGCAGGAAGTGCTTGCATGGCTTGGTGGAGTGGCGACTATGGAGAGAGTTGCACTAAGCATGCGGGACTTGGTTGCTGAGAGCTGGACTCAAGCATGCTTGACTTTTTGGGCAGGAGCTGAACTCATCTTTGGGACTCTGTTACTGGACTTCTGCAATTGGTGGTGGACTCTGCTCCAAGGCTGCACTATGGTGAAGGATCCAGTTATGGTGATGGATCCGGGTGGAGGAGAAGATGCACGCAGGTGGTGGGCTCTGTTGCTAGGAGCGTACGCAACAGAGCAAAGCTAAGTGGTGTTTCCCCTGTTTTGTCATCTTTCCTCATGTGTGTTTTAGTGCAGTGGTGGGATTAGTTTCCGCACCGACCAATTCCCTAGTGAGGGTTTAGGTCAGGGCGAGCTAGGGTTTTTAGGTTCCTGTTGCGCGCCCAGTGTGGAACCGGCATAGGGAACGTTAGGAGTGCAGGGACACTGGCTCAGGCGAGCTCAGGAGGTCTCCACTTCCCTATTCCCTATCGCAGAGCCCACCATTGTTAATGTTTCCCAGGTTTCCCTTATTGTTTAAATTCCCCTTACTGGAGGCGGGGTTTCCAGACTTGTATATACGTGTAATGTCTAAATTCGCCAGTTGGAGGCGGTGTATCCAGCTGCACGTGTTTATTATTTAAATTCGCCCCACTGGAGGCGGTGTATCCAGGGTCACGTGTGTCATATGGCTCCGCCTTGCGGTACTCGCTGTGTCCAGACACACGTGACCGTGACAATTCCCTGATTTGCCAGAGCTTCTGGTCAAAGTACGCTGCATCAGTGCCCATTTCCACATGTCAGCTACAGCTGCAATCGCTCTGGCAGTGCTGCAGCAGTGCATGCAAGTGCCAGCTCACCAACTGATGAGTGACATCACCACATGCTGGAATTCCAAACCGCATATGCTGGCAAGGCTTTGTGAGCACAAGAGGCCAGTGGTTGAATACTAGCTCCAACACGCCTGTTGATATTCTGGTCAGCCTCTGCACATAACAATTGAAGAGTGGGAATGGATTTTTGACATTCATGTTGTTCTCTAAGACTTTGAGGACTCCACAAAGATGGTGAGAGGTAATGACAATATAGTCAGCACAGCTATCACATTTCTGTGGTTAATTAAATAGTCGCTGCTCACAATTAAACATGAAGTTTTGCATGCAGACCAGGTGGTGATTGAGGAAGACATAACATAGAGAGATTGTAGCCAGCCCAGCCTCATCTCACTTGCTCAGTGCAGATTGGGTAACAATAAGGAGGTGGATGCTGAAGAGGAGGAACAGGAGCTGGTGGCCAGCGCAACTGAGGCTAGTAGCCACACAACTTTTGTCCAGTCTCTTCTACATGGATGGACAGAGAATGAGAATGAGGAGGAAGAGAGAAGGATGAGGAGGTGATGGAGAGTCGTCATCATGGTGAAGACAGGGAAATGTTGGCTTTATGGAGCTTGGCACATATGGCCAATTTCATGTGCCACTGTATTTCTCGTGACCCTTGTGTTACAATCATATTGGCCAAAAAAGAATACTGGTTGTTCACCCTGCTAAACCCACACTGCAAGGAGTCTTTTGCATCTCTTTTTCCTGAAGTGGAGAGGTCTTCTAAAATGGTGCTATACCAGAAGGCCATTGTGGAAAATATGCTGAAAAAATTCCCATGAGACAATGCTTGCTTGCAGGGGGCAAGCTTCGTTGCCCAACTAGGAGGAGAGGCCAGGGAAACACACAGCAAAGGCAGGGGTACCCTTTCAAAGGCGTTGGCCGATTTCATGAAACCAGCCCAGGGCCTGATGACAGGGTATTTTTGACGAGTAGGGAAAACTTTTTAAAGATGGTCAAGCAATGCCTGACTGACCAAACCTGCGTGCTCCCTAATTTTGCTGCGACTTTCAACTATTGGGTTTCAACGCTGGACACTTGGCATGAGCTGTCCCTCTATCTTGTGGAGGTGCTGTGCTGCCATACCACTAACTTCTTGTCTGAGCGGGGTTTTAGTGTTGCCAGGGGGGAGAGTGAGGCTCATTCTCATAAATCAGCAAAGCATGGATTAGCCCACACTTTTCCACATTGCCAGATGACAGCAGCACATAAAGTGTTTGTAATATTCAATATTTTAATAAGGTCCACCAGTTGCCTTTCAGGGGGTCTATGGATGACCATCCTTATAATTTCTGTCTGGCTTTGCACTTTCTGCAAAGCCTTTATGTCTGTATGAGTACATCAACTACACTTTCAAAATATTTTCGTTCAAACTTTTTTATGGTGTCAATGGCTCATTCATACAGTTTAACGCGGTTAATGTTGAATTACAGTAGTATGTAAAACTTACAAAAACGTAGAAGAATAGTTCAGGATTGAATTACTCAGCCATATAGTAATACGTGCTTTCTGTCATATTTTGGTGGTACATAAAAGTAGAAATAAAAACATTTAAATATATTGCTTGTTTTTTAAAATTCTTACCCATACACTATTCCTTGTTCTGGGGTACATTTTTGTGATATAAGACTCAAAAAAGCATTTACATCATGCAGTATTAGGTGTTCTTGGGTACATTTAGTTGCTATATAAGCCTCCAAAAACTTGTTCAAAATGTATTATATGTATCATATTGCTCGCATCATATCTTTGTTGCTATAAAATCTTCACAAAGTTGGTCAAAAAATTTTCAGTGTTACAATGCTCACCTTCAGACTATTCCTTGGTCTGGAGTACACTTCACTGGAATGAAAGACTCAAAAAACTAAAAACTTAGTTAAAAATGTATTGGTATTGTAGTGCTCACTTATAGACTATTCCATGGTCTGGAGCATATTTGTTGCTATATGCTATAAAAGCCTCGAAAAACTTGGTCAAAACTGTATCAATATTATAATGTTCACCTATAGACTATTCTGTGTTATTGAGTACATTTGTTGGAATAAAAGCCTCAAAAATGTGTTTAAAAATGTATCATTAAAAAAATAATACTCACCTATAGACTATTCCATGGGCTGGAGTACATTTCGTTGGTATTAAAGCCTAAAAAAAGTGGCCAAAAATGTATTGGTATTATAATGCTCATCTATAGACTATTGCTTTGTATGGAGCACATTTCATTGTTATAAAAGCCACTTGTTCAGAATGTATCGATATCTAGAAACATGCATCCGAGTATTAGGAATTGCTCTTTTCGAGCAACAAATACCTGACCATTTTAGTGCGCGCTCATCCCTATTTCCATCTCTTTACATAGTTCCTCTGCAAACTCTCACATTTTAATATTATGGTGGCATTTTTTTACCATGAAAATGAGTTTATTAGTGACTTTTATTTTTGTGCTTTATTCGTTTTTTAACTTTGCGCCTTTTTTAAAAAAAGAAATGTCACCAGGTTTTTCCTACCCAAGCAATATATGGGGTCAATAATACTGTATGGAAGACTATGTGGTGCCCATAATACTGTATGGAGGACTATTTAGTACCTATAATACTGTTTTGAGGACTATGTGGTGACCGTAATACTGTATGGAGGACTATATGGTGCACATAATACTTTATGGAGGATTATGTCTTGCCGATAATACTATATGGAAGATTATATAGAAAGAAAATGACCTTGTAAGGGCAGGCAAGTTGTGAGATAAGCTCTTCTGTGACCAATATTAAGGTTTTTTTTTTGGAGGGGGGACAAATAGAACTTCTGCTTTTGATCCCCATGATTTCGATTTACGCCCCGGTTCTAAGGTATTGCTATATTCTTATTTATACTTATATTATTGCATGCTTTACAGTACCTTTTCTATATTGAAGACGCTGTCTGTGTCAGAAGTTATGTTAGTTTGTTCGGTGACCCATCCAAACTGTCTTTTCATTTGATTCACTAGGTTAAACGATTCTTCGATGTGCTGCTGGACGATCTGTGTAACATCGTCATATTGCTGCCTGGATACATTTACCAACTTCAAGGCTGCTTCAGACTTCAAATGCAGCTCTATCACATCAGGGCAGTCTTGTAGGGATCCAGGGAAGCACAGGTCAGGTGAGAGGAAAAATTAGTTAGTAGCTAGAAATATTTCTAAACATCTGTAGTATTTTACTACTCTTATTGTAGCTCCATATGTCTTACTCCTGTCAAGATCTCGCGATTTTTCTTCTTTTGTGCTTTCAGTTTTTTTTCCCCTTTTTTCATGAGCATTAACTTTTTGGCCCTTAAACAGAGCCATATGGGCAATTGGTTTTTGGGGGCACAACTTGTAATTTTGAATAACATAATTTTCTTTTCAATGTAATGTACTAATAATAAATGGGACAAATTCCAAGAGGTGAAAAAAAACAGAATTCCATAATTATTTTGGGGAATTTATTTTACGGTGTTAGTGTGCCGTAAGAATTACCTGACAATAAGATTCTGCAGGTCAGCATGATTACAGTGATATCAAACTTTTAAAGAGGTTGCCCTCTATTCTGTCAACCCCTTCTCAATCTGAATGTTTGCTCCTTTATAATAAAAGCACTGTCAGCACTCGCATTCCCGGGGCTCACATGAGGTTGCTATGACGTGAACTCTGGGCCCAATCAGCGCTGGTATCACTGTCTCCACCTTCAGACATATAAGTAATCAAGAGAGAGTGAGAACTTCAGCTGGCTGCTCACTTCCTGTTGATCACTTATACATCCAAAGGAAGGGACAGTGATGCCAGCGCCGATTGGTCACAGGACTCACATGACATAACTCACGTGAGCCCCGGGAACATGAGTGTCGACAGTATAAAATAAATGTTTTCATTTTAATGGGAGAAAACATTCAAACTGGGAAGGGGGTTTCCTAGTAGTGGACTGGAGGTATTTTCATTTTTTGCTCCCCTTCTTTCCAGAGCCATAACTTTTTTACTTTTCTGTCAATATGGCCATGTGAGGGCTTGTTTTTTGCGGGACGAGTTGTACTTTTGAACACCACCATTGGTTTTAACATATCATGTACTGGAAAAAAAAATCCAAGTGCGGTTAAATTTAAAAAAAAGTGCAATTCCACAATTGTTTTTTGCTTTG
Source organism: Dendrobates tinctorius (assembly GCF_039654945.1). NCBI lineage: Eukaryota > Metazoa > Chordata > Amphibia > Anura > Dendrobatidae > Dendrobates > Dendrobates tinctorius. Next base: position 7,639,701 of record NW_027361838.1, on the reverse strand, counting down.
CTTTTTTACTATGTTCACTAAATGCTAAAAGTGACCTGCCATTATGATTCTCCAGGTCATTACAAGTTCATAGACACCAAACATGTCTAGGTTCTTTTTTATCTAAGTGATGAAAAGAATTCCAACGTTTGTTAAAAAAAATTGCGCCATTTTCCAAAACCCATAGCGTCTCTATTTTTCGTGGTCTCAAATTGCGAGAGGGCTTATTTTTTGCGAGCTGAGCTGATGTTTTTAATGATACCATTTTGGTATAGATGTTATCTTTTGATCATCCGTTATTGCATTTTAATGCAATGTTGCAGCGACCATAAAACGTAATTCTGGGGGTTTTACTTTTTTCTCATTACGCCATTTAACGATTGGGTTAATTCTTTCTTTATATTGGTAGATTGGGTGATCTTCAATGCGGCAATACCAAATATGTATATATTTGATTTTTTTATATTGTTTTATTTTGAATGGGGAAAAAGGGGTGTGTTTTAAACTTTTATATTTTTTAAATTTTTTAATATTTTTTAAAATTTTTTTTTAACTTTTGGCATACTTCAATAGTCTCCATGGGAGACTAGAAGTTGCTATTACCTGATCGGCTCTGCTACTTACAGGCGATGATCAGATCTGTAGGTAGCAGAATTACTTGCTTTGAGTGCCGACCACTGGGCGGCGCTCATAGCAATCTGGCAGTAACAACCATAGAGGTCTGCTGGAGACCTCTGTTTGTCATGCCAACCCATTGGTGACCGCGATCACGTGACAGGGGTCCCCGATGGGTGGGATTTCTGGCGCACTTGCCGGAATTGTGTGTTAAATGCCACTGTCGGAGTTTGACAGCAGCATTTAACTAGTTAACAGCTGGGGGTGGATCGCGATTCCACCCGCGGTTGTTAGAGGCACGTCAGCTGTTCAAAACAGCTATCATGTGCCAGAAAATATGTGGGCTCAGCACCGGAGCCCATATTTAAAAGGCGGGTGTCCGACATTGGCATACTATTACGCCCGATGTCGGAAAGCGGTTGTAAAGGAGTTTTCACCAAATTTTTTATGTTGAATTGGACACACATTATGAAAAGCACTGCAGAGCAAACTAAATGTTTTCTTTTTTTATTTCGCCTCTCAGTTGCGCAGTCATTATCAAAGTAGTTGGCACCTAAACAGTTAATTTTTGTTAAGTCCAAGTGCGCATAACCAGTGAGATTTCACTGGGGGTGTGTAATTTTTCCTCTTTCTAAAGCCTCATTCAGACATTGATTTTCCTCAAAGTGTCATTTGAGTTTCATGAGCGATTGGTCAAATTTTCATCATTTTCTTTTTACTGATGAAAAAAGGTTTCTCCACCTTCTCCTCTCTGTCACTGAAAAATGGATAGCAAATGGATGATGGCATGTGAGTGCTGTTCAATTGTTTCACAGACCCATAGATCTTAATTGCCAAGTATGATCCAAAACTCGGATCAATATCGACTATGTCTCCACAATTTTGGATGGACCATTCGGTCCCCTAAAAGTCATGAACATTTGGACAGACCCATAAACTGTAATAGGTATGAGTGCTATCTGTGAAAAAAAATGGACAGCACTCGTATGTGAAAAACTGATGTGCAAATGTGCCCTTACACTGACTAATCATAAGCAGGCAACAACACAGTGGAGAAAGAACATGTCCCACAATAACACCGACAAACATTCTGCTCTCCTTACGGCAGAGAGATGACATATGGAGCATGGAGCACAGACAGCAGAGCTGAGTTTGATTAACTGACAGCTTTCAGCTTCAATATGTAACACAAATATTAAGAAGAAAATGAGCAAAAAGGGGCCACACATCAATGAGAATCAGTTCCACCTAGGGCCAGAGACACAAGTAAATAGAAAAAGTTCCAAAAATAATAAATCTATGTAGATGCTTTCCAAAACCATTAAGCATACATTATGGAGGGGGTGTCGCATTGTATGTTAGAAACGCGTATATCTGCACATAGATTGAAGCTTCAGAGACGGGGAGTTCTGTGGAAACTGTTTGGGCAAGAATACAAGGACAGAACAATGGAAAGGACACCATTGTAGGCATTTACTACAGGCCGCCTGTGCAAGCTGAAGATATGGATGAACTCTTTATGCATCAAATGGCCAAGTTCTCCAAAAAATATGACATAGTTGTCATGGGAGATTTCAACTATCCAGAAATTTGTTGGGAATCTCTCTCAGGCAAAACTAACAGGTCAAGGAAATTCTTATCCTCTCTTGCTGACAACTTTATCTTCCAAAAGGTAAGGGAGAAAACAAGGGGAACTGCTACCTTGGATCTAATCCTTATAAACAGGGAGGAAATGGTTGAGGAGGTAAAAGTGGCTGGGACCCTAGGAGGTAGCGACCATGCTATTTTAGAATTTTGGATAACTAGAGGCGGAAGACCTGTGAAGACTCAGACATCAAGGTTAGATTTCAGAAAGGCAGATTTTAAGGGATTCAGAAAGAGAATTGGAGGGATCCAATGGCTGGATATCCTTAAAGACAAAAATGCCCAGGAAGGATGGGAAATCTTGAAAAATGAAATTCTCAAAGCACAGTTGTTAACAATTCCGAAAAGAGGGAAGAATAGGAAGCATTTAAGGAAACCAGGATGGATGAACACAGAACTTAAGCACATGCTAAAAAGGAAGAAACAAATGTTTATAAAATGGAAAGAGGGAGGCATATCTAAAGAAGAATATAATGCGGTCTGCAGAACCTGCAGGGCACAAATCAGTTTAGCTAAAGCTGAAAATGAATTAAGGTTGCAAGAGATGTCAAAAGCAATAATAAAGGATTTTGGGGATATGTCAAAAGTAAAAGAAAAGTCAAAGATGCTATAGGATTTTTACAGGATGAAAATGATGAAATGGTAAGACAGGATGTTGAGAAGGCTGAACTTTTAAATTCCTATTTTGCATCTGTTTTCTCTCAGAAAGGAAATGTAACATCAACTGTTATTCACTGTCCTATTAAGGGAATAGAAGAATCCAGGATATCTATAAACAGAAAGATAGTGAGGAAACACTTAGCTAACCTAAATGAATTCAAGTCTCCAGGTCCAGATGAATTACACCTCAGAGTACTGAAGGAGATAGCAGAAGAAATTTTTGAACCCCTCTCCATAATCTTTGAAAATTCTTGGAGAACAGGAGAAGTGCCAGAAGACTGGAGAAGAGCAAATGTTGTTCCTATCTTCAAAAAGGGGAAGAAGGTGGACCCAAGCAACTATAGGCCGGTGAGTCTGACTTCTATACAAGGAAAGATCTTTGAACAAATTATTAAACAACATGTATGTCAATACCTGGATAAGAATGAAGTGATTAAACAGAGTCAGCATGGGTTTGTAACTAATAAGTCATGTCAGACTAACTTAATTTCCTTCTATGATGGTATCACTGATTGGGTGGATCGAGGAAATGCTGTAGATATAGTATATCTTGACTTCAGCAAAGCATTTGACAAAGTCTCTCATACAATCCTTATTGAAAAAATGACTAAGTATGGAATGGACAAGGCAACTGTTAGGTGGATTCATAACTGGCTTAGTGATCGGACCCAAAGAGTGGTCGTAAATGGCTGCACATCCAGTTGGAAGAATGTCTCAAGTGGGGTACCACAGGGCTCTGTCCTGGGCCCTGTATTGTTCAACATCTTTATCAACAATTTAGATGAAGGAATTGAGGGTAAACTGATTAAATTTGCTGATGACACAAAGCTAGGAGGGATAGCTAATACTAGAGAAGAGAGAGAGAGGATTCAAAAAGATTTAAATAAACTGGAGAAGTGGGCAGCAACTAACACAATGGTTTTTAACAGGGAGAAATGCAAAGTACTACATCTGGGCAATAAAAATGAAAAAAGCATATATACAGTTATATGTAAAAGTTTGGGCACCCCTATTAATGTTAACCTTTTTTCTTTATAACAATTTTGTTTTTTGCAACAGCTATTTCAGTTTCATATATCTAATAACTGATGGACTCAGTTATATTTCTGGATTCAAATGAGGTTTATTGTACTAACAGAAAAAGTGCAATCTGCATTTAAACAAAATTTGACCAGTGCAAAAGTATGGGCACCCTTATCATTTTCTTGATTTGAACACTCCTAACTACTTTTTACTGACTTCCTGAAGCACTAAATTGGTTTTGTAACCTCATTGAGCTTTGAACTTCATAGCCAGGTGTATCAAATCATGAGAAAAGGTATTTAAAGTGGCCACTTGCAAGTAGTTCTCCTATTTGACTCTCCTATGAAGAGTGGCATCATGGGCTCCTCAAAACAACTCTCAAATGATCTGAAAACAAAGATTATTCAACATAGCTTTTCAGGGGAAGGATACAAAAAGTTGTCTCAGAGATTTAACCTGTCAGTTTCCACTGTGAGGAACATAGTAAGGAAATGGAAGAAAACAGGTACAGTTCTTGTTAAGCCCAGAAGTGGCAGGCCAAGAAAAATATCAGAAAGGCAGAGAAGAAGAATGGTGAGAACAGTCAAGGACAATCCACAGACCACCTCCAAAGACCTGCAGCATCATCTTGCTGCAGATGGTGTCACTGTGCATCGGTCAACAATACAGCGCATGCATAACGCCTTTTTGTATGACCAAACAACTCAATCTTTGTTTCATCAGTCCACAGGACCTTCTTCCAAAATGTAACTAGCTTGTCCAAATGTGCTTTTGCATACCTCAGGCGACTCTGTTTGTGGCGTGCTTGCAGAAACGGCTTCTTTCGCATCACTCTCCCATACAGCTTCTCCTTGTGCAAAGTGCGCTGTATTGTTGACCGATGCACAGTGACACCATCTGCAGCAAGATGATGCTGCACGTCTTTGGAGGTGGTCTGTGGATTGTCCTTGACTGTTCTCAGCATTCTTCTTCTCTGCCTTTCTGATATTTTTCTTGGCCTGCCACTTCTGGGCTTAACAAGAACTGTACCTGTGTTCTTCCATTTCCTTACTATGTTCCTCACAGTGGAAACTGACAGGTTAAATCTCTGAGACAACTTTTTGTATCCTTCCCCTGAAAAGCTATGTTGAATAATCTTTGTTTTCAGATCATTTGAGAGTTGTTTTGAGGAACCCATGATGCCACTCTTCATAGGAGAATCAAATTGGAGAACTACTTGCAAGTGGCCACTTTAAATACCTTTTCTCATGATTTGATACACCTGGCTATGAAGTTCAAAGCTCAATGAGGTTACAAAACCAATTTAGTGCTTCAGGAAGTCAGTAAAAAGTAGTTAGGAGTGTTCAAATCAAGAAAATGATAAGGGTGCCCATACTTTTGCACCGGTCAAATTTTGTTTAAATGCAGATTGCACATTTTCTGTTAGTACAATAAACCTCATTTGAATCCAGAAATATAACTGAGTCCATCAGTTATTAGATATATGAAACTGAAATACCTGTTGCAAAAACCAAAATTGTTATAAAGAAAAAAGGTTAACATTAATAGGGGTGCCCAAACTTTTACATATGACTGTAGAATGGGAGGAATAGGGCTAAGTGACAGCACATGTGAAAAAGACTTGGGTATACTAATAGATCACAGACTGAATATGAGTCAACAGTGTGATGCAGCAGCAAAAAAGGCAAATGCAATTCTAGGATGTATTAACAGAAGCATACAGTCTAGATCACGTGAAGTCATTATTTCCCTCTACTCCTCTTTGGTCAGACCTCATCTGGAATATTGTGTCCAGTTTTGGGCACCACATTTTAAAAAAGACATCAACAAACTGGAGCAAGTTCAGAAAAGAGCGACCAGAATGGTGACCGGTCTGCAAACCCTGTCTTATGAGGAAAGGTTGCAGGATTTGGGAATGTTTAGTTTGCAAAAGAGAAGACTGAGAGGAGACTTAATAGCTGTCTACAAATATCTAAAGGGCTGTCACATTGTAGAAGGATCAACTTTATTCTCATTTGCACAAGGAAAGACTAGAAGCAATGGGATGAAACTGAATGGGAGGAGACACAGATTAGATATTAGAAAAAACTTTTTGACAGTTAGAGTGATCAATGAGTGGAACAGGCTGCCACAAGAAGTGGTGAGTTCTCCTTCAATGGAAGTCTTCAAACAGAGGCTGGACAGACATCTGACTGGGATGATTTAGCGAATCCTGCTTTGAGCAGGGGGTTGGACCAGATGGCCCAGGAGGTCCCTTCCAACTCTACGATTCTATAATTCTATGTGGGGAAAAGGTACAAGTGCCTAATCATGTATACCCACAGTTCTAATTATTGGAATATAGTATACATAAATGGATGAGTACAAAAATATTTTAAATTACCTATACAGGTGAAGATCCAATTGAGGTCCAATAAGTTGTTGCGGGCACTGACATTTCCCTCCATCCCAACGCACGTTTCGTTGAATTTTCCTTTTTGCTCATTTTCTTCTTAATATTTGTGTTAGATATTGATTACATGAGGTGCACTGGCATTCCTTTCCCTCATTTTAGAGGCATCTTGTGCATGATTATATTTTAATTGGTTCATTCACTTTTAATTTTGTTTATAAAAAGAAGTCTTTTTTAAATGAACACAATTGCATAAGTGGTTATTTCATGTGTATTCTGGATTGTATCGATTTTTATAGTTCATACTAGTTGATTTATTGACCATAAAATAGTCTGATTTATTAAAATATTTAACTAATATTTAATTAACTAATACAGTAGATAACGTAAAGAGAAAAAAAAACAAAATTATGCATTCTGAGATATCATTCACCAAACCTCCTTAAAAATGTATCAAAGGTATCAAAATGTTGTGCCTACCGCAAAACAAGCCCTCACACAGCTCAATTGATGAAAAAAGAAAAACATTATGTGTCTTGGAAACTATTGTTGCAAATCAAAATGTTATTTTTGTTATTTTTTACAAACTTCAGAATTTTAGTTTAAATCTATGCTAAGTTTGGTTTTGCCATCTTCATACTGGCCTAAAGAGTCATGCTACTATTTTAACCAAACAGTGAAATTCATAGAAACAAAATAGGGAACGCAATGGCATAATTGCATTTTCTTGACCATTTTATTCATTTTGCATTTTTTTTTACCACTTTTCATTACATTGTATGGTAAAATGTATGGTGTCACTCAAAAATAGAATTTGTGCAGAAAAAACAAGCCCTTAATTGTTGACAGGAAAAAAAACGTTATAACTCTTGGAATGGGAGGAAAAAAATCTATATATATATATATATATATATATGTATATATATATATATATATATATATAAAAATGAGTGTATGTGTGTATGTACAGTATGTGTGGGTATCAAGCCACGCCCATTCAACATAGCCCCACCCACTCTGCATTGTCTGTCCACTCTGCATAGCCATGCCCATTCAGCATAGACACGCCCACTCCATAGCGGTGTCCCTTCTGGTTAATCCCGCCCCTTTATTGTGATGTTACATTAGAATGTTAGCTTATAGTTCTGCCCTCTCTAGTTAGCCCAACCCCTTTATTGTGATGTAACAATGTTATCTTATAAAATGCCATGTCATGTCACTGCCTAATCATTCTTGCGTGTCCCACAGACACTAATGTCGTCACACGCTAAGAGGAAATCTGTATTATGCCTCAATGAGCAAGATTTACAGAAAGAAGAAAGGGAGGCTAGACTTACAGAAATGAGTACAGAAATGGAAGAAAGGGAGGCAAGAGCTGCTTCCTCAAGGGCCACTGAAATTTCTCAGCAGAGAGAAGCAAGACTTACAGACATGAGAATAAGAACTGCTTCCCGTTTTGGCTATTCTGTGCCATAGATAGACATTGCATGCCAGGATTATGTCTGACTGCGCTGATAATCGATCTGGGAATATTCACCCATGCACTGTAATCTGGGCTATGTATATATATATATATATATATATATATATATATATATATATATATATATACATAGTACACAGACATGTAAAAATGATTAGGCAGTGACATGACACGGAAATTCATAAGCTAACATTGTCATGTCACAATAAAGGGGAGGGGCTAACTGGAGGGGTGGAGCATTAAGCTAACATTCTACTGTGACATCACAATAAAGGAGCAGGATTGACCAGAAGGGACGTAGTTATGGAGTGGGTGTGGTTATGTATAGTGGGTGGGACATTGTGGAGTAAGTGTGGCTATGTGGAGTGGGTGGGGCTATGTGGAGTGGGCGTTAGTTTCTATCCCTCAACGCCGGGCTCTTCAACTAGTACAAACAAAAATGAAAATTGACTGAGGAGGCAAGGGGTTAAAGGGAACCTTTCAGAAGGTTTTTGTTCATTAAAGCACCACCACTACCTAATTAAATTAAGTTTTAATAAACTATTAGATATCTTAAGAACACCTTTGGATATGATGGCAGGAGAATGACCAGGTAGTGGGGGCATTTTGGGGAACAAGAACCTTCTACCAGATTCACTTTAATTATGAGCCCTAATTCTCCCTTTCTAGACATATTTGATGTTGCTTGCTAATAAATTGAATTGGAAACTTTAATAAATGTGAATACATTACTATACCTTTCATCACAGATTCATAGCACAGCTGACATCTCTTCTGAAACAGCAGGCATTCTGAAGCATTTTGAAGTTCATTGCACAATATTTTGCTTGGCATGGATCTTGGATGAACTGGGGAGTCTATAACACATGTTCATAGCATTCAAAGAACAAGTAATTTCACTAAATCAAATGGAAAAAATTACATTTAAAAAATTAATGGTCAGTTTCCTGAGCTGTATCCGATGTTGTGAGGACAAAGGACGAATTTTGTCGGAGGAGCCTCAGTGGAAAATTAGAATAAATGTACAGATACAGCGGGCACAGTGGCTTTAGCTACGACTGGTTTCTTTGCCAAGCTTTGAAGATACTGTATAAGTATTGCAAAAATGTAGAAAGAATGGCACTCACCGGGTAAAGTAGTCAAGGCTTTTTTTATAAAAGCATGTTAACGGGAGAACGGGTGCTGAAAAGGAGCAACGACGATCGTTTCGTGCGGAAAAGGTGCTTCCACGCCTTCTCCGCGCGAAACGATCATGTGACCCATGGAAGCGCCTTCTCCGCGCGAAGCGATCGTCGTTGCTCCTTTTCAGCACCCGTTCTCCCGTTAACATGCTTTTACAATAAAGCCTTGACTACTTTACCTGGTGAGTGCTATTCTTTCTACATTTTTGCAATCTGGATTTGCTTGTTTATTATGAATGTGCACCTAAGGGTTAACAGCTAATTGCCGGCTGCGTCTCTCACACACACTAAGTACGGTTCGGAGGTGTGGATCTATGTGATGGTGCCTGCCATCTATCCTTGGATTTTGATACTGTATATGTATACCTACTGATTAGCTCAAAAATGAAAACCAAACAGATTAAGTTAAAATCATTCATAATTTTACCATGTTGCTAGATGACAAGGGATGGAACAGTTGTTGAAGTTGATGAATTAGAAGCAGGAAAAATGGGAAGCGTAAAGATCTGAGCAAGTTTGATAAGGGCTAAATTGCTGTAAGACTCGGTCATAGCGTCTTAAAAATGGCAAATTATATACACTGTTCCTAGTATACAATGATGAGTTCCTACCAAAAGTGGTTCACTGAAATACAATTAGTGACATGGTCAGCCCAGATCACAGAAGCATATGAGGAGCAAAAAGCTAGACTGTTCGGTCTGATGGTAATGATTTGAAAATCATAACATGGAATTTTCAGTGTTGACTGAGTCTTCAGATTTCTCAGATTGAAATGGAAACATGTCTGATCTATGGGGGCTCCACAATGCAACTTCCTAGATTTAAAGGATCTCCTGCTTGCCTTTCAATGGACACCATGGAATATTCTCTTTTAAGTAGAGATGAGCAAATGTATTCTAGTGGAATTGAATTCTCAAATTTTACAAAAATGTGTATTCTCCAGAATATTTTTTTAAAATGCAAATGCACAGCTGCAGTTGCCATGCTACTAAACTGCAGAGGGCTAGGCAAATGGTTAAAAACATAACAATATTCACTTATCACCTGTCTCCTAGCCCACTGTTTGATCCTCTTCATTTTTTCTTTATCCGTTATTCCATCGCGTTCATCCTCTTCGTTCTCTTGACTTCAGGCTGTGCTTTCTGGCACAACTAGAACTGATGTTTCTCTATCCGGAAGTCCTCTTCTCCATTTTTTATGCTCTGGTGTCTAGAGACACTCCAGGCCATAGAAAGGAACACTCAATTGGCTTCAAATAACTTTACTGTTCAAATTTCCCTGTAAAATCAACTTGATTTGCCGAATTTGAATCCCAGGAGATCCTTTTATCTCTACCTTTAACCCTTACAAGATCCATGATGGTTAGATCCATCATTGACCTGGTCATGGAGCTGGTCAGTCTGTTCTGCTAGGGGCAGATGACAGCTGTGCCATTGATCTGGCATCTGCCTCTAACAGCAACCATCTGAACTATCGGTGATTGCTGACTGCTGTTAACCCCTTAAATGCCACTGTCAATCGCTGACAGCAGCGATTGACAGTGGCATTCGCTGCTGTCAGCGATTGACAGTCAATCGCTGACAGCAGCATTTAGCCCCCAAAATCCTACTTGGACATCTCTTCCAGGATTCCTCATCCCCCTACTCACTACAGTGTGATCGAGGGGAACTGATGGGCTGTCATAGCATCAGGTTGCCTGCTAAAGGTCTTCATCACTGCCATGTTGGCACTCAGGATTTTGACAATATACTGCAATTTTATAGTATCGCAAGTTCAAGTATAAACAAAAAACAAGTCTAAAAAATATAAAAATTTGATTCACTCTTGTTTTCCACAGTTAAAAATGCAGACATTTAAATATATGGTACATAATCAGCATTGTTGCGTTTAAAAAGTCAAATACATCAAAATATAAAATTGTACAACCTGGGCGATAAAAATTGTAAAGATAAAAATATAAAAAAATGGAAAGTTTATGGTCTTTATCCTTGCTGCCAGCTGATTAAGAAACAGCAAATGCCAGAAGTAATGTAAAATAACTTCTTTTTTTCATTTTTCCAAGCTATATGAAGTGTAGCCCACTTCTTCAGAAAACAAAAAACATAGGCATATACAGGGTTCACAAACATTTATATAGAGGAACATTTTGAAAAAAAGAGCGCCAAGATCTGTGTCATAGGGTAGACAACTGATGAGGTTCAAGTGAGAAAAAAAGTGTGTAAATTTATAATATAACACTGTATGCATCCTTCTTTCCGAAACCTCTATAGACTGCATCTGCGCAGTGTGGTCAGACTCAGAAGAAAACATCCGGGGATTACAGGGAGTAAGAGGAGGATGGAGGAGTGTGGTGCCGAAAATCGTGGTATACTGTACGTAAGGGCTGACCGTATTACATATAACCACAAATTAGAAAAAACATGGCACTCGAATGAGAGGGAGGTGCAAAAGTAAGGTATCCAACCCACTATAGATTATAGTAAAAACTTGGCACTCAAAAGGGAAAAATTTGATTTTAACAGTTCCTAACGAAGTTTTTACTATAAATTACATATAACCACGATCTCCGGTGAGGCAAGAGGAGGAATGTGGCACCGGAACCAGCATCTACGCATAACGTGATCTCCGGAACCATTTTCTTAAAGACAAATTGTCACATAGTGTCTTCAACAAAATGACGCTAACTATTTTGTATAAATAATCAAGACAATGTGCCACAGGGGAGCGGGGAAAAGGTGAGTAGGAGTGTGTTTTTTGTATGTATCTATGTATCTATCTATTTATCTATCTATCGATGGATCAACAGCAGCGCAGGCAGCATGGGAAGCAAATAATACGATGAGGGACCAGAATTGGGGGACCAGGATGTGGAAACATATTCTAGGTTGAGGGAGACAATGCCAGGATGGGAGGAGAATATTCCATATTATATACATTTATTTGCATTTTGCAGTGAGAAATAAGTATTTGATGTCTCTGGCAAACAAGACAATACTTGGTGGAAAAACCCTTGTTGGCAATCACAGCAGTCATACTTTTTTGGTAGTTGATGATGAGGTTTGTGCACATGTCAGGAGAAATTTTGGTCCACTCCTCCTTGCAGATCATCTCTATATCATTAAGATTTTGAGGCTGTTGCTTGGCAGCTCGGATCTTCAACTCCCTTCATAATTTTTTTATGGGTTTAAGGTCTGAAGACTGGCTAGGCCACTACATGACCTTAATGTGCTTCTTTTTGAGCCACTCCTTTGTTGCCTTGGCTGTATGTTTTGGGTCATTATCTTGCTGGAAGACCGAGCCACGACACATTTTTAATGTCCTGGCGGAGGGAAGGAGGTTGTCACTCAGGATCTTAGGGTACATGGCTCCATCCATTCTCACATTGATGCGGTGAAGTAGTCCTGTGCCCTTAGCAGAGAAACACAACCAAAACATAATGTTTCCACCTCCATGCTTGACAGTGGGGACGGTGTTCTTTAAGTCATAGGCAGCATTTCTCTTCATCCAAACACGGCGAGTTGAGTTAATGCCGAAGAGCTCAATTTTTGTCTCATCTGACCACAGCACCTTCTCCCAATCACTCACAGAATCATCCAGGTGTTCATTGGCAAACTTCAGATTGGCCTGCATATGTGCCTTCTTGAGCAGAGGGACCTTGCAGGTACTGCAGGATTTTTTAAACTTTTACGGCGTAATGTGTTACCAATGTTTTTCTTGGTGACCGGTCCCAGCTGCCTTGAAATCATTAACAAGTTCTCCCGTGTAGTTTTAGGCTGATCTCTCACCTTCCTCATGATCAACAATACCCCACGAGGTGAGATTTTGCATGGTGCCCCAGATCGTTGTCGATTGACAGTCATTTTGTATTTCTTCCATTTTCTTACTATTGCACCAACAGTTGTCTCCTTCTCACCCAGCGCAATACATATGGTTTTGTAGCCAGTTCCTGCTTTGTGCAGGTCTATGAGCTTTGTACCTGACATCCTTAGAAAGCTCTTTGGTCTTACCCATGTTGTAGAGGTTAGCGTCTGACTAACTAATTGAGTCTGTGAAAAGGAGGAGTCTTTATAAAGGTACTATGTAAGACAACCATCTTCAGGGCTGACACTAGGAAATTTTGGGCCCCATACTGGCAAAATTTTCGGGGCCCCCTTGAGACTCCACCCAGGCTCCACCCCAGCCCTGCCCTCCACCCCTCGAACTGTCCACAGTCCCACTGCTCTCTCTTGGAAAAACTCCACTTCTCACCAATCACACTTTAACAGTTCCCATCTCCAGATCACACATATAGCCAGCAGTTCTTGTTTTGGCCAAAAGATTTTTTAAATCTGCCACCATAACAGAGGTAGACTCTTTTGGCCAGGCCCTAAACTACTCTATCCTATTAAACATTTGTTAAAATATCCAATACAATTTAAGTATATTTTTTATTTATTTTTCAATTTTTAAAATTACCAATAATATCACATCCAAAGGGACAAATACCACCGCACGATGATCAGACACCATATTACGACCACAGTGACAGAATAATAGCACATACAAGGGACAAATACGACCGCACGATGACCAGACACAATATTACCACCACAGTGACAGAATAATAGCACATACAAGGGACAAATACCACCGCATCATGCCCAGACCACATATTACCACCACATGGTGACTGAATACTACAATACTGATCATTAATAAAAAAAAAATATTATCACTATAAGTGCAATTATACAAAGGAGATCTGTACTTAGTATGCAGTGTCTGTATACAGGTAATACAGTGATCACCAGTGACATTATGCACAGGAGCTCTGCATGTAGTGTCAGTGTACAGGTAATACAGTGATCACCAAGTGACATTATATACAGGAGCTCTGTATATAGTGTCAGCATACAGGTAATATAGTGATCACTGGTGACATTGTACACAGGAACTCTGTATATAGTGTATAGTGTCAGTGTACAGGTAACACACTGACTCACTAGTGACATCTCTAGGTGAAGTCCTTCAGCTTAGCTTTTCATGTTTCATCCAGTACAGACCGCCATCACGTCTTCCATCCAGGGCTCGTCTCTGCAGGAAATAGCACAGTTATCTAGAGCTCCAATTACAGAACACATTACTTAATTTTTTCCCAACTTCTACACTACACCAGATGAAGAAAAAAAGGCGACATAGTGTTGCCCTGCATAGTAACAGGACCTTTGTCCATTTAAAACAGTATCCTCCAAAAAAATAAAATAAATACATCACGGCAGTAATAATATCCCTTAATTAGCCCCCATGGTAAAAATATCCCAGATCCTGGCCCACGTGTGTCTCATTCCTGGTTTCAGCCTTATGTTCTCTCATCCCGCCCTCATGAGTATCCATGCTGCCCCCATATGATCTCCCGATCCTGCCCCATCTGTCCCATGATCCTGCCATCCCATCTGTCTATATCGTATCCATCCTGCCCCATGATCCTGCACCATGTGTCTCCCATCCTGCCCCCTGTGTCTCGCATCCTGCCCCCTGTGTCTCGCATCCTGCCCCCTCCTGTGTCTCACATTCTGCCCCCTCCTGTGTCTCACTGTCACATTCTGTCCCCTCCTGTTTCACATTCTGCCCCCCGTGTCCATTCTGCATCCTCCTGTGATTCACATTCTGCCCCGTGTCCATTCTGCCTCCTCCTGTGTCTCACTGTCACATTCTGCCCCGTGTCCATTCTGCCTCCTCCTGGGTCTCACTGTCACATTCTGCCCCATGTCTATTCTGCCCCCTCCTGTGTCTCACTGTCATTCTACCCCATGTCCATTCTGCCCCCTCCTGTGTAATACTGTCACATTCTGCCCCTGTGTCTCACATTCTGCCCCGTGCCCATTCTGCCCCCTCCTTTGTCTTACTGTCTCATTCTGCCCCGTGTCTCACACTCTGCCCCCGTGTCTCACATTCTGTTCCATGTCCATTCTGCCCCCTCCTCTGTCTCACTGTCACATTCTGCCCGTGTCCATTATGTCCCCGTGTCTCACATTTTGCCCCGTGTCTCACATTCTGCCCCCATGTCTCACATTCTGTCCCCTCCTGTGTCTGTCAAATTCTGCCCCGTGTCCATTCTGCCCCCATGTCCTTTCTGCCCCCTCCTGTGTCTCACTGTCACATTCTGCCCTGTGTCCATTCTGCCCCTCCTGTGTTTCACTGTCACATTCTGCCCCATGTCTCACATTCTGCCCCGTGTCCATTCTGCCCCCTCCTGTGTCTTACTGTCACATTCTGCCTTGTGTCTCACATCCTGTCCCTGTGTGCATTCTGCCCCCCCCGTGTCTGTCACATTCTGCCCCATGTCTCACATTCTCTCCCCACCGTGTCTCACATTCTGCCCCAGTGTCTCACATTCTCTGTCCCCGTGTCTCACATTCTGCCCCCGTCTCCATTCTGCCCGCGGCTTGCCGCTTTCAATAAATTAAAAAAACACTTTCTCCTTACCTTGCCGGACTCCTGCGGCGAATCTCCCTCCACGCAGCTCAAGTGTGCACTTGCCGGCGACTGACAATGACGTCAGATGCCGGCTGCGGCTGACGTCAGATATACTCTGTCAAAATAAAAAATAGTGATATACTCACCTCCCGACGGCCCCCGGACTCTTTCTCTCCTCTCACCACGTTCCCGGCATCTTCCAGTCCCAGTAATACTTAGCGAGAAGGGCCGGAGATGACGTCACTCTCACGAGAGCGTGACGTCATCAGCGGTGTTTCGCGCTAAACATTACTGGGACTGGAAGATGCTGGGAGCGTGGTGAGAGGAGAGAAAGAGTCCGGGGGCCGTCGGGAGGTGAGTATATCACTATTTTTTATTTTAGCAGAGACTCTAGAATACCCGATGCGATAGAATCGGGCCACCATCTAGTAAATTAATAAACAGCTAGACATATTATTATTGTAAGATGAAGAATGGCTAAGTAACTGCAAAGCTCTCAGATTAGGAATTGAAAACTTGCTGACAGATTCACTTTAAAAGGAACCGGTCATGTCAAAAAATGCTATTAAACTGCCTATATGTCGTTAATCCATCTGCAGGTTTATGGTGTGCTTAAATTGTGTGGCTGCCACAGTGACAGCCGGGCTACCGGGAGGAACTGAACTTTATTCCTCCCAGCAGCTTCTGACGGCTTTAAGTCATAGAGGTGCGGCCACAGTCACCGCTCAGTACATAGTGAGAGGCAGCTGTAACCACGTCCTAGCACTGATGATCCCTTTAATAACTACACACTAGAAAGGTCAATGACTACTGTACATATAGGGGATATGGGTGATTTTCTCTGCTCAGTATTTGGTGTAAACACTAATTTGTAAAGTTATGTAATTTATTAAACTATAACTCTTACCTTGTAGTGGCATATAGGTCTCATTTAGATCACCATTGAACTTTTTGAACATGATGACAAAAACATCAGCCATGATTTCAAAAACAGACTGTCCAAATTCATATAAACTTTGAAGTAAGCCTGGAAAATCCCAGTGTTCAAAATAGTTTGAGATGATGACTTGATCCCTGTCAGGCATCATAGTTGAGTTGTTGACATTTAACTGATTGAAATCAGAAAAAAAATTATTCTGAAATGATTCATTAAACCCATTATGGTAGTTTCTAAAAAATGCAATGCTTTTATTAAAGAGGGTGCTAATGTCTGTCTTCAGCTGACTGAACATGCTGTTTTTCTTGCTGGGCTGAACACCGATGTAGTATTCACTTTTATATTCTTCTTCTAAGTTTCCGGAAATAAGACTTAATGATGGGGATTCTTTAAGTAACTGTTGAGCCTGTTTGAGACAAAAATATGATTTGAATTCCAAAGTACAATATATACTCTAATTATGCAAAATCGTACTGCAACCCTCGATCTACTGTCTACTTCCCCATAATCCTGTAGAATGTAATCCCGCAAGGGCCGAGTCCTGTTCCCTCTGTACCAGTAGGTCATTGTTAGTTTGTTTACTGTAAGTGAGTGATGTCATGATCTCAGTGCGGGTTTGACTCGCACACGTGGGGTTAATGTTTGGAACCAGTGCTGATGACTGGCATTTCTGGGGTTAAAGGTTGTGATCCCAGTGCAGGCTTACCTGCACACCTGGGGCTATGATTGTGGCCTCTCCCTGGTTCTGGGGGAGGCTTCTTATAGCCTCAGGACGCTCCCATCCCTGTCAGTTATACTTTCGCCCTTGGCATTGTGTGGTGACCCCTGAGTGTGTTTGTGCTGTGTTCTGGTTACTTGATTCTCTGTGTATGACTCGGTCTGTTCCCTGGATATCGCTTTGGATTCTGCCTGGTACCTTATATGTCTGTTTGGTTTTGATCTCTGCTTGGCCCTGATTATCCGCTCTGTCTCCTCCCTGGTACTGTACTGTGATCCTGTGTATGACCTTTGGCTTTGTCTGACCTCCCATCTGTTTATCTCTCCTGTACCTCGCTGGTCTGTACTGTGCATAACCTCTGCTTTGCTTGGACTCTGAGTTCTCTTCCTTCTCTGTGTGCAGGACGCTAAGCCCCGCCCCCTTGCAGTCACATGACCATTCACATGACCATAGGTCCTATGCTGGCTTCCTAAACTTCAGCATCCACAGGTCCTGTGCATCGGTACTTTCTGGCTGTACCTGACCCCGGTACCCCTACATTGCGGGTGAGTCACTGCTCAGCGGAGGCTGCACGCCGGCGCTGACACTCAGGACACGTGCACTGGCTCAGTGAGCAAGTACAGTGCGGTGTTCCTGACATTATAACTGACCATTTCAGTTTTTTTTTTTTTTCTTCAGAAAAAAAAAAAAAAGTGTGTGTTATCCTCATGGATCCCATACAAGCCTTGTCTGATCAGGTCAAGCACCTGACCCAAATGTTCCATAAGCTCAATGTGGAACAACGCACGATGGCCCAGACCCAGCAACAGTTGGTAGTTACTGTGCAGGAGGCTGTCGATGCAGGGGCTTCTGGTTCTGGGGGTAGGGATGTGTCATTAGCGTCCCCCGAATCTCCGGTCAAATTGCCAGACTTTTTCTCAGGGGACAAAAAGGAGTTCAGGTCTTTCAGAGAAGGATGCAAGCTTTTTTTTTCTCTAAGGCCCCGCTCCTCCGGGGATGAGTTCCAGAGGGTGGGGGTCATTATTTCCCTACTTCGGGGGGCTCCGCAAGCATGGGCTTTCTCTCTGTCTTCCTCTGCTCCTGAACGTATGTCAGTGAACGCATTCTTTGAGGCCCTCGGGCACATTTATGATGAACCTGACCGAGTGCGATTGGCAGAGGATATGTTGATGAGTGTCTGTCAGGGGAAACATTCAGCTGAGTGGTTTTGTTCTGAGTTCCGCCGCTGGGCGGCAGAGGTCTCTTGGAGCGACGCCGCACTCCGAGGACTCTTTCGCAGAGGCTTGTCCGAGCGGCTGCAGGATGCCTTGGCGTTACATCCCCCACCTAACTCTCTCGAGGACGCCATGACCCAGGCCGTCCGGATGGACCGCAGGCTGCGGGCCAGAGGGGTGATGCAGGTGGATACTCCATTATTCCCCAGTGGAAAAGAGACTGCCCCTGAGCCCATGGATGTAGGCGCCCTCTCCCTGAAGGATACGGAGTGGAAACGCCGGAAGGACAAGCAGTTATGCTTTTACTGCGGTATAACTGGACATTGGAAAAGGGAGTGCCCGAATTGCCCGTCTTCAAACCCGGTCGGCGGGAAACTACTAGGTCTGGGTAGTCAACGGGGAGGCTGCTCAGACCCTCAGGTACCATTTTCCTCGTTTTCTAAAGTATTACTGCCTGTGGAACTATTTGTGGACGGTAGTTCTTTTTCCTCTACAGCCTTCGTCGACTGCGGATCATCTATTAACCTCATTGACTCCCAATTGGTCACACACTGCAAGATAGGGACAGTTAGGCTCAAGGTTCCGATCAAGGTGATGGCCATTGACTCATCTCCCCTCACTAAGGAGGGAATTCGCTTTATGTCTGATGTGTTTTCGCTCAGAGTGGGCGCTATTCATGTGGAAAACATAAGTTGTTTTGTGCTGGACAATCTACCTGCAGGGTTGGTGTTGGGCATGCCCTGGTTACAACGCCATAACCCAGTTATTAACTGGAAAACAGGGGAGATTGTTCAATGGGGGTTTAATGATTTTGAGTTATGTGATAAATCCGCACTGCTGGTTGAACCAGTTAAATCTGTGTCTGTATCATCTGTCGAGCTGGAAGGTATTCCGGAATGCCTGAAGGACTTCGAAGATGTATTCTCCGAAAGCGAGGCCGAGACGTTACCGCCACATAGACCCTTTGACTGCGCTATTGAGCTGGTCCCGGGGGCTAAATTACCCAAAGCCCGTCTGTTTAATTTGTCTGGTCCTGAGCGCTTGGCTATGAAGGAGTACATTACTGAAAGTCTGCGCAAAGGACACATACGTCCTTCAGTCTCACCTGTAGCGGCAGGTTTCTTTTTTGTAAAGAAAAAAGATGGCGGGCTACGTCCCTGTCTCGACTTCCGGGAGCTTAATCAAATTACTGTACGGAATACGTACCCCCTTCCGTTGATTCCCGATTTATGTAACCAGCTATCAGGGGCAAAGTGGTTTTCTAAACTTGACCTTCGGGGGGCATATAATTTGATAAGGGTCCGGGAGGGGGATGAATGGAAAACCGCGTTCCTCACGACCGAGGGACTATTTGAAAATTTAGTCATGCCGTTTGGTCTTACCAACGCCCCTGCCATATTTCAGAATTTCATCAACGTGGTATTCTCGGATCTCATTGGTCGTTTTGTCATTATCTACTTAGATGATATTTTGATATATTCCCCCGACAAGTATTCTCATTTGGAACATGTACGAACTGTGCTCCAAAGGCTTAGAGAAAATCATTTGTATGCCAAATTGGAGAAATGTGTATTCTGTGTACAAGAGTTGTCCTTTTTGGGGTTAATTGTATCCGGTGAGGGTTTTCGCATGGACCCCAAGAAGGTGCAGGCCATTGCGGATTGGGTGCAACCCCGAGATCTTAAGGGTCTTCAGCGCTTCTTGGGGTTCGCCAATTATTACCGCAAATTTATCCGGGGGTTTTTGCAAGTGGTCAAACCTCTCACGGATCTAACATACAAAGGTGCGGATGTGAGAAATTGGTCCTCGCTCGCAAAAGAGGCCTTTGCAACGCTGAAAAAATGTTTTATGTCTGCTCCTGTGTTAGTGCAGCCAGATCCGTCCAAACCATTCGTCGTGGAAGTGGACGCCTCTGAGGTGGGGGTGGGGGCGGTGTTGTCCCAAGGGCCTGCCACTCTAACCAACCTCAGGCCATGTGCTTTCTTTTCCAAGAAGTTCTCTGCTGCGGAAAGAAATTACGACGTAGGCAATAGAGAGCTTCTTGCGGTCAAATTGGCGTTTGAAGAATGGAGGCACTTTTTGGAGGGGGCCAGTCACCCGGTTACGGTGATCACGGATCACAAAAATCTGTCGTACATTGAGTCTGCTAAAAGACTAACGCCCAGACAGGCCCGTTGGTCACTTTTTTTTTCCCGTTTTCAGTTTACGATTACATTTCGTCCAGGGTCTAAGAATGTCAAGGCTGACGCCTTATCACGCAGTTTTCAGCCGGTGTCGCCCCCTGAGCCACCGTCCTCCATTCTTCACCCTGGGGTTGTGATAGCAGAGGTCTCATCTGAATTGGAACGGGAGATTCTGGGGGCCCAGTCGCAGGCCTCGGCGGCCAAGCCGGAGGGGAAGTTGTTTGTCCCAGAGCAACTTCGCCTGAATCTCTTGCAGGAGTTCCATGAATCCAAGCTGAGTGCTCACCCTGGTATTTCAGCCACACGTCTGGCGGTGGCTAGGATCTTTTGGTGGCCTACCCTTGGTTCGGACATAAAAAAATTCATTGCTGGTTGTGGGGTCTGCGCTCGTTCTAAAAGCTCTCATTGCCGGCCGGCAGGGGAGCTGATACCCTTGGCAGTGCCCGAAAGGCCATGGACTCATTTATCCATGGATTTTGTTACCAATCTCCCTCCATCTAAGGGTAATACAGTGGTATGGGTAGTGGTGGACAGGTTTTCTAAGCAGGCTCATTTCGTACCCCTGTCCGCACTACCGTCAGCTGAGACGTTGTCCAGGTTGTTTGTGCAGCATGTGATCCGGTTGCATGGGGTACCCCTGAATGTGGTGTCTGATCGTGGTGTGCAGTTTGTGGCTAAGTTTTGGCGTGCTTTCTGCAAAAAATTAGGTATGTCTCTGTCCTTTTCGTCTGCATACCATCCTGAGAGCAATGGGCAGACGGAGCGCACTAACCAGTCCCTGGAACAGATCCTCAGGTGTCTAACCTCTGCTAGACAGAATGACTGGTGCGATGCACTGCCGTTGGCTGAATTTGCCTTCAATAGTCGGGTGAGTCAATCCACTGGTAGGTCCCCTTTCTTGATTAACTATGGGTTCAGTCCTCATTTTGGTGAGTTTTCTCGTCTGGATTCGGGGTGTCCCGGGGCTGAGGATTCTGTTCAGCGGTTAAAAGATACATGGGCAGAAGTCCAGCGGCGTATATCTAGGTCTCAAGGCAGGTATACGTTTTTCGCGGACAGGAAACAAACTCCTGGTCCCATGTTTCGGATGGGAGAGAAGGTTTGGCTCTCCACGCGAAACATTAAGTTAAAGATTCCGTCAGCCAAGTTGGGACCCAAATTCATTGGCCAGTACAAGATTGTGGAAAAAATCAATCCAGTGGCGTATAGGCTGTGCCTTCCACCATCTTTCAAGATCCCTAACGTCTTCCACAAATCTCTACTGAAACCTTTTAAGCAGTACGGGGAGACTCCGAGTCTGCTGCTCCTCCGGTTTTGGTCGAGGGGCAGGTGGAGTACGAGGTTGGTCATATCGTAGATTCCAGGTTGGTACGGCGGTCGGTACAGTACCTGGTTCATTGGAAGGGGTATGGACCGGAGGACAGGTCCTGGGTACCAGCCCGGTTGATGCATGCTGATCGCCTGGTGCGGGCTTTCCATGCTAAGTACCCGGGCAAGCCTGGGGGTCCAGAGGCCCCCCGTTGAGAGGGGGGTACTGTCATGATCTCAGTGCGGGTTTGACTCGCACACGTGGGGTTAATGTTTGGAACCAGTGCTGATGACTGGCATTTCTGGGGTTAAAGGTCCTGTGCATCGGTACTTTCTGGCTGTACCTGACCCCGGTACCCCTACATTGCGGGTGAGTCACTGCTCAGCGGAGGCTGCACGCTGGCGCTGACACTCAGGACACGCGCACTGGCTCAGTGAGCAAGTACAGTGCGGTGTTCCTGACAAGTGATATTTGTATTTTGATGTAACCCCGTCTCATGTACAACACCTTGGAATTATTGGTGCCACAATCATAGCCCCAGGTGTGAAGATAATAATACCAAAGAATTTGTGTTTGCAATCATTTTCAGTAAGAAACTGAGTATTATCTGACAGAATTGCAGGGGTGTCAATACTTTTGGCCATGACTGTAAATAAATAATAATAATAACATCACAGGCTACTCCAAGCTTTGTTCTACTGTATATTGCTATCATAGAATCATAGAATGGTAGAGTTGGAAGGGACCTTCTGGTCCAACCCCCTGCTCAAAGCAGGATTCAATGCTATGCTAAGGCAGAGGTTCTGGTTTTTCCTGATAAGCAGAGAAAGAAAACTCTTGGTATTGACTAGTATTTATTGAAGACAAGATTACTTTGCCTACGTAAAGAAATGAGGATCTGGCATTTGCAAGATGAATTGAGCATGGCTGTCCATTAGCACTCATCGGAGTAGCTGGACTTTAACATTGAACTCAAGGAGGAACCTTATCATGGAAGCAAACTTAAACATCTCTCTAATGGATGATTTTCAATAGCATGTAATTGACAAATATTGTTAATTGTTTACAAACGGTGCAATGAATATAATACATGCTAGTAAGACAGTCATTTTAATTATGCTTATGTAGATACTAGAGATAAAGGACCAATGAAGCAGATTATATAATAATGATCTTACCTTTACAACAAATGTCTGCAATTCCTGCTGAGAACAACTGTTGGCGTAGAATTTAATGCAAGACCATTCAAGGCAAGATTTACACCCTTCCCACTCAGTATTAAGCGATTGTCTGCATTGTATTTCGGCTTCATTCATCTTTTCATTAATTTCCTCAAAGAGCTTCACAGCCTCCTGTTAATAATACAGTTTATTATTAGTAGTGATGAGCGAGAATACTCGTTGCTCGGGTGTCCTACGAGTATTTTGGCGTGCTCAGAGATTTAGTTTTCGTCGACTAATCTGCATGATTTGCGACTGCTAGATAGCTTGAATACATGTGTGGAATGCCTGTTTGTTAGGGAATTCCCACATGTATTCAGCCTGTCTACAAGTCGCAAATCATGCAGATGAGACGAAGAAAACTAAATCTCCGAGCACGCCAAAATACTCGGAGGACACCCGAGCAACGAGTATACTCGCTCATCACTAATTATTAGTAATGCAACCTTATTATTGTAAGACAAAGAAGTAACGGCAAAGCTCTCATAGCTGAGTACTAGGATTTCCTATCAATGTTCAAATGAAAAACAAGCTCGGGCTAAATATTCTGTGGTGATGTTTGTTGAGACAATTTGAAAAGCTTCTGCCATACATACAAAATATATACATAGACATATAGCGGGATGCAAAACTCCATCAAGATCAGCCTTCCTATACTTGCAAAAGATGATCAAGAAGAAGGCCATGCCTGACTAAATTTGAGATAAAATGGAAATACTGTAGCATAGTTTTGAAGGCTGAAGGAAGACCTTATGTCCATCTAGTTCAGCCTATTTTTAGTGCAGCTGTTCTGCATTGTTGTTCCTGGGGAAGGCAAAAAACCCACAGAGTAGAAGCCAATTTTCTCCATAGGGAAAAAAATTCCTTCCCCTAAGCTGGGTCAACCATCTACCTATAATATTCTGTTATTCGTAAAATTCTATACTGTTACTCACAAGAAAAGCATCCATTCCTTTCTTAAATTCATTCAGTGAGTTGGCCATCACCACTTCCTCAGGAAGAGAATTCCAGAGCCTCACGTTCTTACCGTGAAGAACCCTCTTCTATGCTGGTGCAGAAATTGTCTTTCCTCCAAACGAAGAGAATGCCCCCTTGTTCTTGTCACAGTCCTTGGTACAAACAGTTCATTGGAGAGATCTCTGTATTGCCCTCTGATATACGTATCATATATATTAGGTCTCCCCTAAGTCTTCTCTTTTCTAGAGTAAATAGACCTAATTTTGATAACCTTTCTGGGTATTGTAGTGAACCAACTCCATTTATCATTTTAGTAGCCCGCCTTTGAACCCTTTCAAGTTCAGTAATGTCTTTCTTGAGTACCGGCGTCCAAAATTGCACACAATGATCATTATATAACTAGATGTGTATTTCCTGAAGGAAGTACAGATAGTGGTTTGAAATGGTGCCTGGGCTGCCCCTTTAAGAGAGACTTGCCTGCTGCCCCTGCAAGATTTTCAACTCAGGATCCGTTTTAACTGTGAGTGCCTCTCAGGGGCCAGTTTGGCCTCAGGGTCTGATTTGGTGTGTGGGGCGCCTCAGGATCTGATTCCTTGGCCTGGGCTCCTCAGGGCTTGAATTGTTGGCGGGGATCCCTCACGCTCCGATTTTGTGGGTGTGGCCCCTCAGGGTCCGATTTTTTGGGGCGGGGCCCCATAGGCTCTGATTTGGTGGGCGGGGCCACTCTGGGTCTGATTTGGTGGGCGGGGCAACTCTGGGACCGATTTGGTGGGCGGGGACCTTCAGGGTCCAATTTGGTGGGCGGGGACACTGAGTCTGATTTGGTGGGTGGGGCCCCTCAGGGTCCGATTTGGTGGGCTGTGCCACTCTGGGTCCGTTTTGGTGGACGGGGCCACTCAGGGTCTTATTTTTTTAGCGGGGCCACGCTGGCTCCGATTTGGTGGGCGGGGCCCTTCAGGGTCCAATTTGGTGGGCGGGGACACTGAGTCTGATTTGGTGGGTGGGGCCCCTCGGTCCGATTTGGTGGGCTGTGCCACTCTGGGTCCGTTTTGGTGGGCGGGGCCACTCGGTCTGATTTTTTTTTAGCGGGGCCACGCTGGGTCCGATTTGGAGGTCGGGTGGCTCAGCCTCCGATTTAAAGCCTGGGGTCACTCAGCTTTCAATTTGGCGCGCCGTCCCTTTAAGACTCATTTCGGTGCGCCGGCCCTTTAAGAATCACTTTGGCGCGTCGGCCATTTAAGAGCCAGTTTGGCTCACTGGGCTTCTTCTAAATCAACTTTGGCGCACATTCTCTCTCAGTGGCATGCGTCATGTGATGAAGTTAGATTTGCATTTATGCTGTTGGTTTCACTTTAAGAGCTGAAATTATCTGCCAGAAACGCTGTCCTAGAGAGGTCATGTGACGTTCGTAGGCGTTGGCATAGTAACTGGGTGAGCCTGCGCATATTAATGAGCTTAACTGCCACCTCACGACTGTGTTTTCCCTATGGCAACATTTTCCCATTGAAATGCATTGAGGAAAATGTTTTTTCAAACGCAAATTGCGCAAAAACTCCAAATCCGATCGTCACGAAAAATACTTAGTACACCACTCGTGGACGCTGGCTTCGAAATGAGGCCTCAACGGAGTCTGTGTGTGTAGCGGTTCGGGCCGCATTAATTGCGTAAATCAACTGAATAGTAATAATAATACTAGATATGTGTTTCCTGAAGGAAGTACAGCTAGTGGTTTGAAATGGTGCCCGGGCTGCCCCTTTAAGAGAGACTTGCCTGCTGCCCCTGCAAGACTTTCAAGTCAGGATCCGTTTTAACTGTGGGTGCCTCTCAGGGGCCACTTTGGCCTCAGTGTCCGATTTTGTGGGTGGGGCCCCTTAGGGCCCGATTTTGTGGGTGGGGCCTCTCAGGGCCCGATTTTGTGGGTGGGGCCCCTCAGGGTCCGATTTTGTGGCCGGGGCCCCTCAGGGTCCGATTTGGTGATTCAGGCCCCTCAGGGTCCGATTTTGTGGCCGGGGCCCCTCAGGGTCCGATTTTGTGGCCGGGGCCCCTCAGGGTCCGATTTGGTGGTTGGGGCCCCTCAGGGTCCGATTTTGTAGCCAGGGCCCCTCAGGGTCCGATTTTGTGGCCGGAACCCCTCAGGGTCCGATTTTGTGGCCGGGGCCCCTCAGGGTCCGATTTTGTGGCCGGGGCCCCTCAGGGTCCGATTTTGTGGCCGGGGCCCCTCAGGGTCCGATTTTGTGGCCGGGGCCCCTCAGGATCCAATTTTGTGGTTGGGGCCCCTCAGGGTCCGATTTTGTGGGTGGGGCCCCCTGGGTCTGATTTGGTGGGCGGGGCCACTCTGAGTCCAATTTGGTGGGGGGCCCCTCAGGGTCCAATTTGGTGGGCGGGGCCCCTCATGGTCCAATTTCGTGGGCGGGGCCCCTCAGGGTCTGATTTTGTGGGTGGGGCCCCTCAGGGTCCGATTTTGTGTCCGGGGCCCCTCTGGGTCCGATTTTGTGGTTGGGGCCCTTCAGAATCCGATTTGGTGGGTGGGGCCCCTCAGGGTCCGATTTGGTGGGCAGGGCCACTCAGGGTCCGATTTGGTGGGTGGGGCCCTTAAGGGTCCGATTTGGTGTCCGGGGCCACTCACAATCCAATTTGGTTGGCGGGGCCCCTCAGGGTCCAATTTTGTGGGTGGGGCCCCTCAGGGTCCGATTTTGTGGCCGGGGCCCCTCAGGGTCCGATTTTGTGGGTGGGGCCTCTCAGGGTCCGATTTGGTGGGTGGGGCCCCTCAGGGTCCGATTTGGTGGGTGGGGCCTCTCGGTCTGATGTGGTGGGTGGGGCCCCTCAGGGTCCGATTTGGTGGCCGTGGCCCCTCAGGGTCCGATTTTGTGGTCGGGGCGCCTCAGGGTCTGATTTGGTGGCAGGGGCCCCTCAGGGTCCGATTTTGTGGATTGGGCCCCTCAGGGTCTAATTTGGTGGCCGGGGCCCCTCAGGGTCCAATTTGGTGGGTGGGGCCACCTGGGTCTGATTTGGTGGGCGGGGCCACTCTGGGTCCAATTTGGTGGGGGCCCCTCAGGGTTCAAGTTGGTGGGCGGGGCCCCTCAGGGTCTGATTTGGTGGGCGGGGCCCCTCAGGGTCCGATTTGGTGGGTGGGGCTCCTCAGGGTCCGATTTGGTGGGCGGGGACACTCTCGGTCCGATTTAGTGGGCGTTGCCCCTCAGGGTCTGATATGGTGGGCGGGGCCCCTCAGGGTCTGATATGGTGGGCGGGGCCCCTCAGGGTCTGATTTGGTGGGCGGGATCCCTCAGGGTCCGATTTGGTGGGCGGGGCCCCTCAGGGTCCAATTTGGTGGGCGGGGACACTGAGTCTGATTTGGTGGGTGGGGCCCCTCAGGGTCCGATTTGGTGGGCTGTGCCACTCTGGGTCCGTTTTGGTGGGCGGGGCCACTCGGTCTGATTTTTTTTAGCGGGGACACGCTGGGTCCGATTTGGAGGTCGGGTGGCTCAGCCTCCGATTTGGAGCCTGGGGTCACTCAGCTTTCAATTTGGCGCGCCGTCCCTTTAAGACTCATTTCGGTGCGCCGGCCCTTTAAGAATCACTTTGGCGCGTCGGCCATTTAAGAGCCAGTTTGGCTCACTGGGCTTCTTCTAAATCAACTTTGGCGCACATTCTCTCTCAGTGGCATGCGTCATGTGATGAAGTTAGATTTGCATTTATGCTGTTGGTTTCACTTTAAGAGCTGAAATTATCTGCCAGAAACGCTGTCCTAGAGAGGTCATGTGACGTTCGTAGGCGTTGGCATAGTAACTGGGTGAGCCTGCGCATATTAATGAAATTAACTGCCACCTCACGACTGTGTTTTCCCTATGGCAACATTTTCCCATTGAAATGCATTGAGGAAAATGTTTTTTCAAACGCAAATTGCGCAAAAACTCCAAATCCGATCGTCACGAAAAATACTTAGCACACCACTCGTGGACGCTGGCTTCGAAATGAGGCCTCAACGGAGTCTGTGTGTGTAGCGGTTCGGGCCGCATTAATTGCGTAAATCAACTGAATAGTAATAATAATACTAGATGTGTATTTCCTGAAGGAAGTACAGATAGTGGTTTGAAATGGTGCCCGGGCTGCCCCTTTAAGAGAGACTTGCCTGCTGCCCCTGCAAGACTTTCAACTCAGGATTCGTTTTAACTGTGGGTGCCTCTCAGGGGTCACTTTGGCCTCAGGGTCCGATTTTGTGGGTGGGGACCCTCTGGGTCCGATTTTGTGGCCGGGCACCTCAGGGTCCAATTTTGTGGGTGGGGCCCCTTAGGGTCCGATTTGGTGGACGGGGCCACTCAGGGTCCGATTTGGTGGGCGGGGCCACTCAGGTTCCGATTTGGTGAGTGGGGCCTCTCAGAGTTCAATTTGGTCAGCGGGGCCCCTCAGGGTCCGATTTTGTGGGTGGGGACCCTCAGGGTCCGATTTTGTGGTTGGGGCCTTTCAGAATCCGATTTAGTGGGTGGGGCCCCTCAGGGTCTGAATTGGTGGGCGGGGCCCCTCAGGGTCCGATTTGGTGGGCGGGGCCCCTCAGGGTCCGATTTGGTGGGTGGGGCCCCTCAGGGTCCGATTTGGTGGACGGGGCCACTCAGGGTCCGATTTGGTGGGCGGGGCCACTCAGGGTCCGATTTGGTGAGTGGGGCCTCTCAGAGTTCAATTTGGTCAGCGGGGCCCCTCAGGGTCCGATTTTGTGGGTGGGGACCCTCAGGGTCCGATTTTGTGGTTGGGGCCTTTCAGAATCCGATTTAGTGGGTGGGGCCCCTCAGGGTCTGAATTGGTGGGCGGGGCCCCTCAGGGTCCGATTTGGTGGGCGGGGCCCCTCAGGGTCCGATTTGGTGGGTGGGGCCCCTCAGGGTCCGATTTGGTGGGCGGGGCCCCTCAGGGTCCGATTTGGTGGACGGGGCCCCTCAGGGTCTGATTTGGTGGGCGGGGACACTGAGTCTAATTTTGTGGGTTGGGCCCCTCGGTTCGATTTTGTGGCCGGGGCCCCTCAGGGTCCGATTTTGTGTCCGGGGCCCCTCAGGGTCCGATTTTGTGGCCGGTGCCTCTCAGGGTCCGATTTTGTGGTTGGGGCCCCTCAGGGTCCGATTTTGTGTCCGGAGCCTCTCAGGGTCCGATTTTGTGGTAGGGGCCCCTCAGGATCCGATTTTGTGGCCGGGGCCCCTCAGGGTCCGATTTTGTGGCCGGG
This sequence comes from Dendrobates tinctorius, assembly GCF_039654945.1. Taxonomy (NCBI): domain Eukaryota; kingdom Metazoa; phylum Chordata; class Amphibia; order Anura; family Dendrobatidae; genus Dendrobates; species Dendrobates tinctorius. The sequence continues at coordinate 7,610,524 of NW_027361838.1, read as the reverse complement.
GCCCCTCAGGGTCCAATTTTGTGGGTGGGGCCCCTCAGGGTCCAGTTTTTTGGGTGGGGCCCCTCAGGGTCCAATTTTGTGGGTGGGGCCCCTCAGGGTCCAATTTTGTGGTTGGGGCCCCTCAGGGTCCAATTTTGTGGTTGGGGCCCCTCAGGGTTCGATTTTGTGGTTGGGGCCCCTCAGGGTTCGATTTTGTGGTTGGGGCCCCTCAGGATCCAATTTTGTGACCGGGGCCCTCAGGGTCTGATTTTGTGGCTGGGGCCTTTCAGAATCCAATTTGGTGGGCGGGGCCCCTCAGAGTTCAATTTGGTGAGCCGGGCCCCTCAGGGTCTGATTTGGTGAGCGGGGCCCCTCAGAGTTCAATTTGGTGAGCAGGGCCCCTCAGGGTCTGATTTGGTGAGCGGGGCCCCTCAGAGTTCAATTTGGTGAGCAGGGCCCCTCAGGGTCTGATTTGGTGAGTGGGGCCACTCAGGGTCCGATTTGGTGAGCGGGGCACCTGAGTTCCTTTTGGTGAGCGGGGCCCCTCAGGGTCCGATTTGTAGGCCAGGGTCGATCAGCCTCCGATTTGTAGGCCAGGGTCAATCGGCAACAGATTTGGTGCGCCGGCCCTTTAAGACTCATTTTGGTGCGCCGATCCTTTAAGAATCACTTAGGCGCGTCGGCATTTTAAGAGCCAGTTTGGCGCACTGGGCTTCTAAATCCATTTTGGCGCACATTCTCTCTCAGGGTCATGCATCATGTGATGAAGCTAGATTTGCATTTGTGCTCTGGGTTTCGCTTTAAGAGCTAATATTATCTGCCAGAAACTCTGTCCTGGAGGGTCATGAAAAGTTCGTAGGCGTTGGCATAGTAGCTGGATGTGCCTGGATGTGCCTGCGCATATCAGTCGCCTCACGACTGCCCCATGTTTTCCCTATGGCAAAATTTTCCAATCGAAATGCATTGAGACAGTGCATTCCAATGACAGGAAAATGTTTTTTTAAACGCAAATTGCGCATAAACTATAAATCTGATCGACATGAAAAATACTTAGCACACCTCTCGTGAACGCTGGCTTCGAAACGACACCTCAACGGAGTCTGTGCGTGTAGCGTTTCGGGCCGCATTAATTGCGGAAATCAACTGAATAGTAATAATAATACTAGATGTGTATTTCCTGAAGGAAGTACAGATAGTGGTTTGAAATGGTGCCCGGGCTGCCCCTTTAAGAGAGACTTGCCTGCTGCCCCTGCAAGACTTTCAACTCAGGATACGATTTAACTGGGTGCCTCTCAGGGGCCACTTTGGCCTCATGGTCTGATTTTGTGGGTGGGGCCCCTCAGGGTCCAATTTTTGTGGCCGGAACCCCTCAGGGTCCAATTTTGTGGCCGGGGCCCGTCAGGGTCCGATTTTGTGGCCGGGGCCCGTCAGGGTCCGATTTTGTGGCCGGGGCCCGTCAGGGTCCGATTTTGTGGCCGGGGCCCGTCAGGGTCCGATTTTGTGGGTGGGGCCTCTCAGGGTCCGATTTGGTTGGCGGGGCCCCTCAGGGTCCAATTTGGTGAGCAGGGCCCCTCAGGGTCCGATTTTGTGGTTTGGGCCCCTCAGGGTCCGATTTTGTGTCAGGGGCCCCTCAGGGTCCGATTTTGTGTCAGGGGCCCCTCAGGGTCCGATTTTGTGGTTGGGGCCCCTCAGGGTCTGATTTTGTGGCCGCGGCCCCTCAGGGTCTGATTTTGTGGCCGCGGCCCCTCAGGGTCCGATTTTGTGGCCGCGGCCCCTCAGGGTCCGATTTTGTGGCCGCGGCCCCTCAGGGTCCGATTTTGTGGGTGGGGCCCCTCTGGGTCCAATTTGGTGGGCGGGACCACTCTGGGTCCAATTTGGTGGGCGGGGCCTCTCAGGGTCCGATTTTGTGGTTGGGTCCCCTCAGGGTCCGATTTTGTGGTTGGGGCCCCTCGGTCCGATTTTGTGGCCGGGGCCTATCAGGGTCCAATTTTGTGACTGGGGCCCATCAGGGTCCGATTTTGTGACCGCGGCCCCTCAGGGTCTGATTTTGTGGCAGGGGCCCCTCTGGGTCTGATTTTGTGGGCGGAGCCCCTCTGGGTCCAATTTGGTGGGCGGGACCACTCTGGGTCCAATTTGGTGGGCGGGGCCTCTCAGGGTCCGATTTGGTGGGCGGGGCCTCTCAGGGTCCGATTTGGTGGGCGGGGCCCCACAGGGTCCGATTTGGTGGGCGGGGCCACTCTGGGTAAGATTTAGAGGCTGGGGTCGCTCAGCCTCCGATTTAGTGGGTGGGGCCCCTCAGGGTCTGAATTGGTGGGCGGGGCCCCTCAGGGTCCGATTTGGTGGGCGGGGCCCCTCAGGGTCCGATTTGGTGGGTGGGGCCCCTCAGGGTCCGATTTGGTGGACGGGGCCACTCAGGGTCCGATTTGGTGGGCGGGGCCACTCAGGTTCCGATTTGGTGAGTGGGGCCTCTCAGAGTTCAATTTGGTCAGCGGGGCCCCTCAGGGTCCGATTTTGTGGGTGGGGACCCTCAGGGTCCGATTTTGTGGTTGGGGCCTTTCAGAATCCGATTTAGTGGGTGGGGCCCCTCAGGGTCTGAATTGGTGGGCGGGGCCCCTCAGGGTCCGATTTGGTGGGCGGGGCCCCTCAGGGTCCGATTTGGTGGGTGGGGCCCCTCAGGGTCCGATTTGGTGGCCGGGGCCCCTCAGGGTCCGATTTTGTGGCCGGGGCCCCTCAGGGTCCAATTTTGTGGGCGGGGACACTGAGTCTAATTTTGTGGGTTGGGCCCCTCGGTTCGATTTTGTGGCCGGGGCCCCTCAGGGTCCGATTTTGTGTCCGGGGCCCCTCAGGGTCCGATTTTGTGGCCGGTGCCTCTCAGGGTCCGATTTTGTGGTTGGGGCCCCTCAGGGTCCGATTTTGTGTCCGGAGCCTCTCAGGGTCCGATTTTGTGGTAGGGGCCCCTCAGGATCCGATTTTGTGGCCGGGGCCCCTCAGGGTCCGATTTTGTGGCCGGGGCCCCTCAGGGTCCAATTTTGTGGGTGGGGCCCCTCAGGGTCCAGTTTTTTGGGTGGGGCCCCTCAGGGTCCAATTTTGTGGGTGGGGCCCCTCAGGGTCCAATTTTGTGGTTGGGGCCCCTCAGGGTCCAATTTTGTGGTTGGGGCCCCTCAGGGTTCGATTTTGTGGTTGGGGCCCCTCAGGGTTCGATTTTGTGGTTGGGGCCCCTCAGGATCCAATTTTGTGACCGGGGCCCTCAGGGTCTGATTTTGTGGCTGGGGCCTTTCAGAATCCAATTTGGTGGGCGGGGCCCCTCAGAGTTCAATTTGGTGAGCCGGGCCCCTCAGGGTCTGATTTGGTGAGCGGGGCCCCTCAGAGTTCAATTTGGTGAGCAGGGCCCCTCAGGGTCTGATTTGGTGAGCGGGGCCCCTCAGAGTTCAATTTGGTGAGCAGGGCCCCTCAGGGTCTGATTTGGTGAGTGGGGCCACTCAGGGTCCGATTTGGTGAGCGGGGCACCTGAGTTCCTTTTGGTGAGCGGGGCCCCTCAGGGTCCGATTTGTAGGCCAGGGTCGATCAGCCTCCGATTTGTAGGCCAGGGTCAATCGGCAACAGATTTGGTGCGCCGGCCCTTTAAGACTCATTTTGGTGCGCCGATCCTTTAAGAATCACTTAGGCGCGTCGGCATTTTAAGAGCCAGTTTGGCGCACTGGGCTTCTAAATCCATTTTGGCGCACATTCTCTCTCAGGGTCATGCATCATGTGATGAAGCTAGATTTGCATTTGTGCTCTGGGTTTCGCTTTAAGAGCTAATATTATCTGCCAGAAACTCTGTCCTGGAGGGTCATGAAAAGTTCGTAGGCGTTGGCATAGTAGCTGGATGTGCCTGGATGTGCCTGCGCATATCAGTCGCCTCACGACTGCCCCATGTTTTCCCTATGGCAAAATTTTCCAATCGAAATGCATTGAGACAGTGCATTCCAATGACAGGAAAATGTTTTTTTAAACGCAAATTGCGCATAAACTATAAATCTGATCGACATGAAAAATACTTAGCACACCTCTCGTGAACGCTGGCTTCGAAACGACACCTCAACGGAGTCTGTGCGTGTAGCGTTTCGGGCCGCATTAATTGCGGAAATCAACTGAATAGTAATAATAATACTAGATGTGTATTTCCTGAAGGAAGTACAGATAGTGGTTTGAAATGGTGCCCGGGCTGCCCCTTTAAGAGAGACTTGCCTGCTGCCCCTGCAAGACTTTCAACTCAGGATACGATTTAACTGGGTGCCTCTCAGGGGCCACTTTGGCCTCATGGTCTGATTTTGTGGGTGGGGCCCCTCAGGGTCCAATTTTGTGGGTGGGGCCCCTCAGGGTCCGATTTTGTGGCCGGGACCACTCAGGGTCCGATTTGGTGGCCGGGGCCCCTCAAGGTCCGATTTGGTGGCCGGGGCCCCTCAGGGTCTGATTTGGTGGGTGGGGCCCCTCAAGGTCCGATTTTGTGGCCCCTCAGGGTCCGATTTTGTGGCCGGGGCCAATCAGGATCCGATTTTTGTGGCCGGAACCCCTCAGGGTCCAATTTTGTGGCCGGGGCCCGTCAGGGTCCGATTTTGTGGCCGGGGCCCGTCAGGGTCCGATTTTGTGGCCGGGGCCCGTCAGGGTCCGATTTTGTGGCCGGGGCCCGTCAGGGTCCGATTTTGTGGGTGGGGCCTCTCAGGGTCCGATTTGGTTGGCGGGGCCCCTCAGGGTCCAATTTGGTGAGCAGGGCCCCTCAGGGTCCGATTTTGTGGTTTGGGCCCCTCAGGGTCCGATTTTGTGGCCGGGACCACTCAGGGTCCGATTTGGTGGCCGGGGCCCCTCAAGGTCCGATTTGGTGGCCGGGGCCCCTCAGGGTCTGATTTGGTGGGTGGGGCCCCTCAAGGTCCGATTTTGTGGCCCCTCAGGGTCCGATTTTGTGGCCGCGGCCCCTCAGGGTCCGATTTTGTGGCCGCGGCCCCTCAGGGTCCGATTTTGTGGGTGGGGCCCCTCTGGGTCCAATTTGGTGGGCGGGACCACTCTGGGTCCAATTTGGTGGGCGGGGCCTCTCAGGGTCCGATTTTGTGGTTGGGTCCCCTCAGGGTCCGATTTTGTGGTTGGGGCCCCTCGGTCCGATTTTGTGGCCGGGGCCTATCAGGGTCCAATTTTGTGACTGGGGCCCATCAGGGTCCGATTTTGTGACCGCGGCCCCTCAGGGTCTGATTTTGTGGCAGGGGCCCCTCTGGGTCTGATTTTGTGGGCGGAGCCCCTCTGGGTCCAATTTGGTGGGCGGGACCACTCTGGGTCCAATTTGGTGGGCGGGGCCTCTCAGGGTCCGATTTGGTGGGCGGGGCCTCTCAGGGTCCGATTTGGTGGGCGGGGCCTCTCAGGGTCCGATTTGGTGGGCGGGGCCTCTCAGGGTCCGATTTGGTGGGCGGGGCCTCTCAGGGTCCGATTTGGTGGGCGGGGCCTCTCAGGGTCCGATTTGGTGGGCGGGGCCCCACAGGGTCCGATTTGGTGGGCGGGGCCACTCTGGGTAAGATTTAGAGGCTGGGGTCGCTCAGCCTCCAAATTGGAGGCCGGGGTCGTTGAGCTTCTGATTTGGAGGCCGAGGTCAAAGAGCCTCTGATTTGGAGGCCGGGGTCGATGAGCTTCCGATTTGGAGGCCGGGGTGGCTCAGCCTCCGATTTGGAGGCCGGGGTGGCTCAGCCTCCGATTTGGAGGCCGGGGTGGCTCAGCCTCCGATTTGGAGGCCGGGGTGGATCAGCCTCCGATTTGGAGGCCGGGGTGGCTCAGCCTCCGATTTGGAGGCCGGGGTGGCTCAGCCTCCGATTTGGAGGCCGGGGTGGCTCAGCCTCCGATTTGGAGGCCGGGGTGGCTCAGCCTCCGATTTGGAGGCCGGGGTGGCTCAGCCTCCGATTTGGAGGCCGGGGTGGCTCAGCCTCCGATTTGGAGGCCGGGGTGGCTCAGCCTCCGATTTGGAGGCCGGGGTGGCTCAGCCTCCGATTTGGAGGCCGGGGTGGCTCAGCCTCCGATTTGGAGGCCGGGGTGGCTCAGCCTCCGATTTGGAGGCCGGGGTGGCTCAGCCTCCGATTTGGAGGCCGGGGTGGCTCAGCCTCCGATTTGGAGGCCGGGGTGGCTCAGCCTCTGATTTGGAGGGCTGGGTCGATCAGCCTCCGATTTGGAGGCCGGGGTGGCTCAGCCTCCGATTTGGAGGCCGGGGTGGCTCAGCCTCCGATTTGGAGGCCGGGGTGGCTCAGCCTCCGATTTGGAGGCCGGGGTGGCTCAGCCTCCGATTTGGAGGCCGGGGTGGCTCAGCCTCCGATTTGGAGGCCGGGGTGGCTCAGTCTCCGATTTGGTGTGTCGGCCCTTTAAGACTCATTTGGGTGCGCTGGCCCTTTAACAATCACTTTGGCGCGTTGGCCCTTTAAGAGCTAGTTTGGCTGACTGGGCTTCTTTTAAATCCACTTTGGCGCACACATTCTCTCTCAGGGGCATGTGTCATGTGATGAAGCTAGATTTGCATTTGTGCTGTGGGTTTCGCTTTAAGAGCTGATATTATGTGGCAGAGGCTCTGTGCTGGGGTTCAAGTGAAGTTCGTAGGCGTTGGCATAGTAACTGGGTCTGCCTGCGCATATCAATGAGCTCAACTGTCATTTCAATCGCCTCAGGGCACGTTTTGCCATTTCCTATTGAAAAGCATTGGAGACAGTGCATTCCAATGACGGGAAAAAAAATTTTCAAACGCAAATTGCGCAAAAACTACAAATCCGATCAACACGAAAAACACTTAGCACACCTCTCATGGACGCTGGCTTCGAAACGACACCTCAATGGAGTCTGTGCGTGTAGCGGTTCGGGCCGCATTAATTGCGGAAATCAACTTAATAATAAGAACTAGATGTGTATTTCCTGAAGGAAGTACAGATAGTGGTTTGAAATGCTGCCCAGGCTGCCCCTTTAAGAGAGACATGCCTGCTGCACCTGCAAGACTTTCAACTCAGGATCCGTTTTAACTGTGGGTGCCTCTCAGGGGCCACTTTGGCCTCAGGGTCCGATTTTGTGGGTGAGGCCCTCAGGGCCCGATTTTGTGGGTGGGGCACCTCAGGGTCAGATTTGGTGGGTGGGGCCCCTCAGGGTCCGATTTGGTGGCCGGGTCCCCTCAGGGGCTGATTTGGTGGGTGGGGCCCCTAAGGGTCTGATTTTGTGGCCGGGGCCCCTCAGGGTCTGATTTGGTGGTTGGGGCCCCTCAGGGTCCAATCATGTGGTTGGGGCCCCTCAGGGTCCAATCTTGTGGCCGGGGCCCCTCAGGGTCCAATTTTGTGAGTGAGGCCCTCAGGGCCCGATTTTGTGGGTGGGGCACCTCAGGGTCAGATTTGGTGGGTGGGGCCCCTCAGGGTCCGATTTGGTGGCCGGGTCCCCTCAGGGGCTGATTTGGTGGGTGGGGCCCCTAAGGGTCCGATTTTGTGGCCGGGGCCCCTCAGGGTCTGATTTGGTGGTTGGGGCCCCTCAGGGTCCAATCATGTGGTTGGGGCCCCTCAGGGTCCAATCTTGTGGCCGGGGCCCCTCAGGGTCCAATTTTGTGGGTGGGGCCCCTCAGGGTCCGATTTTGTGGCCGGGGCCCCTCAGGGTCCGATTTGGTGGGTGGGGCCCCTCAGGGTCCGATTTGGTGAGCGGGACCCCTCAGGGTCCGATTTGGTGGGCGGGGCCCCTCGGGGTCCGATTTGGTGGGCGGGGCCCCTCGGGGTCCGATTTGGTGGGCGGGGCCCCTCGGGGTCCGATTTGGTGGGCAGGGACCCTCGGGGTCCGATTTGGTGGGTGGGGCCCCTCGGGGTCCTATTTGGTGAGCGGGGCCACTCTAGGTCTGATTTGGTAGGCGGGCCACTCTGGGTCCGATTTGGTGGGCGGGGCCCCTCAGAGTTCAATTTGGTCAGCAGGGCCCCTCAGGGTCCGATTTTGTGGTTGGGGCCTTTCAGAATCCGATTTAGTGGGCGGGGCCCCTCAGGGTCCGATTTGGTGGGCGGGGCCCCTCAGGGTCCGATTTGGTGGCCGGGTCCCCTCAGGGTCTGGATTTGTGGGTGGGGCCCCTCAGGGTCCGATTTTGTGGGTGGGCCCCTCAGAGTCCGATTTTGTGGCTGGGGCCCCTCAGGGTCTGATTTTGTGGCTGGGGCCCCTCAGGGTCTGATTTTGAGGGCGGGGCCCCTCGGTCTAATTTGGTGGGCGGGGCCCCTCAGGGTCTGATTTTGTGGGTTGGGCCCCTCAGGGTCTGATTTTGTGGCCGGGGCCCCTCAGGGTCCGATTTTGTGTCCGGGGCCCATCAGGGTCCGATTTTGTGGCCGGTGCCTCTCAGGGTCCGATTTTGTGGTTGGGGACCCTCAGGGTCCAATTTTGTGGGTGGGGCCCCTCAGGGTCCAATTTTGTGGGTGGGGCCCCTCAGGGTCCAATTTTGTGGGTGGGGCCCCTCAGGGTCCGATTTTGTGGCCGGGGCCCCTCATGATCCGATTTTGTGGCCGGGGCCCCTCAGGGTTCAATTTTGTAGGTGGGGTCCCTCAGGGTCCGATTTTGTGTCCGGGGCCCCTCGGTCCGATTTTGTGGCCGGGGCCCGTCAGGGTCCGATTTTGTGGCCGGGGCCCCTCAGGGTCCAATTTTGTGGGTAGGGCCCCTCAGGGTCCGATTTTGTGAGTGGGGCCACTCAGGGTCCGATGTTGTGGCTGGATCCCCTCAGGGTCCGATTTTGTGGGTGGGGCCCCTCCGGGTCCAATTTTGTGGCCGGGGCCCCTCAGGGTCCAATTTTGTGGGTGGGGCCCCTTAGGGTCCGATTTTGTGGGTGGGGCCCCTCAGGGTACCATTTGCTGGGCGGGGCCACTCTGGGTCTGATTTGGTGGGCGGGGCCACTCTGGGTCCGATTTGGTGGGCGGGGCCACTCTGGGTCCGATTTGGTGGGCGGGGCCCATCAGGGTCCAATTTGGTTGGCGGGGGGCCCCTCGGGGTCCGATTTGGTGAGCCGGGCCACTCAAGGTCTGATTTGGTGGGCGGGCCACTCTGGGTCCGATTTGGTGGGCGGGGCCCTTCAGGGTCCGATTTGGTGGGCGGGGTCAATCTGGGTCCGATTTGGTGGGCGGGGCTCCTCAGGTTCCGATTTGGTGGGCGGGGCCCCTCAGGGTCCGATTTGATGGGCGGGGCCACTTTGGGTCCGATTTGATGGGCGGGGCCCTTCAGGGTCCGATTTGGTGGGCGGGGTCACTCTGGGTCCGATTTGGTGGGCGGGGCTTCTCAGGGTCTGATTTGGTGGGGGGGGCTCCTCAGGGTCCGATTTGGTGGACGGGGCCCCTCAGGGTCTGATTTGGTGGTTGGGGCCCCTCAGGGTCTAATTTTGTGGCTGGGGCCCCTCAGGGTCTAATTTTGTGGCTGGGGCCCCTCAGGGTCTGATTTTGTGGGTGGGGCCCCTCAGGGTCCGATTTTGTGTCCTGGGCCCCTCAGGGTCCGATTTTGTGGCCGGTGCCTCTCAGGGTCCGATTTTGTGGATGGGGCCCCTCAGGGTCCGATTTTGCAGCCGGAGCCTCTCAGGGTCCGATTTTGTAGTTGGGGCCCCTCAGGATCTGATTTTGTGGCCGGGGTCCCTCAGGATCCGATTTTGTGGCCGGGGCCCATGAGGGTCCAATTTTGTGGGTGGGGCCCCTCAGGGTCCGATTTTGTGGATGGGGCCCCTCAGGATCCGATTTTGTGGTTGGGGCCCTTCAGGGTTCAATTTTGTAGGTGGGGTCCCTCAGGGTCCGATTTTGTGGCCGGGGCCCGTCATGGTCCGATTTTGCGGCCGGGGCCCGTCATGGTCCGATTTTGTGGTTGGGGCCCCTCAGGGTCCGATTTTGTGGGTAGGGCCCCTCAGGGTCCGATTTTGTGGGTAGGGCCCCTCAGGGTCCGATTTTGTGAGTGGGGCCACTCAGGGTCCGATGTTGTGGCCGGATCCCCTCAGGGTCCGATTTTGTGGGTGGGGCCCCTCAGGGTCCAATTTTGTGGTCGGGGCCCCTCAGGGTCCAATTTTGTGGGTGGGGCCCCTTAGGGTCCGATTTTGTGGGTTGGGCCCCTCAGGGTACAATTTGGTGGGCGGGGCCACTCGGTCCGATTTGGTGGGCGGGGCCACTCTGGGTCCAATTTGGTGGGCGGGGCCACTCTGGGTCCAATTTGGTGGGCGGGGCCACTCTGGGTCCGATTTGGTGAGCTGGGCCCCTCAGGGTCAAATTTTTGGTGGGCGGGGCCCCTCAGGGTCCGATTTGGTTGGCGGGGACCCTCGGGGTCTGATTTGGTGGGCGGGATCCCTCGGGGTTCGATTTGGTGGGCGGGATCCCTCGGGGTTCGATTTGGTGGGCGGGGCCCCTCAGAGTTCAATTTGGTCAGCGGGGACCCTCAGGGTCCGATTTTGTGGTTGGGGCCTTTCAGAATCCGATTTAGTGGGCGGGGCCCCTCAGGGTCCGATTTGGTGGACGGGGCCCCTCAGGGTCCAATTTGGTGGGCAGGGCCCCTCAGGGTCCAATTTGGTGGGCAGGGCCCCTCAGGGTCCAATTTGGTGGGCGGGGCCCCTCAGGGTCCAATTTGGTGGGCGGGGCCCCTCAGGGTCCAATTTGGCAGGCGGGGCCACTCTGGGTCTGATTTGGTGGGCGGTGCCACTTTGGGTCCGATTTGGTGGATGAGGCCCTTCAGGGTCCAATTTGGTGGGCGGGGACACAGTCTGATTTTGTGGGTTGGGACCCTCAGGGTCCGATTTTGTAGCCGGGGCCCCTCAGGGTCCGATTTTGTAGCCGGTGCCTCTCAGGGTCCGATTTTGCGGTTGGGGCCCCTCAGGGTCTGATTTTTGGGGCCGGGGCCCCTCAGGGTCCGATTTTGTGGGTGGATCCCCTCAGGGTCCGATTTTGCGGGTGGGGCCCCTCAGGGTCCGATTTTGCGGGTGGGGCCCCTCAGGGTCCGATTTTGTGGCCGGGGTCTCTCAGGGTCCGATTTTGTGGCTGGGGCCCCTCAGGGTCTGGATTTGTGGGTGGGGCCCATCCGGGTCAGATTTTGTGGGTGGGGCCCCTCAGGGTCCGATTTTGTGGTTGGGGCCCCTCATGGTCCGATTTTGTGGCTGTGGCCCCTCAGGGTCTGATTTTGAGGGTGGGGCCCCTCAGGGTCTAATTTGGTGGGCGGGGCCCCTCAGGGTCTGATTTTGTGGGTGGGGCCCCTCAGGGTCCGATTTTGTGGCTGGGGCCCCTCAGGGTCTGACTTTGTGGCTGGGGCCCATCAGGGTCCGATTTTGTGACTGGGGCCCCACAGGGTCTGATTTTGTGGGTGGGGCCCCTCAGGGTCCGATTTTGTGGCTGGGGTCCCTCAGGGTCTGATTTTGTGGGTGAGGCCCCTCAGGGTCCAATTTTGTGGCTGGGGTCCCTCAGGGTCTGATTTTGTGACTGAGGCCCCTCTGGGTTCGATTTTGTGGCCGGGGTCTCTCAGGGTCCGATTTTGTGGGTGGGGCCCCTCAGTGACCGATTTTGTGGGTGGGGCCCCTTAGGGTCCGATTTTGTGGGTGGGGTCCGATTTTGTGGGTGGGGTCCCTCAGGGTCTGATTTTGTGGGTGAGGCCCCTCAGGGTCCGATTTTGTGGCCGGGGCCCCTTAGGGTCTGATTTTGTGACTGAGGCCCCTCTGGGTCCGATTTTGTGGCCGGGGTCTCTCAGGGTCCGATTTTGTGGCCGGGTCCCCTCAGGGTCTGGATTTGTGGGTGGGGCCCCTCAGGGTCCGATTTTGTGGGTGGGGCCCCTCAGAGTCCGATTTTGTGGCTGGGGCCCCTCAGGGTCTGATTTTAAGGGTGGGGCCCCTCAGGGTCTAATTTGGTGGGCGGGGCCCCTCAGGGTCTAATTTGGTGGGCGGGGCCCCTCAGGGTCTGATTTTGTGGGTGGGGCCCCTCTGGGTCCGATTTCGTGACCTGGGCCCCTTAGGGTCTGATTTTGTGACTGGGGCCCCTCTAGGTTCGATTTTGTGGCCGGGGTCTCTCAGGGTCCGATTTTGTGGTTGGGGCCCCTCAGGGTCTGATTTTGTGGCCGGGCCCACTCAGGGTCCGATTTTGTGGGTGGGGCCCCTTAGGGTCTGATTTTGTGGGTTGAGCCCCCTGGGTCCATTTTGGTGGGCGGTGCCCCTCATGGTCCGATTTAGTGGGCGGTGCCCCTCATGGTCTGATTTGGTGGGCGGGGCCCCTCATGGTCCGATTTGGTGGGCGGGGCCCCTCTGGGTCCGATTTGGTGGGCGGGGCCCTTCAGGGTCCGATTTGGTGGGTGGGGCACCTCTGGGTCCGATTTGGTGGGCGGGGCCCTTCAGGGTCTGATTTGGTGGGCGGGGTCAATCTGGGTCCGATTTGGTGGGCGGGGCTCCTCTGGGTCCGATTTGGTGGGCGGGGTCAATCTGGGTCCGATTTGGTGGGCGGGGCACCTCTGGGTCCGATTTGGTGGGCGGGGCCCTTCAGGGTCTGATTTGGTGGGCGGGGTCAATCTGGGTCCGATTTGGTGGGCGGGGCACCTCTGGGTCCGATTTGGTGGGCGGGGCCCTTCAGGGTCTGATTTGGTGGGCGGGGTCAATCTGGGTCCGATTTGGTGGGCGGGGCTCCTCGGGGTCCGATTTGGTGGGCGGGGTCAATCTGGGTCCGATTTGGTGGGCGGGGCTCCTCAGGTTCCGATTTGGTGGGCGGGGCCCCTCAGGTTCCAATTTGGTGGGCGGGGCCCCTCAGGGTCCGATTTGATGGGCGGGGCCCCTCTGGGTCCGATTTGGTAGGCGGGGCCACTCTGGGTCTGATTTGATCGGCGGGGCCCTTCAGGGTTCGATTTGGTGGGCGGGGTCACTCTGGGTCCGATTTGGTGGGCGGGGCTTCTCAGGGTCTGATTTGGTGGGCGGGGCTCCTCAGGGTCCGATTTGGTGGATGGGGCCCTTCAGGGTCCGATTTGGTGGGCGGGGCCCCTCAGGATCCGATTTGGTGGGCTATGCTACTCGGTCTGATTTTTTGAGCGGGACAACACTGGGTCCGATTTGGAGGCCGGGGTGGTTCAGCCTCCGATTTGGAGGCCGGGGTGGCTCAGCCTCCGATTTGGAGGCCGGGGTGGCTCAGCTTTCGATTTGGCGCGCCGGCCCTTTAAGACTCATTTCGGTGCGCTGGCCCTTTAAGAATCACTGTTGCACGTCGGCCCTTTAAGAGCCAGGGTGGCTCACTGGGTTTCTAAATCCACTTTGTCGCACATTCTATCTCAGGGGCATGTGTCATGTGATGAAGCTAGATTTGCATTTGTGCTGTGGGTTTCACTTTAAGAGGTGATATTATGTGGCAGAATCTCTGTCCTTGGGATGTCATGTGACGTTCGTAGGCGTTGGCATAGTAACTGGGTCTGCCTGCGCATATCAATGAGCTCAACTGCCATTTCAATCGCCTCAGGGCACGTTTTGCCATTTCCCATTGAAAAGCATTGGAGCCAGTGCATTCCAATGACGGGAAAAAAAATTTTCAAACGCAAATTGCGCAAAAACTACAAATCCGATCGACACGAAAAATACTTAGCACACCTCTCGTGGACGCTGGCTTCGAAACAACACCTCAACGGCGTCTGTGCGTGTAGCGGTTCGGGCTGTATTAATTGCGGAAATCAACTTAATAATAAGAAGAAGAAGAAGAAGAAGAATAAGTTAGCAGCGTTCGGATTACAATATAGTGGTTTTTTCAAACCACTATAAGTTAGCAGCGTTCGGATTACAATATAGTGGTTTTTTCAAACCACTATAACTAGATGTGTACTTCCTGAAGGAATTACAGATAGTTTTTTGAAATGGTGCCCTGGCTGCCCCTTTATGAGAGACTTGCCTGCTGCCCCTGCAAGACTTTCAACTCAGGATCCGTTTTAACTGTGGGTGCCTCTCAGGGGCCACTTTGGCCTTTGGGGCCCCTCAGGGTCCGATTTGGTGTACGGGGCCCTCAGGATCCGATTTTGTGGTTGGGTCCCCTCAGGATCCGATTTTGTGGGTGGGGTCCCTCAGGGTTCGATTTTGAGGCCGGGGCCCCTCAGGGTCCGATTTGGAGGCGAGGGAGGGTCAGCCTCCGATTTGGAGGCCGGTGTGGCTCAGCCTCCAATTTCCGATTTGGAGCATGGGATCACTCAGCATTCAATTTGACGCGCCGGCCCTTTAAGACTCATTTCAGTGTGCCAGCCCTTTAAGAATCACTTTGGTGCGTCGGCCCTTTAAGAGCCAGTTTGGCTCACTGGGCTTCTAAATCCACCTTGGCGCATATTCTCTCTTAGGGGCATGCGTCATGTGATGAAGCTAGATTTGCATTTGTGCTGTGGGTTTCGCTTTAAGAGCTGATATTATGGGGCAGAATCTTTGTCCTGGAGAGGTCATGTGAAGTTCGTAGGCGTTGGCATAGTAACTGGGTCTGCCTGCGCATATCAATGAGCTTAACTGCCATTTCAATCGCCTCAGGTCATGTTTTGTCTGGCAAAATTTCCCCATTCAAATGCATTGAGAAAATGCATTCCAAAGACGGGAAAAAAAATTTTCTAACGCAAATTGCGCAAAAACAACAAATCCGATCGACACGAAAAATACTTAGCACACCTCTCATGGACGCTGGCTTCGAAACGACACCTCAACGGAGTCTGTGCGTGTAGCGGTTTGGGCCGTATTAATTGCGGAAATCAACTTAATAATAATAAGAAGAATAAGTTAGCAGCGTTCGGATTACAATATAGTGGTTTTTTCAAACCACTATAACTAGATGTGTATTTCCTGAAGGAAGTACAGATAGTGGTTTGAAATGGTGCCCGGGATGCCCCTTTAAGAGAGACTTGCCTGCTGCCCCTGCAAGACTTTCAACTCAGGATCCGTTTTACCTGTGGGTGCCTCTCAGGGACCACTTTGGCCTCTGGGTCCAATTTTTCGGGTGGGGCGCCTCAGGGTCCGATTTGGTGGTTGTGGCCCCTCAGGGTCCGATATTGTGGCCGGGGCCCCTCAGGGTCCGAATTGGTGGGTGGGGCCTCTCAGGGTCCGATTTTGTGGCTGGGGCCCCTCAGGGTCCAATTTTGTGGGTGGGGCCCCCTGGGTCTGATTTGGTGGGCGGGGCCACTCTGGTCCAATTTGGTGGGCGGGGCCCCTTAGGGTCCGATTTGGTGGGTGGGGCTCCTCAGGGTCCGAATTTGTGGTTGGGGCCCCTCAGGGTCTGATTTTGTGGGTGGGGCCCATCAGGGTCCGATTTTGTGGTTGGGGCCCTTCAGAATCAGATTTGGTGGGCGGGGCCCCTCGTGGTCCGATTTGGTGGGCGGGGCCCCTCAGAGTTCGATTTGGTGAGCGGGGCCCCTCAGGGTCCGATTTGGTGAGCGGGGCCCCTTAGGGTCCGATTTGGTGAGCTGGGCCCCTCAGGGTCCGATTTGGTGAGCGGGGCCCCTCAGAGTTCGATTTGGTGAGCGGGGCCCATCAGGGTCCGATTTGGTGAGCGGGGCCCCTCAGGGTCCGATTTGGTGGGCGGGGCCCCTCAGGGTCTGATTTGGTGGGCGGGGCCCCTCAGGGTCCGATTTGGTAGGCGGGAGCGCACATTCTCTCTCAGGGGCATGTGTCATGTGATGAAGCTAGATTTGCATTTGTGCTGTGGGTTTCGCTTTAAGAGCTGATATTATGTGGCAGAAGCTCTGTCTTGGGGGCATCATGTGACGTTCGTAGGCGTTGGCATAGCAACTGGGTGTGCCTGCGCATATCAATTAGCTTTACTGCCATTTCAATCTCCTCAGGGCACGTTTTGTTTCCCATTCAAATGCATTGAGACAGTGCATTCCAATGACGGGAAAAAAAATTTTCAAACGCAAATTGCGCAAAAACTACAAATCCGATCGACACGAAAAATACTTAGCACACCTCTCATGGACGCTGGCTTCGAAACGACACCTCAACGGAGTCTGTGCATGTAGAGGTTCGGGCTGTATTAATTGCGGAAATCAACTGAATAGTAATAATAATACTAGATGTGTATTTCCTGAAGGAAGTACAGATAGTGGTTTGAAATGGTGCCCGGGCTGCCCCTATAAGAGACTTGCCTGCTGCCCCTGCAAGACTTTCAACTCAGGATACGATTTAACTGTGGTGCCTCTCAGGGGCCACTTTGGCCTCATGGTCTGATTTTGTGGCCGCGGCCCCTCAGGGTCCGATTTTGTGGCAGGGGCCCCACTGGGTGCGATTTTGTGGGTGGGGCCCCTCTGGGTCCAATTTGGTGGGCGGGACCACTCTGGGTCCAATTTGGTGGGCGGGGCCTCTCGGTCCGATTTTGTGGTTGGGTCCCCTCAGGATCCGATTTTGTGGTTGGGGCCCCTCAGGGTCCGATCAGGGTCCAATTTTGTGACGGGCCCATCAGGGTCCGATTTTGTGGCCGCGGCCCCTCAGGGTCTGATTTTGTGGCAGGGGCCCCTCAGGGTCTGATTTTGTGGCAGGGGCCCCTCAGGGTCTGATTTTGTGGGCGGAGCCCCTCTGGGTCCGATTTGGTGGGCGGGACCACTCGGTCCAATTTGGTGGGCGGGACCACTCTGGGTCCGATTTGGTGGGCGGGGCCTCTCAGGGTCCGATTTGGTAAGCGGGGCCCCACAGGGTCCGATTTGGTGGGCGGGGCCACTCTGGGTAAGATTTGGAGGCTGGGGTCGCTCAGCCTCCAATTTGGAGGCCGGGGTCATTGAGCTTCCGATTTGGAGGCCGAGGTCAAAGAGCATCCGATTCGGAGGCCGGGGTCGATGAGCTTCCGATTTGGAGGCCGGGGTGGATCAGCCGCCGATTTGGAGGCCGGGGTGGATCAGCCGCCGATTTGGAGGCCGGGGTCGATCAGCCTCCTATTTGGAGGCCGGGGTCGATCGGCCTCCGATTTGGAGGCCGGGGTGGCTCGGCCTCCGATTTGGAGGCCGGGGTGGCTCGGCCTCCGATTTGGAGGCCGGGGTGGATCGGCCTCCGATTTGGAGGCCGGGGTGGATCGGCCTCCGATTTGGAGGCCGGGGTGGATCGGCCTCCGATTTGGAGGCCGGGGTGGATCGGCCTCCGATTTGGAGGCCGGGGTGGCTCGGCCTCCGATTTGGAGGCCGGGGTGGCTCTGCCTCCGATTTGGAGGCCGGGGTGGCTCAGCCTCCGATTTGGAGGCCGGGGTGGCTCAGCCTCCGATTTGGAGGCCGGGGTGGCTCAGCCTCCGATTTGGAGGCCGGGGTGGCTCAGCCTCCGATTTGGAGGCCGGGGTCGATCAGCCTCCGATTTGGAGGCCGGGGTGGCTCAGCCTCCGATTTGGAGGCCGGGGTCGATCAGCCTCCGATTTGGAGGCCGGGGTCGATCAGCCTCCGATTTGGAGGCCGGGGTCGATCAGCCTCCGATTTGGAGGCCGGGGTCGATCAGCCTCCGATTTGGAGGCCGGGGTCGATCAGCCTCCTATTTGGAGGCCGGGGTCGATCAGCCTCCTATTTGGAGGCCGGGGTCGATCAGCCTCCTATTTGGAGGCAGGGGTCGATCAGCCTCCTATTTGGAGGCAGGGGTCGATCAGCCTCCGATTTGAAGGCCGGGGTCGATCAGCCTCCTATTTGGAGGCCGGGGTCGATCAGCCTCCTATTTGGAGGCCGGGGTCGATCAGCCTCCGATTTGGAGGCCGGGGTCGATCAGCCTCCGATTTGGAGGCCGGGGTCGATCAGCCTCCGATTTGGAGGCCGGGGTCGATCAGCCTCCGATTTGGAGGCCGGGGTCGATCAGCCTCCGATTTGGAGGCCGGGGTCGATCAGCCTCCTATTTGAAGGCCGGGGTCGATCAGCCTCCGATTTGGAGGCCGGGGTGGCTCAGCCTCCGATTTGGAGGCCGGGGTGGCTCAGCCTCCGATTTGGAGGCCGGGGTGGCTCAGCCTCCGATTTGGAGGCCGGGGTGGCTCAGCCTCCGATTTGGAGGCCGGGGTGGCTCAGCCTCCGATTTGGAGGCCGGGGTGGCTCAGCCTCCGATTTGGAGGCCGGGGTGGCTCAGCCTCCGATTTGGAGGCCGGGGTGGCTCAGCCTCCGATTTGGAGGCCGGGGTGGATCAGGCTCCGATTTGGAGGCCGGGGTGGATCAGGCTCCGATTTGGAGGCCGGGGTGGCTCATTGTCCGATTTGGAGGCCGGGGTGGCTCAGCCTCCGATTTGGAGGCCGGGGTGGATCAGCCTCCGATTTGGAGGCCGGGGTGGATCAGCCTCCGATTTGGAGGCCGGGGTGGATCAGGCTCCGATTTGGAGGCCGGGGTGGCTCATTGTCCGATTTGGAGGCCGGGGTGGCTCAGCCTCCGATTTGGTGTGTCGGCCCTTTAAGACTCATTTGGGTGCGCTGGCCCTTTAACAATCACTTTGGCGCTTTGGCCCTTTAAGAGCTAGTTTGGCTGACTGGGCTTCTTTTAAATCCACTTTGGCGCACACATTCTCTCTCAGGGGCATGTGTCATGTGATGAAGCTAGATTTGCATTTGTGCTGTGAGTTTCGCTTTAAGAGCTGATATGTGGCAGAGGCTCTGTGCTGGGGTTCAAGTGAAGTTCGTAGGCGTTGGCATAGTAACTGGGTCTGCCTGCGCATATCAATGAGCTCAACTGTCATTTCAATCGCCTCAGGGCACGTTTTGCCATTTCCTATTGAAAAACATTGGAGACAGTGCATTCCAATGACGGGAAAAAAAATTTTCAAACGCAAATTGCGCAAAAACTACAAATCCGATCGACACGAAAAATACTTAGCACACCTCTCATGGACACTGGCTTCGAAACGACACCTCAACGGAGTCTGTGCGTGTAGCGGTTCGGGCCGCATTAATTGCGGAAATCAACTTAATAATAAGAAGAATAAGTTAGCAGCGTTCGGATTACAATATAGTGGTTTTTTCAAACCACTATAACTAGATGTGTATTTCCTGAAGGAAGTACAGATAGTGGTTTGAAATGGTGCCCGGGCTGCCCCTTTAAGAGAGACTTACCTGCTGCCCCTGCAAGACTTTCAACTCAGGATACGATTTAACTGTGGGTGACTCTCAGGGGCCACTTTGGCCTCAGGGTCTGATTTTGTGGGTGGGGCCCCTCAGGGCCTGATTTTGTGGGTGGGGCCCCTCAGGGTCCGATTTTGTGGGTGGGGCCCCTCAGGGTCCGATTTTGTGGCCGGGGCCACTCAGGGTCCGATTTGGTGGCCGGGGCCCCTCAGGGTCCGATTTGGTGGCCGGGGCCCCTCAGGGACTGATTTGGTGGGTGGGGCCCCTCAAGGTCCGATTTTGTGGCTGGGGCCCCTCAGGGTCCGATTTTGTGGCCGGGGCCACTCAGGATCCGATTTTTGGGCCGGAACCCCTCAGGGTCCAATTTTGTGGGTGGGGCCCCTCAGGGTCCGATTTTGTGGCCGTGGCCCGTCAGGGTCCGATTTTGTGGGTGGGGCCTCTCAGGGTCCGATTTGGTGGGTGGGGCCATTCAGGGTCCGATTTGGTGGGCAGGGCCCCTCAGGGTCCGATTTTGTGGGCTGGGCCCCTCAGGGTCCGATTTTGTGTCAGGGGCTCTCAAGGTCCGATTTTGTGGTTGGGTCCCCTCAGGGTCCGATTTTGTGGTTGGGGCCCCTCTGGGTCCAATTTTGTGGGTGGGGCCCCTCTGGGTCCAATTTGGTGGGCGAGACCACTCTGGGTCCAATTTGGTGGGCGGGGCCTCTCAGGGTCCGATTTTGCGGTTGGGTCCCCTCAGAGTCCGATTTTGTGACCGGGGCCCATCAGGGTCCGATTTGGTGGGCGGGGCCCCTCAGGGTCCGATTTGGTGGGCATGGCCTCTCTGGGTCTGATTTGGTGGGTCGGGCCACTGTAGGTAAGATTTGGAGGCTGGGGTCGCTCAGCCTCCAATTTGGAGGCCGGGGTCGTTGAGCTTCCGATTTGGAGGCCGGGGTCGATGAGCCTCCGATTTGGAGGCCGGGGTGGCTCAGCCTCCGATTTGGAGGCCGGGGTGGATCAGCCTCCGATTTGGAGGCCGGGGTGGCTCAGCCTCCGATTTGGAGGCCGTGGTGGCTCAGCCTCCGATTTGTAGGCCGGGGTCGATCAGCCTCCGATTTGGAGGCCGGGGTGGCTCAGCCTCCGATTTGAAGGCCTGGGTCGATCAGCCTCCGATTTGAAGGCCTGGGTCGATCAGCCTCCGATTTGGAGGCCGGGGTGGATCAGCCTCCGATTTGGAGGCCGGGGTGGATCAGCCTCCGATTTGGAGGCCGGGGTGGATCAGCCTCCGATTTGGAGGCCGGGGTGGATCAGCCTCCGATTTGGAGGCCGGGGTGGCTCAGCCTCCGATTTGGAGGCCGGGGTGGCTCAGCCTCCGATTTGAAGGCCGGGGTGGCTCAGCCTCCGATTTGAAGGCCGGGGTGGCTCAGCCTCCGATTTGGAGGCCGGGGTGGCTCAGCCTCCGATTTGGAGGCCGGGGTGGCTCAGCCTCCGATTTGGAGGCCGGGGTGGCTCAGCCTCCGATTTGGAGGCCGGGGTGGCTCAGCCTCCGATTTGGAGGCCGGGGTCGATCAGCCTCCGATTTGGAGGCCGGGGTCGATCAGCCTCCGATTTGGAGGCCGGGGTCGATCAGCCTCCGATTTGGAGGCCGGGGTCGATCAGCCTCCGATTTGGAGGCCGGGGTCGATCAGCCTCCGATTTGGAGGCCGGGGTCGATCAGCCTCCGATTTGGAGGCCGGGGTCGATCAGCCTCCGATTTGGAGGCCGGGGTGGCTCAGCCTCCGATTTGGAGGCCGGGGTGGCTCAGCCTCCGATTTGGAGGCCTGGGTCGATCAGCCTCCGATTTGGAGGCCGGGGTGGATCAGGCTCCGATTTGGAGGCCGGGGTGGATCAGGCTCCGATTTGGAGGCCGGGGTGGATCAGGCTCCGATTTGGAGGCCGGGGTGGATCAGGCTCCGATTTGGAGGCCGGGGTGGATCAGCCTCCCATTTGGAGGCCGGGGTGGATCAGCCTCCCATTTGGAGGCCGGGGTGGCTCATTGTCCGATTTGGAGGTCGGGGTGGCTCAGCCTCCGATTTGGTGTGTCGGCCCTTTAAGACTCATTTGGGTGCGCTGGCCCTTTAAGAGCTAGTTTGGCTGACTGGGCTTCTTTTAAATCCACTTTGGCGCACACATTCTCTCTCAGGGGCATGTGTCATGTGATGAAGCTAGATTTGCATTTGTGCTGTGGGTTTCGCTTTAAGAGCTGATATTATGTGGCAGAGGCTCTGTGCTGGGGTTCAAGTGAAGTTCGTAGGCGTTGGCATAGTAACTGGGTCTGCCTGCGCATATCAATGAGCTCAACTGTCATTTCAATCGCCTCAGGGCACGTTTTGCCATTTCCTATTGAAAAGCATTGGAGACAGTGCATTCCAATGACGGGAAAAAAAATTTTCAAACGCAAATTGCGCAAAAACTACAAATCCGATCGACACGAAAAATACTTAGCACACCTCTCATGGACGCTGGCTTAGAAACAACACCTCAACGGAGTCTGTGCGTGTAGCGGTTCGGGCCGCATTAATTGCGGAAATCAACTTAATAATAATAATAAGAAGAAGAACTAGATGTGTATTTCCTGAAGGAAGTACAGATAGTGGTTTGAAATGGTGCCCGGGCTGGGGTTGCTCAGCTTCCGATTTGGAGGCCGGGATGGCTCATCGTCCGATTTGGAGGCAGGGGTGGCACAGCCTCCTATTTGGAGTCCGGGGTGGCGCAGCCTCCTATTTGGAGGCCGGGGTGGTTCATCGTCCGATTTGGAGGCCGGTTTGGCTCAGCCTCCTATTTGGAGGTCGGGGTGGCTCTGCCTCTGATTTGGAGGCAGAGGTGGCTCAGCCTCCGATTTGGAGGCCGGGGTGGCTCTGCCTCTGATTTGGAGGCAGAGGTGGCTCAGCCTCCGATTTGGAGGCCGGGGTCGATCAGCCTCCGATTTGGAGGCCGGAGTGACTCAGCCTCCGATTTGGAGGCCGGGGTGGCTCAGCCTCCGATTTGGAGGCCGGGGTGGCTCAGCCTCCGATTTGGAGGCCGGGGTGGCTCAGCCTCCGATTTGGAGGCCGGGGTGGCTCAGCCTCCGATTTGGAGGCCGGGGTGGCTCAGCCTCCGATTTGGAGGCCGGGGTGGCTCAGCCTCCGATTTGGAGGCCGGGGTGGCTCAGCCTCCGATTTGGAGGCCGGGGTGGCTCAGCCTCCGATTTGGAGGCCGGGGTGGCTCAGCCTCCGATTTGGAGGCCGGGGTGGCTCAGCCTCCGATTTGGAGGCCGGGGTGGCTCAGCCTCCGATTTGGAGGCCGGGGTGGCTCAGCCTCCGATTTGGAGGCCGGGGTGGCTCAGCCTCCGATTTGGAGGCCGGGGTGGCTCAGCCTCCGATTTGGAGGCCGGGGTGGCTCAGCCTCCGATTTGGAGGCCGGGGTGGCTCAGCCTCCGATTTGGAGGCCGGGGTGGCTCAGCCTCCGATTTGGAGGCCGGGGTGGCTCAGCCTCCGATTTGGAGGCCGGGGTGGCTCAGCCTCCGATTTGGAGGCCGGGGTCGATCAGCCTCCGATTTGGAGGCCGGGGGTCGATCAGCCTCCGATTTGGAGGCCGGGGTGGCTCAGCCTCCGATTTGGCGTGTATGCCCTTTAAGACTCATTTTGGTGCGTCGGCCCTTTAACAATCACTTTGGCGCGTTGGCCCTTTAATAGCTAGTTTGGCTCACTGGGCTTCTAAATCAACTTTGGCGGACATTCTCCCTCAGGGGAATGTGTCATGTGATGAAGCTAGATTTGCATTTGTGCTGTGGGTTTCGCTTTAAGAGCTGATATTATGTGGTAGAAGCTCTGTCCTCGGGGCGTCATGTGACGTTCGTAGGCGTTGGCATAGTAACTGGGTGTGCCTGCGCATATCAATGAGCTTAACTGCCATTTCAATCGCCTCAGGGCACGTTTTGCCATTTCCCATTGAAAAGCATTGGAGACAGTGCATTCCAATGACGGGAAAAAAAAATTTCAAACGCAAATTGCGCAAAAACTACAAATCCGATCGACACGAAAAATACTTAGCACACCTCTCTTGGACGCTGGCTTCGAAACGACACCTCAACCGAGTCTGTGCGCGTAGCGGTTCAGGCCGCATTAATTGCGGAAATCAACTGAATAAAAAGAAAAAGTTAGCAGCGTTCGGATTACAACATTAATACTAGATGTGTATTTCCTGAAGGAAGTACAGATAGTGGTTTGAAATGGTGCCCGGGCTGCCCCTTTAAGAGAGACTTGCCTGCTGCCCCTGCAAGACTTTCAACTCAGGATCCGTTTTAACTGTGGGTGCCTCTCAGGGGCCACTTTGGCCTGTGGGGCCCCTCAGGGTCTGATTTGGTGGGTGGGGCCCCTCAGGATCCGATTTGGTGGGCGGGGCCACTCTGGGTCCGATTTGGTGGGCGGGGCCACTCTGGGTCCAATTTGGAGGCCAGGGTGGCTCAGCCTCCGATTTGTAGGCCAGGGTCGATCAGCCTCCGATTTGGAGGCTGGGGTGGCTCAGCCTCCGATTTGGAGCCTGGGGTCACTCAGCTTTCGATTTGGCGCGCCGGCCCTTTAAGACTCATTTCGGTGCGCCGGCCCTTTAAGAGCCAGTTTGATGCACTGGGCTTCTAAATCCACTTTGGCGCACATTATCTTTCAGGGGCATGAGTCATGTGATGAAGCTAGATTTGCATTCGTGCTTTGGGTTTCGCTTTAAGAGCTGATATCTGGCAGAAACTGTGTCCTTCTGGGGTCATGTAAAGTTCGTATTCGTTGGCATAGTAACTGGGTGTGCCTGCGCCAGGGCCGACTCCAGGTTTTTGAGGGCCCCGGGCGAAAAAGTCTCAGTGGGACCCCCCTTAACACATACCACGACTCATGCCGTGTGACATCCGTGGTGACGGCCAAAAACGGACTTGTCTCCATGTGGATCACACGGACATGCATGTGATCCACACGGACACTCGCTCTGTGGCAAAACATGTTCATGTGAAGGAGGCTACTGATTAGTAGTGTACGCATGAAAGAAAGAAGAGAGAGAGAGAAAGAACAGAGCGAGAATAGAAAGAAAGAAAGAGGGGAAATAAAGAACAGAGAAAGAAAGAGAGAAAGAAACAGAGCGAGAGAAAGAAAGAACATAGAAAGAATGAACAGAGAAAGAAAGAAAGAGAAAGAAAGAGAAAGAACAGAGAGAAAGAAAGGAAGAACAGAGAGAGAAAGAGAAAGAAAGAACGGATAGAGAAAGAAAGAGGGGAAAGAAAACAGAGAGAAAGAAAAAAGAAAGAAAAAACAAAGAGAAAGAAAGTGGACAGAAAAAAAAAGAACAGAGAGAGAAAGAAAGAAAGAAAGAGGGGGGGAAAAGAACAGGGAGAGCGAAAAAAGAGGGGAAGAAAGAACAGAGAGAGAAAAAGAGTCGACAGAAAAAAAGAACAGGGAGAGAGAAAAAGAAGGAGGGGAAAGAAAGAAAGAACAGAGAGGTAGAAAGAAAAAGAAAGAGGGGAAAGAACAGATAGAAAGAGGGGAAAGAACAGATAGAAAGAAAGAGGGGAAAGAAAGATCAGAGAGAAAGAAAAAGAGGAGAGAACAGACAGAGAGAGAAAGAAAGAGAACAGAGAGAGAGAAAGAACAGAGAGAGAAAGAAACAGAGAAAGAAAAATTCTATAAAGATACCATAGCAGCCCAGCTCCCATTGTAGTGCCCACCTGAGCCTCCTGGTGCAGGACATATCATGATCCGCTCACATGGCCGACATCCCTGATTCCAAGGCGATCCCGCTGTCCGCTCTGTCAGAGGACACGATGATGGATCTGAAGCATTCCCTGAAGTGCCTCCATGGTTCCGTCACAATCTCCTACTGAAATTACCTAATTTCTGGTCAGCTTCCAACACGTCACTTCCGGTAGAACGTTATGTGCGAGTTTTAAATTGCTCCTTGGGGCTCCGCTGTGTACTCCCGTGTCCCGCGGGGAAAGTAAGCTCCCGGCTGAGGCAGTCTCTCTCTCAAAATCGGGACTGTCTCACTGGATCCGGGACGGTTGGGACTCGGGAGGTATAAATGCTCCCCACCATACACCTTGTACACGCACGGCTCCGCTTTGTATGCCTCGTACACACACGGCTTCACTCCGTACACCCCCGTCTCTGCTCCGCTCCATAAACACACGGCTCAGCTCCGTACACACAGGGCTCCGTTCCGTACATCTCGTACACACATGGCTCTGCTCCATACACCTCGTACACACACGGCTTCACTCCGTACACCTCGTACACACACGGCTCTGCTCTGTACACCTCGTACACACACGGCTCTGCTCTGTACACCTCGTACACACACGGCTCTGCTCCGTACACCTCGTACACACACGGCTCTGCTCCGTACACCTCGTACACACACGGCTCTGCTCCGTACACCTCGTACACACACGGCTCTGCTCCGTACACCTTGTAAACCCCTCCTGACCCCACCAAAGAACACACACGGCTCTGCTACATCCACCTTATAAAACCCCTCCTGACCCCACACAAGTACACACACGGCTCTGCTACATCCACCTTGTAAAAACCCCTCCTCCTGACCCCACACAAGTACACACACGGCTCTGCTACATCCACCTTGTAAAACACCTCCTGACCCCACATAAGTACACACACGGCTCTGCTACATCCACCTTGTAAAACACCTCCTGACCCTACACAAGTACACACACGGCTCTGCTACATCCACCTTGTAAAACACCTCCTGACCCCACACAAGTACACACACGGCTCTGCTACATCCACCTTGTAAAACACCTCCTGACCCCACACAAGTACACACACGGCTCTGTTACATCCATCTTGTAAAACATCTCCTGACCCCACACAAGTACACACACGGCTCTGCTACATCCACCTTGTAAAACCCCCTCCTCCTGACCCCACACAAATACACACACGGCTCTGCTACATCCACCTTGTCAAACACCTCCTGACTCCACATAAGTACACACATGGCTCTGCTACATCCACCTTGTAAACCACTCCTGACCCTACACAAGAACACACACGGCTCTGCTACATCCACCTTGTAAAACACCTCCTGACCCCACACAAGTACACACACGGCTCTGCTCCATCCACCTTGTAAAACACCTCCTGACCCACACAAATACACACACGGCTCCGCTACATCCACCTTGTAAACCCCTCCTGACCCCACACAAGTACACACACGGCTCTGCTCCATACACCTCGTACACACACGGCTTCCCTCCGTACACATCGTACACACACGGCTCTGCTCCGTACACCTCGTACACACACGGCTCTGCTCCGTACACCTTGTAAACCCCTCCTGACCCCACCAAAGAACACACATGGCTCTGCTGCATCCACCTTGTAAAACCCCTCCTGACCCCACACAAGTACACACACGGCTCTGCTACATCCACCATGTAAAACCCCTCCTGACCCCACACAAGTACACACACGGCTCTGCTACATACACCTTGTTAAACCCCTCCTGACCCACACAAGTACAGACACGGCCCTGCTACATCCACCTTGTAAAACACCTCCTGACCCACACAAGTACACACACGGCTCTGCTACATCCACCTTGTTAACCCCTCCTGACCCCACACAAGTACACACACGGCACTGCTACATCCACCTTGTAAAACCCCCTCCTCCTGACCCCACACAAGTACACACACGGCTCTGCTACATCCACCTTGTAAAACACCTCCTGACCCCACATAAGTACACACACGGCACTGCTACATCAACCTTGTAAAACACCTCCTCCTGACCCCACATAAGTACACACACGGCTCTGCTACATCCACCTTGTAAACCCCTCCTGACCCTACCCAAGTACACACACGGCTCTGCTACATCCACCTTGTAAAACACCTCCTGACCCCACACAAGTACACACACGGCTCTGCTACATCCACCTTGTAAACCCCTCCTGACCCCACACAAGTACACACACGGCTCTGCTCCATACACCTCGTACACACACGGCTCTGCTCCATACACCTTGTAAACCCATCCTGACCCCACCAAAGAACACACACGGCTCTGCTACATCTACCTTGTAAACCCCTCCTAACCCCACACAAGTACACACACGGCACTGCTACATCCACCTTGAAAAACCCCTCCTGACCCCACACAAGTACACACACGGCTCTGCTACATCCACCTTGTAAAACCCCTCCTGACCCCACACAAGTACACACACCGCTCTGCTACATCCACCTTGTAAACCCCTCCTGACCCCACAGAAGTACACACACGGCTCTGCTACATCCACCATGTAAAACCCCTCCTGACCCCACATAAGTACACACACGGCTCTGCTACATCCACCTTGTTAACCCCTCCTGACCCCACAGAAGTACACACACGGCTCTGCTACATCCACCATGTAAAACCCCTCCTGACCCCACATAAGTACACACACGGCTCTGCTACATCCACCTTGTAAAACACCTCCTGACCCACACAAGTACACACGGCTCTGCTCCATCCACCTTGTAAAACCCCTCCTGACCCCACATAAGTACACACACGGCTCTGCTACATCCACCTTGTTAACCCCTCCTGACCCTACACAAGTACACACACGGCTCTGCTACATCCACCTTGTAAACCCCTCCTGACCCCACACAAGTACACACACGGCTCTGCTCCATACACCTCGTACACACACGGCTCTGCTCCATACACCTTGTAAACCCATCCTGACCCCACCAAAGAACACACACGGCTCTGCTACATCCACCTTGTAAACCCCTCCTAACCCCACACAAGTACACACACGGCACTGCTACATCCACCTTGAAAAACCCCTCCTGACCCCACACAAGTACACACACGGCTCTGCTACATCCACCTTGTAAAACCCCTCCTGACCCCACACAAGTACACACACGGCTCTGCTACATCCACCTTGTAAAACACCTCCTGACCCCACACAAGTACACACACGGCTCTGCTACATCCACCTTGTAAAACACCTCCTGACCCCACACAAGTACACACGCGGCTCTGCTACATCCACCTTGTAAACCCCTCCTAACCCCACACAAGTACACACACGGCTCTGCTACATCCACCTTGTAAAACACCTCCTGACCCCACACAAGTACACACACGGCTCTGCTATATCCACCTTGTAAAACCCCTCCTGACCCCAACAAGTACACACACGGCTCTGCTACATCCACCTTGTAAACCCCTCCTGACCCCACACAAGTACACACACGGCTCTGTTACAGCCACCTTGTAAAACACCTCCTGACCCCACACAAAGTACACACACGGCTCTGCTACATCCACCTTGTAAACCCCTCCTTCTGACCCCACACAAGTACACACACGGCTCTGCTACATCCACCTTGTAAAACCCCTCCTGACCCCACACAAGTACACACACGGCACTGCTACATCCACCTTTTAAAACACCTCCCTGACCCCACACAAGTACACACACGGCTCTGCTACATCCACCTTGTAAACCCCTCCTAACCCCACACAAGTACACACACGGCTCTGCTACATCCACCTTGTTAAACCCCTCCTGACCCCACACAAGTACACACACGGCTCTGCTACATCCACCTTGTAAACCCCTCCTAACCCCACACAAGTACACACACGGCTCTGCTACATCCACCTTGTTAAACACCTCCTGACCCCACACAAGTACACACACGGCTCTGCTACATCCACCTTGTTAAACACCTCCTGACCCCACACAAGTACACACACGGCTCTGCTACATCCACCTTGTTAAACCCCTCCCTGACCCCACACAAGTACACACACGGCTCTGTTACATCCACCTTGTAAAACACCTCCTGACCCCACACAAAGTACACACACGGCTCTGCTACATCCACCTTGTAAACACCTCCTGACCCCACACAAGTACACACACGGCTCTGCTACATCCACCTTGTTAAACCCCTCCCTGACCCCACACAAGCACACACACAGCTCTGTTACATCCAGCTTGTAAAACCCCTCCTGACCCCACACAAGTACACACACGGCTCTGCTACATCCACCTTGTTAAACCCCTCCCTGACCCCACACAAGTACACACACGGCTCTGTTACATCCACCTTGTAAAACACCTCCTGACCCCACACAAAGTACACACACGGCTCTGCTACATCCACCTTGTAAACCCCTCCTCCTGACCCCACACAAGTACACACACGGCTCTGCTACATCCACCTTGTAAAACCCCTCCCTGACCCCACACAAGTACACACATGGCACTGCTACATCCACCTTTTAAAACACCTCCCTGACCCCACACAAGTACACACACGGCTCTGCTACATCCACCTTGTTAAACCCCTCCTGACCCCACACAAGTACACACACGGCTCTGCTACATCCACCTTGTAAAACCCCTCCTGACCCCACACAAAGTACACACACGGCTCTGCTACATCCACCTTGTAAACCCCTCCTGACCCCACACAAGTACACGCACGGCTCTGCTACATCCACCTTTTAAAACACCTCCTCCTGACCCCACGCAAGTACACACACGGCTCTGTTACATCCACCTTGTAAACGCCTCCTGACCCCACACAAGTACACACACAGCTCTGCTACATCCACCTTGTTAAACCCCTCCTGACCCCACACAAGTACACACACGGCTCTGTTACATCCATCTTGTTAAACCCCTCCCTGACCCCACTGTCCCACACATAAACGTTACCTCATCCATCCAGACCAGCACCGTAATGACAAGCGACCAGCACAGCAGAGTTCTGCAGCCGCCCTGATCATGTGACCCCTGACTCCTCCCCTCCTGTGACCTCATCACAGGTCCTGTGCCGGCACCGCACACAAGATTACAGCCGAAGGAAGCGATGATCATTGCTGGCTGTAAGGGGCTGCGTCACTGCGTGGGTCCCTCGCGGAGGGCGCAGGATGGGGTCAGTACATGAGGGGCGTGGCGGCGGCCGGTGGGTATCCCAGACAGCGTGAGTGGGCCCTCCCATCTCGCCAGGGCCCCGTCACTTGCCCGAGTGCGACGGGTGCTGACGCCGGCCCTGTCCTGTGCATATCAATGAGCTTAACTGCCATCTCATGACTGCCCAATGTTTTCCCTATGGCAACATTTTCCCATTAAAATGCATTGAGACAGTGCATTCCAATGACAAGAAAATGTTTTTTCAAATGCAAATTGCGCAAAAACTACAAATCTGATCGACACAAAAAATACTTAGCACACCACTCATGGACTCTGGCTTCGAAACGATGCCTCAATGGAGTCTGTGCGTGTAGCGGTTCGGGCCGCATTAATTGCGGAAATCAACTGAATAGTATTAATAATACTAGATGTGTATTTCCTGAAGGAAGTACAGATAGTGGTTTGAAATGGTGCCCGGGCTGCCCCTTTAAGAGAGACTTGCCTGCTTCCCCTGCAAGACTTTCAACTCAGGATCCGTTTTAACTCTGGGTGCCTCTCAGGGGCCACTTTGGCCTCAGGGTCTGATTTGATGGGTGGGGACCCTCAGGAACCGATTCGGTGGCCTGGGCTCCTCAGGGCTTGAATTGCTGGCCGGGATCCCTCAGGGTCTCATTTTGTGGGTGTGGCCCCTCAAGGTCCGATTTAGTGGGCGGTGCCCCTCAGGGTCCGATTTAGTGGGCGGTGCCCCTCAGGGTCCGATTTGGTGGGCGGGGCCCCTCAGGGTCCGATTTGGTGGGCGGGGCCCCTCAGGGTCCAATTTGGTGGGGGGTGCTCATCAGGGTCCGATTTGGTGGGCGGGGCCACTCTGGGTCTGATTTGGTGGGCGGTGCTCCTCAGGGTCCAATTTGGTGGGTGGGGACACTGAGTCTGATTAGGTGGGCGGGGCCACTCAATGTCCGATTTGGTGGGCTGTGCCACTCTGGGTCCGTTTTGGTGGGCAGGGCCACTCAGGGTCTGATTTTTTTGAGCGGGTCCACGCTGCGTCCGATTTGGAGAGCAGGGTGGCTCAGCCTCCAATTTGGAGCCTGGGGTCACTCAGCTTTCGATTTGGCACGCCAGCCCTTTAAGACTCATTTCGGTGCGCCGTCCCTTTAAGAATCACTTTGGCGCGTCGGTCCTTTAAGAGCCAGTTTGGCGCACTGGGCTTCTAAATCCACTTTGGCGCACATTCTCTCTCAGGGGCATGCGTCATGTGATGAAGCTAGATTTGCACTTATGCTGTGGGTTTCGCTTTAAGAGCTGAAATTATCTACCAGGTACTCTGTCCTAGAGAGGTCATGTGATGTTCGTAGGCGTTGGCATAGTAACTGGGTGAGCCTGCGCATATCAATGAGCTTAACTGCCACCCTCACGACTGTCCCATGTTTTCTTTATGGCAACATTTTCCCATTGAAATGCATTGAGGAAAATGTTTTTCAAATGCAAATTGCGCAAAAACTACAAATCCGATCGACACGAAAAATACTTAGCACACCTCTCGTGGACGCTGGCTTCGAAACGACACCTTAACGGAGTCTGTGTGTGCAGCGGTATGGGCCGCATTAATTGCGGAAATCAACTGAATAGTAATAATAATACTAGATGTGTATTTCCTGAAAGAAGTACAGATAGTGGTTTGAAATGTTGCCCGGGCTGCCACTTTAAGAGAGACTTGCCTTCCGCCCCTGCACGACTTTCAACTCAGTATCCGTTTTACCTGTGGGTGCCTCTCAGGGGCCACTTTGGCCTGTGGGGCCCCTCAGGGTCTGATTTGGTGGGTGGGGCCCCTCAGGATCCAATTCAGTGGACTGGGCTCCTCAGGGCTTGAATTGGTGGGCCGATTTGGTGGGCGAGGCCCCTCGGGTTCCAGTTTGGTGGGCACGGCCCCTCAGGGTCTGATTTGGTGGGTGTGACCCCTCTGGGTCCGATTTGGTGGGCGGGGCCCCTCAGAGTTCGATTTGGTGGGTGGGGCACCACAGGGTCCGATTGTATGGGCGGGGCCCCACATGGTCTGATTTGGTGGGAGGGGCCACTCTGGGTCCAATTTGGTGGGCGGGGCCCCTCAGGGTCCGATTTGGTGAGTGGCGCCCCACATGTCTAATTTCGTGGGCGGGGCTCCTCTGGTTCAGATTTGGTAGATGGGGCCTCCCAGGGTCCGATTTGGTGGGTGGGGCTTCAAGGTATGATTTGGCAGGTGGGGCCCATGAGGGTCTGATTTGGTGGGGGGCACCCTTCATGGCCTGATTTGGTGGGCGGGGCCACTCTGGGTCTGATTAGGTGGGCGGGGCTCCTTAGGGTCAGATTTGGTGGGCGGGGCCACTCTGGGTCCAATTTGATGGGCGGGGCCCTTCAGGGTCCGATTTGGAGGGCGGGGCCACTCGGTCCAATTTGATGGGCGGGGTTCTTCAGGGTCCGATTTGGAGGGCGGGGCCACTCTGGGTCTGATTTGGTGAGCGGTGACCCTCAGAGTCCAATTTGGTGGGCGGGGCCTCTCTGGGTCCGATTTGGTGGGTGGGGCCACTCCGGGGCCGATTTGTTGGCCTGGGTGGCTCAGCCTTCGATTTGTAGGCCAGGGTTGATCAGCCTCCGATCTGGAGCCTGGGGTCACTCAGCATTCGATTTGGCGCGCCGGCCCTTTAAGGCTCATTTTGGTGCGCCGGCCCTTTAAGATTCACTTAGGCGTGTCGGCTGTTTAAGAGCTAGTTTGGCGCACTGGGCTTCTAAATTCACTTTGGCGTACATTCTCTCTCAGGGGCATGCGTCATGTGATGAAGCTAGATTTGCAATTGTGCTGTGGGTTTCGCTTTAAGAGCTATTATCGCCAGAAACTGTGTCCTGAGGGCGTCATGTGAAGTTCTTTGGCGTTGGCATAGTAACTGGGTCTGCCTGCGCATATCAATGAGCTAAACTGCCATTTGAATCGCCTCAGGGCATATTTTCTCTAAGGCAAAATTTCCCCATTGAAAAGCATTGAGACAATACATTCAAATGACGGGAAAAAAAAATTTCTAATGCAAATTGCTCAAAAACTACAAATCCAAAATTACACGAAAATTACTTAGCACACCTCTCGTGGACGCTGGCTTTGAAACGACACCTCAACGGAGTGTGCGTGTAGCGGTTCGGGCCGCATTAATTGCGGAAATCAACTGAATAATAAGAATAAGTTAGCAGCGGTCGGATTACAACATTAATACTAGATGTGTATTTCCTGAAGGAAGTACAGATAGTGGTTTGAAATGGTGCCTGGGCTGGGGTTGCTCAGCCTCCGATTTGGAGGCCGAGGTGGCTCAGCCTCCTATTTGGAGGCCGGGGTGGCTCAGCCTCCTATTTGGAGGCCGGGATGGCTCATCGTCCGATTTGGAGGCCGGGGTGGCGCAGCCTCCGATTTGGAGGCCGGGGTGGCTCAGCCTCCGATTTGGAGGCCGGGGTGGCTCAGCCTCCGATTTGGAGGCCGGGGTGGCTCAGCCTCCGATTTGGAGGCCGGGGTGGCTCAGCCTCCGATTTGGAGGCCGGGATGGCTCAGCCTCCGATTTGGAGGCCGGGGTGGCTCAGCCTCCGATTTGGAGGCTGGGTTGGCTCAGCCTCCGATTTGGAGGCCGGGGTCGATCAGCCTCCAATTTGGAGGCCGGGGGTTGATCAGCCTCCGATTTGGAGGCCGGGGTGGCTCAGCCTCCGATTTGGCGTGTAGGCCCTTTAAGACTCATTTTGGTGCGTCGGCCCTTTAACAATCACTTTGGCGCGTTGGCCCTTTAAGAGCTAGTTTGGCTCACAGGGCTTCTAAATCAACTTTGGCGGACATTCTCTCTCAGGGGCATGTGTCATGTGATGAAGCTAGATTTGCACTTGTGCTGTGGGTTTCGCTTTAAGAGCTGATATTATGTGGTAGAAGCTCTGTCCTCGGGGCGTCATGTGACGTTCGTAGGCGTTGGCATAGTAACTGGGTGTGCCTGCGCATATCAATGAGCTTAACTGCCATTTCAATCGCCTCAGGGCACGTTTTGCCATTTCCCATTGAAAAGCATTGGAGACAGTGCATTCCAATGACGGGAAAAAAAATTTTCTAATGCAAATTGCGCAAAAACTACAAATCCGATCGACACGAAAAATACTTAGCACACCTCTCGTGGACGCTGGCTTCGAAACGACACCTCAACGGAGTCTGTGCGCGTAGCGGTTCGGGCCGCATTAATTGCGGAAATCAACTGAATAAAAAGAAAAAGTTAGCAGCGTTCAGGAAATACACATCTAGTATTAATGTTGTAATCCGAAGGAAGTACAGATAGTGGTTTGAAAATTGTGCCCGGGCTACCCCTTTAAGAGATACTTGCCTGCTGCCCCTGCAAGACTTTCAACTCAGGATCTGTTTTAACTGTGGGTGCCTCTCAGGGGCCACTTTGGCTTCAGGGTCTGATTTTGTGGGTGGGGCCACTCAGGAGCTGATTTGGTGTGGGGCCCCTCAGGGTCCGATGTGATGGGCGGGGCACCTCAGGGTCCGATTTGGTGGGCGGGGCACCTCTGGGTCCGATTTGGTGGGCGGGGCACCTCTGGTCCGATTTGGTGGGCGGGGCCCCTCTGGGTCCGGTTTGGTGGGCGGGGCCACTCTGGGTCCGATTTGGTGGGCGGGGCCACTCTGGGTCCGGTTTGGAGGCCAGGGTCGATCAGCCTCCGATTTGGAGCCTGGGGTCACTCAGCTTTCGATTTGGCGCGCCAGCCCTTTAAGAATCACTTAGGCGCGTCGCCGTTAAAGAGCCAGTTTGGCGCACTGGGCTTTTAAATCCACTTTGGCGCACATTCTCTCTCAGGGGCATGCGTCATGTGATGAAGCTAGATTTGCATTTGTGCTCTGGGTTTCGCTTTAAGAGCTGATATTATCTGCCAGAAACTCTGTCTTGGAGGGGTCATGAAAAGTTTGTAGGCGTTGGCATAGTAACTGGGTGTGACTGCGCATATCAATGAGCTTAACTGCTATTTGAATCGCCTCACGACTGCCCCATGTTTTCCCTATGGCAAAATTTTCCATTTGAAATGCATTGAGACAGTGCATTCCAATGACAGGAAAATGTTTTTTCAAACGCAAATTGTACAAAAACTATAAATCTGATCGACACGAAAAATACTTAGCACACCTCTCGTGAACGCTGGCTTCTAAACGACACCTCAACGGAGTCTGTGCGTGTAGCGGTTCGGGCCGCATTAATTGCGGAAATCAACTGAATAGTAATAATAATACTAGATGTGTATTTCCTGAAGGAAGTACAGATAGTGGTTTGAAATGGTGCCCGGGCTGCCCCTTTAAGAGAGACTTGCCTGCTACCGCTGCAAGATTTTCAACTCAGGATCCGTTTTAACTGTATGTGCCTCTCAGGGGCCACTTTGGCCTCAGGGTCTGATTTGGTGGGTGGGGCTCCTCAGGATCTGATTCCTTGGCCTGGGCTCCTCAGGGTTTGAATTGTTGGCCGGGATCCCTCAGGCTCCTATTTTGTGGGTGTGGCCCCTCAGGGTCAGATTTTGTGGGTGTGGCCCCTCAGGGTCCGATTTTGTGGGTGGGGCCTCTCAGGGTCCGATTTTGTGAGTGGGGCCCCTCAGGGTCCGATATTGTGGGTGTGGCCCCTCAGGGTCAGATTTTGTGGGTGTGGCCCCTCAGGGTCCGATTTTGTGGGTGGGGCCTCTCAGGGTCCGATTTTGTGGGTGGGGCCTCTCAGGGTCCGATTTTGTGGGTTGGGCCCCTCAGGGTCCAATTTTGTGGGTTGGGCCCCTCAGGGTCCGATTTTGTGGTTGGGACCTGTCAGGGTCTGATTTTGTGGTTGGGGCCCCTCAGGGTCCGATTTTGTGGCCATGGAGCCTCAGGGTCCGATTTTGTGGTTGGGGCACCTCAGGGTCCGATTAGGTGGGTGGGGCCCCTCAGGGTCCGATTTTGTGGCCGGGGCCCCTCAGGGTCCGATTTTATGGGTGGGGCCCCTCAGGGTCCGATTTGGTGGCCGGGGCCCCTCGGGGTCCAATTTTGTGGCCGGAACCCCTCAGGGTCCAATTTTGTGGGTGGGGCCACTCTGGGTCCGATTTGCTGGGCGGGACTACTCAGGGTCCGATTTGGTGGGCGGGGCCCCTCAGGGTCCGATTTGGCGGGCGGGTCCCCTCAGGGTCCGATTTGGTGGGCGGGGCCCCTCAGGGTCCGATTTTGTTGGTGGGCGGGGCCCCTCAGGGTCCGATTTGGTGGGTAGGGCTCCTCAGGGTCCGAATTTGTGGTTGGGGCCCTCAGGGTCTGATTTTGTGGGCAGAGCCCCTCAGGGTCCGATTTGGTGGGTGGGGCCCCTCAGGGTCCGATTTGGTGGGCGGGGCCCATCAGGGTCCAATTTGGTGGTTGGGGCTCTTCAGTATCCGATTTGGTTGTCGGGCCCCTTCAGGGTCCAATTTGGTGGGCGGGGCCACTCAGGGTCCGATTTGATGGGCGGGGCCCCTCAGGGTCCGATTTGGTGGGCGGGGCCCCTCAGGGTCCGATTTGGTGGGCGGGGCCCCTCGGTATGATTCAGTGAGCGGGGCCCCTCAGAGTTCAATTTCGTGAGCGGGGCCCCACAGGGTCCGATTTGGTCAACGGGGCCCCTCAGGTTCCGATTTGGTCAGCGGGGCCCCTCATGGTCAGATTTGGTGGGCGGGGCCCCTCAGGGTCCGATTTTGTGGTTGGGCCCCCTCAGGGTCCGATTTTGTGGGTGGAGCCCCTCAGGGTCTGATTTTGTGAGCGGGGCCCCTCAGGGTCCGATTTGGTGAGCGGTGCCCCTCAGGGTCCGATTTGGTGGGCGGGGCCCCTCAGGGTCTGATTTGATGGGTGGGGCCCCTCAGGGTCTGATTTGGTGGGCGGGGCCCCTCGGGGTCCGATTTTGTGGGTGGGGCCCCTCAGGGTCTGACTTTGTGGCCGGGGCCCCTCAGGGAACGATTTTGTGGCCGGGGCCCCTCTTGGTCCGATTTTGTGGGTGAGGCCCCTCAGGGTCCGATTTTGTGGGTGGGGACCCTCCGGGTCCGATTTGGTGGGCTGGGCCACTCTGGGTTCGATTTTGTGGTTGGGGCCCCTCAGGGTCCGATTTTGTGGGTGGGGCCAATCAGGGGCCGATTTTGTGGTTGGGGCCTTTCAGAATCAGATTTGGTGGGTGGGGACGCACAGGGTCCGATTTGGTGGGCGGGGTCGCACTTTGGCGCACAAAAAATAAGAATAAGTTAGCAGCGTTCGGATTACAACATTAATACTAGATGTGTATTTCCTGAAGGAAGTACAGATAGTGGTTTGAAATGGTGCCCGGGCTGCCCCTTTAAGAGAGACTTGCCTGCTGCCCCTGCAAGACTTTCAACTTAGGATACGATTTAACTGTGGGTGCCTCTCAGGGGCCACTTTGGCCTCATGGTCTGATTTTGTGGGTGGGGCCCCTCAGGGCCTGATTTTGTGGGTGGGGCCCCTCAGGGTCCGATTTTTTTGGGTGGGGCCTCTCAGGGTCCGATTTTGTGGCCGGGGCCCCTCAGGGTCCGATTTGGTGGCCGGGGCCCCTCAGGGTCCGATTTGGTGGCTGGGGCCCCTCAGGGTCCGATTTGGTGGCCGGGGCCCCTCAGGGTCCGATTTGGTGGCCGGGGCCCCTCTGGGTCTGATTTTGTGGGCGGAGCCCCTCTGGGTCCAATTTGGTGGGCCTGACCACTCTGGGTCCAATTTGGTGGGCGGGACCACTCTGGGTCCGATTTGGTGGGCGGTGCCTCTCAGGGTCCGATTTTGTGGCTGGGGCCCCTCAGGGTCCGATTTTGTGGCCGGGGCCCCTCAGGGTCCGATTTGGAGGCCGGGGTCGATCAGCCTCCGATTTGGAGGCCGGGGTCGATCAGCCTCCGATTTGGAGGCCGGGGTCGATCAGCCTCCGATTTGGAGGCCGGGGTCGATCAGCCTCCGATTTGGAGGCCGGGGTCGATCAGCCTCCGATTTGGAGGCCGGGGTCGATCAGCCTCCGATTTGGAGGCCGGGGTGGCTCAGCCTCCGATTTGGAGGCCGGGGTGGCTCAGCCTCCTATTTGGAGGCCGGGGTGGATCAGGCTCCGATTTGGAGGCCGGGGTGGATCAGGCTCCGATTTGGAGGCCGGGGTGGATCAGGCTCCGATTTGGAGGCCGGGGTGGATCAGCCTCCGATTTGGAGGCCGGGGTGGATCAGCCTCCGATTTGGAGGCCGGGGTGGATCAGCCTCCGATTTGGAGGCCGGGGTGGATCAGCCTCCGATTTGGAGGCCGGGGTGGATCAGCCTCCGATTTGGAGGCCGGGGTGGATCAGCCTCCGATATGGAGGCCGGGGTGGATCAGCCTCCGATATGGAGGCCGGGGTGGATCAGCCTCCGATATGGAGGCCGGGGTGGATCAGCCTCCCATTTGGAGGCCGGGGTGGATCAGCCTCCCATTTGGAGGCCGGGGTGGATCAGCCTCCGATTTGGAGGCCGGGGTGGCTCAGCCTCCGATTTGGAGGCCGGGGTGGCTCAGCCTCCGATTTGGTGTGTCGGCCCTTTAAGACTCATTTGGGTGCGCTGGCCCTTTAACAATCACTTAGGCGCGTTGGCCCTTTAAGAGCTAGTTTGGCTGACTGGGCTTCTTTTAAATCCACTTTGGCGCACACATTCTCTCTCAGGGGCATGTGTCATGTGATGAAGCTAGATTTGCATTTGTGCTGTGAGTTTCGCTTTAAGAGCTGATATGTGGCAGAGGCTCTGTGCTGGGGTTCAAGTGAAGTTCGTAGGCGTTGGCATAGTAACTGGGTCTGCCTGCGCATATCAATGAGCTCAACTGTCATTTCAATCGCCTCAGGGCACGTTTTGCCATTTCCTATTGAAAAGCATTGGAGACAGTGCATTCCAATGACGGGAAAAAAAATTTTCAAACGCAAATTGCGCAAAAACTACAAATCCGATCGACACGAAAAGTACTTAGCACACCTCTCATGGACGCTGGCTTCGAAACGACACCTCAACAGAGTCTGTGCGTGTAGCGGTTCGGGCCGCATTAATTGCGGAAATCAACTTAATAATAATAAGAAGAATAAGTTAGCAGCGTTCGGATTACAATATAGTGGTTTTTTCAAACCACTATAACTAGATGTGTATTTCCTGAAGGAAGTACAGATAGTGGTTTGAAATGGTGCCCGGGCTGCCCCTTTAAGAGAGACTTGCCTGCTGCCCCTGCAAGACTTTCAACTCAGGATCCGTTTTAACTGTGAGTGCCTCTCAGAGGCCACTTTGGCCTCAGGGTCTGATTTGGTGGGTGGGGCCCCTCAGGATCCGATTACTTGGCCTGGGTGCCTCAGGGCTTGAATTGTTGGCGGGGATCTCTCAGGCTTCGATTTTGTGGGTGTGGCCCCTCAGGTTCCGATTTTGTGTGGGGCCCCTCAGGGTCCGATTTTGTGGCTGGGGCCCCTCAGGGTCCGATTTTGTGGTTGGGACCAATCAGGGTCCGATTTTGTGGTTGGGACCAATCAGGGTCCGATTTTGTGGGTGGGGCCCCTTAGGGTCGGATTTTGTGGGCGGAGACCCTCTGGGTCCTATTTGGTGGGCGGGACCACTCTGGGTCCGATTTGGTGGGTGGAGCCTCTCAGGGTCCGATTTAGTGGGTGGGGCCCCACAGGGTCCGATTTGGTGGGCGGGGCCCCTCAAAGTCTGGTTTGGTGGGCAGGGCCTCTCTGGGTCCGATTTGGTGGGTGGGGCCACTCTGGGTAAGATTTGGAGGCTGGGGTGGCTCAGCCTCCGATTTGGGAGGCCGGGGTGGCTCATCCTCCGATTTGGGAGGCCGGGGTCAAAGAGCCTCCGATTTGGAGGCCGGGGTGGCTCAGCCTCCGATTTGGAGGCCGGGGTGGCTCAGCCTCCGATTTGGAGGCCGGGGTGGCTCAGCCTCCGATTTGGAGGCCGGGGTGGCTCAGCCTCCGATTTGGAGGCCGGGGTGGCTCAGCCTCCGATTTGGAGGCCGGGGTGGCTCAGCCTCCGATTTGGAGGCCGGGGTGGCTCAGCCTCCGATTTGGAGGCCGGGGTGGCTCAGCCTCCGATTTGGAGGCCGGGGTGGCTCAGCCTCCGATTTGGAGGCCGGGGTGGCTCAGCCTCCGATTTGGAGGCCGGGGTGGCTCAGCCTCCGATTTGGAGGCCGGGGTGGCTCAGCCTCCGATTTGGAGGCCGGGGTCAAAGAGCCTCCGATTTGGGAGGCCGGGGTCAAAGAGCCTCCGATTTGGAGGCCGGGGTGGCTCAGCC
The DNA here is from genome assembly GCF_039654945.1 of Dendrobates tinctorius. Classification (NCBI taxonomy): domain Eukaryota; kingdom Metazoa; phylum Chordata; class Amphibia; order Anura; family Dendrobatidae; genus Dendrobates; species Dendrobates tinctorius. The sequence continues at coordinate 7,570,336 of NW_027361838.1, read as the reverse complement.
TCCGATTTGGAGGCCAGGGTGGCTCAGCCTCCGATTTGGAGGCCGGGATGGCTCAGCGTCCGATTTGGGAGGCCGGGGTCAAAGAGCCTCCGATTTGGAGGTCGGGGTGGCTCAGCCTCCGATTTGGAGGCCGGGGTGGCTCAGCCTCCGATTTGGAGGCCGGGGTGGCTCAGCCTCCGATTTGGAGGCCGGGGTGGCTCAGCCTCCGATTTGGAGGCCGGGGTGACTCAGCCTCCGATTTGGAGGCCGGGGTGACTCAGCCTCCGATTTGGAGGCCGGGGTCGTTCAGCCTCCGATTTGGAGGCCGGGGGAGTCGATCAGCCTCCCATTTGAAGCCTGTGGTCATCAGCTTTCGATTTGGCGTGTCGGCCCTTTAAGACTCATTTCGATGCGCCGGCCCTTTAACAATCACTTTGGCGCGTCGGCCCTTTAACAATCACTTTGGCGCGTCGGCCCTTTAAGAGCTAGTTTGGCTCACTGGGCTTCTTCTAAATCCACTTTGGCGCACATTCTCTCTCAGGGGCATGTGTCATGTGATGAAGCTAGATTTGCATTAGTGCTGTGGGTTTCGCTTTAAGAGCTGATATTATGTGGCAGAAGTTCTGTCCTCGGGGCGTCATGTGACGTTCATAGGCATTGGCATAGTAACTGGGTCTGCCTGCGCATATCAATGAGCTTAACTGCTATTTCAATCGCCTCAGGGCATGTTTTGCCATTTCCCATTGAAAAGCATTGGAGACAGTGCATTCCAATGACGGGAAAAAAAATTTTCAAACGCAAATTGCTCAAAAACTACAAATCCGATCGACACGAAAAATACTTAGCACACCTCTCATGGACGCTGGCTTCGAAACGACACCTCAACGGAGTCTGTGCGTGTAGCGGTTCGGGCCGCATTAATTGCGGAAATCAACTTAATAATAATAAGAAGAATAAGTTAGCAGCGTTCGGATTACAATATAGTGGTTTTTTCAAACCACTATAACTAGATGTGTATTTCCTGAAGGAAGTACAGATAGTGGTTTGAAATAGTGCTCGGGCTGCCCCGGCAAGACTTTCAACTCAGAATCCGTTTTAACTGTGAGAGCCTCTCGGGCCACTTTGGCCTCAGGGTCTGATTTGGTGGGTGGGGCCCCTCAGGATCTGATTCCTTGGCCTGGGCTCCTCAGGGCTTGAATTGTTGGCGGGGATCCCTGAGGCTCCGATTTTGTGGGTGTGACCCCTCAGGGTCCGATTTTGTGGGTGTGGCCCCTCAGGGTCCGATTTTGTGGGTGGGGCCCCTCAGGGTCCGATTTTGTGAGTGGGGCCCCTCAGGGTCCGATTTTGTGGCTGGGGCCCCTCAGGGTCTGATTTTGTGGCCGGATCCCCTCAGGGTCCGATTTTGTGGGTGGGGCCCCTCAGGGTCCGATTTTGTGGGTGGGGCCCCTCAGGGTCCGATTTTGTGGGTGGGGCTACTCTGGGTCCGATTTGGTGGGTGGGGCCACTCTGGGTCCGATTTGGTGGGCGGGGCTACTCAGGGTCTGATTTGGTGGGCGGGTCCCTTTGGGGTCCGATTTGGAGCCCGGGGTGGCTCAGCCTCCGATTTGGAGGTCGGGGTGGCTCAGCCTCTGATTTGGAGGTCGGGGTGGCTCAGCCTCTGATTTGGAGGTCGGGGTGGCTCAGCCTCTGATTTGGAGGCCGGGGTCGATCAGCCTCCGATTTGGAGGCCGGGGTCGATCAGCCTCCGATTTGGAGGCCGGGGGAGTCGATCAGCCTCCCATTTGAATCCTGTGGTCATCAGCTTTCGATTTGGCGTGTCGGCCCTTTAAGACTCATTTCGATGCGCCGGCCCTTTAACAATCACTTTGGCGTGTCGGCCCTTTAACAATCACTTTGGCGCGTCGGCCCTTTAAGAGCTAGTTTGGCTCACTGGGCTTCTTCTAAATCCACTTTGGCGCACATTCTCTCTCAGGGGCATGTGTCATGTGATGAAGCTAGATTTGCATTAGTGCTGTGGGTTTCGCTTTAAGAGCTGATATTATGTGGCAGAAGTTCTGTCCTCGGGGCGTCATGTGACGTTCGTAGGCATTGGCATAGTAACTGGGTCTGCCTGCGCATATCAATGAGCTTAACTGCTATTTCAATCGCCTCAGGGCATGTTTTGCCATTTCCCATTGAAAAGCATTGGAGACAGTGCATTCCAATGATGGGAAAAAAAATTTTCAAACGCAAATTGCTCAAAAACTACAAATCCGATCGACACGAAAAATACTTAGCACACCTCTCATGGACGCTGGCTTCGAAACGACACCTCAACGGAGTTTGTGCATGTAGCGGTTCGGGCCGCATTAATTGCGGAAATCAACTTAATAATAATAAGAAGAATAAGTTAGCAGCGTTCGGATTACAATATAGTGGTCTTTTCAAACCACTATAACTAGATGTGTATTTCCTGAAGGAAGTACAGATAGTGGTTTGAAATAGTGCTCGGGCTGCCCCGGCAAGACTTTCAACTCAGAATCCGTTTTAACTGTGAGAGCCTCTCAGGGGCCACTTTGGCCTCAGGGTCTGATTTGGTGGGTGGGGCCCCTCAGGATCTGATTCCTTGGCCTGGGCTCCTCAGGGCTTGAATTGTTGGCGGGGATCCCTGAGGCTCCGATTTTGTGGGTGTGGCCCCTCAAGGTCCGATTTTGTGGGTGTGGCCCCTCAGGGTCCGATTTTGTGAGTGGGGCCCCTCAGGGTTCGATTTTGTGGCTGGGGCCCCTCAGGGTCTGATTTTGTGGCCGGATCCCCTCAGGGTCCGATTTTGTGGGTGGGGCCCCTCAGGGTCCGATTTTGTGGGTGGGGCCCCTCAGGGTCCGATTTTGTGGGTGGGGCTACTCTGGGTCCGATTTGGTGCGTGGGGCCACTCTGGGTCCGATTTGGTGGGCGGGGCTACTCAGGGTCTGATTTGGTGGGCGGGTCCCCTTGGGGTCCGATTTGGAGCCCGGGGTGGCTCAGCCTCCGATTTGGAGGTCGGGGTGGCTCAGCCTCCGATTTGGAGGTCGGGGTGGCTCAGCCTCCGATTTGGAGGCCGGGGTCGATCAGCCTCCGATTTGGAGGCCGGGGTGGCTCAGCCTCCGATTTGGAGGCCGGGGTGGCTCAGCCTCCGATTTGGAGGCCGGGGTGGCTCAGCCTCCGATTTGGAGGCCGGGGTGGCTCAGCCTCCGATTTGGAGGCCGGGGTGGATCAGCCTCCGATTTGGAGGCCCGGGTGGATCAGCCTCCGATTTGGAGGCCCGGGTGGATCAGCCTCCGATTTGGAGGCCGGGGTGGATCAGCCTCCGATTTGGAGGCCGGGGTGGATCAGCCTCCGATTTGGAGGCCGGGGTCGATCAGCCTCCGATTTGGAGGCAGGGGTCGATCAGCCTGATTTGGAGGCCGGAGTGGCTCAGCCTCCGATTTGGAGGCAGTGGTGGCTCAGCCTCTGATTTGGAGGCCAGGGTGGCTCAGACTCCGATTTTGATGCTGGGTTCAATCAGCCTCCGATTTGGAGCCTGGGGTCACTAAGCTTTCGATTTGGCGCGCCGGCCCTTTAAGAATCACTTTGGTGCGTCGGCCCTTTAAGAGCCAGTTTGGCTCACTGGGCTTCTAAATCCACTTTGGTGCACATTTTCTCTCAGGGGCATGCGTCATGTGATGAAGCTGCCCCATGTCTTAATATGGCAAAATTTTCCCATTGAAATGCATTGAGACAATGCATTCCAATGACGAGAAAAAAATGTTTCAAATGCAAATTGCTCAAAAGCTACAAATCCGATTGACACGAAAAATACTTAGCACACCTCTAGTGGACGGTGGCTTCGAAACGACACCTCAATGGCGTCTGTGCGTGTAGCGGTTCGGGCCGCATTAATTGCGGAAATCAACTGAATAAAGATAACAAAATTAACACTAGATGTGTATTTCCTGAAGGAAGTACAGATAGTGGTTTGAAATGGTGCCCGGGCTGCCCCTTTAAGAGAGACTTGCCTGCTGCATCTGCAAGACTTTCAACTCACTATCCGTTTTAACTGTGGGTGCCTCTCAGGGGTCACTTTGGCCTGTGGGGCCCCTCAGGGTCTGATTTGGTGGGCAGGGCCCCTTAGGGTCCGATTTGGGTAGCGGGGCCCCTCAGGGTCCGATTTGGTGGGCGGGACCCCTCAGGGTCCAATTTGGTGGGCAGGGCCCCTCAGGGTCCAATTTGGTGGGCGGGGGGTCCCTCAGGGTCTGATTTTGTGGGTGGTCCCCTCAGGGTCCAATTTTGTGGCCAGGGCCCCTCAGGGTCCGATTTTGTGGGTGGTGCCCCTCAGGGTCCGATTTGGTGGGCGGGGCCACTCTGGGTCCGATTTGGAGGCCAGGGTGGCTCAGCCTCCTTTTTGTAGGCCAGGGTAGATCAGCCTCCGATTTGGAGCCTGGGGTCACTCAGCTTTCGATTTGGCGCCCAGGCCCTTTAAGACTCATTTTGGTGCGCCGGCCCTTTAAGAATCACTTAGGCGTGTCGGCCCTTTAAGAGCTAGTTTGGCTCACTGGGCTTCTAAATCCACTTTGGCGCACATTCTCTCTCAAGGGCATGCATCATGTGATGAAGCTAGATTTGCATTTGTGCTGTGGGTTTCTCTTTAAGAGCTTATATTATCTGCCAGAAACTGTGTCCTGGAGAGGTCATGTGATGTTCATAGGCGTTGGCATAGTAACTGCGTCTGCCTGTGCATATCAATGAGCCATTTGAATCGCCTCAGGGCGCATGTTTTACCTTACCATTGAAAAGCATTGAGACAGTGCATTCCAATGACGGGAAAAAAAAAATTTCAAACGCAAATTGCGCAAAAACTACAAATCCGACTGACACGAAAAATACTTAGCACACCTCTTGTGGACGCTGGCTTTGAAACAAAACCTCAATGGAGTCTGTGCTTGTAGCGGTTCGGGCCGCATTAATTGCGGAAATCAACTGAATAATAAGAATAAGTTAGCAGCATTCGGATTACAACATTAATACTAGATGTGTATTTCCTGAAGGAAGTACAGATAGTGGTTTGAAATGGTGCCCGGTCTGCCCCTTTAAGAGAGACTTGCCTGCTGCCCCTGCAAGACTTTCAACTCAGGATTCGTTTTAACTGTGGGTGCCTCTCAGGGGCCACTTTGGCCTCAGGGTCTGATTTGGTGGCCTGGGCTCCTCAGGACTTGAAATGGTGGATGGGATCCCTCAGGGTCAGATTTTGTAGCCGGGGCCTCTCGCTCCAATTTTGTGGGTGGGGACCATTAGGGTCCAATTTTGTGGGCGGAGCCCCTCTGGGTCCAATTTGGTGGGCAGGGCTCCTCAGGGTCCGGTTTGGTGGGCAGGGGGCAGGGCCCCTCAGGGTCCAATTTGGTGGACAGGGCCCCTCAGGGTCCGATTTTGTGGGTTGGGGCCCCTCAGGGTCTGATTTTGTGGCTGCGGCCCCTCAGGGTCCGATTTGGTGGACAAGGCCCCTCAGGGTCCGATTTTGTGTCAGGGGCCCCTCAGGGTCCGATTTTGTGGTTGGGTCCCCTCAGGGTCCGATTTTGTGGTTGGGGCCCCTCAGGGTCCGATTTTGTGGCTGCGGGCCCTCAGGGTCTGATTTTGTGGCCGCGGCCCCACAGGGTCCGATTTTGTGGCAGGGGCCCCACTGGGTCCGATTTTGTGGGTGGGGCCCCTCTGGGTCCAATTTGGTGGGCGGGACCACTCTGGGTCCAATTTGGTGGGCGGGGCCTCTCAGGGTCCGATTTTGTGGTTGGGTCCCCTCAGGGTCCGATTTTGTGGTTGGGGCCCCTCAGGGTCCGATCAGGGTCCAATTTTGTGACTGGGGCCCATCAGGGTCCGATTTTGTGGCCGCGGCCCCTCAGGGTCTGATTTTGTGGCAGGGTCCCCTCTGGGTCTGATTTTGTGGGCGGAGCCCCTCTGGGTCCGATTTGGTGGGCGGGACCCCTCTGGGTCCAATTTGGTGGGCGGGACCCCTCTGGGTCCAATTTGGTGGGCGGGACCCCTCTGGGTCCAATTTGGTGGGCGGGGCCTCTCAGGGTCCGATTTGGTGGGCGGGGCCCCACAGGGTCCGATTTGGTGGGCGGGGCCACTCTGTGTAAGATTTGGAGGCTGGGTCGCTCAGCCTCCAATTTGGAGGCCGGGGTGGCTCAGCCTCCGATTTGGAGGCCGGGGTGGCTCAGCCTCCTATTTGGAGGCCGGGGTGGCTCAGCCTCCTATTTGGAGGCCGGGGTGGCTCAGCCTCCTATTTGGAGGCCGGGGTGGCTCAGCCTCCGATTTGGAGGCCGGGGTGGCTCAGCCTCCGATTTGGAGGCCGGGGTGGCTCAGCCTCCGATTTGGAGGCCGGGGTGGCTCAGCCTCCGATTTGGAGGCCGGGGTGGCTCAGCCTCCGATTTGGAGGCCGGGGTGGCTCAGCCTCCGATTTGGAGGCCGGGGTGGCTCAGCCTCCGATTTGGAGGCCGGGGTGGCTCAGCCTCCGATTTGGAGGCCGGGGTGGCTCAGCCTCCGATTTGGAGGCCGGGGTGGCTCAGCCTCCGATTTGGAGGCCGGGGTGGATCAGCCTCCGATTTGGAGGCCGGGGTGGATCAGCCTCCGATTTGGAGGCCTGGGTCGATCAGCCTCCGATTTGGAGGCCGGGGTGGATCAGGCTCCTATTTGGAGGCCGGGGTCGATCAGCCTCCGATTTGGAGGCCGGGGTCGATCAGCCTCCGATTTGGAGGCCGGGGTCGATCAGCCTCCGATTTGGAGGCCGGGGTGGATCAGCCTCCGATTTGGAGGCCGGGGTGGATCAGCCTCCGATTTGGAGGCCGGGGTGGATCAGCCTCCGATTTGGAGGCCGGGGTGGATCAGCCTCCGATTTGGAGGCCGGGGTGGCTCAGCCTCCGATTTGGAGGCCGGGGTGGCTCAGCCTCCGATTTGGAGGCCGGGGTCGATCAGCCTCCGATTTGGAGGCTGGGGTGGATCAGGCTCCGATTTGGAGGCCGGGGTGGATCAGGCTCCGATTTGGAGGCCGGGGTGGATCAGGCTCCGATTTGGAGGCCGGGGTGGCTCATTGTCCGATTTGGAGGCCGGGGTGGCTCAGCCTCCGATTTGGAGGCCGGGGTGGCTCAGTGTCCGATTTGGTGTGTCGGCCCTTTAAGACTCATTTGGGTGCGCTGGCCCTTTAACAATCACTTTGGCGCGTTGGCCCTTTAAGAGCTAGTTTGGCTGACTGGGCTTCTTTTAAATCCACTTTGGCGCACACATTCTCTCTCAGGGGCATGTGTCATGTGATGAAGCTAGATTTGCATTTGTGCTGTGGGTTTCGCTTTAAGAGCTGATATTATGTGGCAGAGGCTTTGTGCTGGGGTTCAAGTGAAGTTCGTAGGCGTTGGCATAGTAACTGGGTCTGCCTGCGCATATCAATGAGCTCAACTGCCATTTCAATCGCCTCAGGGCACGTTTTGCCATTACCCATTGAAAAGCATTGGAGACAGTGCATTCCAATGACGGGAAAAAAAATTTTCAAACGCAAATTGCGCAAAAACTACAAATCCGATCGACACGAAAAATACTTAGCACACCTCTCATGGACACTGGCTTCGAAACGACACCTCAACGGAGTCTGTGCGTGTAGCGGTTCGGGCCGCATTAATTGCGGAAATCAACTTAATAATAATAATAATAAGAAGAATAAGTTAGCAGCGTTCGGATTACAATATAGTGGTTTTTTCAAACCACTATAATAATAAGCCTACTGTATATATTGAATAGAGTTGTATTAAAATGTGCAGTTCACTACATTTTTAATACAATTAGGGTTGCTGGATCTTGACATATCCCAGCTAATCTTATGCCAAGGTGGCACAGTAAGCCTATGTATCAATAACTTATCCTGTTTTAAGAGTGTGCTCCAGAAATATGACAAATTGTGTATGTGTAGAGTGTCTTTATTTGTTGTGATGTCCTTATATTGTTAAGAGCTCTTACTGTTAGTCTTTAAGTTAAACTAAAGCCTTGTTGTCTGGTGGTCTGTTTCCCAAGAGGCATAGGTGGACTAATAATGGGTTGGATCGTAGGCCTCCAGTAGAATAATAGCATAGCATTTGATTGTGAATGCAATTTTATTGTGCATAGGTTATCTTGATAGTTTGGGAGGACATTGGGGAACACAGGGGGTCATGGATATGGTACACTAATAACACAACATTACTGGTGGAGCCACTGGTACAGCCATTTCTGTAAAGTGTCCTAGGAGCTATTTTTTTAACACGACAATACTAGATCACATGTTGCTCACTGATACTCTGAGTAGCCTGTGTGACCTAAATCTGCTACCATGGCCTGCATTGTCTCCATACTTGTCTCTTATAGAATATATCTGGGACATCATTAGTTGGCAATTGTAAATGGAGCTGCCAGCAGCAAAAGTGCATTTGGCATGACGGAATAGCATACAACCATTAATAACCTCATTAACTGCATGCCAATACATGTAAGTTTGTGTAATTCTGCATGTGGCATTCATACTTGGAACTGAATAAATGGAGATATTTAGAAAAAATTGCTTCCATTTCATCATCATCATCATCATCATCAATGTCTATTGATCAAGTGGTTTTCATAATTCCACAATTTTTCATTTTTCCTTTGTCTTGCAATTATCAAGTTGAAGTGTATATGTGTCTATGTGTACAGTATATAGAAATAGAAAAATAAAAGGAGCGCTTTTCATGCAAAAATTGGAGCTAAGCCCCCACAAGACTATCATTAAAACATCTCGTATACCAGTCCAAAAATTGGGGGCAACTTTCCATGGATGTTGAGAAAACAGATTTTATGGCATGGGCTGTCTCAAGCCCTTGTACTAATGCTTTAAATCCAATAACTAATCACTGGAAATTTGACATTAAGCTAACATCTGTTCTTGTCTGTTTGTAGACTTTTTTCCAGTATTCACATTGTATGTTATATCTCCTTTAAAGTGTCCTAGTTGACATTTTGCCTTGACTACTACAAGCCATCAATATGAAATGTGAGCCAATAATGGTGATATAGAATGTGTACAAATTTCTCATTCCTTACATTATACAAGTGAATAAATTGGGGCCACCAGACAGACACACAGGGGGTCCTGTTTAATTTCAGACTAATCCCTTTGGTCAGCAGTTGTGCGGGAAGCATAAAAAGTGAAGTCGATCATCAAGGCAGTATAGTTAATTTAATGTTTTATTTAAAACTACATTACAGTATAAATTTTCTTGCATAACGCTTGTTTACTTTACTCATCTACACTGGAAGAATAATCAAACTGTGCGCGTTTAAAGCAGTTGACTGTGTTATCTAGTTTAAAAGAATCTGTTCCAAGAAATCCATGTTGGAACACTCACGAGCCGCCTGGTAGAAGAACATTCATGATCATAATGTCAGCTTGTGAATAAACACTCCATTTTCTTTGACATTTACTTACAAATAACTTAAAATCTAAATAGGATCATCACTTAAGGACCTGTCACAGAAAGCGATATCGCTAGCAATATCGCTATAAAGTCACTGGTTTTGTGACGTAGCAGCGATATTTCTAGCGATATCGCTATAACTGATACTTACCTCCGACCGGCTCCCCTGCTGATTATCGCTGATTGCGCGAGAACGTCCTGGACCGTTTCTCGTCGTCAGCTTCCTGCTGGGCTTCCTGTGGCACCAACGAGCGACACGTGGACGCGGGCGGGAGGATGTCAGGATCGCCTCGTCTGACAGGTAAGTAACGACCCCCGACCGCTGCTATGTCGCTGGTGAGATCTGCCTGTGTGGCAGCTCACTAGCGACCACTTAGCGATTCACCAGCAATCCTGACCGCGTCATATCGCTGGTCGGGATCGCTGGTGCATCGCTAAGTGTGACAGTACCTTTACTGCATGGACATAATGTACTGAATGACAAAAAAGTAGATGTTGTTTTTCTTAAATTAGACCCCTGATGAGCAGATTGTCTGAGTGTGTAATTCATTCTAATCTTGCTGATCATGCTTCTCATTTTGCCCTTAACAATGCAATAAACTGATCCTCTAAAAATAGCAAGCATAGGAATGTTGAATCGAAAACGCTTACAAGTCTCATGTACATGCAATGGTTTTTGGCTTTTGTTTAAATCCACCTTTTTCGTGGCTTTTTTTTGGGGGGGGGTATAAAGGTGGGTTTCCACATTTACGTTTATTGATGCAGTTTTTGTAAGAAATATCTGTAATCATAAACTGAAAACTCCTGTAAAGAAAAGACTTTGGGTATATTCCCACGGTCAGTAAATGCTGCTGGTTTGACGCTGCGTACATCCGCAGCGTCAAACCTGCAGCGGCCAGATGTGGATAGTGGATGGGATTTCAAGAAATCCCATGTCTACTATGCCTGCCGAGTCACCTCTGGTTCACCTGCGGAGACACACATGCGGAGCGTCCAGACCACAGCATGTCTATTTATGTAGCAGAGACGCTCTCTCTTCGCTGCATAAATTAGCCATTCACTATCATTAGATGCGGTAAAACCACATTATTTTCTTAGCCAAATGCGCATTAAGTGTGGGAACGCAGCATACTACGCATGTGTACTAATTTAAATAAAGGTGTACCTTGTTTCAGGCGGAAGTTCATGTACACTGCAGTTCTTGCGATGGGGTTATCAGCTGACCGTGAGAACTGCCGTGCATGTGACCACTGGGGACTGAGTTATCTCCGGTGATCATCTTCAAGCTCCACTGTGTCTGGATGTCAGGCTGAATGGTGGCACAATGCCACATGTATATCTTCTCGGCAGACAGGTAAGGATATTGTTGCTTTTTTATTTTAACTCTCTTCCAGGAAATGAGGGCATCAGTGGAATAGGCGAGGAGTCTGCGTCATTATTTCAATTAATACAGATTTTTGTGTGTACTCACCGTAAAATCCTTTTTCCCGAGCCAATCATTGGGGGACACAGGACCATGGGTGTTATGCTGCTGCCACTAGGAGGACACTAAGCAAATACACAAAGAAAAGAACTCCTCCGCAGTATACACCATCTGCTGGCTCTTTTCTGAACCAGTTCGGTGCCAAAGCAGTAGGAGCTCATAAATAGCAAACAAAGATGCAACATGTCAAAAACAAGGAACAACCACAAGCCAACAGGCTAACAGGGTGGGTGCTGTGTTCCCCAATTATTGGCTCGGAGAAAAGTATTTTACGGTGAGTACACACAAAAATCCCTGTTTCTCCTTCACCTCATTGGGGGACACAGGACCATGGTACATCCTAAAGCAGCCCCTTGGTAGGAAACAGCATGACAGCTGAATCCTCATGTATTAAACCATTAAATATGGTCTACAGATGTGATATTGCCAATTACAGAATTCGCCTGCCAAGGGCTGCATCTGAAGAAGCTTGAGAATTTATGTTGTAATGCTTAACAAACGTGTGAATGCTGGACCAAGTCACAGCCTTGCAAACTTGCTCTGCTGACGCCTGATGCCGAATGGCCCAGGAAACCCCCACTGACCTAGTGGAGTGTGCCTTAATCCCCGCTGGGATAGGCTGACTTCTGACACAGTAAGCCTCTTGGATCGCAGAGCAGATCCATCTGGCTATTGTAGCTTTAGAAGCAGGTAGACCCTTTCTGCGTCCCTCCGGAAGCACGAAAAGGGATTCCGATTTGCTGAAAGACGCTGTTCTGGATATGTATTTCCTGAGTGCCCTCACCAAATCCAAAGTATGGAGAGCTTTCTCAGTACGATGGGCCGGAGCTGGGCAGAACGAAGGCTAAACTATGCCCTCATTCAGATGAAAAGAAGAAACGACCTTGGGCATGAAGGACGGACATGTCCTCAAGACCACCTTGTCCTGGTGGAAAACTAGAAATGTAGATTTGCAAGACAAAGCCGCCAGTTCTGAAACCCACCTGATGCCTGACCCAAGTGCCTCCTACAGACACTGAGCAAGAACTGGTTCAGGAAAAGCCAGCAGAGGGTGTATACTGCGGAGGAGGAGTTAATTTCTTTGTGTATTTGCTTAGTGTGCTCCTAGTGGCAGCAGCATAACACCCATGGTCCTGTGTCCCCCAATGAAGCCAAGGAGAAAGACTTAATTCTGGCTGTGTCTTTAAATACCATGTTACTATAGGATTAGTAATGGATAGACGTCTTATAGATGCCTCCATTACTAAGCCATGGGCTTGATGTCAACTGACAATACAAAGGTGACATCAACCCCACAAATATGAACCCCACTTGCCTCTGCTACAGGACAAATGGGAAGAGCTGGGTAAAGTGCCACAATTGGCGAATTTTTGAATGTGCCAATTGTGGGGTGGCTGGTATTTTTAGGCTGCTGAGGGCCAAAATCCATGGGCCTCGCCAGCCTGAGAATACCAGGCCGCAGCTGCCTGCTTTTTACTTGGCTGGTTAACAAAAATAGGGGGAACCCATGCTATTTTTTTGTAGGGGGTCCCACTATTTTTGCTAACCATCCAAGGTAAGCAGACTGCTGCGGCCTGGTATTATGAGGCTTGTAAGGTTCGTGGATATTGGATCCTTACCAGTCTGAAATACCAGTCCCAGTAGTCTGCTTTAGTCTGGCTGGTTAACAAACATAGGGGGACCTCATGCTATTTTTTTTTAATCATTATTAAATAAGGAGGGGTCCTCTCTCTGTGCTTTCCTCCACTTCCTGTGTCGTTTACTTCTGGCTGTGTCACAAGATTCACCATTATGTAAATTAGTACACATGTGTAGCAAGCTGCGTTCCCGCACTTAATACACATGTGAATAGGAAGATAATGCAGTTTTACTGCATCTAATGAAATTCTATGGGTAATTTACGCAGCGGAGACTGAGCGTCTCCACTACATAAATTGACATGCTGCAGTCTGGAAAGATGCGACGCATGTCCGTCTCTGCAGGTGAGCCGCGGTCATCGGTGCACACATAGTGGAAACAAACAAAAGCCAGCTCACCAAGTGTTCACCGCAGACCTCGGAGCTCCGTCTGGACTGACGTGTAATCAATAGGAAAAAGCAATTAGTTCCAGCTGCGTGTAAAAAATTTCTTCTTTATTTCAACATTAAAAATATGTCATCTTCATAGTATATGCCATACACACGGACACGGCAACGCGTTTCGATCTGTAAGATCTTTGTCAGAGCCATGGCTCTGACAAAGATCTTACAGATCGAAACGCGTTGCCGTGTCCGTGTGTATGGCATATACTATGAAGATGACATATTTTTAATGTTGAAATAAAGAAGAAATTTTTTACACGCAGCTGGAACTAATTGCTTTTTCCTATTGAGCACACATAGTGGGCCTGGTATTTCTTGAAATCCCATCCACTATGCTGTAATATCTGGACGCTGCAGATGTACGCAGCGTCCAACCCGCAGCATTTACTGACCATGGGAACATACCCCAATATATCTGCAAACAGGAAATCCCTTTTTTTTCATTCCCAGAAGCCAACTTTCAATTAGCCTTATTTCAAGTGTCAAAAAAATGCATGCAATGAAAAACTGCATAAAAAACGCATGCCAAAAAACGCAACAAAAATGCATGTAAAAAATGCATCAAAAGCGCAGGTGATTTACCAGTGACCTCATATGCAGATTTGGTGCAGATTTCACCTGTGTCAAATCCTGAGCAAGTACTGAGCCATTCCTGATCATGTGCACCTACCCTAAGACGTTTTGACGATTTGAAGCAACTCTTGGCTTTGGCTTTAGATAAAACTGCACATACAGGAGACAGTTCAATCCATCCTAATTCTTGGAAGAGGCAACACACTCGATGGATAGAGAGTCTCACTTGAAGCAACTAACTTGGAGGTTTCAACAATCTTAGAAGAGGCAATGACTTGACAACAAATATGGTAGGCAGTTGATATTTACAGCAATGGTGGGCTTCAGCCCCTGTTTTGCTCTGGCAAAGTCTCTGCGTAAGTCACAATGCAGTATAGCATACTCTTTAAGTGCACGGCACAGTCCTTCCATTTGTCCCCTTTCTCTGTCAGCAGTGCATTGCTGTAGATTATTTGCCAGCCTTGTGCACTCTTGCAGCCTGTTCACACAGCTAACATGTATTAGTCCCTACACTCAGGCATCAGTCTCCACTGCTCATCATGCATCAGTCATCACACTCAGTCCCTCTGTCTTTTCTGCATCTCAACCTGAAGACATGGCTGCACTTATGGCACAGACCCAATACCACCCATATAACCATATACCATGATGCATTATTGCCATTTGTAAAGTGAGAAGATTACTTGGGTATTGGGTAACTCAACTGCAACAGGTTTATCAGTAACTCCTAGCATTCAACAAAGGATATATCAGTCCTCGACAGATCAGAACATAGCAGTGGGATTCCGGTAGCATAGGTTCTTTTTTGTAATGGCATGTGGATTTTCAATCCTCTTGCAGCCCACCATATCATTTTCCCTGCAGTGGCTAGTGAAATGGAAATCTCTGGCCAGATAAGGCTTTCTTCATCGAAATCAACTAGAGGATGATCAGCTGTTCAATGCAGCTACAATTTTTGAATTTTTTGCAAAGAAAAAAAATAATTGGTCTCATTTTAATTCACTGTGTCAAACTCATTACCTACCATGATGCTACTTTGAACTGGAATTAAAAAAAGATCATCTGGACACTTTTAGTCTGATGTCTAAGGCCAGTTTTACTCTCCTCTAAGGGTATGTGCACACAGCGTGTTTTAGACACAAGAGCAACAGTCAAGTTTTCCAAGATGAGGTGGCTCCAGGAAAACGTCAGAAATTTTTTCCCTAAAGCAACTTTGCCATCGTTCTACTGGCTGCACAACTACCAGTTTCTTTTCCTCTATACTTTCAAGAATAGCAAGCAGACGGCTTCTTAGTGAATGCTGCCCAAAGATTGAAGCATCTTGCTACTTTACTTTTTACCACTTGTAAGGTGGCTACCGGACACAGTTGATGGGAGGTATGTATCATGGAGGTGGTTGTCCTCTGTGATGTAAACCTGGAGTAATGCTCTAGTGAACATTGTACTAAGAGTCTTGTTTTGTGCTTCTGGGTCGGCTTTACAGGCACACTAAGAGATGGGCTGGTCTGCCTGCCAACGTACCCCACCTCTGGGTGTGGTTCACATGTTAAAATGGAGTCTATATATTTGACACCTGTTCTGTGTGTGGAGGTAAGAAGACCAAAAGTGTGATGTCTCCAGACTAAGCCGGTATACTGGATGCTATCCAGCCTGTATGACCTGGACTGTCTCTAAAGAGACTAAGTGACTTTATTGGAACTGTTTACTTTGTTTTGCCTGCACTGAAAGGCCATTTATTTTCCTCTGCTTGTGGCATTGTTTATGACGTACCAATAAACCAGCCTGGATATTTAAACGGAAACGGTTAATGTGTTACCGTGCATGCAAGTGGGTAACAATCCCACACACTTTAGGCTTTGTGAACCCTGAACTGATTAAAGATCATGGCACAAAATAGAACATGTGCACAGCAATATCATTTTTACATTGCTGTGGATTAAGTTCATTTTATGGGGTGCTTTTGTGATGCCATGTTCACATCCCTCAACAGATTATTCTAGCAATAATTGTACCGACTTGCACAATTTCCCACTTTGCTTCCTTACAATATATGCACAAAGTAATACTGTATGTTTTCCAATATATTGTAAATGTAGGAAACTTATATAATGTTCTTTACCTGGTTTTCTTCTTTAGTTTTCTTAAGAGAGTTCAGAATATTTTCATGTTTTTCCTCATTTTTTTCCATAAGCTTCTTCATTTGTTTTACACCCATTAAGGCTTTCCTTATCTCTTGTACCACATACTCCTCACCAACTTTGGAAAGTGCTGCATGAAAAAAGACAAAGAGAAATTGTGGTTACAAACAATATAGCTTATTGATGTTATATCGTTTTTCAGTATGATTTCTGTTTCCATTTCCTACAGCTTATAAGATCTGATCTATAATTTAATAAAAATATGCATGTTTACTGGTGTACTGCCTGCTCAGTGTACACTGTATTGGAAGACAAGAAGAGGAGCACTGGGGAAATTGTTTGGAGGCTAGAATGATTGTTATATCTGATGCAACTTGCTGGTCAACTAACAACCAAAATTTGAACATTTATATTGATAGCTGTAGAGTTAGAACAATTCTATTACCTTTAATTTTCTTGCTGAGAGACTTGTCCTCTAAATCTGTTGATGTTGGTGCACTTTGCTGGTGTTTTAAACACAGTAGATATATCATCAATGCAAACAGGTATTTCATATTTCCCCTGTAAAAACATACAGAATTATGATACTTTTTATTCCATTTTATGCTACATTCCAAGCATCCTCCTCCTTCTACTGTTTTATTTACGGTAAATAAAAAGATGTAAGTAAAAAATGAATTACACACTGTAAGCTATATATTGACATCCATTAACTGGACATTTAATTCAATGAAATAATATTCAGCAAAGCAGTCAAATATATGTTACCCTTCTTTTCATGTTATAGCTGATAAGCATTCTTTTATGGAGGGATTGCTTGTGATGCTCTGGTAACTCCACAGTCTTGGCACAAGCTGCATTACTTCACAAATCTTAGAGAACATTTAGGCCTTCACCCTTTCATCCCTTTAAAACAATCTAACCTATGGTGTGAATGCCATTGGGTTGGATCCACAGTCACTGGTGAAGCGAGTTGTCAGAAGGATAGTTGTGAAGTCTGGCCAAAGCCAAAGGAGCAAGTGCAAAATATGTGTTAAAGGACGTAGTCAGCAGGATAGCTGGGGTCGTAATCAGGGGAGCAGAATCAGAAACAAGTACAACTGTCAAACTGAGGGTCAAATTAGTCCAGGGTTATTAACATGTAGCAATCCAAGGGTAAGACAGAAAAGGTAGTACTGACATGCCGAGTCAGGTAGTGAAATCAGGAATAAGTATTAGTGATTAAATTACCTAACCTGGTAAGGTCAATTTGAAAACCTGTAACTGGCAATGGCAGATGGACACTGGAAAGTAAAATTAGAAGTGAAATCTTGGTAGTGAGTGTGCCACCAATCAAAAGAACTGATTTGGATATTGTTTCATCTTTTTCCATCAAATGTCCCTTTTTTTGCCGGCATTTTAGATAGACAATGATGTCCATAGTTATGTTAGGGGCACAGCTGAAACCAATTTTTCAGGGATTTAAAGAATTACTCTAGGATATGTAATCTGTAAGATTTTGTGTTCTCCAGGTACCTACTTTGCACTAAACACTGGCTGCACAGATACATTAATACCAAAGGTATAAATAGACCAAAATGTTGGCACAAATCCAGCTGTTATACTTTTCTTAATTTATGTTCTTATTGTTATGAGCTTGAATGGAGTATGTTCAATAAAAATTTTGAAGGATCAAAATGACCAGCTCACAACTGGCAATAAACCTGAATACACTCTATAAAGAGCTGAGTACTGCCATGAATGACTTATTTCTGCATTAGTATCAAATTAATGTTGACAAAAGCAATAAAACATGTTTACTGTTAATTATCAATTCATTATGATACACTAAAAATACAGATACTTTTATATCATACATTGCCATCAGGGATGCATTTGATTGGCTCAAATTTTTTTCTGCCGCAGGATAGCAAACTCAGTCATACAGCAACTGTCATTAAGATCTATCTCTAGAGTAAAATTGAGCAAAGAGATGAGTCCTGAAAGTGATGATTTGCCCCCCACAGAGTCCTGATCTCAACATCATTGAATCTTCATGGGATTACAGGAAAAGACAGAAGGACGTGAAAACCTACATCCACAGATTTGTGGTTAGTTCTCCAAGATATTTGGAAGAACCAATCTGCCAAGTACCTGAAGGAATTGATGCTTTAATGCTGTTTTATAGCCAAAGAGTGGTCACACGAACAGATTTAATTTAGAGTTCTCCTTTGATCATTCACTTTGAATTTTGTTAATTGATAACGGTCATCAGGCTCCGGACAAGAGGCCAGGGATTGCACCGAATAACAACCTGAGCACAGAGTAGCAGAAATTCAGCAGACACACCTGACGCCTACTTCCAAGATGAACCCAGGTTAGATCACAGAAAGTCAGTTAGCGAAGAGTCACAGTCACTGGGTACAGGGTTCAAGACACAGAAGGACTTCAGGAACATAGCACAGAGGACACAGTTCAGACCGGGTCAGGTACAGGAACAGATCCAAGATCAAGGATTCAGGAAACGACACAACAGGAACAGGCCTGGATATGCAGCCTCCAGGAAAGGTGATCTGGGTATTCTGCCCCCAGAGCAGGCAGAAAAACAAGACAGGACAAAGGGCATCAGCTCTCCCAGAACTGATCGCAATCAGAGCAGAAGCTGAACACACAGACATGGCAAGATTCAGAGATGTAAGGCGAAGCTCTGGCAATGCCCCACAGGGTAGGGAAACTTTATATAGCAGCTGCCTCACAGCGATAGGCTGGAGCAGCAATTCTGGCACACCCCCATTCCTCATAAAAGCAAGGAAGTTGTGGTCGCGTGCACCCTAAGCACAGCCAGACACAAATCAGCATTGCAAAGGACACCTGGTAGGAGCTGCAAGCCTGAACATATGTGGTAAGTCATGCACAGTGCAGAGGACCTTGCAACCCGCGGATAGCTTTCCACAGCGGCAGCCAGGGACCGCACAAGCGGGTAGTCGTGCAGTGCAGTGGAACCACACACGCATGTACGGCTATGCAGAGGAGCTGGGAACTGAGCATCATCCACACAGATAACTGACAACAGCATTCAGCTCATTAGGGGCGAGTAGCAAAGGGTTAAAGCAGAGACATGCAGAGTAATGCCTGAGAAACAAGGTACAAACACATCGGCAATACAGGGACATTGTGTTTTATCTGTGGGGCGCCAGGGTGTGTGAACTGTAGAACCTGTTGCAACGACTACCACCCTGGCTGCCTTACAGAATTGGCGTAGTAGGCAGGATTACGATGCCTTATGTGTAAAGAACGGATGAGCTTTGAATACAGCAAAGATGGCGACCATTAGAGAGTTAAAGATGGCGCCGAACACTGACATAAAGATGGCGGTCAGTGGTGTGAAAGTTGAGAGTGGTGCCGCCCACCGTGGGAATCCTAAATAAAAAACGCACGAAAATGTAAGCAGTGGCCTGAGCCGAGGCAACGTCCCATAGTGACTGATGTCCACCTGAGATGGGCGCGTCCGAAGAAGAAGCCCTGACCCCTGCAGCAGAATCTGAAGGAATGGGTGGGGCAGCCTGAAGTAACTCCAGTCATGAACAGGTGGAGCCCAGAAGAGCAAGATGGGCAAGAGCGACACCATTATCCAGTGAGTTACCTGACCAGAAGGGAAGGTACTGGGGGAAGGAGATTGCCGAGAGCGGGTACACCGCAGAGGAGCCAGAGAGGGCCATAGAGAAACCGGAAGCTGTGGAGAGAGGGACCATCGCGGCCATGATTCCAAGTTCGCGCGACCACAGTGGAGGACTGTCGCAGCTGGCTGCCACCTCAGTGAGTGTAGCATTGGCCCTCACCAAAGTCCCTATGCCTACTCCTGCCCAAGCACCTTCTCTGGTCCACACATCTCCCCACAATGGGTACCCAGACGTGACCCGTGTCCCTAGAGTGAGGCTCGGTGGGTGAGGAAGATTATTGAGGAGAGGAAGCGGCGGGTGTGCTGAATTGTAAAGGAATTGCAGGGTCCCAGTGGAGGAGCCATGTTCGATCGGATGACCCGCGGCCTGCTGAGATATTTTAACCATACCTGAGGGTATGGATTCATACAGGAGGACGGGACCCAGGACAAAGTGTATGTGAATGTCGGGTCTATTACACACAGTGATCCCTTGCAAAAGGTGACCTTTGTGCGAGAGGAAGGACCCCAGGGACCGTATGCTGTGGTGGTCATTGTGGTTGTTGGCATTGAGGAGAGACGGGAGGCGCAGCATGATTGGTGGTCGCCTGTAATAGCCACAGCTCCCACAGAACGCCAGTGGGCAGAGGCGCCCTTAGAGGATCAGTGGGTGCAGTCAAGCTACGGGAGCAGGAGGCTCCAGGTGCCCTGAGTCAGCTGCTGATGGAGGCAAGGAGTAGGAGGAACAGTGGAGAGTCCTCATCCAGCGGGTCTTCGGGCCATACGTTTACCATAATTCAGGGCCAGAATGCGGCCAATATTCAGGTCGCAAGGAGAGTAAGGAGTGAAGGCAGCCCCTTTAATTGGACTGGTTGTGCCAGTTGCACTAAACATGTGAGACTGTTCCTCGTCTACAAAAGGGCAGGAAGCCCTGGACAGCATGAGGACTTTTGCTTCCCCCCATCCAAGTGGTATATGCGTACGTTTGCGTACCCCCTGCTGAATTATGGGACCGAAGCCCTGAAAGGGTTAATCACCCTTTAAAAATGGACTGTGTGTGCGGCTGCTTTAAGAATCAAACTGTTTTAACCCTACACTGTACCTGTATTAGACCTGAATTTTACTTGTGTTTACCTTGATCTGTCCGCTGTGTAAAGCAGCCCACTTGTGTTTGTGGGCTCGTATTCCCCTCAAGGAGGGAGGTGGAAGAACCTGTGCAGGAGGACTTGAGGAGCGAGCCAGGTCAGGACTACATGGACTATTGCTTAATGGACTAAATGGACTGTTGTTAAGTTGGTTGTCAGGCCATGTGTTTAAAGTGACTTCCTGTGTTTGGCTACCCAGAGCAGGAAGGGACTGGCCCATGGGCCTAAACTGTATTGGTTGACACCGTATTGGTACGCGTCCCAGGAGCCAAGGGACCGGGGTCAGTCGGACACACACCAAAAGAGCTTGAACTCTTCTGTTCTGGAGCTCCAGCTGAGTGGAACCAGGGTCATGGATGACCCACAAGAAACGTTTGAATGAGACTATATTAATTTTATTGCTGTTTTTATATATATACTGTCTTACAGTTCACAGGTGCCACCATGGTCTGGGATGACCATATTCTAGGAAGGAGGAGTGTAAGGAGGTGGCAGGGAACCTAACGTGCCTCCTCTCCACTGGACACTGCTCACATGATTACATGTGGCACCTTGTTGTTCAATAATGTGAAATGTACTGTTTATGTACTGTGATGTCATGTATATGCTATGTACTGTGTATATGTTTAGGGTTAGGTATAGAAGTTAGCATAGAGTAATAGTGGGGTTATAATAGAGGGGGCACATTAGAGAATAGATAGGAGTATTAGTGAGATGCAGGCAGCATAGGGGTTAAGAAAATGGGAGGGGTCGCAGAGCAGAGCAGCACAGAGCAGAGACTTATAGGACAGGTATTTCCTGATTAGTGGAATAAGCCCAGGCAGCCTTGCCCACACAGTTTGACTAGAGGTATGGCAGCGAATGCTGGGAGGAAAGAGAGAGCTTACAGAAAGAATAGAGTCTGCCCGGAAGGCAGGGAAAGTGCAAGATACGTGGCTCTGTGTGAATTGTGCTGCCAAGGTGATTACTGCCTTTTTTATAAGTAAAGTTGAACTGTTTGAAAAAGACTGTGACTCCGAGGAGTTATGTGAAACTTGGAAACAGAGCCATGGTGCCAGAACTAGAAGGAACTCTGACGGTAACTGTAAGTGTTCTGCTGCGCACGCTGCACATGCAGCAAAAGGGACATTGTGTTTTATCTGTGTGTTTGCCATAGTTTGGGAACTGTATAGCCCGTTGCCACGACTCCCACCCTGGCTGCCTTACATAGGCTTAGGAAAATCCTTCTTTCTTGATTGATATATATATATATATATATATAAAAATGAGTGTGTGTGTGTATGTGTGTGTATCAGCCATGCCTACTCTACATAGCAACCAATCACTAAGCATCTTTCATTTCACCAGAGCTGTTTAAAAAAAGCTGAGCTGTGCCAACACCGACCACCCTCTGACACAGACTGCAGGGGGAGCCCAGTATCACACAGGATAGGATTAGATACACGGCTCAGCAGTCAGTATCACACAGGATAGGATTAGATACACGACTCAGCAGACAGTATCACACAGGAGAGGATTAGATACACAGCTCAGCAGACTTACACAGGATAGGATTAGATACACAGCTCAGTATCACACAGGATAGGATTAGATACACAGCTCAGTATCACAGGATAGGATTAGATACACAGCTCAGCAGACTATCACACAGGATAGGATTAGATACACAGCTCAGCATACTATCACACAGAATAGGATTAGATACATGGCTCAGCAGACTGTAGCACACACAGGATAGAATTACATACACAGCCCAGTATCACACAGGATAGGATAAGATACGCAGCTCTGCAGACAGTATCACACAGGATAGGATTAGATACACAGCTTACCAGTCAGTAACACAGGATAGGATTAGATACATGGCTCTGCAGACAGTAACACACAGGATAGGATTAGATACACAGCTCAGCAGACAGTGTCACACAGGAGAGGATTAGATACACGGCTCAGCAGTCAGTATCACACAGGATAGGATTAGATACACAGCTCAGCAGACAGTGTCACACAGGAGAGGATTAGATACACGGCTCAGCAGACAGTATCACACAGGATAGGATTAGATACATGGCTCAGCAGACTATCACACAGGATAGGATTAGATACACAGCTCAGCAACAGGATGTGCCATTTTCATTCCAAGAATTCCACTCATTCCATCTGATTTGCCGTTTGATTTTAAACGCCTGCAGTTTCCACTTCGACTGGCCTTTGCAATGTCCACTAACAAGGCTCAGGGACAGTCCTTGAAAGTAGTAGGGATCGATTTGCAATCTCCATGCTTTTCTCATGGTCAACTTTACGTGGCCTGTTCAAGAGTTGGAACTGCCAAAAATCTGTTCATCTTTGCACAGAAATGAAAAAAATCAAAATTGTTGTTTATCAAAAGGCTCTTGAATGAGACAAAAATAAAATACTATCAATACTTGGGCAATCGTTTAGTTAATTTTTGTTGCAAACCTGTAGTGTTGAATATATGATGTGAAATGTTTTTATGTGCAATATAGTCATTATAATTTGCTATAACTAACCACAGTTAGTTACTATGCCTGGCTCTTCAGATTATACAGTGCAGACCAAAAGTTTGGACACACCTCATTCAAAGAGTTTTCTTTATTTTCATGACTATGAAAATTGTAGATTCACTCTGAAGGCATCAAAGGCAACTATGAATTAACACGTGGAATTATATAATTAACAAAAAAGTGTGAAACAACTGAAAATACTGTATGTTTTATATTCTAGGTTCTTCAAAATAGCCAACATTTGCTTTGAATACTGCTTTGCACACTCTTGGCATTCTCTTGATGAGCTTCAATAGGTGTTTATCACTTCACAGGTGTGCCCTGTCAGGTTTAATAAGTGGGATTTCTTGCCTTATAAATGGGGTTAGGACCATCAGTTGTGTTGTGCAGAAGTCTGGTGGATACACAGCTGATAGTCCTACTGAATAGACTGTTAGAATTTCTATTATTGCAAGAAAAAAAGCAGCTAAGTAAAGAAAAACGAGTGGCCATCATTACGTTAAGAAATGAAGGTCAGTTAGTCCGAAAAATTGGGAAAACTTTAAAAGTGTCCCCAAGTGCAGTGTCAAAAACCATCAAGTGCTACAAAGAAACTCTCACATGAGGACCGCCCCAGGAAAGGAAGACCAAGAGTCACCTCTGCTGCAGAGGAAAAGTTCATCCGAGTCACCAGCCTCAGAAATCGCAGGCTACCAGTAGCTCAGATTAGAGACCAGGTCAATGCCACACAGCGTTCTAGCAGCAGACACCTCTCTACAACAACTGTTAAGAGGAGACTTTGTGCAGCAGGCCTTTATGGTAAAATAGCTGCTAGGAAACCACTGCTATGGACAGGCAACAAGCAGATGAAACTTGTTTGGGCTAAAGAACACAAGGAATGGACATTAGACCAGTGGAAATCTGTGCTTTGGTCTGGTGAGTCCAAATTTGAGATCTTTGGTTCCAACCACCGTGTCTTTGTGCGACGCAGAAAAGGTGAACGGATGGACTCTACATGCCTGGTTCCCACCGTGAAGCATGGAGGAGGAGGGGTGATGGTGTGGGGGTGCTTTGCTGGTGATACTGTTGGGGATTTATTCAAAATTGAAGGCATACTTAACCAGCATGGCTACCACAGCATCTTGCAGCGGCATGCTATTCCATCCGGTTTGCGTTTAGTTGGACCATCATTTATTTTTCAACAGGACAATGACCCCAAACACACCTCCAGGCTGTGTAAGGGCTATTTGACCAAGAAAGAGTGATGGGGTGCTACGCCAGATGACCTGGCCTCCACAGTCACCAGACCTGAACCCAATCGAGATGGTTTGGGGTGAGCTGGACCGCAGAGTGAAGGCAAAAGGGCCAACAAGTGCTAAGCATCTCTGGGAACTCCTTCAAGACTATTGGAAGACCATTTCTGGTGACTATCTCTTGGACCTCATCAAGAGAATGCCAAGAGTGTGCAAAGCAGTAATCAAAGCAAAAGGTGGCTACTTTGAAGAACTTAGAATATAAAGCCCCCGTTACACATAACGATGTCCCAGCGATCCCACCTACGATCTGACATGATGGGATCGCTGGGACATCGTTAGACAGCCTCAGCGATCAGGACCAGCGACGCTGGACTCTGGTTTCTAATGTAAACGTCGGGTATCCAGGAGCCGTGGCTCCTGGCTACCCGCTGTTTACCTTGGAAACTGGCGTACATGCTGGTTTCCAAGGTAAACATCGGGTATCTAGGAGCCGCACGACTCCTGGATACCCGCTGTTTACCTTGGAAACCAGCGTGTACGCCGGTTTCCAAGGTAAACAGCGGGTATCCAGGAGCTGCGGCTCCTGGATACCCGCTGTTTACATTAGAAACTTGCGTCGCTGATCTCTGGTCTCGCTGCTTCATGCAGCGATGCTCGCTGGCCAGCGGGAGACCAGCGATCGAAAAACGGCCCTGGCCGATGCTGCATGATCAGCGATACCCATCAGGGGGCCGGTCGCTGATCCCCGTCACACACAGCGATCTCGCTGGCGAGATCACTGATGTGTCACAAAATCAGCGAGCTCGCTAGCGAGATCGCTGTGTGTGACGGGGCCTTAAGACATATTTTCAGTTGCTTCACTCGTTTTTTGTCAATTATATAATTCCACATGTGTTAATTCATAGTTTTGATACCTTCAGAGTGAATCTACAATTTTCATAGTCATGAAAATAAAGAAAACTCTTTGAATGAGAAGGTGTGTTCAAACTTTTGGTCTGTACTGTATATATACAGTGGGGCAAAAAAGTATTTAGTCAGTCAGCAATAGTGCAAGTTCCACCACTTAAAAAGATGAGAGGCGTCTGTAATTTACATCATAGGTAGACCTCAACTATGGGAGACAAACTGAGAAAAAAAAAATCCAGAAAATCACATTGTCTGTTTTTTTTTCCTTTTATTTGCATATTATGGTGGAAAATAAGTATTTGGTCAGAAACAAGCAATCAAGATTTCTGGCTCTCACAAACCTGTAACTTCTTCTTTAAGAGTCTCCTCTTTCCTCCACTCATTACCTGTAGTAATGGCACCTGTTTAAACTTGTTATCAGTATAAAAAGACACCTGTGCACACCCTCAAACAGTCTGACTCCAAACTCCACTATGGTGAAGACCAAAGAGCTGTCAAAGGACACCAGAAACAAAATTGTAGCCCTGCACCAGGCTGGGAAGACTGAATCTGCAATAGCCAACCAGCTTGGAGTGAAGAAATCAACTGTGGGAGCAATAATTAGAAAATGGAAGACATACAAGACCACTGATAATCTCCCTCGATCTGGTGCTCCACGCAAAATCCCACCCCATGGGGTCAGAATGATCACAAGAACGGTGAGCAAAAATCCCAGAACCACGTGGGGGGACCTAGTGAATGAACTGCAGAGAGCTGGGACCAATGTAACAAGGCCTACCATAAGTAACACACTATGCCACCATGGACTCAGATCCTGCAGTGCCAGACGTGTCCCACTGCTTAAGCCTGTACATGTCCGGGCCCGTCTGAAGTTTGCTAGAGAGCATTTGGATGATCCAGAGGAGATTTGGGAGAATGTCCTATGGTCTGATGAAACCAAACTGGAACTGTTTGGTAGAAACACAACTTGTCGTGTTTGGAGGAAAAAGAATACTGAGTTGCATCCATCAAACACCATACCTACTGTAAAGCATGGTGGTGGAAACATCATGCTTTGGGGCTGTTTCTCTGCAAAGGGGCCAGGACGACTGATCCGGGTACATGAAAGAATGAATGGGGCCATGTATCGCGAGATTTTGAGTGCAAACCTCCTTCCATCAGCAAGGGCATTGATGATGAAACGTGGCTGGGTCTTTCAACATGACAATGATCCAAAGCACACCGCCAGGGCAACGAAGGAGTGGCTTCGTAAGAAGCATTTCAAGGTCCTGGAGTGGCCTAGCCAGTCTCCAGATCTCAATCCTATAGAAAACCTTTGGAGGGAGTTGAAAGTCCGTGTTGCCAAGCGAAAAGCCAAAAACATCACTGCTCTAGAGGAGATCTGCATGGAGGAATGGGCCAACATACCAACAACAGTGTGTGGCAACCTTGTGAAGACTTACAGAAAACGTTTGACCTCTGTCATTGCCAACAAAGGATATATCACAAAGTATTGAGATGAAATTTTGTTTCTGACCAAATATTTATTTTCCACCATAATATGCAAATAAAAGGAAAAAAAAACAGACAATGTGATTTTCTGGATTTTTTTTTCTCAGTTTGTCTCCCATAGTTGAGGTCTACCTATGATGTAAATTACAGACGCCTCTCATCTTTTTAAGTGGTGGAACTTGCACTATTGCTGACTGACTAAATACTTTTTTGCCCCACTATATATATATATATATATATATATATATATATATATATATATATATATATATATATATGCCAGTTTTGCTGTTACACAATTTTTCACTATCTCCCCCATAGTGTGCACTTTTAAGATGTGAAATCATGACATGGGTTTTACATGTAAAGGGTTTTTTTTTCCACACAAGTGTAAAGATTTTTTTTGCCAGCACTGTATGTAAGTATGGTGTCAGGAACACCGCACTGCACTTGCTCACTAGCCAGTGCGCGTGCCCTGAGTACAAAAACCGTGCTCAAACATACCTGTGGAGTGGGGCAGCAGAGGTGACGATGCATGCTTCAGACTATCAGGACCTGAAGCACGTGACTGCTGGGGGCGTGACCTACGCTCCACAGAGCTAGGAGCTGCAGGGAAACTCCTAGAAAGGTAACTACGGGACATGTTACCAAGGGGCATAGACAGGGACGAAAACCAAATCAAGCCGGGTCAAAGCACGAGATAGCAGGACAGTACCAAAGGGTTAGACAGAGCAAATAGTCAGGACGTAGCAATAGATCAGAAAACCAGAACGGGCAATGGACGGTACAATAGGGACAAACTAACGGAGTAATAATAGCCATGCCAGGAGATCAGAACCGGGGAAGACAATAATACCAAAACATGAGACAGAGAACTGAGTGAGGGGACAGACCGGGTCATACACGGGAATCAAACAAGCAATGCAGTATCCACGCACACCAGGGGGATCAGCCAGAATAACAGTATAGCTGACAGGGAATCCTAGTCTGGAGTGAGTATAAATACCCCTCCCAGATCCAAAGAGAGGCCGGCAAAAGTTAACCCTGTGAGAACAGGACATTAACCATGTCCTAACCATGACATATGGTAGATGATATTAGCTACCGGTGCCAATAGAATAAACGGAATAATGAAAATAACTTGGCACTCGACTTATAGCGTTCATGAAAATAGAAAAGAATTTTATTTCTGCAGTCTGCAAAACGTTTCGGCCTACATGGCCTTCATCAGTCTGCTCACTTGTTTTACATGAGTGTGTCAGTACAGCAGGTCCTAATGAGGCACTGATGGTTAGTAGAAGTGGGCATGGGTCCGGACGCAGTTTCCACTGCTTGTCACATAGCAGTGGAAACTGTGACAAGCAGTGGAAACTGTGTCCGGACCCATGCCAACGTCTACTAAACACCAGTACCTCATTAGGTCCTGCTGTACTGACACACTCATGTAAAACAAGCGAGCAGACTGATGAAGGCCATGTAGGCCGAAACGTTTTGCAGACTGCACAAATAAAATCCTTTTCTATTTTCATGAATGCTATAAGTTGAGTGCCAAGTTATTTTCATTATTGCTCTTTGGTTTGGGTAACCTACTTGTGCACCCTGCAGTAGTGCCACGCTATATTTCACACAATAGAATAAACGGAATGACACTAAGATTGACGATGTTGACAAATAAAGTCAGTTCAATATATAATCAAAGTACATGTGTGACCCAAGCTGAGGATCTGGGAAAACGGGAATAAAACCAATCGTAGGTGAATAATCTGGCTGGGAAATATGGCATATGGCCAGCTTCCATATGGCTAATAGCCACCCAAATCAATGGTACGTCTCATGAGCTAGGAATAATATAACCATGGTATTGAATCACTAAAATAGTATAAAATGATACAAAATGTGCGCATCATACAATAAGGCACAGAAATTGTGGCTCAATCTACTTAGTATGCTACCCTACGCATGGATTGAATGAAGCAATGAAGGATCATGGAAACACCATAAGGAGGCAGCATGCGGTTTGTGTCAGGATACCAAGATCCTGAAAATTGTACCTGATCCCATGATCCTTTATTGTATGATGTGCACATTTTGTATTATTTTGGTGATGCAGTACCATGGATATTATTCCTAGCTCATGAAACATTCCATTAATTTGGGTGGCTATTAGCCATTTGGAAGCTGGCCATATGTCATATTTTTACTCAAATTAGTTGATGCAAAAATGAATGCACCCACCATCAAAAACTACTAGATTTATTATTTTGATTGACCTCCATGATTTTTAAGGACAGCACCAAGTCCTCTAGCCATGGGATGACCAAGTGGAACATATTGCAACAAAGTTATCTTTTTCCATTTTTCAAGAACAATCGCTTGTATAGCCTGGATGTTGGATGGAGAGTGATGCTCAACTTGTCTCTACATAATTCCCCATAAGTGGTCTTCTGGGTTCATATCAGGCGACTCTTGGCCAGTGAATCACTTTCACCCTGTTGTTCTTAAGAAATACAACAGATGTGTGTTTTGGTTCATTCTCTTATGGAAAATGTGCACGTCTACCAAGGACAGGGAGTGATTGTAGCGTCCTATGGGCCCCGTCACACATAGCGACGCACCAGTGATCCCGACAACGATATGACCTTGTCAGGATCGCTGGTGTGTCGCTACATACAGGCAGCTTCACCAGCGATCAGCACCAGCGACACGCGGGTAACAAGCGATGCACGTCGCTTAGTTACCCACTGTGTACCTTAATTACCAGCGCGCTGGTGCAGGGAGCTGGTAACCAAGGCACACATCGGTTTTCCTGAGGATGTGTACACGAAACGCGTAGAGTTTATGGAATAAAAAGAAAGTTATAATCACTGCTTGGTCCTTGGATTAGCTCCTTGTGAACTTTGGACTGGAACAGCGCGATCCTGAAAGCCGGACTTCTCTCCTTCCTATATATGACACCATCAGTGAAATATATCTCCCTGACAACAAGATTACTCATGTAGCCCCAGATAAGAACAAATTGTTTTTGTGTTATGCTTAGCACTATATATACTGTATATAAGAAGTATATAGAAATGTAACATGATATATTATAGCAGAAAACACCTTTTAAACATAGGTCAGGCTGATTGTAAACTGTAGCTACATTTAATATTCACATCAAGAGCATACACCACAAACAGGAATAGAGCATAAACTCAGCAAAAAAAAATAATGAAGGAATAAAATTCCTAGAACTGATTCCTCTTTGGTCTTCTTCACAGTAACTTGAATTAAAATACTGAAAGTTTTAGCTATAGAGATAAGATATATTAAACCATATAACAGCATTCAATATAAAATGTCAATTAGCCAGATTCTTCCATATCATAATTATGTAATATTATTTTATCACTGACTATGATAATCAACAAAAGGTTATCAGAAATGGTATCTACACCAACGTCTTTCCAAAGAAAAATCAATACTAAAATATAAATATAGGACTCAGAACCTTTTGTTCTCTAGCGAAGCAGATGTCCTCTTCACTGATCTTCACTGCCCAATGTCCTACATTACAATTTATGTGATGACTTGGTTGTTAATCCAATTAACATAATCACAAATGAACATCCAGGATGCCCTAGACTTTTAATCCCTTGGTTAATCTTAAAGAGAAAACAAATTACTAGGTGCAAAGCCTTTTTTCTTCTAAAGTTACCATAGCACAGATTTCACATTTAACAGTTTGTTATCCATTGTCATAAGAATAAATGCAAAAGCAGAAAGGTGTTATGTACAAGTGGCCCAGCTTTATAAAAATATAGATCACTGAAAATGCATAAAAACTATGCTTCATTTTGGCATTGTTATTACTGACACGTGCTCCGCTCCACCCACAGCTGTTAGAGACAGGTGATAGCTGAATAATTCAGCCATCATCTGCCAGAAAAGATGTCGGCTCAGCTAGTGAGCCAAATCAAAGGCAGGGACTTGAGATATGACATAACTGTATGTCATATGTCAGGAAGAGGTTAAGAAAAAACATGTTCTTTATTGTATTTATAATGTAACATCCCACCAAGGACAACATCTGCAAGGAGTTTGTATGTTCTCCCCGTGTTTGCGCGGGTTTCCTCCGGGCACTCCGGTTTCCTCCCACACTCCAAAGACTTACTGATAGGGAATTTAGATTGTGAGCCCCATCGGGGACAGTGATGATAACGTGTGCAAACTGTAAAGCGCTGCGGAATATGTTAGCGCTATATAAAAATAAATAATTAGATTATTATTAACACTGTCCAATAGCATCAGAGGATGCTATGGGAAAAAAACTCATCTGTATTTTACCTTGACAGCCAAAGGCAGAAGACTGTACAGCATGTGAGGAGTTTGACAAAGAAGAGGAGTGATTATTGTAGCCCATCCCCCACATACATGGTGTAATACTGATGCATTACTATGTCATCCACAGGCTCAGCTATTGCCTCTATCAAATATGGAAACCTATTAGGCTGCCTGGTCATAGAATTCTCATTGCAGCCTAGTACGTATGTAATCAAAAAATGTTCAAGCTACATTGTGTGATGAATAATAAAAAAAAAATCACATAGTTTATTTAAAAGTATTAAAAAAAGCAAGCCCCCCCAAATTATTATTTTTACATTGAAACATACTTTATTATAAAAAACAGCCAAAAAAGAATCTAAACATCGATGTTTATACCAGAAAGTAAACAACGTAAAAAAAAACCTATGAAAAACTATGTTGTGCATTTGTTTCCTCCAATAAGTAGCACTATCGTTCTTGTACTCTTCCTCTATAAAAAGGCTACATGCATATTTAAATTCTCACAGAAGCAATACAGGCCTTATAAAGCTGGCCTGATTATCACAGCTGTCACCCGGCACTATGTGCCAGGGGCGGTCACGGTGCGCAGTGTACCGGGGGTACAGGGAAGAATCGCGCAGGGAGGGGGCTCCCTGCTCGCTTCTCTCAGACCCCTGGAGCAGCACGATGAGGGTCTCCTGGATCCAATATGGCCGCGGAGGCCTTCGGGGTCCTGCAGGGAGGCGACTTCCTCAGTGCCTGCTGAGAGCAGGCGCTGAGAAATCCTCAGTGCCTGTTAGATCGCTAATCTGACAGCGCTGTGCAAAGCGATCTGACACTAGACAGTGATGTCCCATACTGGGACAAAGTAATAAAGTAAAAAAAATTAAAAAAAAAATGTTTCAAAATAATTTAAAAAAAAATCCTAATTAAAAAAAAAATATTCCCTAATAAATTCTTTTTTTGTAAATAAAAAAAACAGTAAAAGACAACATATTTAGTATTGCTGCATCCGTAATGACCCGCCCTATAAAACTGTCCAACTAGTCAACCCCTTTAGTGAACCCCTTAAAAAAAAACAAACAATGCTTTATCATCATACTGCCGAATAAAAAGTGCAATAACGCGCGATCAAAAGGACAGATATGAATAAACATGGCACCGCTGAAAACGTCATCTTGTCCCATAAAAAACAAGCAGCCACACAGCGTGATTAGCAAAAAAATAAAAAAATTATAGCTCGCAGAATAAAGCGATGCAAAAATAATTATTTTTTAATTAAAATTGTTTTTATTGTAAAAAAGTGCCAAAACATTAAAAAAAGATATAAATGAGGTATCGCTGTAACCGTACTGACCCGAAGAATAAAGCCCCTTTATCATTTTTCCCACACGCAGAACGGTGTAAACCCCCCCCCAAAAGAAATTCATGAAATGCTGGTTTTTGTTCATTCTGCATCCCAAAAATCAGAATAAAAAGCGATCAAAAAATTTAACGTGCGCGAAAATGGTACCTATATAAACGTCAACTCGTCCCGCAAAAAATAAGACCTCACATGATACTGTGGGCCAAAACATGGAAAAATTATAGCTCTCAAAATGTGATGATGCAAAATCAATTTTTACAATAAAAAGCGTCTTTTAGTGTATGACAGCTGCCAAACATAAAAACCCACCATAAATAGTAAATCAAACCCCCCTTAGTTAGGGAAAAAAATAATAAAATAAAAAAATATATATATTTCCATTTTTCCATTAGGGTTGGGGTTAGGGCTGAGATGAGATTAGGGTTAGCGGTGTGTTTTGGCTTAGGGTTGGAGTTAGAATTGGGGGGTTTCCAGTGTTTGGGCACATCAGGGGCTCTCCAAACGTGACATGGCGTCCGATCTCAATTCCAGCCAATTTTGCGTTGAAAAGGTCAAATGGCGCTCATACCTTTCAGAGCTCTGCCATGCGCCGAAACAGTGGTTCCCCCCACATATCAGGCATCAGTATACTCAGAACAATTGGCACAATAACTTTTGCAGTCAAATTTCTCCTGTTACCCTTGGTAAAATAAAGAAAATTGGACCTGAAGTATTTTTTTTTGTGAAAAAAAGTTAAATGTTCATTTTTTTTGAACATTCAAAAAATTCCTGTGAAGCACCTGAAGGGTTAATAAACTTCTTGAATGTGGTTTTGAGCACCTTGTGGGGTGCAGTTTTTAGAATGGTGTCACTTTTGGGTATTTTCTATCATATAGACCCCTCAAAGTGACTTCAAATGTGATGTGGTCCTTAAAAATAAAATGGTGTTGTTAAAATGAGAAATCGCTGGTTAACTTTTAACCCTTATAACTTCATAACACAAAAAAGTTTTGGTTCCAAAATTGTGCTGATGTAAAGTAAACATGTGGGAAATGTTACTCATTAAGTTTTTTGTGTGCCATATCTCTGTGATTTATGGGCATAAAAATTCAAAGTTGGAAAATTGCAAAATTTTCGCCAAATTTCCATTTTTTTCACAAATAAACACAAGTTATATGAATGAAATTTTACCACTAGCATGAAGCACAATGTGTCACGAGAAAACATTGTCAGAATCACCAGGATCCATGGCAGCGTTCCAGAATTATGACCTCATAAAGGGACAGTGGTCAGAATTGTAAGCATTGGCCCGTGCATTAACATGCAAACCACCGTTGGGAGTAAAGGGGTTAATATTAGAAAGTGTAGGACCATCTCGATCAGGGTCACCTTGGCGACGGTGAGATGGCTTTCATGCTTTTTTTGATCAAAAATCGTATTACTAAGAACCTTGTGTTATTTAAACGCACTTGCTTTTTACTTATTTAGTTATAGCAGAGTTTTTGTTTATTTTGCTACTTGTAGTTTTTTTCAGTGTTTTATGGCCAAAGTGAACATGCATTTATTTGCTGTATGTATGCCAACTTTAACTAAGCTCAATTTTTGTGTATTTTTTTCTTTGTATTTTTGCATTCTGTGCAGGGTCGGACACAGACTGTAGTGCGCCCCTGTGCAAGAAATTTTTCGGGCCCCCCCAACCCTTCATAGGGCAACAAAGTTATTTGTTATTTGTTGTTATCTAATATTGAGGCTATGCAGGGCTGGATATAATATCTGTATAGAACATAATGTAACCCCCCCCAAAGAATATAATGCAGTCCCCCCCATATAGTATAATGCAGCCCCTCCATAGAATATATGGCTACCCCCTCATAGGATATAATGCAGCCCCTTATATAGTATAATGTAGCCCCTCCATAGAATACAGCCCTCCTCATACAGTATAATGCAGCTCCCATAGAATATAATAAATATAATACAGCCCCCCTATAGAATGTAATGTAGCCCCTCATAGAATATAATACAGCCCACCTCCCCATAGAATATAATGTAGCCCCCCATATTATATAACACAGCCTCCCCTTATAGAATATAATGTAAAATGTATCTCTCATGGTATATAACACAGCCGCATAGTATATAGCCCAGCACCACATGGTATATAGCCCAGCCCACCATGGTATACAGCCCACCATGGTATATAGCCCACCATGGTATAATACAGCCCAGCATGGTATATAGCCCCCCAGAATGGTATAATACAGCCCAGCATCGTATAATACAGCCCAGCATGGTATATAGCCCCCCCAGCATGGTATAATACAGCCCAGCATGGTATATAGCCCCCCCAGCATGGTATAATACAGCCCAGCATGGTATATAGCCCCCCCAGCATGGTATAATACAGCCCAGCATGGTATATAGCCCCCCTCAGCATGGTATGATACAGCCCAGCATGGTATATAGCCCCCCTCAGCATGGTATGATACAGCCCAGCATGGTATATAGCCCCCCTCAGCATGGTATGATACAGCCCAGCATGGTATATAGCCCCCCCAGCATGGTATAATACAGCCCAGCATGGTATATAGCCCCCCAGCATGGTGTAATACAGCCCAGCATGGTATATAGCCCCCCAGCATGGGATAATACAGCCCAGCGTGGTATATAGCCCCCCAGCATGGGATAATACAGCCCAGTATTGTATATAGCCCCCCCAGCATGGTGTATTACAGCCCAGCATGGTATATAGCCCCCCTCAGCATGGTATGATACAGCCCAGCATGGTATATAGCCCCCCCAGCATGGTATAATACAGCCCAGCATGGTATATAGCCCCCCAGCATGGTATATAGCCCCCCAGCATGGGATAATACAGCCCAGCGTGGTATATAGCCCCCCAGCATGGGATAATACAGCCCAGTATTGTATATAGCCCCCCCAGCATGGTATAATACAGCCCAGCATGGTATATAGCCCCCCCAGCATGGTATAATACAGCCCAGCATGGTATATAGCCCCCCCAGCATGGTATAATACAGCCCAGCATGGTATATAGCCCCCCCAGCATGGTATATAGCCCCCCCAGCATGGTATGATACAGCCCAGCATGGTATATAGCCCCCCCAGCATGGTATAATACAGCCCAGCATGGTATATAGCCCCCCCAGCATGGTATATTACAGCTCAGCATGGTATATAGCCCCCCCAGCATGGTATAATACAGCCCAGCATGGTATATAGCCCCCCCAGCATGGTATCTAGCCCCCCAGCATGGTATCATACAGCCCAGCATGGTATATAGCCCCCCCAGCATGGTATAATACAGCCTTGCATGGTATATAGCCCCCAGCATGGTATATAGCCCCCCAGCATGGTATATAGCCCCCCAGCATGGTATGATACAGCCCAGCATGGTATATAGCCCCCCAGCATGGTATAATACAGCCCAGCATGGTATACAGCCCCCCAGCATGGTATATAGCCCCCCGGGGCATGGTATATAGCCCCCAGCATGGTATATAGCCCCCCCAGCATGGTATATAGCCCCTTCAGCATGACCCCACAGCCCAGCATGGTATATAGCCCCCCCAGCATGGTATAACACAGCCCAGCATGGTATATAGCCCCTCCCAGTATGGTATATAGCCCCCCAGCATGGTATATAGCCCCCCCAGCATGGTATGATACAGCCCAGCATGGTATATAGCCCCCCCCAGCATGGCCCCACAGTCCAAAAAACCCCCACACTCCTCACCTTCTCCTCATGCCTGCGTTGCTCCCGGCTCCTGTCTCCTCTACTGCACTGCCTGGTACACAGTGAGAGCGTGATGACGTCATCGCGCACCCGCTGTGTCAGGGGCAGAGCGGGGAATGATGGGAGAGGGAGCGTCAGCTGACGCTCTCTCCTCCAGGCTCCATCATTGCCTCCTTCAATGCGGGGGGTGGAGTCAGCGCTGGGGGCAGGCAGGCGGCCCCCCTGCCTCACAGGGGCCCCATTGCCTCCCGCAGCGCTGCTCTCCTCATTGCACTACACATGGCTAATTTGAATTTTGACATAATTAGCCATGCGGTGCTGGAGGGGCCCCCTCTCCCCGGGCCCCCGTGCAATGCACGGGCAGTAGGTCTGCCCCTGATTATGTGCAAATCAGGGTGTGGTCTCACCCTCTTGAGCTGTAAATCACATTTAAAAGCTTCCCTGGGCTGGTGTCCTTAGGTCAGCATCTGGTCCTTCTGTCTGCCCTTATTCACACATTGAGGTCGGCTTTGACACATGGTAACGTTTTAATATTAGACAGTGTAGGACCGTCTCGATCAGGGTCACCTTGGCGATGGTGAGATGACTTTCATGCTTTTTTTTTTTATCAAAAATCGTATTACTAAGAACCCTGTGTTATTTAAGCGCACTTACTTTTTACTTGTTTAGTTATAGCAGGGTTTTTGTTTATTTTGCTGCTTGTGGGTTTTTTCAATGGAAGAGGAATAAGTATTACAGTGTAATATACCATATCAAGGAGTAAAATATTCAAGTCCTATAGTAGGGCTAAGTTAAAAAAAAACACTTTCTTGCTTCTTTTTAGTTCTTTGTTTGCTATTGTATTCTTTTTTCATTAACCCCTTTCATGACGTGGCCAATTTCTGTTTTTGTATTTCTGTTTTTTCCTCCCCTTCTTTCCAGAGCCATAACTCTTATTTTCCTGTCCACATAAACATAAGAGAGCTTTTTTATGTGGGATGAGTTGTACTTTTGAATAACACCATTCATTTTATCACATTGTATGCTGGAAAATGGGGAAAAAAATCCAAGTGAGGGGAATTTGGGAAAAAAACGTAATTCTGATATTATTTTTTGGTAATTATTTTACAGTGCCCATTTTATGGTAGAAATGACCGTGCAAAATGATTCTCCTGATAAATACGATTACGGCGATTCTCAATATGTCCAGTTTTTTAGTGGTGAAAAAGTTGGTATAAAAAATATTTTTGGGTTGTATCGACATTTTCCGAGACCTGTAACATGCTATTTTGGGATAGATGTGACTTTTTATTGCGTGTGACAGCATTTTTTGTGGCATTGCAGCTACAGAAAAATCATAATTTTGGCATTTCTGAATTTGTTCTATTTTAGGTGTTTACCGTCTGATTAATTGTTGTTATATTTTGATAGATAGGACTTGTCTGAATGTGGTGATACCACGTATCTGTATTTTTTTAATTAATATTTTTATTTTCAATGGGGGGGAAAAAGACGTGATTTGAACTTTTATTTTTTTTTTTACTTTTCACTATTATTGTTAGCTCCCTTATGGGATTAGAAGACTTGATCGTCCAATCGCTTGTTCTACATACAGCAATGCCACATCCTCACTGCAGATAGCAGAAATCACGGTTTCCATTGAAGCTTAGCCACAGTCTGGGTTTCAAAGGAGTATTGGAATGACAGGTACGAGGGTCATCAGCTGACCCTTGGCTGTCAGGACAATCCATCAGTGACCCTCGATAATGTCACAGGTGCGCTGATGAGCGGAGAGAATGGCGAGCACACATGTTGGTGTGTGTGTTAAATGCTACTGTCTGAAATTTACAGTGGCATTTAACAGGTTAACATCTGTATGCAGAGTACTGCATTACTCGCGATTGTCAGTGACACACCCTGGCTGTACACAGATATGACCTGCCGGGTATGGGGCAGGCTCGCTGCATGTGCCTGCTCCATACACCCGTTTCCGACTTGTGCCATACATGTACGGTGGATGTCGTGAAGGGGTAAACAATGTATAAAGATTTAGTATTGATGCGTCCACCAATAAAACAAGCATGTCACTTAATCAATCTGGTTAAGAAACAAAGCTAGTATTAATAAAAAGATCAAAAACTCGCATGAACTCAAAACTTATATCAACAAAACCCAAAGAAAAATAAAACCAAGCCCTCTTACACCCCTGTCGTGGAAAAATTACAAAGTTATTGCTCTTGGAAAATGATTACACAAAAAAAAACCAAAACATTTTTTCAAGATTTTGTATCTAATATATAAAGCTCAAGTGTGTGTATGTATGTATGTGTGTGTATGTGTGTTTGTCCGGGATAGGCATCCGCACCGTCGCAGCTACAGCCACAAAATTTGGCACAGTCACACGTCTGGACCCAGAGAGCGTCCTAAGCTATGTTGTGAGGCGAAATTTTAACCCTGCGTGTTCCAATTCACCAAACAATTTTGCCCCTGTCTACATACTGGGGAAAAAGTGTGTGCGTGTCAAGCCCCGCCCCTCATTATGATGTCACAATGGTTGCCATGGCGACGCTGATGTCATCATAGGTTGCAATCCCCGCCGCTCATTATGATGTCATAATGGTTGACTATGGAATGGAGGATGTATGATGGGTATATGGGCATGGGACTATGGGATGGAGGATATGTGATGGGTATATGGGCATGGGACTATGGGATGGAGGATGTGTGATGGGTATATGGGCACAGGACTATGGGATGGCGAATATGTATGACGGGTATATGGGCACGGGACTATGGGATGGCGGATATGTATATGGGCACGGGACTATGGGATGGAGGATATGTATGATGGGTATATGGGCACGGGACTATGAGATGGCGGATATGTATGATGGATATATGGGCATGGGACTATGGGATGGAGGATATGTATGATGGGTATATGGGCATGGGACTATGAGATGAAGGATGTGTGATGGGTATATGGGCACTCGACTATGGGATGGCAAATATGTATGATGGGTATATGGGCATGGGACTATGGGATGGAGAATATGTATGATGGGTATATGGGCATGGGACTATGGGATGGAGAATATGTATGATGGGTATATGGACATGGGACTATGGGATGGAGGATGTGTGATGGGTATATGGGCACTCGACTATGGGATGGAGGATATGTATGATTGGTATATGGGCATGGGCCTATGGGATGGTGGATATGTATTATGGGTATATGGGCACGGGACTATGGGATGGAGGATAATTATAATTTTCTATAACTAATCACAGTTAGTTACTAAAGTGTGTATGTATGTATGTATGTGTGTGTCCGGGATAGGCATCTGGACCGTCGCAGTTACAGCCATACTGGACTATGGGATGGAGGATATGTTTGACGGGTATATGGGCACGGGAAATATGGGATGGCGGATATGTATGATATGTATATAGGCACGGGACTATGGGATAGAGGATATGTATGATGGGTATATGGGCATGGGACTATGGGATGGAGGATGTGTGATGGGTATATGGGCATGGGACTATGGGATGGAGGATGTGTGATGGGTATATGGGCAGTCGACTATGGGATGGAGGATATGTATGATGGGTATATGGGCACGGGACTATGGGATGGAGGATATGTTTGACGGGTATATGGGCACGGGACTATGGGATGGCGGATATGTATGATGGGTATATAGGCACGGGACTATGGGATGGAGGATATGTATGATGGGTATATGGGCATGGGACTATGGGATGGAGGATGTGTGATGGGTATATGGGCACTCGACTATGGGATGGAGGATATGTATGATAGATATATGGGCACGGGACTATGGGATGGAGGATATGTATGATGGGTATATGGGCACAGGACTATGGGATGGAGGATATGTATGATGGGTATATGGGCACGGGACAATGGGATGGAGGATATGTATGATGGGTATATGGGCATGGGACTATGAGATGAAGGATGTGTGATAGGTATATGGGCACTCGACTATGGGATGGCGAATATGTATGATGGGTATATGGGCATGGGACTATGGGATGGAGAATATGTATGATGGGTATATGGGCATGGGACTATGGGATGGAGAATATGTATGATGGGTATATGGGCATGGGACTATGGGATGGAGGATGTGTGATGGGTATATGGGCATTCGACTATGGGATGGAGGATATGTATGATGGGTATATGGGCATGGGCCTATGGGATGGTGGATATGTATTATGGGTATATGGGCACGGGACTATGGGATGGTGGATAATTATAATTTGTTATAACTAACCACAGTTAGTTACTATGCCCGGGCAGCGCCGGGCTCTTCAGCTAGTTATATATAAAAAGTAATAAAACATACAGTAAACTGAAATGATTTGGTTTTCCCATGTCTGGAATACTTAAACTATAAAATGATCATGCAATTTATCCTGTCTATAATAAAAAAAAAAAGCAAAGTCATAAATTCATTTTTTTTTAGTTAACTTGCTTCCAAAAAATGGAATTAAATTTGCTGTACATGCAACTCTGTATAGTACTATTAAAAACAATAAAAACAATGTCTCGCCAGCAAAAAATAAGCAGTCATAGACAAAAATAAGGTTATGACCCTTTGAATATGGCTACACAAAAATATATAAAAAAAATTAAATTTTTGTATAAAAGTGATGTAACATAAAAAAATATTAAACATTTATATCACCATGTCTGAAACAGCCCAAGCTATACTTCTATTATGTTTTATATAGTTGTATCCTGCTGGCACCGGAAAATAGAACAGCTTTTTTTTTTCATCTTGCTTCACAAAAAATTTAATAAAAAGCGTTGAAAACAGTTAATGTACCAATGAAAACTCATGCAGCAAAAAAATATAGGTCCTCAAACAATTCCTTCAAAGGAAAAAAAAAGTTCTAGCTAGAAGAATATGGTGACGGAAATGGGCTTTTTTTAACCCTTTTGGGGCCAACTCATTTTGGACCTGTAGTAGCAAGTATTTTTTTAGTTTTAGCTTTTTTTCACTGCTGCAATCAAAGAGTCATAACATTTTTATTTTTCCATCGACGTATCCAAGCTACACTTTTTTTAGCAACAACATTTGCTTTTTTGAAGCCATATTCTAATTTCTAATTGTCAAAAGTTTAACAATTATTCAGCAACAAAGCTGCGTGACAGCTTATTTTTTTCATGGCAAAACATCGTTCTCATTTATACCATTGTGTGATTAGTACACCTTTTTGATCATTTTTTATAACACTTTTTGAGAGGTAGAATGAACAAGAAAACATCAATTGGAGATTATATATATATGGTACATTTATTGTTAACGGGAACCTGTCACCAGTTTTCGCAGATATAAGTTACGGCCATCACCTTTCAGGGCTGATATACAGCATTCTATAAAGCTGTATATCTGCCCCCTACCCGACCTGTAAGAGAAGAAAAACAACTTTTATGCCGCCCTCCTGCTTGCTTCGTGTGGATGATGCGTCCCTGCATCATCCACACAGGCTCCCTGGCATCACGCAGGTGTACTTATCTGCCCTGTTGAGGGAAGAGCAAAGTACTGAACTGTGCAGGCGCCAGGAAAGGTCAGAGTGGCCCATCACCTGCGCACTGCAGGACTTTGCTCTGCCCTCAACAGGGCAGATAAGTATGCTTGCGCAGGAGCATGATGCCGGGGAGCCTGTGTGGATGAAAGTAGGAGGGCGGCATCGCAAGAAGAGCATCACAACACTTAATGTGCTGGAGGAAAAAACTCTGTATTTTATATCACTGATGCCATTAGGCATAGTGAAACATATCTCCCCTCCAGCACTTTACCAGTGACTTTGTCATATATCCCTCCCTCTGCCCAAAGCTGGGGGTTTGGCACCTTCACTCGCTAAACAGGGGAGTCTGAACAGGGTATCTGCATTCTCATGCAGCTTCCCTGGCATGTGTTCGACGTGAAAATTAAAATTCTGGAGTGCTAAAAACCATCTAGTCACCCGGGAATTCTTCCCCTTCCTTTCTCTCATCCATCTCAGGGGGGGCATTGAATATGCATCAAACTTGAACAACTCATTTAGCTTCCTGTAATCGTCACAGAAGCGCCACTCTCCTTTCGGGCTTCGTCACAAGTACAATAGGGCTGGACCAACCGCTCTTTGACTTCTCGATGATGCCCAGGCTTATCATTCTCCTCACCTCCTTGGAGATCACCTTGTGGCAGG
Source organism: Dendrobates tinctorius (assembly GCF_039654945.1). NCBI lineage: Eukaryota > Metazoa > Chordata > Amphibia > Anura > Dendrobatidae > Dendrobates > Dendrobates tinctorius. The sequence goes on along the minus strand of NW_027361838.1, from coordinate 7,528,065 downwards.
CTTCGGGAATCTGATACGGCTTTTGATTCACCCTCATATGCGGTTCAGTGAGGAATTCGTGCTCCACAACCTGCGTACAACCTGGTAGCTCCATAAACAGGTCTCGGTTCTGCTGAAGCAGCTCACGACACTGTTGTTTCTGGGTTGGTGACAGTGTCTCTGCCACTGTGACATCTTTGACCCTATATTCCAGACTGGCTCCAAGGCAGGCAGCCTTCCCAGGTACCTGGTTTGGGCAGGTTTGTTAGGGCTGGCGGAACGCACCAAATTATAAAATAATAGTAGGTGCGTTTGCAGCCCGGGGTCCACCGTGCAGAGGTGGTACACTGCTGCTAAGTAATGGCGGAAGAATAGAGCGGCGTAAAAACAGTCAGACGTGGGTTACGTCACCAAATGTGAACATTTGCGAACTCTGTTAATGCACAGAGTCGCACAACCGCTGAACGTAAATGCCGGAGCCTGTTTAGCTCACAGAGCCCGGCCAAAAGAGCGCACAGTGTACGGCCACAGAACTCTACCCCAAGGACACTGGGTTAGAGTCCCTCTAGGCCCACTGAGCGCGCGGCGTCGCTACCGCGAGCGCCGCTGTAGATGCTATGAAGTGGAGCACATGCACGGAGACGTGCCAAGTCCCTGGTGAGGACTGATGCCTGACTCAACCTCTGTCCTACCTACACCTAAGCCTGGGCGCTAGCTGGCTAGGCTGCACAACACATGCGTACCAAGGGCAGGGGTTTCTTAATGAGTCATTCACCAGAGACATTCATACGTGAATACATCACTCACTCCACATAGTCTGTAAATACAGTCTTTTCCTAGCACATGGCCGAGCGGCCATGCGAACCTTTTATAGCCGTGAGCGTCCAGGACCTTCCTGGCTTCTCGGATAGGCCTATCCGAACAGGAGCAGGACCTGAGCACGTGACCTTCGATCTCCAATGGGGGATCACTCCACGGGCATGCTCAGTGGCCCGACATGGGGACTTGGAGAATCTCGCCGCGGAGCAGCATGTATTGTCATAGCTGCTCCAGGGGTGGCAGCAGCAAGCAAACCCACGGAGCTTGTCTTGGCAGAGCACCTGGACCGACGAGTTTGCTGAGCAACCTCCTCTGTGGCTGGAGAGGAATGGGAGACCGATGGAAGTAAGGCTCGGGATTCTCGCTGTGCAGCGACAGAAATCCGACGCCTAACATGGCCCCCCCTCTCTGAGCCTCACTCTGCTCAAATTCCGCAATGAGAAGAGGAGCGTGGATGTTCTCCACCAGCTCCCAGGTCCGATCCTCTGGACCATGACCCTTCCAATCCACCAAGTAAAACTTTTTGCCCCGCATCATTTTGCATCCCATGATGGCATTGACCTTAAACTCGTCTGACGACAGGTCTGATGTCCTGGCAGATGGCTCAGAAAACCGGGACATGTGCACTGGCTTAAGGAGAGACACATGAAATGTGTCCAAGATAGCCAAGTGTGGTGGAAGAGCCAGGTGGTAGACCACAGGGTTGATCTACTCGAGGACCTTGAAAGGGCCAATATAGCGCGGTGCAAACTTAGCGGATTCCACCCGCAGCCTGATGTTTCGAGCGGAGAGCCACACTAAGTCGCCAGGAGCGAAGGTCCGAGCCAGGCACCGGCGAGTGTCAGCAGAGGACCTCATTCTCTCCTTGGAGGCCCGGATAGCATCCTGCGTGCGATCCCAAATGTCACGTGCCTCCACCACCCAGTCTGCCACCCTAGAGTCGGTGGATGACATGGGCATGGGCACGGGGACGCACGGATGCTGGCCATAATTTAAGAGGAATGGGGTCTGACCGTTGGAGTCGGCCACAGCGTTGTTTAAGGCGAACTCCGCCCACGGCAGCAAGGGTGTCCAATCATCCTGCCTGGCCGAGACAAAATGTCACAGATATGTCACCAGGGTCTGCTTGGCTCTCTCAACCAACCCGTTCGTCTCGGGATGATAAGCCGAGGAGAGATTTAGCTCTATGCTGAGCAGAGAACAGAGCTCTCTCCAGAACCGAGACGCAAACTGAGGACCCCGGTCGCTGACAATCTTATCCGGCATGCAGTGCAGGCGGAAAACATGTTTAATAAACAACGCTGCCAGGCCCCGTGCCGAAGGTAGCCGAGGTACCAGATGCACCATCTTGGAGAAATGGTCGGTGACCACCCAAATGACGGTGCTGCCACTGGGCTTGGGCAGACCCACCACAAAGTCCATACCGACCATCTCCCAGGGCCTGTCAGCAACCGGCAGAGGGTAGAGTAACCCAGCAGGCCGCTGCCGAGAGGGCCGATTCTGGGCGCAACAGACGCACGCCTGTATATAGTCCCTGATGTCATGGGCCGTATGCGGCCACCAGTACATCCTCGCCAGAAGCTCAGAGGTCCATTTGGTCCCAAATTGTCAACCCAGCCTGGACGAATGAGCCCAAGAGAGGACCTCCGGTCGCAGATGGGCAGGGACAAAAGTCTTGCCCGGAGGTACAGACTCGAGGGCGACCGGAGCCACGGTCCTCAGGCTCTCAGACGGGACTATCAGCCGAGGCTCCTCCTCCGATGACACCATGGAGCGGGAGAGAGCATCGGCCTGGACGTTCTCCCCGGAGAGAAAATGCAGGGTGAAGTGGAAACGGGAGAAGAACAAGGACCATCTGGCCTGGCGAGAATTCAGCCGCTGGGCTGTTTGTAAATAGACCAAATTCTTGTGGTCGGTGAACACCTGGAAAGGGTGGCAAGCCCCCTCCAGGAGGTGTCTCCACTCTGAAAAGGCCAACTTCATTGCTAGCAACTCCCAGTCCCCGATGGAATAATTCCTCTCCGCCAGTGTGAAGGTCTTGGAGAAGAAGCATGGGTGCTTCTGACCTTGCGAGTCCTTCTGGAACAGGACCGCTCCAGCACCGACGGAAGAGGCATCCACCTCCAGAATGAAGGGTTTATCCACATCGGGGCGATGTAGAATGGGGGCGCTAGTGAAATGGGATTTAATAGAAGAGAAGGCCTTGGAGACAGGTTCTGACCACAACTTGGGGTTTGCACCCTTCTTGGTGAGGACTACCAAGGGCACTACCAAAGTTGAGAAGTGGGGAATGAATTGGCGATAGTAATTTATGAACCCCATAAAGCGCTGCACCGCTTTTAGAGAATGGGGTTCCTGCCAATCCATCACAGCCTGTAGCTTGGCAGGATCCATGGCCAAATCTTGGGCTGAGATGATATAGGACAAGAAAGGCAAGGACTTCTGCTCAAACACACACTTCTCCAACTTGGCATAAAGGGAGTTTGCCCGCAGGAGGTCGAAAACTTTGCAAACATCTCTCCGGTGGGAGTCAATATCTGGAGAGTAGATGAGAATATCATCCAGATAGACTACTACCGAGGTGGTAAGCATATCCCGGAAGATATCGTTCACAAAGTCTTGGAAGACGGCTGGGGCATTACAGAGCCCGAAGGTCATCACCAGATATTCATAGTGCCCGTCTCTGGTGTTAAATGCCGTCTTCCATTCGTCCCCATCACGGATGCGAATCAGGTTGTAAGCCCCCCGCAGATCAAGTTTGGTAAACACTCTCGCTCCCCGTAGCCTATCAAACAGCTCCAATATCAGGGATAGAGGATACTTATTCTTAACGGTGATGGCGTTAAGACCCCTGTAATCGATGCAAGGACGTAGTTCCCCACTCTTCTTCTGGACACTGACTTCCTAATGAATCCTCTTGCCAGATTCTCCCTGATGTATTGAGACATGGCCTCTGTCTCCAGGAGAGATAGGGGATAGACTCGACCCCGAGGAGGCTCAGCACCAGGCAAGAGGTCAATAGGACAGTCATAGGGGCGATGCGGTGGAAGTGTCTCCGCCGCCTTTTTGGAGAACAAGTCCGCATACTGTCGATAGTGTTTGGGAAGCGAGGAAAGATCTGCGGGGACCTCGGTGGAGGCAACCTGGATGCATTCCCTCAGACATCTACTCTCACATGACTTACTCCAACCAAGAATTCTCCCCGAGGACTACTCTATATGGGGAGAGTGATACCGCAACCAGGGAACCCCTAGAAGGACTTGGTCGATACCCTCGGGCATGACGAGGAGGGATATTGTCTCCTGATGAGATGGAGACACCGAGAGTAGCAGTGGAGCGGTTTGGTGGATAATCTGTGAGGGCAGAGTCGCGCCATTCACTACTCTGACGGTGACTGGTGTAGACATCATAACCAGGGGTATAGCGTGCTGTTGAGCGAAGGCAGATGACATAAAATTGCCCTCCGCTCCGGAATCCGCGCAAACCTCCACCGCCAGAGTGGAAGAACCAAACCCAAGTGTCCCGTTAAAGGACAACTTGGAATAAAACGCCGCGGATTCTAGTGAGCCGCCTCCTACAGCCACTAGGGGCGAGTGTCTTCCCAGCCGCTGTGGGCACTGGTTGGCAAAATGACCGGACTGCCGGCAACCATGATAGATAACAGGGGCTCGAGCGGGCCGTGACCTAGATCCTTCGCAGGAAGCCCCCTGACACTCGGACGCCCGATCGGGAGATTCCAGAGGTTTAGCAAAACTGGGTGCCAACCAAAACCTCTGCCTACACTGGGTCCGCTCCAAATTTCGCTCGGCAAAGCGAAGGTCTATACGGGTGGAGACGGTGATAAGCTCCTCCAGTGTAGCAGGAATCTCTCTGGTGGCCAGAGCGTCCTTCACATGGCCAGCCAAACCTCTCCAGAATGCCGGAATGAGGACCTTATCTGGCCACTCTAACTCCTAGGCCAGTGTCCGGAACTGGATGGCAAAGTGGCTGACCATGGACGAACCCTGTGACAATGCCAGCAGCCAGAGCGCGGTGTCATGGGTGACTCGCGGTCCCAGGAAGACATGCTTCAGAGTGTCCAGGAACCGAGAGGCACTCTGCACCACATGATCACCATGCTCCCACAGCGGTGTGGCCCACTCCAAAGCCCTGCCAGACAAGAGGGAAATAATAAATCCCACTTTGGCCTGCTTGGAGGGGGAATCCTGCTGCCAGCAGCTCCAGCTGTATCGAGCACTGGCTCACGAAACCCCTACAAGAGGCACTATCACCCGAGAACTTGGCAGTGGGAGGCGGGACAAAGTCGGGGCAGGGATGGCAATGGTCATACGGGAGACAGCCTCTGTGGCTGCCTGAACAGCGACCGCAGTAATATCCGCAGATGAGGCTGGACGCTCGAGAGCTGCAAACCTGCCCTGCAGCTGCCGGATGTACTGCAGCAGTCGCTGTTTGTCCGCCATTACTAGCCAGACCCTGGCGCTAGGATAATGTTAGGGCTGGCGGAACGCACCAAATTATAAAATAATAGTAGGTGCATTCGCAGCCCGGGGTCCACCGTGCAGAGGTGGTACACTGCTGCTAAGTAATGGCGGAAGAATAGAGCGGCGTAAAAACAGTCACACGTGGGTTACGTCACCCAATGTGAATAGGTGCGAACTCTATAGACGCTGGCTATGAAGTGGAGCACGTGCACAGAGGCGTGCCGAGTCCCTGGTGAGGACTGATGCCTGACTCAAGCTCTGTCCTACCTACACCTAAGCCTGGGTGCTAGCAGGCTAGGCTGCACAACACATGCGTACCAAGGGTAGGGGTTTCTTAATGAGTCATTCACCAGAGACATTCATACGTGCATACATCACTCACTCCACATAGTCTGTAAATACAGTCTTATCCTAGCGCATGGCCGAGCGGCCATGCGAACCCTTTATAGCCGTGAGCGTCCGGGACCTTCTTGGCTTCTCGGATGGGCCAATCCGAACAGGAGCAGGACCTGAGCACGTGACCTTCGATCTCCAATGGGGGATCACTTCACGGGCATGCTCAGTGAAGAATCTCGCTGCTGAGCAGCATGTATTGTCATAGCTGCACCAGGGGTGGCAGCAGCAAGCAAACCCACGGAACTGGTCTGGGCAGAGCGTCTGGACCGACGAGTTTGCTGAGCAACCTCCTCTGTGGCTGGAGAGGAATGGGAGACCGATGGAAGTAAGGCTCGGGATTCTCGCTGTGCAGCGACAGAAATCCGACGCCTAACAAGGTTGATGTGGCACACTTGGTATGGCTTTCTTCTCCCTGGTTGGTTGATCTTGTAGTTGACGTCACTCAACTTCTCGACCACCTCGTATGGCCCTTGCCACTTGTCCAGGAATGTACTTTCCATGGTATGAATCACTGTCAACACCCAGTCTCCAGGGCTAAACTATCTCAGCCTCGTGACTCGGTTGTAGATTCTCACCTGGGATTCTTATGCTTGGAGGAGGCTCTCCTTCACCATCAACATCACCCTTGTGACCTGATCCTGCATTTGGGCCATATGTTTGATGAAGCTCCTGTGGGGTGTAACTTCTGCTTCCCAGGTCTCCTTTGCAACATCTCGAAGTCCCCGGGGGTGATGTCCGTATAACAGCTCAAACGGTGAGAACCCCGTAGAGGACTGAGGAACTTTCATGATAGAGAACAACAGGTAGGGCAGTAGGCAATTCCAGTTTTGGCCATCCCTCTCCACAACCTTCTTAAGCATGGACTTCAACGTTTTGTTGAATCTCTCCATCCGGCCGTCTGTCTGTGGATGATATACCGACGTGCGGAGTTGTGTAACCTGGAGAGCCTTACACAACTCCCTCATCACTTTGGACATAAATGGTGTGCCTTGGTTTATCATGATCTCCTTTGGCAGGTCCATCCGAGAAAAAATATGGACTAATTCTTTGGCTATGCTCCTGACGGAGGAGTTTCTAAGGGGTACCGCCTCCTGGTACCGTGTTGCATAGTCCATCACCACTAGAATGTATTGGTGCCCTCTGGCAGATTTAACCATGGGCCCCACAAGGTCCATGGCAATCCGGTCAAATGGGACCTCTATAATGGGCAATGACACTAGGGGACTTTGGAAATGGGACACTGGAGTAGTAACCTGACAAGTAGTGCAGGACCGGCAGTAGTTAACAATCTCTTTGTGACACTCAGGCCAGAAGAACCTCCTAAGGTCCTGCTCTTGAATTTTGTCTACTCCAAGATGTCCACCCAAGACATGGGAATGGGCCAGGTCTAATACCCTACAGTCATAGGGACACGGAGCTAACAACTGCTCTTCCACTTCCTCTCTCAGCTTAGTGACCTGATACAGCAGCTCTCCATTTAAACCAAAATGTGGAAACCTTATGTCAGCCCTAGGCTCTTGGGCAACCCCATTTATCACAGTTGCGTTTTCCAATGCCTCTTTTGGTAAGATCCTGCATTTTAGCAGTCCCAAAATTTCCACCAAAAACCTCCAGTTCAGGAATCTTGGCCTCACTGGTTACCATCTTGCCCTCTTCATCAGCCAGGACACACAAGCGGAACTCATCCACCTCCAACTGCGATGGAGTTTCCTCAGGGTTGAGCTGGCTTCTGTCTGAGACACTTGGTATCCCCACCTTCCACCATAAGTCCCAGAACAGGCTAAAGTCCCACCCTATTATCACGGTGTGTAGTAAGTCCTTAACCACTCTGACCTCATGCAATTCAACCTCACAGTTAGTTTTTATAGTCACTCTGGCAACGGGATAGCCCTTGGTGTCCCCATGGATACAGTGGACACCCACATGTTTTCCTGGGATCAACTGGTGGGGGAGTGTGGCCCTTATCAGGATCACCAAACTCCCTGAGTCCAAGAGTCCTGATATCAGTACTCTGTTTATTGTCATAGGACACACCTGCAGCCCCTCACTGGGCTGATAGTTCACACTGCAGGCAGGATAGGCATAGTAGGAGCAGCGCCTCCCTAGGCTGCAGTCCATCTCTTTGGAGGACATGGGACAACGAGCAGCTATATCCCAGACCGTGGTATCTCAGCAAAGCAAGTCTTTACCCATGGCCTCTGATCACCCCTCAGGGTCCCCTTGGGGTCTAGGACTCCCCCAGAGGTGGTTCTACTACCCCTCTTTTGGGGCTCAGGATCCCACTGGGTACCCCAGTAAGGTGATGCACCACTGCCTGACTTTCTTAGAGAACCCTTGACCACCTAGTACCGTTCCACTAGGCCCTACAGTTCGTCCACATTGTGGGGATCTTCCTGAGCAATGCAGGTCTTCACCAGCCTAGGAAGGGAGTGCACAAATCTATCCAAGACAACACGCTCAACCAGCTGGGCTGGAGTGGAGGATTCTGGCTGCAACCACTTTTGCACAAGATGCAGCAGATCAAACATTTGGGATCAAGGCGGTTTGTCCCCACAATATGCCCAGTGGTGAACTCTTTAGTGCTCTCATTGACATAGTCACTCCTGTGTGTGCCAAAATATCAGTTTTTAACTTGTCAGACTCCTATACATTCTGTAATTCCACATCACAATTGGCCTTCTGGGGTTCACCAGTCAAATAGGGGGGCCAGCACCTTTGCCTACTGCTCTGGTGGTAGCTTCTCACGCTCCACCACCCGCTTGAACACAGTCAAAAATGCCTCCACATCATCACCTGGGTCATTTTTTTCATAGCTTGCCTTACCGTCTTCCGGACGTACAGGTCATCAACTGGACTTGGGAGAGGGACTGCCAGCCTTCCATGAACCGCCTCTGCCAGCAAGCCAATCTGCTGCTGGTGTTGTTGGTGATGCTGCTGCATCTGCTGTATAGGCAGCTTACTGGTCTCTTGTTGTGCCATCTGTTGCTGTTGTAATTGTTGCTGGTGTTGTAGTTGCTGCTGCTGCTGCTATGCTTGTAACAGATGTTTGAGCAGGTCCTCCATCTTGCCTGACATATACGCTGGCTTGTGGCCATCACATGTGTTCGCTGGGAATGCTGCCTGCACTTCTAACACCACCTGTGGTAGATCGGCTCACTCGGCCGCATGCGGCGGTAGTCACGGATCTTGTAGGCTGAGGTTTTTGTCAGACAAAAAAACATTGCGTAAGTAACACATAACCACAATGTACATATATGGCAGTGTGCATGTAGGGGTTAAAAATAATTTTTTTGTGAAAAAGTAGCAAAGCAAATAAAAATATATACATTTTGTATTTGATTATTAGTATTGACCCTGTTGAATGTCACATCAAAAAATAATGGTCACATGTAGGGTTTATACAAAAAGAAAAAAATGACATAATAACTGTAGAGTTATCTCCTCACAGTGGCACAAACTGAACACAACATATTGGAAAAAATTGCTGTGTTGACTCTACAAAATCCACTCCATCGTAATTTCCAGAAGACACCCATGGGGTGAAAATGCCTCCTTGGTAAATGCCTTGAGGAATTTAGATTACAAAATGGATCATGCCAAGGCTGCTCAATGGTGTCCATGGGGATTAGCTAATATTTTAAATCCATTAGCCAAATGTCCCAAAATCCCATTTTAACCAATCCAAGATAAAACGTAACTTTGAATTGTTAAACTAAAGATATAACTAATGCAAATCAAATATTAAAGTGCACATGAAAATTACACTCTATTTCTTATTTGTACTTCCTATGTTTAAAGGGTCTAAAACTAAAAGTTATATTAATCCGAAATCTCTATTTAATGTCATAATCAAACATCAACAAACTGGAGCAAGTTCAGAAAAGAGCGACCAGAATGGTGACCGGTCTGCAAACCCTGTCTTATGAGGAAAGGTTGCAGGATTTGGGAATGTTTAGCTTGCAATAGAGAAGACTGAGAGGAGACTTAATAGCTGTCTACAAATATCTCAAGGGCTGTCACATTGTAGAAGGATCATCTTTATTCTCATTTGCACAAGGAAAAACTAGAAGCAATGGGATGAGACAGATTAGATATTAGAAAAAACTTTTTGACAGTTAGAGTGATCAATGAGTGGAACAGGCTGCCACGAGAGGTGGTGAGTTCTCCTTCAATAGAAGTCTTCAAACAGAGGCTGGACAGACATCTGTCTGGGATGATTTAGCGAATCCTGCTTTGAGCAGGGGGTTGGACTAGATGGCCCAGGAGGTCCCTTCCAACTCTACGATTCTATGATTCTATGAAATCTTTATTCTAATATACTTTATACTTAACTCCCTATTGTTCCCTCATTACGCTAACTTCTTTATATTTTTTTATTACCTCCTGTGTGTGATGCTTTGTTTGAGAATCCCCAGGGCATGCTGAGAAACTCAAATGTGTCATCATCAAGGGGCAGAGGCTGGAGTCACTGCCGCAGCCTATGCCTTCACCCTGAATCAAAACTTCATCAATGAAGTCCATTTCAGTCCCTGCTCTACTGAGCATGTGTTGGTTGTCAATTCCGACGGATGCTTATGAGGATTTTGTCACTCTGCAATATTCTTCACAGTGCACGGTGACAGTGCACTCCCTTGCCAACTCTGATGAGAAGTGATCAGCCATCAAGAAAGCGCACTGTCATTTGCATTTTAAGGAGAGAGCAAGCAAGCAGAGACCAGTGCCACCCCTGGATCAGAATTCACTACTGACATATATTCAGTAGAACAACCCCTGAAACGGACTTCACTGATGACACTTTGTTTCATGGTGGGAGCAAAGGCTGTAGCTGTGACAGCAGCCTCTGCAAATTATGATTACTCATTTGAATATCCCAGCATGTACTGGGATTCTCAGATAAAGTGTTATCACACAATAAGTAGTAAAAAAAAAATATTAATTAGATAGAGTAGTGAGGGAACAATAGGGACATTTTAATTAAGGTACATTAGAAAAAAAAGATTAGATTATGACATTAAATAGATACAAATCTAGGATTAAAATAAATATTAGTTATGGACCACCCCTTTGAATATATCCAAAGGGTCAAATTGCATTTTCCTCGTTACACCGATGAGGTTCGTAAGGTTGAAACATGTTCAGAAGGCTCTTTTTCTATTTTAATAGTGTGTTGTTCCTCTGGTCATAAAACATAACAAAATAGGATACAATCCCTAACGGTTAGCTAATGGACAGCAGTCCTATTCTACACTAGTTATAAGAGCTGCACACCTACAAATAAGTAGATTTATCCATATTTACTGTATATTGCAATTTAATGATTCAACAAGCGTAGCAATACGACTTCTTTGGATATATTAAACATAAGTAGATGCAATAAGGAACAGAGTGTAATTTCAATCCTCATGTTAACATATGATTCACACAAGTTATGTGTATCTTTAATTTTACATTTAGAAATTGTGTTTTATTTTGGATTGGTTAACATAGGATTTTATGGCCTTTGCCTACTGGATTTAAAATATGTTGTGAGTTCATTTTCCCCTTCACCATTTAGGTCTGATGAACTCCCTCTTCTGGTGAAGGAAGGTAGTGAGGCTGATTACCAAGCACCTGGGCAGGATGAGGATGACTGGGTGACGGGAATTACTGACTGGATATAAGGCAGCCGACGCCCTTCTGCCTTGCTGGTGATCTCTCTGAGGGATTCTAGGAGACCAGTCTGATTCCTGCTCCTCAAAAGCTAAGTTTTCTGCTCTACTTTTTGCATTTGTGTTTTGGTTTTGTTTTGCATTGTTTTCCTTGATTTCTGCCATTCCCTGCTGGAGTGAGCTGAATTCCTTTTTGCTCTGTCTTCAGAAATTACCTGAGTACTGATATAGTCTTTTTGAAGCCTAGCGTCTTCAGGGCTTTTTTCCCTATCAGTCTGTTGGCTCTTCTTTTTGAGCGGGTTTTGGCGGATTGCAGACAGCAGCTTTTCTATTCTGTCCTATTTAGTTAGCTTGGGCCCCATCATTTGCTTAGCCTATCTTTCTATCTGTGTGAGTGTTTTTTCATCTTGCTTCACCGTCATTATATGTTGGGGGCTGCCTATTGCTTTGGGGTCTGCTCTGGGGCAGTTTAGATTTCCCTTTCTGTCTTTAGGCTATGTAGTTCTCCGGCTGTGATTGAGGGGTCTAGGGCACCGTAGGAACCCCCCACGGCTACTGCTAGTTGTTGTTGATAGGTTCAGGGGTCTGCAATCCGATAGCTGCCAACTTCTCTGGTTTTCTGGACTTAGCTAGTATTTCTGTTTTTGCCTCCTACGGTGACTCATTCATAACAAAAATAGTTTCCAAAATGGAGTCACTTCTCAGTGATTTTATGTTGTCTCCCTGGATTTTCTAAAATTGTCAGCCAGTATTGTGTAAATCATCAAATTAGGCCTCAACCGTGCATGATACTCATTCACTCCTGAACCCTGTCATATGTCTAGCCAAAAGATTAGGACCACATGTAGAGTGTTTCTAAAACCAGGAAACAGATTTTGGAGGCTCCAAAATCCACAAGATGCGCCTTCATTTCTAAGTCTTCTTTTCTTTATTAGATGTGTAACACACTAGGGCCAGATATCGGATATTGCTAAAAGCTACAATTTCTAGAAGCAAAGTAATAAATATTTCCATGGTTTGTCCTGCTGCATTACTGAAAAAATGGATAGAAATTGAATATGGGCAAAAATCTACAAAGATAAAGTTAATCCTACTAAACAACAACAGGGTTAAGAAACTTCCTAAATATTAATTTGAAAATTTTAAATGGGGCATTTTTATAAATTTGTGGTGGGTTTCTATCATTTAGGCCCTTTAACCTCTACTCGACTGGGCAATTTTTTTCTGCATTTTTGCTTTTTCCATCCCTGTAACCATATGAGGACTTGTTTTTTGTTGTACAAGCTTTAGTGTTAAATGCTACTATTCATTTCATGATTACATTTACTGGAAAATGGGAAAGAAATTCTGAGGGCAGTAAAATTGTACAAAAAAAACACAATTTCCCAATGATTTTTTTTGGGTTCTGCTTTCATGGGTTCTGCTTTTTCATTTCATTGTATAGTATAAATGATCTGTCAACGTCATTCTCCAGGTCAGTACAAACACCATGATACCAATCTTATATGGGTTTTTTCAAATAGTAAAAAACAGTTAGAGATTTATAAAAAAAAAATAAGCTTATGCCTCCATTTTCTGAGACTCATAGTTTTCAGTCAACGAAGCTGTGTGAAGGCTGCTTTTTTGCGCTCTGAGCTGACATTATTGATACCATTGTAAGATAGATACAACTTTTTAATAGCTTTTTATTACATTTTTGTTTGCAGTGTTGCAGATGCCTAAAATGGTGTTCTGGCATTTTGATTTTTTTTCTTCATTATGCTGTTTACTCAATCACATTAATTAATTTTCTTATTTTCATAGGTCACACTTTTACAGACGTAAAGTGGCCAACTGCATATTTTTAATTTTTTAGTTCTTTATTTCTAATGAGAAGAACAAGTGTGATTCAAATTTTTACAATTTGTACAATTTTTTAAAAAATTTTTTTATTCATTTTTACTTCATTTTTCCTCTTAGATGACTTGAACCTGTGATCATGTGATTACTTGTACTATATACTGCAATCATGGCTCCTATGATTCCCTATCACATGTTTGTCTTTGTTGGAATATGATCATGGCAGGCACGAGGTTGCTCCACTAGCATCGTTTAAAGGCAGATGATGGCAGTATAGCACAGCCATCATCTACTGGCAATAATGCAGGCTTGGCTTCTGAGCCTGGTTCAAAAATAAGAACCTGACATATGATGTAATAACACATCATTTTGAGAAGGAGTTAAAGACACATGAAAACTCGACTTGTCCCTGATAAAATAGGTTTTATCCATCTAATGTTGCCAAAAAATAAATGGACATATAAAAATGAGGATAAGGTACACATATGGTAAATATTAGTGATTACTAGAGTTGAGCGACTTTTGGTTTTTTATGGTCGAGTTTCGTTTCGTGAAACCCGACTTTTCCAAAAGTCGGGTCGAGCAAGATCGGCCGATTATAGGGAAAAGTCGGGGTCGTCCCGAAACACGAAACCCAATGTAAGTCAATGGGGAATAAAAGTCGGCAGTGAGAGGAGGACAGGAAACACACCTACAGTGCTCATTTGAATGCCAAAAGCATCAATTCTTCTTACTTAAGCTGGTCAACCTTAATTAACTTCATAATACAAGTTACGCACTGAAAAATGGGGGTTATTTGGCTAAAGTTGTGGGGGGGTAGGGCTGGCTCCAGGTTTTCATGTGCCCTGGGCGAAAGAGCGCCCCTTTAACACATAATACCACAACTCATCATGCTCCGATACGGCAGAGAAATAGCGGTATAGTACAATGAAAAATACTTCACTTTTTACATCTCATGACGGGGCCCATCTATTTCTCCATACAGAATCATTGGTCCCATATAATGTTTGAAACAGTATATGATGAGCTCCACATAATGCTGCAGTATATGTTGGTCCCCATGGATGAAGCTCCACTGTCTTATGGGCCCAAATAATGCTCCAAACATAATAGGCCCCATTTCTAATGCTCTAGTGTATAATGGGCCCTGTAAATGCTGCTCCAGTGTCTGATGTCCACCTTTGGAATGTTCCAGTGTATGGTGGGCCCCATCTATCATTCTCCAGAGTATAGTGCTCCCCAAAAATTGCTGTCCCAACATTGAAAACAATGAAATAAGTCTCCTCGCTAGGGAATCCCTGTACTAGTCTGGACTCCTCGTCGTCCCCATCTTCCATCTCTCTGCACAGTATTTCAACCTTGCAAGTGCTGTGATCCTGAGCAAGCAGGGGGGGCCCACTCGTTGGTGACAGCACTGGCACAGGGCCCCTGATAGTACGGTGGTGTGTCTGATGGCGGGTGGGCCGAACCTGCACTTTCATCTGCAGCTTCCTCTTTGTCACCGTGTAAGATGGAACTGTATATGGGAAGGGTAACCTGAGTTTCATCAGGGTCAGATTCAGGCTGGGTAGCGTGCGAGGGGAATGTAGTGGTCTGGGTCAATGTACCAGCAGATTCATCGAGCAGTGGCTGGGCATCAGTGCACTTGTGTCGCCCCCAGGAGTACGGTCGCCACAGTGGCATTACCTTCCTCCTAGGGAGTGTGATGTCATGCTTGGGAGCAACGAAGGATCTCTCTAGCAGGTTAACTGATTGGGCGGCGTTATTCCCACGAGTCATGACCCTCCAAACAGTGTTCATGAAGGCAAAGTGTTTGGTTTACGTGGGCAGTATGGTTGCAAAGCTGAACCTTAAAGGAATGTCCAGAAGGGCACCACCAGGAGTGGAGCCTACGGCGTAATTTGACTCAACACGGGCAACCTCAACCATGCCAGCTACAGAACAGATGCACACATTGCAAGCTTAATTCCGTTAACGAACGAGACTCCGTCATGCCCTGCGGTCCGAGTCCGGCTTACTAGAGGGACACGTGAGGCTCTGGCACATGAGATTGGCCAATAACTGGTGTGTCATGCCCTTACATGTCCGTGGCTGCATGTGCGCTACACTGAAAAGGCCAGCGTTTGTCGCTTACAGGTGCAGATAACCCGCTGAACAACGTTAGTGATGGGGATCACTGATTACAATTATTACTCGCGAACGATGATTTCCCAGTAAGTGCAGGTCAACCGCAGTTCCGGAATTAGGCCTAACCGTCATTCCTGAAAAAAATGAAAAACTTACATGTGCAAACCACAGGTGCTGTAGCTTTTTTAACAGCTCGCCAGCCGTTCTCACGCCCAGTATGGGTTACACGTGATTGCACAAAGGTGAGAAAGGGTACCGTATCCCCGGATAACATGTATTGATAGCGTACACATTCAAAAGATATGTCTATACATCAGGAGGCAGGCTCAGACGGTGTTAGGCCCAGTATGGCTTGCACGTGATTGCACAAAGGTGAGAAAGGGTACCGTATCCCCGGATAACATGTATGGATAGCGTACACATTCAAAAGATATGTCTATACATCAGGAGGCAGGCTCAGATGGTGTAAGGCCCAGTATGGCTTGCAAGTGATTGCACAAAGGTGAGAAAGGGTACCGTATCCCCGGATAACATGTATGGATAGCGTACACATTCAAAAGATATGTCTGTACATCAGGAGGCAGGCTCAGACGGTGTTAGGCCCAGTATGGCTTGCACGTGATTGCACAAAGGTGAGAAAGGGTACCGTATCCCCGGATAACATGTATGGATAGCGTACACATTCAAAAGATATGTCTATACATCAGGAGGCAGGCTCAGAGGGTGTAAGGCCCAGTATGGCTTGCAAGTGATTGCACAAAGGTGAGAAAGGGTACCGTATCCCGGGATAACATGTATGGATAGCGTACACATTCAAAAGATATGTCTATACATCAGGAGGCAGGCTCAGACGGTGTAAGGCCCAGTATGGCTTGCACGTGATTGCACAAAGGTGAGAAAGGGTACCGTATCCCCAGATAACATGTATGGATAGCGTACACATTCAAAAGATATGTCTATACATCAGGAGGCAGGCTCAGACGGTGTCAGGCACAGTATGGATTTGACGGCCCAGACTACACAGCGGAGGAGCAGGGAGAGGTAAAGATTGCAAATGCTGGGGCCCTGCCCAAGCAAGGGGGGCCCACTCGTGGGCGTCGGTACTGGCACTGGGCCCCTCATAGTACGGCGGTGTGTCTGACGGCGGGTGTGCACCACCACCGTCAGAGACACTTGATTGCACTATGAGGGACCCTGTGCCAGTGCCCACGCCCAAGAGTCGGCCTACCCACCTGTCCAGGGCAACGGCACTCGCACGGTGTCGTGCGCTAGGTGGTGACCCCGGCCATGGGGGGGGGAGGCAGCACAGTTAGGGAGTTTTAGAAAGTGGCATATGTTGATGTTGGACATTCAGCTGATGCAAAAGGCGAAATAGGTCAAGTCCCAGGAAGAGGTGGACCAAAGCAAGCCATTTTTCTGTCACCCTATGTGTCATCAGGGGAAGGTGGGACAAAATCCTTGGAAACCCATGCATGGTTCATTTTAATGAAGGTTAGATCATCCACATTTTGGGTTGACAGACGGGTCCTTTTTTCTGTCAGGATTGATCCAGCTGCACTGAAGACTCTTTCCGATAGCACACTTGCAGCTGGGCAAGCGAGCTCCTGTAAGGCATATTGTGCCAATTCAGGCCAGGTGTCCAGTTTAGCAGCCCAATAGTCAAAGGGGAATGACCTGTGTGGGAGAACATCGATATGGGAGGAAAAGTAGTTTGTAACCATAGTTGACAACTGCAGTCTCCTGTCACTTTCCATCGATGCTGTATTACCAGTTGTGTGAGCGGTACTTGAAAAATCAGTCCACAACATTGTCATGAAACCCCTGTCTCCAACGCCACTTCTGCTGTGTGCACCATGAACACCTCTGCCAAGCTGCCCCCGGCCCGTACGGCTCGTGTGAGAACCATCACTGCTGCTGTGTGCTGGGAATGCCTCAAGCAACCGATTTACCAGAGTTGCTTGTTTATTAGCCAATATTAGGTCAAGGTTCTCCTGTGGCATGATGTTTTGTAATTTGCCTTTATAGCGTGGATCCAGGATGCTGGCCAACCAGTAGTCGTCATCGTTCATCATTTTGGCAATGCGGGGGTCCCTTTTTAGGATTCGCAAGGCATAATCTGACATGTGGGCCAATGTTCCCGGTGTCAATGATGCACTGCGAGTGCTGGTTGGAGGAGCACTTTCTGGCAAATCCACATCCCTCCAGTCACGCACAAACCCTGTACCAGACCTTGCCACACCAACATTTTCACTTGCTCCACGAGATGCATCCTCCTCCCCTAAGTAATCATCCCCATCATCCTCCTCCTCCTCCTTTTCTTCTTCCAACTCGTCCAGGAGAGGTCCCTGAGCAGACAATGGCTGAATGTCATCAAGGATTTCCTCCACCTCTTCCTCCTCGTCAACATTGGCTGCAGACGCCTGCTCCTTAAGGTGCGTCAAAGTTTGCATGAGCAGACGCATAAGTGGGATGCTCATGCTTAGGATGGCGTCGTCTGCGCTTACCAGCCGTGTGCATTCCTCAAAACACTGAAGGACTTTACAGAGGTCTTTCAGCTTCGACCACTGCACACCTGTCAACTCCATGTCTGCTCTCAAAGTGCCTGGCCGTGTATCCTCCCACAAATGCATTATGGCCTGCCTCTACTCGCACAGCTGCTCCACCATGTGCAGAGTGGAGTTCCACCTTGTTGCAATGTCGATAATGAGGAGGTGGTTGGGAAGGTGGAGCAATCGCTGCAGCTTCTGCATACGAATGGAGTGTACAGGCGACCGGCGGATGTGCGCGCACAGTCTTCGCACCTTCTGGAGCAGGGCTGTTAACTCCGGGTAATTATTGAGGAAGCACTGCACCACCAGTTTCAAGGTGTGAGCCAAGCAAGGTATGTGGCTGAGTTTTGAAAGGCCTATGGCTGCCACAAAATTACGGCCGTTATCACTAACTACCTTGCCTGCCTCAAGATGTACACTGCCCAGCCATGACTCAGTTTGTCGCTTCAAGTACTCGGCCAGCACCTCGGCGGTGTGTCTGTCGCCCAAACACATCATCTGCAACACAGCCTGCTGACGCTTTCCACTAGCTGCTCGATAGGGGGACACCTCGTGTGCAACAGTGGCAGCTGCAGATGGAGTGCTCGTACGACTGCGCTCTGTGGACGAGCTTTTGCTTCTGGAGGAGGAGGAGGAGGAGGAGGGTGGAATGCCTACAGCCAACTGTTTCCTATACCGTGGGCTAGGCAGCACTGTCCCACCACCGCTGTCCCCTGTGGACCCTGCATCCACCACATTAACCCAGTGCGCAGTGATGGACACGTAACGGCCCTGGCCATGCCGACTGGACCATGCATCAGTTGTGAGGTGCACCTTTCCACTCACTGACTGCTTGAGTACATGGACAATGCGGTCTTTCACATGATGGTGGAGGGCTGGGATGGCTTTGCGAGAGAAGAAGTGGCGACTGGGTAGGTCATAGCGTGGTACTGCATAGGCCATGAGTTCGCGGAAAGCTGCGCTTTCCACCAACCGATAGGGCATCATCTCAAACGAGATTAGTTTGGCAATGTGGGCGTTCAAACCCAGTGTACGCGGATGAGAGACTGAGTACTTTCTTGACCTACTCATAGTGTCTGGGAGGGTGAGCTGGACTTGAGAGCTGCATATGGTGGAAGTAGTGGTGGACAGGGCGGACTGAGAGAGGGTTGATGATGGTGATGGAGTTGGTGTTCTTTCTGATGGCCTAGAATCAGTCTTTCATTGATATAACAGTGGGATTCCCTGACTGCTGTGGCCTTGCAACGACACCTCAACATTTGCTGCTGTGCTAACCGGTGGGCTTACAGTGGGGTAAACAATGTAGCGTTGCTGACTACCTTCTTTGTGATCAGTTGCACATGTGGCACTTGAGGTTTGGTGTTGTGTCCACGCTTGCAAGTGCATGCTGGTTAAATGTCTAAGCATGCAACTGGTATTCAAATTTTCAGATTTTTCCCTCGGCTAAAGGTCTTTGCGCACTTCTTACAGATAACCTTGGCCTGATCATGAGGATTTTGTTCAAAAAAGTGCCACACTGCACTCTTCCTACTTTGGCAGACATTTTGCGGCCTAGCACGCTGTGATGTTTTGACCCTCTGGACAAGCTGTCCAGCAACTCTTTTGATTTTTGGAACCTGTCTTTGGAGTGCTCCGGGCCTGCCAGATAACAGCTGTTTCGATGTTGATGTCTGCTGTGGATGCTCCTCATCTGAGCTATTGGAAGCAGCACCCTCTTCCCCCAATGGATGCCAATCTGGGTCAACAACTGGGTCATCCATCAACTCCTCTTCAATGTCATGTGCACCTTCCTCTGTGTCACCGTGTATGGTGGTATAGTGTGCGGGAAGGGGCACCTGAGTCTCATCAGGGTCAGAATCTGGCTCTGTAGACTGCGAGGACAATGTAGTGCTCTGAGTGAATGTACCAGCAGAATCATCTATCAGCGGCTGTGCATCAGTGCACTCCATGTCAGATTCATCTTGGCCTGGGTAATTCACCATTTCACTTGATAATCCAGGCATGGTATGTGAAAACAGCTCCATGGAGTAATCAGTAGTATGGCCTGCGTCATCCTTCAATCTTGGTTGTGGTGAAGGACACAAGGAAAGGTGTGGTTCATGAACATGAGCCTCTAATGACGACTCAGTGCTTTTACTTTTTACAACTGAAGATGAGGAGGCGATAGAGCTGGAGGCTGAGTCAGCAATGTAAGACAAAACTTTTTCCTGATGCTCTGGCGTTAAAAGCGGTTTGCTCCTAGAAAACTAAGCCTTCGAAGCCTTATGGAGCCAGACGATGACGCAGGCTCAACACCTCCTGCATTCGGTCCTATTTTGCTTTTGTCACTACCATCAGATCCACCACCAACACCATCATTACCAGCTGCCAACCCCCGCCCAATTCCACGGCCTCTTCCACCAGCCTTCCTCATTTTTGGTAGAAATGTAGACAAAATCCTACAAACTATATAGTAATGTAAAACAAGGTACAAGGTGTCTATAGGACAGGGGAGATTTAGATTTTCTGCAGACACTTGTGGACACTGGACACTTGGATTGTGTGAGGCCCACTGAATATCACAGCGCTATGTCACAGGCTCGATGGCACAGGTGTGAAAAAAGTGACTACAGGATAAGGGAGATTTTGAATTTCTGGGAGATTTTGAATTTCTGCAGACACTTGTGGACACTGGACACTTGGATTGTGTGAGGCCCACTGAATATCACAGCGCTATGTCACAGGCTCGATGGCACAGGTGTGAAAAAAGTGACTACAGGATAAGGGAGATTTTGAATTTCTGGGAGATTTTGAATTTCTGCAGACACTTGTGGACACTGGACACTTGGATTGTGTGAGGTCCACTGAATATCACAGCGCTATGTCACAGGCTCGATGGCACAGGTGTGAAAAAAGTGACTACAGGATAAGGGAGATTTAGATTTTCTGCAGACACTTGTGGACACTGGACACTTGGATTGTGTGAGGCCCACTGAATATCACAGCGCTATGTCACAGGCTCGATGCAGCAGGTGTGAAAAAAGTGACTACAGGATAAGGGAGATTTTGAATTTCTGCAGACACTTGTGGACACTGGACACTTGGATTGTGTGAGGCCCACTGAATATCACAGTGCTATGTCACAGGCTCGATGGCACAGGTGTGAAAAAAGTGACTACAGGATAAGGGAGATTTTGAATTTCTGCAGACACTTGTGGACACTGGACACTTGGATTGTGTGAGGCCCACTGAATATCACAGTGCTATGTCACAGGCTCGTTGGCACAGGTGTGAAAAAAGTGACTACAGGATAAGGGAGATTTTGAATTTCTGCAGACACTTGTGGACACTGGACACTTGGATTGTGTGAGGCCCACTGAATATCACAGTGCTATGTCACAGGCTCGATGGCACAGGTGTGAAAAAAGTGACTACAGGATAAGGGAGATTTTGAATTTCTGCAGACACTTGTGGACACTGGACACTTGGATTGTGTGAGGCCCACTGAATATCAGTGCTATGTCACAGGCTCGATGGCACATGTGAAAATAGTGACTACAGGATAAGGGAGATTTTGAATTTCTGCAGACACTTGTGGACACTGGACACTTGGATTGTGTGAGGCCCACTGAATATCACAGTGCTATGTTACAGGCTCGATGGCACAGGTGTGAAAAAAGTGACTACAGGATAAGGGAGATTTTGAATTTCTGGGAGATTTTGAATTTCTGCAGACACTTGTGGACACTGGACACTTGGATTGTGTGAGGCCCACTGAATATCACAGCGCTATGTCACAGGCTCGATGCAGCAGGTGTGAAAAAAGTGACTACAGGATAAGGGAGATACATATATGATAATGCCCAGTATCAGAGAACGAGACAAGGCGGTGACCATGGTCCAAAAACGCCTTGTGCATGGATTACCACTCCATATGCTAATCTTAAAAAGGAGAAAACGGAGTAACGGATACAAAATATATGCAAAAGTATAAATTTTATTAGTACTCACATCAAGTGCTGACAAGTATACAAGTTGACTAAAATAGGGGGGATAAGCCCCAATGATACAACAATCAGGACAGACAAGGACAGGGTAAATAAAATGATACCAGTGCTCGAAATCTACATGGCACAACGTTCAGTCAGCCCATGGGCATTGCACATAACAGACATATGTCTAATGGTAAAAGATAGTCAAATAAGGCATACTCAATTAAATGTGTATTGTACATAGTTGTACATGTCTAGAGCGCCAAAAAAAAAAAAAAAAAAACATCCAGAGGGGTCAATGTGCAAGTCCAATGGACACTGAACATAAATGAATCAATGACATGTGAAAGGATTCTTAAATAGTAAATAACATATGTATCAGCATATCAAAACTGCGCAATTGTGCCAGAGAGAACCCGGGAGACGACCCGCCCAGCGGTCCAAATGACCGAAGTGTGGAAACAAGTAAAGGCAGGCTGCTTACCGGGGAGCAGAGGAGGTGAAGGCCCATGCAACGACACCCGACGTACGTTTCACACCCGCCACAGGCGCTTTATCAAGGGAGTGTTGACTGAGGTGAACCACCATGTTTTTATGCAGAAAGACCTCCCACTTGAAAGCGGTCACATGGGGCAGGTCTACCAACCAAAGGCAGCGGACAGAGCATGCGCAGTGCAGCTCACTCAAACCAGGAAGTGATCAATAGTATGGTCACAAAAGAAAAAAAAAAAAAAAAAAATGGCGGGACAAAACCGCACTCATATAAAAACTAGATAGCATCGTTACCCTAGACGCCTGCGCAGTGTATTGCGTTGACAAAAAGTGTCAGAGCTCAATGAATGATAAAGATGTAATCAGACCATAATAGCGGCGCATACTCAGTGCAACACCTCAGTCCTCCAGGAAATGGGGCAGGCGTCACGCGTCAGGGAAAACAGAGGGAATTTAACCCCGTGTATAACCTGAGGCGGGCAGACGCCCAAACCCATATCGGAGCAACGGGTGAGCGCAGGTATGCGCACTAAGGTCACAGCATAAAGAATCTGGAGAAGAAAATTAAAAATTAAAAAAAAAAAAAAACAAAAAAAAAAAACAAATAAAAAATAAATAATAAACCAAGGTCACGAAGACAGACCATGGAGGAAATACAGTAAAGATAGTGACATCAATCATAATTGGGGCAAACAATATAAACACATTATATGATAGTGTGTGCTACCAAAAATCCAGAGCACCAGTAAGGATTGTAAAGGCACACAATAAGATTGATGCAACAGTCCAGAGAAACTTTTTTTTTTTTTTTTTTTTTTTTTCTTTTTCTTTTTTTTTTTTTCCCCTTTCTTTTCTTTTCTTTCTCCCTTTCTTCCCTCTTTTTTTCTCTTCTTTTTATATAGTAATAGACGAGTGACCCGAACACGATGGAGTGTCCTCATTCTCCATAATATCAATATGCCGTGAAACGATGATGAAGGTAGATATTCTTTCCAGATCCAACAGATAATAAACGCAGGCGTGGGTACGGACATCCAGAATAGAGGGGTCCACACCACACAATGGTACCAGTGAGTCCACATATAGCCAACACAGAAAACACAGGGAAACTAAAAAAAATATATAAAAAGACAAAAAGTTAAAATCATACAAACCGAACGTTGATAGGGCCTAAAAAAATAAAACAATGGTGAGTGCAGCGGAGACAGCAGAAGCTATAAAAATGAGGAGAAACTCAGAGATTCGTTAAGTCCTTTGGGGGTCATAGTATCCAGAGCGACGATCCACTTAGCCTCTCTCTGGGCCAACGCCTTTTTGTAATTTCCAGCTCGGATTCCCAAGTGTACACATTCAATACCTCTTACCATGAAGGACCCCGGGTCACAATCATGGGAGGATCTGAAGTGACGTGGGATGGTCTTAAGGGTAGTAGGATCGACCACTGTCTTGGCCGCCCGAATGTCCCTAACATGCTCACGAACTCTCACACGTAATTCTCTTGATGTGAGGCCCACATATATCAGTGGGCACCCACATGTCGCGTAGTATATGACATTAGTACTACTGCAGGAAATGTGTTGTTTGATGTGAAAATCTTTTTCACCATCGCTCTCCCTTCAGCGTATTCTTGTTCGAGCTTTGGAGGGGGGTATTATAACCAAAACGGTCTTTGAGGGGCTGATGGTCCGAACCCCAAAGACACCCACCTTCTATCTCTTGCCTAAGATCCACAAGGACGCCGTCGAGCCGCCTGGCCGTCCGATTGTGTCTGGTATTGAAGGGCTCTGTGACCCAGTATGTAAATTTCTTGACTTCTACCTCAAACCACTGGTTGAATTATTACCATCTTACATTAAAGACACAACGGACGTCCTCACGCGGGTTGACGGCGTCCTTGTGGACGGTTATACCTTTCTGGTGACCGCGGACGTAGAGTCCCTTTATACATGTATTGACCATACCCTCGGTTTGGATGCGGTCCGCCTCTTCCTGGGGATGTCCGACCTGGACGGCCCGATGTGTGGACTACTCCTTGAGCTGCTGCAGTTTGTCCTTACCCACAATTTTTTTGTATTCAAAGATCAATTCTATCGTCAGCGGTGCGCCCTCGTACGCTAATCTCTTCTTGGGTGCCTGGGAGAGATCCATCTTTGGCGACGAGGGCGCGCCGGCCGCTTCCCATGTGCTGTGCTGGCACCGCTATATCGATGATGTTTTATTTTTTTGGGACGGGACACTGCAGCAGCTCGGGGACTTCATGGCATGGCTCAATGTTAATACTTTTAACATTAGATTGACATTTAAATATGATCTTAAAACTATTGACTTCCTGGACGTCACACTGGAGATCGACGATACACGCCGGATCCAGACTGACGTGTACAGGAAGCCCACTTCTGTCAACTCTTTACTCCATGCCGAGTCCGCACATAACACCTCTACCATCAGGGCCGTTCCTGTCGGTCAGTTCCTCAGGATGAGGCGGATCTGCTCCACCAAGGATGGTTTTGAAAGGCAAGCTAGGGACCTACAGACTCGTTTTCGCAACCGGGGATATAGTAACAGGAGCATACGAAAGGGTTACAGTAGAGCCAGGGCTACTGCCCGTAGGGACTTGCTTTATCCGAGGCGTGATAATACTGGGAGATCTGCTAAGTCAGGTGGATCTGCCCCAATACGTTTCATCTCTACCTTCAATCATGAATGGGAATACATGAGGAGCATTTTGGCCAAACACTGGGCAATTCTTGGCTCGGAGCCATCTCTGGGCCAGGTTATCGGTGATCGTCCTCTGATGACTTCAAGAAGATGTAGAAACTTGAGGGATTTTTTGGTCAAGAGCCATTACATCGCGACGACAACGAACCCCTTTGGATCTACTGGTCCAACTCGGGGGTGTTTTCCCTGCGGCCACTGTGTTGCCTGCCCGAATGTCCTTCGCTGCTCCTCCTTTCAGTCCTCCGATGGTGAAAAAGATTTTCACATCAAACAACACATTTCCTGCAGTAGTACTAATGTCATATACTACGCGACATGTGGGTGCCCACTGATATATGTGGGCCTCACATCAAGAGAATTACGTGTGAGAGTTCGTGAGCATGTTAGGGACATTCGGGCGGTCAAGACAGTGGTCGATCCTACTACCCTTAAGACCATCCCACGTCACTTCAGATCCTCCCATGATTGTGACCCGGGGTCCTTCATGGTAAGAGGTATTGAATGTGTACACTTGGGAATCCGAGCTGGAAATTACAAAAAGGCGTTGGCCCAGAGAGAGGCTAAGTGGATCGTCGCTCTGGATACTATGACCCCCAAAGGACTTAACGAATCTCTGAGTTTCTCCTCATTTTTATAGCTTCTGCTGTCTCCGCTGCACTCACCATTGTTTTATTTTTTTAGGCCCTATCAACGTTCGGTTTGTATGATTTTAACTTTTTGTCTTTTTATATATTTTTTTTTAGTTTCCCTGTGTTTTCTGTGTTGGCTATATGTGGACTCACTGGTACCATTGTGTGGTGTGGACCCCTCTATTCTGGATGTCCGTACCCACGCCTGCGTTTATTATCTGTTGGATCTGGAAAGAATATCTACCTTCATCATCGTTTCACGGCATATTGATATTATGGAGAATGCGGACACTCCATCGTGTTCGGGTCACTCGTCTATTACTATATAAAAAGAAGAGAAAAAAAGAGGGAAGAAAGGGAGAAAGAAAAGAAAAGAAAGGGGAAAAAAAAAAAAAAAAAAAAAGTTTCTCTGGACTGTTGCATCAATCTTATTGTGTGCCTTTACAATCCTTACTGGTGCTCTGGATTTTTGGTAGCACACACTATCATATAATGTGTTTATATTGTTTGCCCCAATTATGATTGATGTCACTATCTTTACTGTATTTCCTCCATGGTCTGTCTTCGTGACCTTGGTTTATTATTTATTTTTTATTTTTTATTTGTTTTTTTTTTTTAATTTTTAATTTTCTTCTCCTGATTCTTTATGCTGTGACCTTAGTGCGCATACCTGCGCTCACCCGTTGCTCCGATATGGGTTTGGGCGTCTGCCCGCCTCAGGTTATACACGGGGTTAAATTCCCTCTGTTTTCCCTGACGCGTGACGCCTGCCCCATTTCCTGGAGGACTGAGGTGTTGCACTGAGTATGCGCCGCTATTATGGTCTGATTACATCTTTATCATTCATTGAGCTCTGACACTTTTTGTCAACGCAATACACTGCGCAGGCGTCTAGGGTAACGATGCTATCTAGTTTTTATATGAGTGCGGTTTTGTCCCGCCATTTTTTTTTTTTTTTTTTTTTTTTTTTTTGTGACCATACTATTGATCACTTCCTGGTTTGAGTGAGCTGCACTGCGCATGCTCTGTCCGCTGCCTTTGGTTGGTAGACCTGCCCCATGTGACCGCTTTCAAGTGGGAGGTCTTTCTGCATAAAAACATGGTGGTTCACCTCAGTCAACACTCCCTTGATAAAGCGCCTGTGGCGGGCGCGAAACGTACGTCGGGTGTCGTTGCATGGGCCTTCACCTCCTCTGCTCCCCGGTAAGCAGCCTGCCTTTACTTGTTTCCACACTTCGGTCATTTGGACCGCTGGGCGGGTCGTCTCCCGGGTTCTCTCTGGCACAATTGCGCAGTTTTGATATGCTGATACATATGTTATTTACTATTTAAGAATCCTTTCACATGTCATTGATTCATTTATGTTCAGTGTCCATTGGACTTGCACATTGACCCCTCTGGATGGTTTTTTTTTTTTTTTTTTTTTTTTGGCGCTCTAGACATGTACAACTATGTACAATACACATTTAATTGAGTATGCCTTATTTGACTATCTTTTACCATTAGACATATGTCTGTTATGTGCAATGCCCATGGGCTGACTGAACGTTGTGCCATGTAGATTTCAAGCACTGGTATCATTTTATTTACCCTGTCCTTGTCTGTCCTGATTGTTGTATCATTGGGGCTTATCCCCCCTATTTTAGTCAACTTGTATACTTGTCAGCACTTGATGTGAGTACTAATAAAATTTATACTTTTGCATATATTTTGTATCCGTTACTCCGTTTTCTCCTTTTTAGGATAAGGGAGATTTTGAATTTCTGCAGACACTTGTGGACACTGGACACTTGGATTGTGTGAGGCCCACTGAATATCACAGTGCTATGTCACAGGCTCGATGGCACAGGTGTGAAAAAAGTGACTACAGGATAAGGGAGATTTTGAATTTCTGCAGACACTTGTGGACACTGGACACTTGGATTGTGTGAGGCCCACTGAATATCACAGTGCTATGTCACAGGCTCGTTGGCACAGGTGTGAAAAAAGTGACTACAGGATAAGGGAGATTTTGAATTTCTGCAGACACTTGTGGACACTGGACACTTGGATTGTGTGAGGCCCACTGAATATAACAGTGCTATGTCACAGGCTCGATGGCACAGGTGTGAAAAAAGTGACTACAGGATAAGGGAGATTTTGAATTTCTGCAGACACTTGTGGACACTGGACACTTGGATTGTGTGAGGCCCACTGAATATCACAGTGCTATGTCACAGGCTCGATGGCACAGGTGTGAAAAAAGTGACTACAGGATAAGGGAGATTTTGAATTTCTGCAGACACTTGTGGACACTGGACACTTGGATTGTGTGAGGCCCACTGAATATCACAGTGCTATGTCACAGGCTCGATGGCACAGGTGTGAAAAAAGTGACTACAGGATAAGGGAGATTTTGAATTTCTGGGAGATTTTGAATTTCTGCAGACACTTGTGGACACTGGACACTTGGATTGTGTGAGGCCCACTGAATATCACAGCGCTATGTCACAGGCTCGATGCAGCAGGTGTGAAAAAAGTGACTACAGGATAAGGGAGATTTTGAATTTCTGCAGACACTTGTGGACACTGGACACTTGGATTGTGTGAGGCCCACTGAATATCACAGTGCTATGTCACAGGCTCGATGGCACAGGTGTGAAAAAAGTGACTACAGGATAAGGGAGATTTTAAATTTCTGGGAGATTTTGAATTTCTGCAGACACTTGTGGACACTGGACACTTGGATTGTGTGAGGCCCACTGAATATCACAGCGCTATGTCACAGCTCGATGGCACAGGTGTGAAAAAAGTGACTACAGGATAAGGGAGATTTTAAATTTCTGCAGACACTTGTGGACACTGGACACTTGGATTGTGTGAGGCCCACTGAATATCACAGCGCTATGTCACAGGCTCGATGGCACAGGTGTGAAAAAAGTGACTACAGGATAAGGGAGATTTTGAATTTCTGCAGACACTTGTGGACACTGGACACTTTTGGATTGTGTGAGGCCCAATGAATATCAGAGCGCTATGTCACAGGCTCGATGCAGCAGGTGTGAAAAAAGTGACTACAGGATAAGGGAGATTTTGAATTTCTGCAGACACTTTTGGACACTGGACACTTTTGGATTGTGTGAGGCCCACTGAATATCAGAGCGCTATGTCACAGGCTCGATGGCACAGGTGTGAAAAAAGTGAATTGTAGAATTGGGCAGAATAGGAATCTCCCTAGAGTGTAGGTCTGTAAGAACGGAACAAGTCCTCCACTTATCCTTCCACAGTGACACACAGATAGCTTCACTGTGGCTGTGATAACAGCCGTTACACGGTACTGTGTGAGGAGCGTACACCGCTGTATGGTGTGAATAAATGCACGCTCAGTACCTTAGTAGGACAAAAAAAAAAATTGGGATTGCTTTTAAAAAAGCAGTTTGCAGAGCAGTGGGGAAACAGCAATGCAGCTGTCAGGAAGCCTTAGAAGGCAGCCTAACAACCAACACCGCTGATCCACCACAATATAGCCTCCCCTTGCACTGCACACACAGTGACTGGTGTGTTGCACAGGCAAAATCGCTAGCAGCAGAAGCAGTTTTTTTGTCTTCTTCCCTGCCTAACGCTCTCCCTACAGAATCAGCAACCTCTCCCTATGCTAAGATCGGCAGAAGTAAGATGGCGGTCGGCGTGCACGCCCTTTTATAACCCCTGTGACGCCCACCAAAGCAAGCCAATCACTTGCATGCCCTTCTGAAAGATGGTGGCGACCCCTGCCTATGTCATCACGTTGCCCACAGTGTCCGTGGATCCTGATTGGCTGAAAAAGAGCGCTAAACAAACTTTTGAAACGCGACTTTGGCGCGTAAGTCGCCGACCTCGTGGCCGACCTCATCCTAGGGTCAAAAGTTGCCAAAAGTCAGCGACTTTTGAAATTGTTCGACCCGTTTCGCTCAACTCTAGTGATTACCTGTTTGTGTGATATATCTGTTTTAATGGAAGAAACATCCACCCCTTCATGACTTATGCTGCCGAAGGAATCAACTGTTATTGCAGGATATCATTGTATGTGACTTGATTCATGCGTCCTTCGCAAAGATTAACTTTCCCAATTCCAGCCTTGCTGAAGCATTTCCAGATCATCACCAATCCTCCACCAAGTTTCATAGTGGGTGATGATACTGTGTCTTGTACGCCTCTCCAGGTCTCCGTCTAACCTTTAGGTGACCAGGTGTTGGGCAAAGCTGAAAATAAGACTCATCAGAGAAGATTACCTGACTCCACTCCTCTATAGTCCAATCCTTATGGGCTTTGGCAAACTTCAGCCTGGCTCTCCTTTGCTTCTCATTGATTAAAGACTTTTTTCTAGCTTTACATGACTTGAGCCCTGCCTCTAGGAGCCTGTTATGAACAGTTCTTGCCGTGAACTTCACCCCAGCTGCCATTTGCCATTCCTTTTGTAGGTCACTTGATGTCATCCTACGGTTGCTGAGTGACATTCGAATAAGATGACAGTCATTCCGATCAGTGGAGAGTAATTTTCGCCCTTTGCCACTCTGTAGCTTTGTTGTCCCCAATGTCTGTTGCTTGACCTTGTTGTAATGGAGTGCCATCTTAGAAATTTTAGGGATGGAGGCAACATGATGCTCACTGTTTCCCTCTGCTAGTAAAGCCAGAATTGAGCCCTTCTTTTCCTCACTCAAGACTTTTCTTTTCAACTCCTTTGGCATGGCTAAAAGTTATTTTCATTCCTATTATTTTTGTGATATTACTAGCACTTGTTTTGCCATCCAGCTTGTCCTATTGCAAGGGGATTGTGAACACCACAGCATTGGTTTTTTTTATAGTTTCCTATGTTAAATAGGATTTGGTTCAGGTGACCACGTAATCAGAAGCCCATTAAGTAGAATGAGGTGTACTCTGGTTGGAATTCAACTGACACTGGAATGGAATGGCTGTCAGACATGTAGAGAAGCTGATTTTTATAAAAACTGTGCAGTGGTCTCTTAATCTTTACCAGAGCTGTACATTTCAGTAGGCCAACATTTTAGATTTTAACCCCTTTCCTTCATTGGACGTAATATTCCGTCCATGTGCCCTGGGCCCTAATTACCATGGACGGAATATTACGTCATAGCGATAAGCGGCGCCCACATGGTGAGCGCCGCTTATCGTGGCCGGGTGTCAGCTAATTATCATAGCTGACACCCAGCACAATGTGTCAGGGGCGGTCACGGACCGCCCCCGACACGTTAACACCTTGTACACGGTGATCAAACACAATCGCGGTGTACCGGGGGTTAAAGGGAAGCATCGGTAGGGAGGGGGCTCCCTCCGTGCTTCCCTGAGCCCCCCACAGCAGCGCAATGTGCAGCGCTGCTGCGGGGGTCTCCTTTCCTGCAGGTCCCCGGATCCAATATGGCGGCGGGGACCTCCGGGGCCTGCAGGAAGCTGGCTTCCTCAGTGCCTGCAAAGCGCAGGCAAGGAGGAAACCTGCACACTGCCTGTGACAGATTGCTCATCTGTCACAGCGATCTGTGATGTGACAGATCAGCGATCTGTCACAGGACAGTTATGTCCCCTCTGGGACATTGCTATAAAGTAAAAAAAAAAAAGTAAAAATAATTTTAAAAAAATCGCTAAATAAATTCAAGAAAAAAAAAATTCCCCAATAAATTCATTTTTTGGAAATAAAAAAAACAAAAAACAATAAAAGTACACATATTTGGCATCGCCGCGTCCATAAAAACCCGCCCTATAAAACTGTCCCATTAGTTAACTCCTTAAGCAAACCCCTTAAAAAATAAAAATAAAAAACGAAGCAAAAAATAATGATTTATTATCATACCGCCGAACAAAAAGTGCAATAACACGCGATCAAAAAGACGCATATAAATATCCATGGTACCGCTGAAAACGTCATCTTGTCCCGCAAAAAATGAGCTGCCACACAGCATCATCAGTGAAAAAATAAAAAAGTTATAGCTCGCAGAATAAAGCGATGCAAAAATAATTATTTTTTATATAAAATTGTTTTAATTGCATAAAAGCGCCAACACATAAAAAAAGACATAAATGGGGTATCGCTGTAACCGTACTGACCCGAAGAAGAAAACCGCTTTATCAATTTTATCGCACGCGGAACGGCGTAAACACACCACCCAAAAGAAATTCATGAAACGCTGGTTTTTGTAACTTCAGCGTCCCAAAAAACAAAATAAAAAGCGATCAAAAAATGTCACGTGCCCGAAAATGGTACCAATAAAAATGTCAACTCGTCCAGCAAAAAATAAGACCTCACATGACTCGGTGGGTCAAAATATGGACAAATTATAGCTCTCAATATGTGGTGATGCCAAATATAAATACCGCCATAAATAGTAAATCAAACCCCCCTGTTATCACCCCCTTAGTTAGGGAAAAATAATAAAATTAAAAAAAATGTATTTATTTCCATTTTCCCATTAGGGTTAGGGCTAGGGTTAGGGCTGAGATTAGGGTTAGGGGTGTGTTGGGGTTAGGGTTGGAGTTAGAATTGGGGGTTTCCACTATTTGCACACATCAGGTGCTCTCCAAACGCAACATGGCGTCTGATCTCAATTCCAGCCAATTCTGTGTTGAAAAAGTCAAAAGGTGGTCCTTCCCTTCCAAGCTCTGCCATGCGCCCAAACAGTGTTTTACCCCCACATATGGGGTATCAGCCTACTCAGGACAATTTGCAAAACAACTTTTGGGGTCCAATTTCTCCTGTTGCCCTTAGGAAAATAAAAAATTGGGGGCAAAAATATCATTTTTGTGGAAAAAAAAATGATTTTTTTATTTTCACGCCTGGGCGTTATAAACTTCTGTGAAGCCCTTGGGGGTTCAAAGTGCTCACCACACATCTAGATAAGTTCCCTGGGGGGTCTAGTTTCCAAAATGGTGTCATTTGTGGGGGGATTCCACTGTTTTGGTACATCAGGGGCTTTCCAAACGCGATATGGTGTCCGATCTCAGTTCCAGCCAAAATCGTCAAATGGCGCTGCTTCCCTTCCGAGCTCTGCCATGCGCCCAAATAGTGGTCTACCCCCACACATGGGGTATCAGCGTACTCGGGACAAATTGCACAACAACTTTTAGGGTCCTGTTACCCTTGGGAAAATAAAAATTGGGGGTGAAAAGATCATTTTGTGGAAAAAATATGATTTTTTAATTGTACCGCTGTACGTTATAAACTTCTGTGAAGCCCTTATGGGTTCAAAGTTCTCACCACATATCTAGATAAGTTCCTTGGGGGGGTCTAGTTTCCAAAATGGGCTCACTTGTGGGGAGTTTCCACTGTTTAGGTACATCAGAGGCTCTCCAAACATGACATGGCGTCTGATCTGAATTTCAGCCAATTTTGCATTGTAAAAGTCAAACGGCGCTCCTTCCCTTCTGAGCTCTGCCATGCACTGAAACAGTGGTTCCCCCCACATATCAGGTATGAGCGTACTCAGGACAAATTGCACAATAATTTTTGCAGTCCAATTTCTCCTGTTACCCTTGGTAAAATTAAAAAAAAATTGAACCTGAAATATTTTTTTTGTGAAAAAAGTTAAATGTTCATTTTTTTTAAATATTCAAAAAATTCCTGTGAAGCACTTGAAGGGTTAATAAACTCCTTGAATGTGGTTTTGAGCACCTTAAGGGGTGCAGTTTTTAGAATGGTGTCACTTTTGGTGTCACTTTTGGGTATTTTCTATTATATAGACCCCTCAAAGTGGCTTCAAATGTGATGTGGTCCGTAAAAATAAAATGATGTTGCAAATATGAGAAATCGCTGGTCAACTTTTAACCCTTATAACTTCCTAACAAAAAACAATTTTGGTTCCAAAATTGTGCTGATGTAAAGTAAATATGTGGGAAATGTTACTTATTAAGTTTTTTGTGTGCCATATCTCTGTGATTTAAGGGCATAAAAATTCAAAGGTGGAAAATTGCGAAATTTTAAAAATTTTCGCCAAATTTCCATTTTTTTCACAAATAAACGCAAGTTATATGAATGACATTTTACCACTTACATGAAGTACGATATGTCACGAGAAAACAATGTCAGAATCACCGGGATCCATGGAAGCATTCCAGAGTTATGGCCTCATAAAAGGACAGTGGTCAGAATTGTAAAAATTGGCCCGGGAGTTAACGTGCAAACCACCCTTGGTAGTGAAGGGGTTAAAATCATTTTTCAGCCTGGTGTTATAAAGTATTCTAATTTACTGAGATGATGACTTTTGTTTGTTTTTGGCTGTAAGCTATAATAATCAAAATTAAAAACATATGTAACATGCACAAGTGTGAACAAGTCGGTAAGACAATGCTCACACCACCCAATGGCTGAGACACAACAATAAAACACAAAATAACAAATTTGAAAAAATACTCTGCTGTAAAAACATGACAGTAATCAGCAAGTGCTGTATAACAAATACAGGGTATTTAGTCGATATGTTTTTTGCAAAAAATATATACCAAGCTGCCTCACCACGTCACGGTAACCCTTCACGAAGCAGTCCCTATCTAATGTATTTAAATCTGAACATCTGAACAGTGTCTAAAATGAACAGTATTCAGACAGGCGCTTCTTAGTATGGGCTTGTGGTGCAGGACAGCTCATTTATGTGCATGTTACACAGGAGAGGGGTGGGGTCTCCCAAACCATGCTAAGCATGGAAAAAACGGATTAAAAACATATGTAACATGCACAAGTGTGAACAAGTCGGTAAGACAATGCTCACACCACCCAATGGCTGAGACACAACAAGAAAACACAAAATAACAAATTTGAAAAAATACTCTGCAGTAAAAACATGACAGTAATCAGCAAGTGCTGTATAACAAATACAGGGTATTTAGTCGATATGTTTTTTGCAAAAAATATATACCAAGCTGCTTCACCACGTCACGGTAACCCTTCATGAAGCAGTCCCTATCTAATGTATTTAAAACCTGAACATCTGAACAGTGTCTAAAATGAACAGGATTCGGACAGGCGCTTCTTAGTATGGGCTTGTGGTGCAGGACAGCTCATTTATTTGCATGTTACACATTAGATAGGGACTGCTTCGTGAAGGGTTACCGTGACGTGGTGAAGCAGCTTGGTATATATTTTTTGCAAAAAACATATCGACTAAATACCCTGTATTTGTTATACAGCACTTGCTGACTACTGTCATGTTTTTACTGCAGAGTATTTTTTCAAATTTGTTATTTTGTGTTTTCTTGTTGTGTCTCAGCCATTGGGTGGTGTGAGCATTGTCTTACCGACTTGTTCACACTTGTGCATGTTACATATGTTTTTAATCCGTTTTTTCCATGCTTAGCATGGTTTGGGAGACCCCACCCCTCTCCTGTGTAACATGCACATAAATGAGCTGTCCTGCACCACAAGCCAATACTAAGAAGCGCCTGTCCGAATCCTGTTCATTTTAGACACTGTTCAGATGTTCAGGTTTTAAATACATTAGATAGGGACTGCTTCGTGAAGGGTTACCGTGATGTGGTGAAGCAGCTTGGTATATATTTTTTGCAAAAAACATATCGACTAAATACCCTGTAATTGTTATACAGCACTTGCTGATTACTGTCATGCTTTTACTGCAGAGTATTTTTTCAAATTTGTTATTTTGTGTTTTCTTGTTGTGTCTCAATAATCAAAATTAGCAGAAATGAACACATGAAATAGATCACTCTGTATGTAATGTCTCTATAGAATATATGAGTTTCACTTTTTATATTGAAGAACTGAAATAAATTAATTTTTGATAACATTTTAATTTTGTGAGATGCACCTGTAATTAATTATAATATATATATTTCAAAGTTTAGGGTCATTTTGAAATTTCCTTATTTTTGAAAGAAAAGCACAGTTTTTTCCAATGAAGTTAACATTAAATGATTCAGAAATACACTCTATAGATTGTTAATGTGTTAAATGACTATTCTAGCTGTAAACGTCTGGTTTGTAATGCAATATCTTCATAGGTGTATAGAGGCCCATTTCCAACAACCATCACTCCAGTGTTCTTATGGTACTTTGTGTTTGCTAACTGTGTAAGAAGGCTAATGGATGGTTAGAATACCCTTGAAATCCCTTGTGCAAGTTTGTTAGCACAGTTGAAAACAGATTGGCTGATTAGAGAAGCTATAAACCTGACCTTCCTTTGAGCTAGTTGAGAATCTGGAGAATTACATTTGTTGGTTCCATTAAACTCTCAAAATGTCCAGAAAAGAAGAACTTTCATGTGAAACTCTACAGCCTATTCTTGTACTTAGAAATTAAGGCTATTCCATGTGAGAAATTGCCAAGAAACTGAAGATTTCCTACAATGCTGTGTACTACTCCCTACAGAGGAGAGCACAAACAGGCTCTAACCAGAGTAGAAAGAGAAGTGGGAGGCCCCGCTGCACAAATGAGCAGCAAGACAAGTAAACTAGAGTCTGCAGTTTGAGAAATCGATGCCTCACAGGTCTTCAACATGCAGCTTCATTAAATGGTACACGCAAAATGCCAGTGGCAATGTCTACAGTGAAGAGGCGACTCCGGGATGCTGTCCTTCAGGTCAGAATGGCACAGAAAAAGCCATATCTGAAACTGGCTAATAAAAGGAAGAGATTAATATGGGCAAAAGAACATAGATATTAGACAGAGCAAGATTCGTAAAAAGTGTTATGGACAGACAAATCCAAGTTTGAGGAGTCTGAATCACACAGAAGAACATTTGTGAGATGCAGAACAACTGAAAAGATGCTGAAAGAGTGCCTGACGCCATCTGTTAAGCATGGTGGAGTTAATATGATGGTCTGGGGTTGCTTTGGTGCTGGTAAAGTGGGAGATTTGTGCAAGGTAAAAGGGATTTTGAACAAGGAAGGCTATCACTCCATTTTGCAATGCCCTTCCATACCCTGTGGACAGCGCTTGATTGGAGCCAATTTCATTTTACAACAGGACAATGACCCAAAGCACACCTCCAAGTTATGCAAGAACTATTTAGGGAAGAAACAGGCAGCTGGTAATCTGTAATGGAGTGGCCAGCGCAGTCACCAGATCTCAACCCCATTGAGTTGTTGTGGGAGCAGCTTTGACAGTATGGTACGCAAAAAGTACCCATCAAGCCAAACCAACTTGTGGGAGGGGCTTCTGGAAGCATGGGGTGAAATTTCTCCAGATTACCTCAGCAAATTAACTGCTAGAATGCCAAAGGTCTGCAATGCTGTAATTACTGCAAAGGGAGCATTCTTTGACGAAAGCAAAGTGTGAAGGAGATAATTATTATTTCAAATAAAAATCTTTTTTTCGAAACTTGTCAATGTCTGGACTAGATTTTAAATTCATTTGGCAACTTATTTGATTAATAAAAGTATGAGTTTTCATGGAAAACACAAAATTGTCTGGGTGGCCCCAAACTTTTGAACGGTAGTGTGTGTGTGTGTATATGTATGTGTATATATATATATATATATATATATATATATATATATACAGTATATATATATTTAATATTATATTATTTATTCATATAAATAATAATATAATCTAATATAATTAATATACTATTATATTAACATAAAGGTCAATTTGCCATGAAAAAAAACCCTCATAATTACCTTAAAGAGTTTGTCTACTACTATTTATTGATGACCTACCCTTAGGATAATTCATCAATATGGCATATGTTGGAATGCAACACTTATATGGCAGCCGGATGTCAGTTGGATGTGATCAGTTACAGATCTGCACAGCACAGCTTCGAAAACTGTATAGTGGTCACAATGGGGTGGATTAGTGGTGAATTTCCAGTATACAGTACCCCGCTGTAGCCACTATAGAGCTGACGGAGCTGTGCTGAGCAGCTCTGCAACCGATCACATCCAATCGGCACAAGAAGCCACAGATCGGTGAGAGTGACGAATGTCGCACCCACACAGGATGGGTTA
This sequence comes from Dendrobates tinctorius, assembly GCF_039654945.1. Taxonomy (NCBI): domain Eukaryota; kingdom Metazoa; phylum Chordata; class Amphibia; order Anura; family Dendrobatidae; genus Dendrobates; species Dendrobates tinctorius. The sequence continues at coordinate 7,490,486 of NW_027361838.1, read as the reverse complement.
TCAATATGAGGATGGTTTATCAATATATAATTTGTGGACAACCTTTTAATGAGTAAAACTTATCATCTTGTTAAGTGCCATGCCTGATTTAAAAATATGGGGCTCATCCTAACATTCCAAATAGGCAGCATCAATAAGGGGTTAATGTTAGTATTATTAACTGATATTTTAATTAATTTACTTTTCATTTGTGTTCAAGGTTTAGGTTTGGCTTATTTTTAATGGCACTGTTTCAAATCTGCATGACCCCAAATATCCCAAGAGTAGTTCAATAGAATTCCACTGACTCCAGTGAACATGGTTTAGCAGCTCATATTTATTTTTATTATAGCCTAAAGCATTTTTTCTAGAGTAAGACGTCCTTTGTTGTTTCTCTCTCTAAGGTTTATCCTTCACAACAACATTATTTTCTCCTCTGTCTTTTAATAAAAACAAATTAAAGATGTGTCCCAGGTGTAAAAACAAAAACATATGGCAGAGGTCCAGTTCTTGTTGTTTTTGGAGGTCAGTTAACATGATCAGAGAGAAGACATGGCATTGTCATGATTCCACGAGTTCCAGAACAAGTTTTGAATCTACATGCCAGGCTAAAAATGCAAACCTTGGCATACAGTTACTGTACATTGCAGGGCTGGTATATGCTCAGAAACTATATTTGTGTCATCTGAAAATAATACATTGCCTAAATCAGAATTGTTTTATGTGTTACATATATTTTGGGAGGTATTTTCTATATCACAATCTGTATTAAACAAATATTAGAAACCTTGCCTTTTCCACACTGATCATTAGAGATACTGTAGGGAGTCAGCTCATGTCAAGATTTGAATTACACTGTGACTTTAAGAGACAATGCTCCCCTCCACTGCTCCTGCTTCCAGGCCAGAGCCCGGGCATGTTTGCCCAGGGCAGATGCTCAGCTGCGGTTGGGAGCCTTGCTAGACCACAGGAGGGAAAAGGATGCTGCCCCACACCTTTGGGCAGCACAACAGGCACTAGGACTACGTAAGTGACCCGCCGAAGGGACTTCAAGCATCCAGATTCCGGCATATGGACTACCTCCTTTTTCGGCCGCCTTGGCTGCTGTGGGTATGGCCGTAGATGTCGTTAGGGAGTGAGCAGGAAGTTAATGTTGCACTTTATGTATCCCTTTTTATTAAACTGTTTCCCTGTTGGACTGCAGCTGTGTCTGGGATTGCGTCCGTCCTGTCCATTTCTGTACAAGGTGCTGGGGTGTACACTGACTGTGGATTAGTTGACTCTACTGGCCCTACCACCCCAGGCCACCTTGTTTTAACTACATCAAAGCGTAGTGCCGAGTCAGAAACCTGGCCCCAGTGAATGATCCTGTCCGAGGAAAAAATATGACATTTACTAACATTGGTCTGAGTGTGATCCAATGTTTTGTTTGTAACTGCCATTACACAGCTGTTTGGCCACTCCAGTAGGAGATCCGAAAGTCTAAGCAAAAATAGTGTAATTTATATAATCAGCCTCTTCCATGTGACCTTGTTAGAGACACTGTAACATCTGTTTATCCTGTGCCACCTCCAAGAAGTTTATAAAAAGCCACACAAAATCAAACGGTTATGCATGAAGTATATCCGGCCATAGGCGCATGACTACAACTGTTACGTTTGTACTAAACATTTTCAGAGAAAGACTCAGCTTTGAAACAAGAATCTAAAAAGTTATTTTCCTTGTGAAAATTTCAGGTGATGACATCTGCTTTCTAGCTAAAAACAAACAAAACTGGGTCAAAGGGTCAAAGAAGAATCTGCACTTTATAAGTACCACAAGTCCTAATTCATGGCTAATAGGATGTTACATCTTCTGACTACTGCAGTGATTGATCATATTTGAAGACAAGATCTGAAGGTCTTTAATGCGAGTATCAATATGTCAAGGAGAAGATCTTTTAGTTTAAAAAAAATGCAACTGATGTCCACTCTACAAACAGGTAGCTTCAATGTTCCTGGTCCAAAAGACACTAAAGAAATTAGGGAAATCAGACATGCCTTAAGGTACTGTCACACTTAGCGATGCACCAGTGATCCCGACCAGCGATATGATGCGGTCAGGATCGTTGGTGCATCGCTAAGTGGTCGCTAGTGAGCTGCCACACAGGCAGATCTCACCAGCGACATTGCAGGGGTTGGGGGTCGCTACTTACCTGTCAGACGAGGCGATCCTGACATCCTCCCGCCCACGTCCACGCGTCGCTCGTCGTCACAGCAGGAAGCCCCAGCAGGAAGCTGACGACGAGAAACGGCCCAGGACGTTCTCGCGCGATCAGCGATAACCAGCGGGGGAGCGGTCGGAGGTAAGTATCACACACAGCGATATCACTAGCAATATCGCTATAACGTCACAAAAAACAGTGACGTTATAGCAAAATTGCTAGCGATATCGCTTAGTGTGACAGGCCCTTTATAGAATTTCAAAGAACAGATGAAGAAATTCAGCGTTAATTTTGTCAAACAATACAATATTTGTTCTTTTTTATCTTAGAAAGCAGGAGCACACCTGATGTCCAAGTCTTATGAAAAAATACAGGATTTTCATGAACTGGGCAAATTCATCTTTGCATAAATGTAAGGGTATTGCATATTAAAGAATCTGTGAAAAGTCAAGAACATCTGAGCCTGAAATCCAAAATATTTACACCAATATTATAATCAAAAAGTAAAGCATTCCTCAGTTAGATTTTCATGAGGAAGAATATCAAACTCAACAAATGTTGCTCTTTGGCAAAAAACTCTGATCACACTGAAGTAATTTACACTCTGTTTTTTGTAAATGACTCTTTCTGTAAAATCTTCCCTCTTGTTCCACTCATGCACAGAATACTAGACAAAATCATGCTAATGATTTCAGTGGCCTCATTTTAGTCTGATTTCCTGCCTTATTATGTTGTTGAGAAAACAGTAGAAATGTTTTTCTTTAGAAAGGGCTGTTCCATCAGAATTAGAAAAGATTTCAAATGGAACAGCTGATGCCTCCAGATTTAGACATAAAGGGCTATTAGAAGATGTCCTCACCATGTTTAGTATGCATGAAAACCTTCCACACACTGTCACGTTGGCACTGTTTGTGGTCATCTGGCAGCTCTAAAATGGCAACCACAAACAGGCTTAGCACTAGCCACTCCATTTACCAGATCCCAGGGTTTGCCCTGGCCTTCACCCTTTATTTCCTGTACAGGAATCTAGACTTACACAGAGGCTTCTAGGTTTGGGTTTCGGAGTCAGTTGCTGTACTGTGGTGCAAAATGGCAAGAAGAATCATCTGGTTGCCAGGTTAGAACCAGGAGGTATGGGTAGGTACAAAATCATCATAAGGTAGGAGAACGTCAGTAAATAAACCAAAGTCAAAATCAGAAATATAGCTATGATACAGGAGCTGATGTTCACACCAAAGCTGGTTTGGCCATAACTGGCAATGGTAACAGACTATCTGGGGTTTAAATAAGGAACAGCCCTCACCCACGGCTGACAGCAGGAAAAAAGACAAACTCACTAGGATTTAACCCCAAAGCTTCTAGACTGGCCTGAAACACAACTTCCAGAAGTAAAGCAGGTCTACTTGAATAGTCATCTCACGTCGGTTGATAATATAAAAATGGTAATAGAGGGGACAAGCACTGGCAAAGATGTCAGTATTCAGAATCACAGCACTCCTTTAGAAAATTTAAATATTGAGGTAGATAGCTGTAAGTGGTCCAAAGCATCAATTTTATTTAATGTTTTGGTCAAGCAAGACCTTCATCAGAGTATAATAGACCACTGTAAAGGAGAAGATGTATGCAGCACAATGGAAAAAAGTAAATCCGTTGCAGTGATGTAAAGCGTGAAACAACTTGTGCTTACATATCAGTCTATAAGCACAAATCATTTTGTTTACCAAAAATTACGTATTTGTGTGCAACAATAACAAATGTAGTGGATAGCAAGTTAGAAAGTAGCAAGTGGCTGCCATTATGGAGCAATTTCTCAGCTCAAAAAATGTCACATCAGCCTTACATAAGCACAAGCTGTTTCAAATGACTCTTCTCCACGTACTCATTTATTGGAGTAGGTTGTGCCCAGCAATGATAGATACTCTCTTTTTGAAATGCCGCCCTATTAATGTGTGGAAGGTTCCTAACCACAGCATGTGCTTTCAATGTTCTTCAAATGCTGCAATTGCATACACATGGAATATTATGTATTACAGAACAGTCAATCTGGGGAATGCTGTGATATGTATAAGGCTCACAATGAAATATATGCTCTCACATCCTTTGTTTTAAACCTACCATTAATCTTCATGGTATTTCTGCAGAAAATATGAAACATCAGTGATACCAGAAGAAAATAAATATTCTGAACTCTCAGTATTGATATTTACCACACTGGACTGTACAACATATTTTCATGAAGAAAATCCATGAAAGACTTGTAATGTTGTAGGTGATGAACATATGGTTCAGGAAATAGTGATGACAACAAAGAGGAAGAAGCCAATATGATCATCAGATAATAGATAAATTGAACACTCAATTCACAGGCTCGCTATAGTCAACCACAGCAGATCATTATCAGAATTTTACAATTTTGTCTTATCTGGACTATAACATGTTATATGCCCTATTAGATTATACAGACCACAGGCAGTGAGGATCCTTCCCCTCAAACCTTCTGAGCTAGAGCAGAGAGCTGCTATAAAAGTCAGCCATTGTTCTAGTGTTCTCACCGTGGCTATGTGTTACATTCATTTCAATTAATGCCATGTAATTCTACAAGCATGAGGCATCACAGCGTAATTGTGATTGCATCACCACTGACATCAAATGCCGATATAGAAGAGGAGAGATTAATGAGCCACATTTCTCAGAGTAGTAGTGGGTAGGTGTTCCAATCCTATACCTTCCCTTGTTGACACATAGTTATGGAATTGGTAATCAACCTGCGCCACATGCTATAGCAGAGGTGCTACCGAGAACTCTGGGAGTATGGCATGCTGGTCTTAATTATATTGACTCAGCATAGAATGGATTTTTCTAATGACTCTTTGACATGATAGAAGCCATGCATGCCGCTTCATCAAGACCGTTGTGAAAAACACCATTCTTGACGATTCAAGACATACAGGTTTTCTAGAGACTCTTGTATTTTAATGGAATCTAGGGCAGGTTACATTTTAAGGACTCTTACATTCTTCTTGATTTAATTAAGGGGGTCGTCCAGTCTAAAATGACAAGTCAACCGTCACTCTAGACTGTTTTCGGCAAGTGTATTGCACGAGCCTGGAAACAGTCTAATCAGATTCTGGCCCAGGAGTATGAATGTCGCATACTTGCAGTCACGTGTCTCCAATTCCCAGCACTGACACTAGAGAATTCTCACAGCATGCAGTGGTTGTTATGTGAGGATTCACAAGTCTGCAGTCACATAGGTTAACTGCAGACTTGTCATTTTAGACCGGACTACCCCTTTAATATTTGGTGATCTTTACTTGTTGAGAACTGTCTTTCATTACTTTTTCCATATTATGTGTTTTAGACACTTCCTGCTCCTTGGTTTTAAAGGAGATTTGGCCTTGATGAAAACTGAAGTAGCTTGGTGGAAAGAGGGCATCTCCTAGACTGCACAAAAAAATTGCTAAAATTTGACACAAATGTCTACTGTACTGGATGTGCAAAGATTAAAGATTTGCAAAATGTATTAAACAGCATGAACCACCATGATAAATCTAGCACAGTTTAAAAATATCTAAATCTAGAATTAGACAGTATTTACGAATATGCCTAACTGAAGTGATTTGGGGTAGATTCCACCCAAAAACCGTGCAGATTAGCACCTTTGAATTCTTCTACTCTTTATATGGAACTGTCCAATCTGCAAAATTAGAGCAAAAACATGATTTTCCGCTTTAAATTTCTGTTGTGGATTCTGTTTGAAATACACGTCGTGTCCTGCTTGTATTTACTATGTGTGAATATTCTTTTAGGTTGTATTTATACTGTTCGCTGTTACATTTGGCTTTTACTCTTGAAAGCTTCACCCATCAAGGGCCAAAAGAGCGATCTATTGACCTCAGTCTAGAAAGAATATGTTGGTATATCATTATTTTAATTTCTAGTTAACCATTCTATTGTAATCAGTAATAAAAAAATGTACAGAGCACAAGATACATTTTTAACAAGGGAGTCAATCGGCATTATGCCTATACAGCAGCACATATCAGAGACATCCATTGTAGTTATACATCGGAAAATCCTCCATGTATTACATTTTATCCTTAACTTTTTTTTACTGATATGTTTTTTACTGCTGCATGCAAACAACTTAAACAGCCTTTTATGATTTATTATGTACTTTACTAATGTCATTTTGGAGAATGGCCTCCAGATCTCTAGAACCACATGTAGCAGGTGAACTATAAATAAAGATTACCTCACTTTTTCATCTACTAATGCATATCAGGCCCAGATTGATACTATGCTTATTCTGTATGTTTCCAACAAGCACAGCACTGAACAAGAGTCTCTTGTACAAAAACAAGTAAAAAGACCCAAAATAAAAATAAGAACACTTAAATCCTGGGTAACAGAAACTGTAATGAGATCCTTGCTATGACTTTTGAGCTGCATGATATACCATATATAATTAGAAATCTCTTCATTTTAATATGTTCTATCTGACAACTGAACTTTCAGGCCAAAATTGTGATGGCTAGATGATTAGATGGCTGGAGTCATCTAGTTAGGACCACCAGTGTCATTGGTCTCCCATGTTTCACAAAAAGAGTGTGGACAGTGAATCATATCTTCTGGAGAAAGTCTGCACGGACTCAGAATTGGGGTCCGGCATATGTAAACCACTCCAAAAATAGAATAAAGTTCAGCATAGGTGTATACAACGTTCTATATTTCCGATTCACTGGATAAAATCCATCATGCTGTAATAATCTGATATTTGGATTATTGGAAGATGATTTTTATTAATTTAATTGGAAATTAAGAAAGTTATTTATCCCTATCATCCAAAGCTAATTGATGCTTTAACGGTATTATTTTGGGGTACATACATTTTATCACTTTGTATTGAATTTTCTTGTGGGAGGTGTGGTGACCAAAAAAGGTCATTTCAACATTTTGAGAAAAGGGAAAACGGTCTTAGGCGCGCAGGAAAGAGACTCAGACAAGAGTTGGGTTTATACCACAACGCGATTCAACGGAGGATCCTTCTTCATCAGGTGGAAAAACTTCCACCTGATGAAGATGGATCCTCCATCGAAACGCATTGTGGTTTAAACCCATCTCTTGTCTGAGTCTCTTTCCTGCGCTCCTAAGACCGTTTTCCCTTTTCTCATTGCTCTTATCCTCCATTGGAGGTTTTCGGCTGGAGCTTCAGTGGGGACCTGACATCCTTGTCTGCCCCTAGGTTGCTTCCTAAGTGCTCCTTTATGACTGCTTATCACTGACTCTTATTCCAACATTTTGACTTTGTTCTTCACAATCTTCACAACATAACTGTCATTGAGCATTAGGGGTCAAAAAAGTAAAGTCTATGACAGAAAGTTACCAGAACACAGAGAGTGGCAGCTTGATGCGTATGGACCTTTAGATATAAATCAGTGAAATCAACCATGTGACCGCAGTCAACAGCATTTAGGCTATGGAATAGTGTTGAGACACTAGTAATGGACCACGAAGCAAGGAAGAAGGTGTTTTTTTCTTCCAAATTATGTGGATTGCCGAGTGCACTTACTTCACTTTCTTTTCCTGGAGATAATGTAAGGGGGACGTCGAGACCGCGGGTACCTGTGTGCCAGGTCCGGAACTAGAGAGGCTGCATCCCCTGTTCACGTGGGGAAGCTTTCGTGAGGTGGACCTTCCCCAGTTGCCTGGCGGGAAGCCCTGGGGAGGCGGACCTTCCTGCTGACCGAGGGGGGTGGAGAAAGAAGAAAAAGCGGGGCAGTTCGGCTCAAATGGAGTGCAGGGTGCAGAACGGTGAGAGGCATGCTCTGATTACCCTTCCCTCACCCCAGAGTATCAGCAATGCGACAGGCCACATAGACAGAGTGGAATCGTGCACATAGAGCAGAGCAGAGCCGTACACACAGAGCAGAGCCGTGCACACCAAGCAGATGAGAAGGACAGGGACACTGCGCTGAGGGGAGCTGTGTTTCCAACAGCAGCAGAAGTCAGGGAGAAGAGTGCTCCATCCGGGGAGCGCCAGCGTCATGCAGGCCAGTGTCCGCCATCTCCCGCTGCCAGCAACAGGGACCAGAGAGGGAGAGGAAAGGGCAGTATGTGCCCGGTGATTACAGAGAGAAGGTGCAGTGTGCAGGTGACCACCAGAGAGAAGCTGCGCTCCAGTGGTTGTCGGCGCTTGAGTCTTGTCACGAACAGGCAGCATGTAGGGTAAAGTTCAGCGCGCTCAGTAGCGACCAGAAAACAAGGCGCCATATGCTCCATGTCCGTGAGTACAGTACACGAGCCACATAAGAGTGACCACATACAGGACTGACACTTGCGCCCATACGTTGCCAGAGAATAATTGTCCAGACATCTGCGCCCTGACTTCATCAGTGTCTATTTGCAGAGCCACATTGGGCTCGTACAAGACTGTGGCCCTCACCCTTGCTAGCCACTTCAACATATGGACAAGGCTCAGCGGAAGATACCGGAGACTGACCGCTGCCTCCAGAAGACGGATCATTGTTACCACAGGACCTTCCTGGAATAGACTGCGTCAGCCGTTGCCGGTGCTATTGAGATCACAGCAGGAGTACAGTTTGAGTGACTCCTGACACAAGTACAACCGAGCTGTCGTTTTCTGAACTGTTGTTCATCACCTCACCATATCCTTTGCCATTTATTCTGTTTAACCCTTTACCTCCCTGGGTGGAGTATTCCCCTGTTTAATAAAACTGTGAACTCTTGCTCTGCCTCCTGTCTGTCACTGCATCCTGCGTACCTGCTATCTCACACTAGCGCCAGAATAAACTGTAGAAAGAAGGCAAGCCGGGGTGGCAATATGATTCTCTGGGCAATGTTCTGCTAGTCAACCTTAGGTTGCATTTCAAGTATAATCCTTCAAAGGAATGGTATTTCCTAATGGTAGTGGCCTCTTTCATTAGTATAATACACTGCCACACTGAAAAAATGATAAGACATGGTCTAAACAACATGATAATTAGTTCAAGACTTTGACATGACCTCCACATTTCCAGATTTTAATCTGCTCAAACATCTGTAGGATCTGCCTGAAAAACAAGGCCAATCTATGGAGGTCCCATCCAGCAACCTACAGAAAAAGATCTGCTTCTAGAATCTTGGTGTCAGACATTACAGGAGACCTTCAGTGGTCTTGCTTAGTAGATGACTTTATGGAATAATGCTATTGTGGCAGCAAAATGGGGTCCTAAACAATAGGTGAAACTAACCAGTAATAGACAGGTGGTATACACTGTATGATATATAAATATACATTTGGTACGGAAAGTATTCAGACCCCTTTACATTTTCTACTCTTTGTTTCATTGCAGCCATTTGGTAAATTAAATAAGTTCATTTTTTTCTCGTTAATGTTCACTCTGCACCCCATATTGACTAAAAAAAACAGAAATGTAGACATTTCTGCAAATTTATTAAAAAAGAAAAACTGAAAATTCACATGGTCATAAGTATTCAGACCCCTTGCTCAGTATTGAGTAGAAGCACCCTTTTGAGCTGAGTCTTCTTGGGAATGATGCAACAAGTTTTTCACACCTGGATTTGGGTATCCTCTGCCACTCTTCCTTGCAGATTCTCTCCAGCTCCGTCAGGTTAGATGGTGAACGTTGGTAGACAGCCATTTTCAGTTCTCTATAGAGATACTCAATTGGGTTTAGGTCAGGGTTCTGGCCCGGTCAAGAATGGTCACAGAGTTGTTCCGAAGCCACTCCTTTGTTATTTGAGCTGTGTGCTTAGGGTCATTGTCTTGTTGGAAGGTGAACCTTCGGCCAAGTCTGAGGTCCAGAGCACTCTGGAAGAGGTTTTCATCCAGGGTATCGCTGTACTTGGCCGCATTCATGTTTCCTTCAATGGCAACCAGTTGTCCTGTCCCTGCAGCTGAAAAACACCCCCATAGCATGATGCTGACACCACCATGTTTCATGGTTGGGATTGTATTGGGCAGGTAATGAGCAGGGCCTGGTTTTCTCCACACATACCGCTTAGAATTATCACCAAAAAGGTCTATCTTTGTCTCATCAGACCAGAGAATCTTATTTCTCATAGTCTGGGAGTCCTTCATGTGTTTTTAGCAAACTCTATGCAGGCTTTCATATGTCTTGCACTGAGGAGAGGCTTCAGTCGGGCCACTCTGCCATAAATGTCCGACTGGTGGAGGGCTGCAGTGAAAGTTGACTTTGTGTACCTTTTTCCCATCTCCCTACTGCATCTGTGGAGCTCAGCCACAGTGATCTTGGGGTTCTTCTTTACCTCTCTCACCAAGGCTCTTCTCCCACGATTGCTGAGTTTGGCTGGACGACCAGGTCTGAAAGACTTCTGGTGGTCCCAAACTTCTTCCATTTAAGGATTATGGAGGCCACTGTGCTTTTAGGCACCTTTAGTACTGCAGAAATTCTTTTGTAACCTTGGCCAGATGTGTGCTTTGCCACAATTCTGTCTCTGAGCTCCTTGGCCAGTTACTTTGACCTCATGATTCTCATTTGGTCTGTCATGCACTGTGAGCTGTGAGGTCTTATATAGACAGGTGTGTGCCTTTCCAAATCAAGTCCTATCAGTTTAATTAAACACAGCTGGACTTCAATGAAGGAGTAGAACCATCTCAAGGAGAATCAAAAGGAAATGGACAGCATGCGACTTAAATGCGAGCATCTGAGCAAAGGGTCTGAATACTTATGACCATGTGATATTTTGTTTTTTTCTTTTTCAATAAATTTTTGAAAATTTCTACATTTCTTTTTTTTCTCCATCAAGATGGGGTGCAAAGTGTACATTATCGTTGAGAAAAAAAATGAACTTTTTTTAAATTTATCAAATGGCTGCAATGAAACAAAAAGTGAAAAATTTAAAGGGGTCTGAATACTTTCCATACCCATTGTATATGTATATAGATAGAAGGTTTCCTCTAATGCCCCTTCTTTTTTTTAGCATAGCAAAACAGATTACATTATAAAAATATTAATGTAAACCATGCCATCTGGACACTGAATACATAACGTCCCTCTCTATCACAGGATGTGTCCTTGTATCCATCACCTCAAAACACAACATCACAGATAAAAATATGGAAGGGTGGAGTAAGTCTCCTTTGCTGAATTCCATTCCGGGTTATATAAAACTAATTTCAAAGCCTGCTGTGTACACTCAGTTTGCCACTTTAGCCACTGAATTGCTACATTATGCAGTATATTCATTTCTTCTGGTCGCCCTCCTGCCTATTATCCTTATTAAGTATATTATTGTTTATATAAAAAGACAATATAGATAGATCAGTAACGCAGCTACTGAGAGGGCAGAGGGTGCAGTCGCAGAGGGGCACACCCAGAGCTACTGCTACTGATAACTATATCACAGCGCTGCGGTATAGTTAAGCTCTGCTGTAGAGCAAGGAGAAAAAACATCCCTGCACTACCGCTCTCTGTTCTGTACACTACAGGTCTTTAAGACTGCGGTCTATAGAACAGCAGGTGATGCATCCCACCTTTCTGGAACTCTGATGTCCTGTGAGTACGATGACAGAGCGCTGATCCACCTGCGCCTTACTGGAGAGCTCATCAGGATCCTGGATTAGGTGAGTATAGGATGCTGTTTTTTTTTTTTTTAAACGTGTAGTGGCACTGTGGGGTCATCATAAAGTATGGGATCACTCATACAGTGTGGGGGACTACTGTGGGGGCTCTATCATACAGTGTGGGAGCTAAAGCGGGGGGCATTATACAGCATGGGAGCTAATGCCAGCGCCCTTATATAGATTGTGAGCTTATATGGAGGCCTTTTTACATTGTGGAGCCTAATGCCGAGGCCCTTATACAGCTTGGGAGCTAATACCAGGGCCTTTATACAGCGTGGGAGTTAATGCCAGGGCACTTATATAGCATGGGAGCTAATGCTGGTGCTCATATATAGTTTGTGAGCTAATGCCGGAGGTCCTTATACAGCATGGGAGCTAATCCGATGGCCCTTAGACAGCATGGGACCTAATGCTGGGGCCCTTACACAGAGTGGGAGATAATGCCAGGGCACTTAAACAGTATGGGAGCTAGTGCCGTTGCCTTTATATAGGTTGGGAGCTAATATCTGGTGTCCTTATACAGCGTGTGACCTAATGCTGGGGCCCTTATACATAGTGGGAGATAATGCTAGGGCACTTATGCAGCATGGGAGCAAGTCCGGGGGCCTTTTTACAGCATAAGCGCTAATCTTGGAGCCATTATACAGTGTGTGACCTCAAGTAGAGGGTAGGGGCCCATATACAGCATGAGAGCTAATACAGAGGCTCTTATACATTGTGGGAGCTAATGCCAGAGCTTTTTATACAGCATGGGAAGTGGTAGTAGTCGTGGCAATGAGCTGTAGTGTTCTCACACCCTGGCGTTCTACAAATGAAGTATAATGTCCCTTCTGCTGTATGTGCAGCATGTGCAACAGAACACTCACATTTACTGCCGGAGTCCCCTCTACTTCTGTTGGTCCAGCTCCAGATTCATGGGTCTCACAAACATAGTCAATGTACATTCTTAACTGTTCAACTTTACTCATCAGAAGGGTTTTCATTACAAATGCGGCACAGTCTATACAGAGTGACATTCCTAAGACGTTCCCAGTCTTTCTAGCAATCTTCTCTTCCTGGACAATCCCTGTCCCGTCCTGGCAATCACTGCTCTTCCTAGACAATCCCTGTCTCAACCTGGCAATCACTGCTCTTCCTGGACAACCCCTGTCCGTCCATACCCTTAAACAATGTGGAGGTTACTTTGGGGCTATTATACAGTGTGGGGGCCATTATATAGTGTGAGGACCATCATATAGTGTGTGGACCATTATGTTGTGTTTTGTGGGAACTAGGGTGATAAGATACTGTTTATACGGGAGCTGTTGGCCCATCATATTGTAAAGAGGGGACCTTCAAGGGCATTTTATTATGCGTGGAGGAGCTGTGGTAGAATTATACTATCACACACGTGAATCGTGGACCCACTGTGCCAAGATCCGGGCTTACCTAGGAGGGGTGATAACTACAAAATGGGCCCTAATATAAAATCAACAGCAAACAGCGGAAAATAGGATATACAACAAAGATAGCACCAGTATAAATTACTAGTAAAACCATTAATGTTTATTAAATCAATGCACATAGAATAATAAATAAATACAATGAGATAACATGTAAACAAGGTGGACTGCAGCCAAGCATTGACAGATAACCATACACAGTTAATGGGAAGTAAATGCATGTAGTGGCATGTATATAAAGTAAAACCCATAGTGCAGGTACAAGTGATAGGATACAAGGTTCCAGATGTGTACTATATAAATGTCATAGTAAGATACATAGTGATACGTACATGAAAAAAATGTGTATTTGTATTGCAACCCCGCCGCCACAACGCACGTTTCGCTTCTTCGTCACTACATGCACTTTGCTTCCCATTAACCGTATATGGTTCTCTGCTCCTGCTTGGTTGCAGTCCACCTTGTTTGCTTTGTACCTCATTGTATTTATTTATTATTCTATGTACAGTATATTGATTCAATAAACATTAATGGTTTTACTAGCAATTTATACTGGTGCTATCGTTGTTGTGTGGGGAAGGTGACTTGACGGACAGACTTGACTGGAAGTAGGAGGGAACGGTTGGTGCACTATGGACGGAGATTGACAAGGACAGCAGGATGATAGCTGGGAATGACAGACAAGAGAGTGCAGTACCTAGAAATGACCACAAGATGGCAGGGGGAGTAGTTCAGGACTCAACAGCAGCTTAGGGCTTGAGAAACGCTTAGTCATGGGGGGCAGGGAGATAGGAACCCAGGAGGGGAATTCCCAGTGAGAGATGGGATAAATGGGACTGGCTGGGGTTCCAGGCAGGTTAGTCCCGGGAGGAGCTCAGCAGAGGAAGACTCAGGACAGAAGACGGAGAACGGTGAAAAGCCTGACCAGGGGACTGACAGGAGAAAACAGTCAGGGGGGTGGCCCTGACGCGACGTACCGCAGGACAGACGGGGCCCCGGGGGTACCAATTGGATGACGACCTCGGGCAGGTGAAGCGCTGGCGGTAGATTGGTCTAGGACAGCCCCACCGAAAGATCTACGAGGGACGTCATCACAACTAAAGGAAAGGTGAAAGGTACCCGAGCCTGGAAACTGAGAGCTGTAAAGGAACTGCGGTGCATGGCTATGGTCGTCAGGAGGACGGCCAATAAACCCGGATCTGGTGCAACTGAACTCTGCCTCTGTCTTGTCCATGCTTCGCCTGGTGCCTGTGTCGTCTAGACGTGGTAAGCAGTGGACCACCCCCCAATTCCGGCCCCTACCACAGTTGTATTACCTAGGAGGGGTGTAGCTACAGTTGTGGCCAAAAGTATTGACACCCCTGCAATTCTGTCAGATAATACTCAGTTTCTTCCTGAAAATGATTGCAAACACAATTTCTTTGGTATTATTATCTTCATTTAATTTGTCTTAAATGAAAAAAAAAACACCAAAAGAATTGTCCTAAAGCCAAATTGGATATAATTCCACACCAAACATAAAAAAGAGGGTGGACAAAAGTATTGGCACTGTTCGAAAAATCATGTGATGCTTCTCTAATTTGTGTAATTAACAGCACCTGTAACTTACCTGTGGCACCTAACAGGTGTTGGCAATAACTAAATCACACTTGCAGCCAGTTGACATGGATTAAAGTTGACTCAACCTCTATCCTGTGTCCTTGTGTGTACCACATTGTGTCGAGCGTCAGCTTATGCTGAGTCGTTCTTTGAAAGAGTGGACCCTCTGGGCCGTGGCACCCACCCACCTAGGGCGAGCGGACCTAGTGAGAAACCACCCCCTATACAGGGACTGTCAGGGGCAAGACCAAGGGGGTGAGCCACCACGGCTGCTGGACCAGACGGCCGGCTCAGGAAACAAGACAAGACGAGACAAGGCATTAGTTCAAGTAAACTTTCAGGAACACTTCAGGGTACAACAGGTGCAAAAGTGAACACACAAAGAACACAAAGCAAGATGCGTGCAAGGGCACGCCAAGGTCCAAGGCATGAGGACTTCTTCAAGGTAAAACAGGTGCGAAACGTGAACACACAGAATCCATATAACAAGGTGCGTGCCAGGGCACGGCAAAGTCCAAGGCAGGGTGCGAGGAATCGGACTCTGGAAGACTGGCAAGGGCTGACAGGGTCCAGGCATCAGAGTGTAGACATCTGGCTCCAGACCTCCGGCGGTAGTCAGCTGGCTTCGGGAATCCGGCAGACAAACTAGGAGACAAAACTGGGTGCGTGCAAGGAGACACGCCAGGATCAGATTCACAGAATGGAGACCTGCGCATGCCGAGGGGCATGCCAGGAACGGGTACAAGGACGGAGGCCTGTGCGTGTGAGGACACGCCAGGGAGGAGCACAAGGACGGTGGCCTGCGCGTGCGAGGGCACGCCAGGGACGGGTTAAATGGCATCGGAATCCAGGGTGCTGGCATCGAACGACAGGCTCCAGGACATCAGCTCCGGACATCAGGCCGCAGTCATCTAGGTCCGGAGCTCTGGCAGCGGTCGGCAGGTTACGGAATCCGGCAGGCAAACTAGGGTTCAGAGCAGAGCAAAAGAGGCAAAAGGCTTTGTGCAAGAGTAGCACGAAAAGGCACAATGCGAGCACCAGCGTGCGTACAAGGGAGCACGGAAACCATGGCTGGGGCACCGGCACGTGGTACCGACGGTATAAGCAGGCGGGCACGACTAGAGGCGGCACCGCTGTGGCTCATGCAGCCGGTAACCACTATAGCACTGGACGGGGGCACGGCTGAGGCACACAGGCAAGCATGGCTAGAGGCGGCACGGCTGAGGCACACCAGGCAGGCACAGGCGACCAGGCACGTGCACAGAGGCACGGAGCCACAAGGCAGGGCTAGGCAAAGATACAGGACAGAGACGCATGCAGACAGCATGGCAAAGCCTAGTACGAAAAGTGCAAGAGCGCACGAAGTATCAGAGACAAGGCATAGAGTAGTAGACAGGACCCTGCACATGCAAAGGACATGCCAGGGGCAAAGTACAAGGTGAGGCCTGCGCGTACCGAGGGGTACGCCAGGGACAGAGCACAGAACGGAGGCCTGCACGTGTAGACAGACAAGTCAGGGACAGGGACAGAGTCTAGCAGCAGAGCGTAGGAAGAAGTCCAGAGCAGGGCCAAGGGAGAACCTTGAGACTAGACAGGGTACAGAGCGGAGGCCTGCACGTGTAGACAGACATGCCAGGGACAGGGTACAGAACGGACATAACAAGAAGACATAGCAAGGACAAACAGAGCACGAAGGACAACACGAGACAAAGCACAAGACAAGAGACCGAATACGAGCACGGAGCGTGTGCAGAGACGCACGACAGAGCAGAGTGCAAGGGCACAGAATAGAGGGAGCAACCCCACAGACCAAGCAGTCATGCAGAGAAGCAACACAATACTCAGGCCCTGAGCATAGGAAGGGGCGGTCTGATATAGGGCATAGCACCACCACTTCCGTGTCAGGACCAGGGAAGAGCTTCCAGTTCAATCCTCTAGGATCACAGAGCGCAGTCACATGATCAGGATTCCAGACATGCAGGGATGATTGCAGAACCGGACAGTGCAGGATCCTAGGAAAGGTCACATGATCAGGGTTTCAGACATGCAGAAACGATTGCAGAACCGGACAGTGCAGGATCCTAGGAAAGGTCACATGATCAGGGTTTCAGACATGCAGAGACGAATGCAGAACCAGCCTATGCTAGAACATAGGAAGGACACATGATCAGGGATTCTTGACATGACGAGATGATCACAGAAGGCAGAGCAGAAACGCAGGCATCCTGCAGCTCAACAGTCAGGAGGTCAGTGTGAACACTGCTCTAGGGAACATGCACGATAGCAGACATGAGATGCGCGTGCACACCGCTCCAGGGGTTCTTGAGGCAAAACAGACAAGGCAGACATGACGGACATGACACACATTGAGCATGGAGAAAAGAAAGAAGACCAAAGAACTGTCTGAGGACTTGAGAAACCAAATTGTGAGGAAGTATGAGCAATCTCAAGGCTACAAGTCCACCTCCAAAGACCTGAATGTTCCTGTGTCTACCGTGTGCAGTGTCATCAAGAAGTTTAAAGCCCATGGCACTGTGGCTAACCTCCCTAGATGTGGACGGAAAAGAAAAATTGACAAGAGATGTCAACGCAAGATTGTGCGGATGTTGGATAAAGAACCTCGACTAACATCCAAACAAGTTCAAGCTGCCCTGCAGTCCGAGGGTACAACAGTGTCAACCCGTACTATCCGTCAGCGTCTGAATGAAAAGGGACTGTATGGTAGGAGACCCAGGAAGACCCCACTTCTTACCCCGAGACATAAAAAAGCCAGGCTGGAGTTTGCCAAAACTTACCTGAAAAAGCCTAAAACATTTTGGAAGAATGTTCTCTGGTCAGATGAGACAAAAGTAGAGCTTTTTGGGCAAAGGCATCAACATAGAGTTTACAGGAGAAAAAAGAGGCATTCAAAGAAAAGAACACGGTCCCTACAGTCAAATATGGCAGAGGTTCCCTGATGTTTTGGGGTTACTTTGCTGCCTCTGGCACTGGACTGCTTGACCGTGTGCATGGCATTATGAAGTCTGAAGACTACCACCAAATTTTGCAGCATAATATAGGGCCCAGTGTGAGAAAGCTGGGTCTCCCTCAGAGGTCATGGGTCTTCCAGCAGGACAATGACCCAAAACACACTTCAAAAAGCACTAGAAAATGGTTTGAGAGAAAGCACTGGAGACTTCTAAGGTGGCCAGCAATGAGTCCAGACCTGAATCCCATAGAACACCGGTGGAGAGATCTAAAAATGGCAGTTTGGAGAAGGCACCATTCAAATATCAGGGACCTGGAGCAGTTTGCCAAAGAAGAATGGTCCAAAATTCCAGCAGAGCATTGTAGGAAACTCATTGATGGTTACCGGAAGCGGTTGGTCGCAGGTATTTTGGCTAAAGGTTGTGCAACCAAGTATTAGGCTGAGGGTGCCAATACTTTTGTCTGGCCCATTTTTGGAGTTTTGTGTGAAATGATCAAAGTTTTGCTTTTTGCTTCATTCTCTTTTGTGTTTTTTCATTTAAGACAAATTAAATGAAGATAATAATACCAAAGAATTTGTGTTTGCAATCATTTTCAGGAAGAAACTGAGTATTATCTGACAGAATTGCAGGCGTGTCAATACTTTTGGCCACAACTTTAAGTGGCTACTTTGTTTTCGCTAGAGCTCCTGATGGTGAAGTTAGACTTGAGCTGCAGGATTTGCAGTTGCGGGTTCAGGGACAGCAGAAGTAGTGTCAGGGTTCGGGTGCTGCCCAAGAGGCTTCAGGGTTATGAGCTAGACAACACGGGTTATTGGAAAAGGTTCAAACTCATACGACATGGGATGTGGACCTGGAAACTCACTAGTTGAACACCACTGCTTGGATTGGGAGTGTAATAAAGATGGAAAACCTGTGTTTTTAATTATTTCATTAAAAGACTTTATTCTTAATGTGTGTGGGTTTTTAACCCTTTCATACCATTGGATTAATAATTGATAGGTGTCTTATTGACACCTCACCATTGTTAACCAGGCTTAATGTCACCTTACAATAGCAAGGTGACATTAACCCTTTATTACCCCATATGCCACTGCTACACAGCAGTGGGAAGAAAGAGGCTAAGTGCCGGAATTGGTAGATGCGCCTTTTCTGGGATGGCTGGGGGCAGATGTTTTTAGCCGGGGGGGGCAATAACCATGGTCCCTCTCTAGGCTATAAATATCTGCCTTCGGTCACTGGCTTTCCCATGCATTTTTTTCCCTGAATAAATTCGTTAATTTAACACCTATAACACCAAAATTTAACAAACACATAGTACTGACATTATTAGTCAGGGACATATATAAATCTAACTGATATGCAATGATTTACTGTATGTAAACCATGTGTAATATCTAGTGATGAGTGAGTATACTCGTATTTTGGCGTGCTCTGAGATTTAGTTTTCGTCACCATAGCGGCATGATTTACGGCTGCTAGACAACCTGAATACATGTGAGAATTCACTAACAAACAGGCATTCCACACATGTATTCAGCCTGTCTAGCAGCATAGCACTCATTCGTATTTCGCTTTAGTATGATGTCGGCCTTACGCTAGTCCAGTCTGTGTAACTTACCTCCTCATAAAAACTGATCAGATTAGTTTAATAGGACCCCTCAAAAACCCATGTTGGTGTTGGGTCATGAGGTCATGATGTTGAGTCAAGGCAGAAACTCAAAGTTTTGGGGGAGTTTTGAAATCTGGTGGATGATTTGGTGATGTTCTGCCCAGTTTGCACTCAATTTCTGCTCCAAAAAGTCCTAAAAAACCTCCATGTATACAAAGCCACTGAGCGGAATCTGCAAGTTTTTGAGGAAGATTTGAAGAGGTTCCGCTAAGTTTCTGCATCAAAAACTCCTTGAAAACTCAGTGTGCACTCAGTTGAGATTGGTAAATTAACCTAGCAGAAATAGTTCAATTTCCCTGCAGTATTACCCCAGCAAAAATATAGCATTACAAAGTTCCCAATTAAATCAATGGGTTATCTGTGAAATGCATAATATGACATACTAGGTCCTCCACAAGGAATCAGAGACATTCTCTGTAACAGATCTCTTCTTTTGTCAAGAAATGAGAATCATAGACAGGGAATTCCCAGCATAATTCAGAGTTAGCCACATTATAAAGAATATCATGTATACTGTCAGCAAAGTTAAAACAAGATTGACACTAATGCAATTCCTTTTGGAACAATTTGAGAATTTATTATACATATATGATCATATGACCACATGACGTGATACTTGACCACATCTGGTCATAATAGTTTATTAAATAATCCAGAAACTCATAAGGAATGCACATGTATAGTATTACAATTATTTGGCAACAGTTACACGCATTTTGTCCAAGACTAAACATTTTACTCAAGCAGTGTCATAGTTACATATGTGTCCTAAAATGTTCACCTCACCCTTAATCACATCACACAGTGATTTAGGAGACAAAGAGAATACATCCTGAGGGTTTTTTCTGATAGTTAACTTTTAGTTATTTAAATCTAAATATTTAGAAGACTTTTTATTATGAGGCAGCCTTTTTTAGGGGAACATATAACTTATTGGTATTTTCAGTATAGGCATAGTCAGTACAGCGATATGTTTCTTCTTATTTGCTGTGATAGGAATTGGCAGAAAATACTGAGAACAGTGCATAATGTAATGTGAGCATCTATACATTTAAATTACGGTACAGATGTATGCAGGGTAGATACTAGCTTTTCTGCTCTCTGAGACAAAAAATATAATGTAAGCCCCTCAAAAAACTGCTCTCTAGCTGATATATGCCAGAAAATTAATCCAACAAACAACTATAAACCAGCAGCGAATAAACTTCATATATAAAAATATTCCAGCAGTGAATAAAGGGCATACATAATTCATAATCATATGCCACATTCATAACTATACAGCAACGAGTCAGGATCTAAATCCCATTGAACACCTATAGAGAGATCTTAAAATTGATGTTGGAGAAAGCACCCTTCTGTAAGGAGATGGACCAGCTGCCGTGCTTCCCCTGAAGGCATCAATGCTGCTGTTGTATAAAATATGAAGAGAGAGATCTGTAATTTTTATCGTAGGTACACTTCAACTGTGAGAGACAGAATCTTCAAAAAATCCAGAAAATCACATTGATTGCAATTACAGAGGTCAGACGTTTCCTGTAGATATTGACCAAGTTTGCATATAATGCAGCATGGATTTTGTACCATTTCTCTATACAAATCTTCTCCAGATCTTTCAGGTTTCAGGGCTATCAATGGGCAACAGGGAGATTCAGCTCCCTCCAAAGAGTTCATGTCTGGAGCCTGGCTAGGCTACTCCAGGACTTTGAAATGCTTCTTACAGAGCCTCTCCTTAGTTGTCCTGGCTGTGTGTTTAGAGCCATTATTGTGCTGGAAGACCCAGTCACAACCCATCTTCCATACACAACGGCATATGTGCAAAGCAGGTTGTCAGTCAAAGTGCATGGGGAGTGATTACAGTGTGCCCTATGTATGTTGATCGGTGACTGTTCACTTCCCCCTGCGCCACCGCAACAACTAGAAGCAAGCGGTTCCAGGCAGAGTAAAACTTCATTTTCTTCCTGTCATTGGTGAACTTCAAACGAGCCTGGACATGTGCTGGCATGAGCAGGGGGACCTGGCGTACCCTGCAAGATTTTAATCCATTAATACTTAGTGTGTTACTAACGATAATGTTTGAGACTGTGGTCATAGCTCTCTTCAGATCATTGACCAGATCCTCCCCTGTAGTCCTGGGCTGATTCCTGACCCTTATCAGAATCATCCTTACCCCACGAGGTGAGATCTTGCATGGAGCCCCAGACCGAGGAAGATTAATAGTCATCTTTTATTTCTTCCATTTTTTAATAAATGTGCCAACAGTTGTTGCCTTCTCACCAAGATAATTGCCTATTGTCCTGTATCCCATCCCAACCTTGTGCAGGTCTACAGTTTTGTCCTAGTACTTGGTACACTGTGGATTCTACAAGTTTTACCACCCACAAAGAATGCAATACAATTCAAATTAATTATGTAAAAATCATACAATGTTATATTCTAGTCTTTATTTTTAGATTCTCTCTCACATTTGAAGTGAACCTACGATAAAAATTACATACCTCTCCATTCTTTGTATGTGGGAAAACTTGCAAAATCGGCAGTGTATCAAATACTTATTTTCCCCACTGTACATTCATGAGTGATTGGGGTGTTGATTTACAATCATTGTGACCCAGGCAGTCATCACTAATTTCATGGTGCCCATAAGGTCAAATCATCAGTTCCCCCAGTGCCCCTTTACCCATTTTATGTCCTATCTTGTAAAATAAGGCTACATTTAGACATGAAATGACCATCTGACTGCTGCAGTTGCACTGAACATTTCATTACTAGAGGTCCTGGGAAACCTGAGAAACTCTGAAGCCTAGGGTCTGTGAGAGAGGCTACTCAAGGCGAGAGTAATTCCTCTGCGCCATTGACTCTTACTATGAACGTATCACGTGGGAGTGCCTGGTTCATGCAAACAACTTACCTTGACTCCAATTCGGTGAGAAATTTCTTGCAGCAAGCCGTGGTGTATTGTTATTAGATTCCCATCCGATGCCTTCAGAATCCACTGAGAGTATCATCTGTCAAAGAAAAGGCCCTATCTCAAGTCATTCAAGTCGTTACTGAACAAGTAGAGCTCCAGATAGAAGGATTGCATACGGAGAAGATCGCCTTCTGTGTGCTGTCTGGTTTATTTCATCCACTTCTCTTAGGTCTTCAATAGCTGAGAACTCATGAGCCCATCCTAGACTGGAGACCTGTTGAAGTGCTTCTTTGGGGACAGTTGTTTCGCGAAAGGTGCCTGGCCCCTGTGCATCTAGTTTGGCCACCTGTATTGCCATCTTCTCTGCCAGGTCTGCTAGGTGATGATTCGCCATGTGCTGACGTCTCCGAAAGAAGTGAAGCGGAGACAATATCTCCTCACAATTCCAGCGATTGTTACAGTGATCTGCTCCTGGGACTTTCCCACCTCCTAGACATATCTTCATAGACACCAATTTGGAGATGGAACCTGAGAGGGTATCTACAGTTCCCTAATGGCCGGCTGACAAGAATGTTAAAGTGGATGTAACTTCCAAGTCTCTACTATCGACCGACCAGGAGGAAGAACTCCAGTTTGTCTTAGAGTCTTCCATGATGATAACTGGTCTTGACTGGCAGAGAGAGATTTAGCAATTCAAGGATTCTGTTTCCACACCCACTTCGGTATGCTCTGAGGATATCTAGATGGTGAGAAGCATCCTAATCATGAAGATGGTGAGAGAAGTAACCATTCTTCTAGTGGACTGGAGAGAACGTGTTCCTGATGAGATGTTGTGGAAGTCCAAGGAGAAGAGTCTGGCTCCACTTCTTCTGCAGAGGCTTGAGGAAGAGGGGACATAAGGGGAGGTACTGTAATGGTAATGCTGGCACCTCTACATGGTCCCCAGTCCTCCATGCAGGGAGGCTGAAATACTCACTGCTCCGGATGTGTGGCGTAGTCCCCATTGTTGCTCCTTGCTTCCTGGTCTGTGCACGTGCACCGGCTTCTTGGTGGTGGTCCATCAGGAGCTCTAGCAAAAAACAGGTAACCACTTAGCTATGCCCCTTCTACACCATGTGCAGAATTATTAGGCAAGTTGTATTTGAGAGGATTCTTTTTATTATTGAATAACAACTATGTTCTCAATCAACCCAAAAGACTCATAGATATCAAAGCTTAATATTTTTGGAAGTTGGAGTGGGTTTTTTTTAGATTTGGCTATCTTAGGAGGATATCTGTTTGTGCAGGTAACTATTACAGTGCAGAATTATTAGGCAACTTAATAAAAACCAAATATATACCCATCTCACATGTTTATTTTAAGCAGGTAAACGAATAGAGCAACACAAAATTTAGAAATAAACATTTCTGACATTCAAAAACAAAACAAAAAAAATCAGTGACCAATATAGCCACCTTTCTTTACGATGACACTCAAAAGCCTTCCATCCATAGATTCTGTCAGTTGCTTGATCTGTTTACGATCAACATTGCGTGCCGCAGCCACCACAGCCTCCCTGACACTGTTCGGAGAGGTGTAATGTTTTCACTCCCTGTAGATCTCACATTTTATGAGGGACCACAGGTTCTCTATGGGGTTCATATCAGGTGAACAAGGGGGCCATGTCATTATTTTTTCTTCTTTTAGACCTTTACTGGCCAGCCACGCTGTGGAGTATTTGGATGCATGTGATGAAGCATTGTCCTGCATGAAAATCATGTTTTTCTTGAACGATACTGACATCTTCCTGTACCACTGCTTGAAGAAGGTGTCTTCCAGAAACTTGCCAGTACGTCTTGTTGTTGAGCTTCACTCCATCCTCAACCTGAAAAGGTCCCACAAGTTCATCTTTGATGATACCAGCCCATACCAGTACCCCACCTCCACCTTGCTGGCGTCTGAGTCGGAGTGGAGATCTCTGCCTTTTACTGATCGAGCCTCGGGCCCATCCATCTGGCCTATCAAGAGTCACTCTCATTTCATCAGTCCATAAAACCTTAGAAAAATAAGTCTTAAGATATTTCTTGGCCCTGTCGTGACGTTTTATCTTATGCTTCTTGTTGAAAGGTGGTCGTTTTTCAGCCATCCTTAGCTTGGCCATGTCCCTGTGCATGGCACACCATGAGTTTTTTGATACTCAAGTAACGTTGCAGCTCTGAAATATGGCAAAACTGGTGGCAAATGGCATCTTGTCAGCTTCACGCTTGATTTCCCTCAATTCATGGGCAGTTATTTTGCGCCTTTTTTTATCAACACGCTTCTTGCGACCCTGTTGGATATTTGCCATGAAACGCTTGATTGTTCGGTGATCACGCTTCAAAGGTTTGGCAATTTCAAGACTGCTGCATCCCTCTGCAAGACATCTCACAATTTTTGACTTTTCAGTGTCCGTCAAATCTTTCTTCGGACCCATTTTGCCAAAGGAAAGGAAGTTGCCTAATAATTAAGCACACCTTATATAGGGTGTTGATGTCATTAGACCACACACCTCCTCATTACAGAGATGCAAATCACCTGATTTACATAATTGGCAGTTGGCTTTCAAGCCTATACAGCTTGGAGTAGGACAACATGTATAAAAAGGATGATGTGATCAAAATACTCATTTGCCTAATAATTCTGCACCCAGTGTAGGTAAGCCATGGCACAGTGGGTCTGCAATTCACATGTGTTACTATGAAAAATATTCCTAATTGAGAGTCCTCAGTGGTTGATACCTTTTAATGGCTAACTGAAAAGATGGTAACACATCTTTTCAGTTAGCCATTAAAAGGTATCAACCACTGAGGACTCTGAATTCTGAATATTTTTCTATCTACTGGCTACCACGGTTCAAAGATATACATCTTTCCTGTATCATCATGTGTAACTATGTTATTCTCAAATGTGATGAAAGTGATGGTGTAGTTTTTACCTTCCCACGGTAATTAATTGTGGCAATTAATCTATTTGAATATTTTAATTCATGTACTGTTAAACAATTTACTATATAATTTACAGATTAATAGCAATTTTTATGGCAGCCTGAAGATAGTAACAAACAGCTAAATATTGCCACAAAAGCTAAGACATCTGAAAAACAACTCTTTCTCAGTAAGATTTTCTTACATGACTAATTCTTACAATGAAAATAATTTTGTAAGTCTTGGGAGTATTAAACTGATTATTGCATAGTTTGTTGTTTTTTCTTTTACTTTAGGAAAAGTTCCAGGTTAACTCCGCTGGGAAGAATTGGTTCCAACAAATGACCATTGTACATTGTTATTGCGGAATGTTTTAATTTTAAGGAAATCTACAAGTATTGGGAAAGTGAATGATATCTATTTTTTATTTTTTTTGCTATTTTCTTTAAGTCAACATTACTCAAATTACAAATCAATTCATGATTTGTCCATTAACAGGGCAATTTCTGCTATCTACGTTCATTAAAAGTTTCAGCTTGGCAATGGCTATTCTTCTCATTTCGCTTGTTACGGTATTAGTTATAAAGACAAATCTTCCCTCTATTTTTTACAACCTCTTCAGAAGTGCTGTGATATCTCAATTTAGAAATACAGATTGCTCTTTAATTTAAAGACTACTGCATCTTTGAAATGGAAAATATGAATTTTACATAAGTCAGTGGTTACCGTTAGGTAATGAAATTACACTAAGTTTCAGTTTGCCATCTTCATTACTTCATTCAGTTTCAGACACCCTGATATGCAGTTTACAGCCTAATCAAAGTTTCACATTTTTCTTTTGGGAGAGTGTCCTTCCCTGTAATATATGCTGGTATTGAACTCTGTGTGTATCAAGGATACTGCTATCTTCATTTACTTTCATGTGCCAACACAGCCCCAGATCAGCATATACAGTCATGGCTGAAAGTGTTGGCACCCTTGAAATTGTATTTCTCCCAGAAAATTGTTGCAATTACATGTGTTGTCATACACATGCTTATTTCCATTGTGTGTATTGGAGCAACACAAAAAAACAGATAAAAAAGGAAAATTGGGCATCATTTTACGCAAAACTCGCAAAATGGGTCAAACAAAATTGTCGGCACTCTCAACTTAATATTTAGTTACACATCTTCTGGAATAAATCACTGCACTCAATCGCATCCTATAACCATCAAGAAGCTTCTTACACCTCTCAAATGGAATTTTGGACCACTCTCATTTTGCAAAGAGTAAATCATGGCACTCCTGGTTGGTGCTCAAGTAGGGTCCAAAATCAAAAGGTATAGAAGCCACAGCGCTGATGCCCAATGGACTGGATCATCCAGCTTCACAGGAGCAATTTAAAAGAGTTTTTGGAGGGAGTCAGGCGATAATATTCAAATCTGTGGAATGCAGTACAGGTGATGATGAAGGAGGTGGTATTTTTTCATTCACAAAAAAGTGGTCCTAAAGAATAACCACCAAAAAAATGGAAAAATAGAAGATAAAATAAAAATATTAATAAAAATTGTAAAATATAAAATGGTACACAATAAATACCAATAACAAAAAGCAGATAAAAGTATTAAATTTATAACAATGCCTTTATTAATGTAAATGGCAAATTGGTGCAAAGATGCAAGAGTGTCCGCACAAACTGGAGAAAAATAATAAACTAGAGAATATAGTGATAAAAAATCAATATTAAAACAACAGACTGCCAAAAGAGTAATGATATTAATCATTAATGAGTATAGAATAAAAGCTCCCATAGGTGCCAGGTACAAGATATTAAGTGCAAAAAAATAATATGCAAAAAATAAAGTTATATATAAATATAATTAGCCAAAAATACCAAGAGATCTATATATGACCCCCAAAAAAGATTGCAAACTACCTGATGGATAGTACCAATTATACAAATATAACAAATCTCAGGTAAATACCAGGCAAAAATAATAAATGTAAAATCATTAAAGCATAGGTACTATAAGCAGTATGGTATGTGGATATACATGGTCATAATCAGATACCCATCATTGAAAAGGTACAAATGGCCACAGAAAAATACAATAAGTACCTGAAGGAGATAATGGCAGACCAGAAATTGTGTGGAGCTCACCCTGACGCGCGTTTTGGATTGGCGTCCTTTGTCAGGGTGTGACTAACCTCGGGGCTTCATGTCACCTGACAATACAAACATGATATCAACCCCCCTCAACTATCACCCCACTTGCCACCACTTCAGGGCAAGTGGGAAGAGTGAGGCTAAGTGCCAGAATTGGCACATCTTATAGATGTGCCTTTTCTGGGGCAGGTGAGAGCTGATGTTTTTATTTATTTATTTTTTTTTAACCGTCTTTATTGAGTGTAATACAAAGTATACATATAATGTCCAATAACATAACAGAACATTTATGCAATATTCTTAACATTAGATGGCATTTTTTCAACTATAACCCCCCCGCCCCTCCCCCGGGCAAACTCCATAACTTCATAACACAAGTTCAATCCAGTCTAACAGGGATATTACCGACAAGCTGCTCTCTCATATACCAGTTGGTGAGCTGGAAACAACTATGTATCGCCTGGCGTGTGGAAGATGTCTGAGTATTGATAAAAGAGGACCATGTGAAAAAAAGCGTTCAGTGTCTTTTTCTTTATTAAGTAATGCCT
Source organism: Dendrobates tinctorius (assembly GCF_039654945.1). NCBI lineage: Eukaryota > Metazoa > Chordata > Amphibia > Anura > Dendrobatidae > Dendrobates > Dendrobates tinctorius. Next base: position 7,462,464 of record NW_027361838.1, on the reverse strand, counting down.
CTATCCAATCCATTTTGAAGCAATATGTTACTTTTGTAGTAATTAAGCTTAAAGAAGGTGTTATATCCTGTGCCCACAAATGGAGAATGCTTTTACGTATGGCTGCCGCCCATATGAACAAGATGCGGCGCTGCTGGACAGAAAGCCTCACCAACTGGTCCTGTGCGAGAATATTAAATATGGCCCACTCCAGGGAGAGAGAGATAGATATGCCAAAAGTGTTGATGAGATGTTGCAGAAGTGTACCTCCCTTATTTTTGGGCAGTCGCAAAGGCAATGGAAAATATCAGCTGGAGAGTGTAAGCATTTAGGGCAGGGAGAGTCCCCTGAGGGGGACATTTTAGACTTGACCTCCGGGGAGATGTATGCTCTATGAAATATCATAAGAGACATGGTTATGTAACTGTCATATGGTAATATAGAGTTAATACGCAGTGTGGCTTTCAAAAGGTCATTTACCCGACAGTTCGTTAATTGAGCAACCCATTTTCCAGGGCCTGGTGAAGAGTCTGACCAATGTATAGAAGGCTTTAAAGATTTATATATAAGACTCATAGAATAAGTTCCCATTTGGGCTTTAATGGATATTAAATTTAGAGGGTGTGTTCTAGCATCATCCGGTATGTCTTGCAATATTGAGCTTACGTAATGTCTAATTTGAGAGATAGTAAAATTGTCTTCTGTAAGGATTGGGTATTTGAAAACCTTGTCCTCTAAGGTAAGAAGGCATTGATTATTTGTCAACGTATCTCGGACCAGTCTACACCCATTGTTTCCAAGCACCTTGTAAATGGGAGGTGACTTGCCTTGTAGAAAAGAGGGGTTTCCTTGAAAGGGAAGAAACATCGAGATGTGGGGGTCAAGACCGCTAACTCGTCTAGCTTAATGCCATTCCAAGATTACCGACCATAATAGAGGATTATCTCTAACCTCCACTGGAATTTCAGCATTTCGTAGGTGAAGCAATGCTGGGAGGCTGAAGGGTCTACACATGGCCTCATCTATTGGGGTATTAGTGAAGCAATTAAAGGCGTATATCCAATCAAGGGAATGGCGAAAAGCTGCCGCTATACTGCAGAGGTGTAAATTTGGGAGATTAAGTCCACCCAAAGATTTGGTTTGCTGTAGCTTAAAAACACTAATTCTAGAGCTCTCTTCTGAGCCCCAAATAAATTGGCGGAAGGCTCGTGTCAGTAGCCTATCAGCTTTAGAAAGTAGAACAGGGAGCATCTGTAAAGGAAAGAGTATTTTAGGGAAAGAGATCATTTTAATTAGATGGACTTTACCTGCAAAGGATAATTTAAGGGATTTCCAGGATTGAATTTCTTGTATAACTACAGAAATAAGAGGCTGAACATTTAGTTTATAGATATCATGAGGATTTGATGGTAGGTCAACGCCAAGATAAGGTAAAGAATTTCTCCTCCACTGAAAGGAAAAAGGGAACACCACCATTTCTGAGCAATTTTAAAAATAGCTAAAGCATGAGATTTATTAAAGTTTACACGAAATCCCAAACCTGCTCCAAATTCATTAAAGGCGTTCATTATAGAGGAAATGGCTTCCTTGGGATTGGATATCATGAGTAAGATATCATCAGCAAATGCCAACGTTTTAAGTGTATGGTGACCGACCCCTATGCCCCCAAAGGAAGGGATCATCTCCAGATATCTTAGTAAGGGATCAAGGGCAATATTAAACAACAAAGGTGACAGAGGACAGCCCTGCCTCGTCCCCCTGAAGATGGAAAAAGGGGCTGCCTGGATACCATTAAGCCAAATCGAAGATTAGGAGTTAGTGTAAATTGTGCGTATAAAATTAAAAAAGGTAAAGCCAAACAGTCTATACTTCAGAGTTCTGATAAGATGAGACCAGGACACATGGTCAAAAGCCTTATCAGCGTCGAGGCTGACCAGTATATTCTGCTTGGCCATAGCCTGATAACTATGTGTGATGGCCGCTATCGCCGTCCTGATATTGTAAGTGATAGACCGACCATGGACAAAGCTCGTTTGAGATGAGGTAAGAATATCAGGAAGCATAGACTGTAATCTATTGGCCATGATTTTGGTGAGCAATTTAAAATCAACATTTAAAAGGGAAATCGGGCGGTACGAGGCAGGGAGAAGCAGATCTTTGCCCGGTTTTAGTAGTAATGACAGACAGGCTTCATTAAATCGATCCAGCAGAGAACCCAAGTCCAAAATATGGTTAAAAAGAGAGGTGAGGTGTGGAGTAATTAAGGGTTGTAACAGTTTATAAAACTCGAGAACCCATCCGGGCCAGGGGCTTTGTGCAGTTTTGGAGCTGATGTTTTTAGCCGGGGGGTCCGAGCATTCCTATAAGGAATATGACCCCCTTAGACTAGCATTTCGTCTGCAGTGTTGCTATCAGTGGGTCAAGAGTGGGAGAAGAGGGTTACATTGACAATCCAACACAATGGGCAGCACTTTGAACACATTTTATAAGTGGTCATAAACTTGTAAATAACTCATGAAAGAATAAAGTTGTGTTAAAACCAAGCAAACCATTGTTTTTCTTTTGAAATTCTCAATAAGTTTGGTGAGTCACATGACCCTCTTCCCATTGAAAAAAATAAAGTTGGATCCAAATTGACCGACTTCAAAATGTCCGCCATGGTCACCACCCATCTTGAAAAGTTTCCCCCTCCCATATACTAATGTGCCACAAACAGGAAGTTGATATCACCAACCATTCCCATTTTATTTAGGGGTATGCATATAAATGGCACACCCTGTATAAATATGTGTGTGTCATATATATGTGTATGTCACTGACATGTATATTTCCATCTATTCTATGTGTATATATCTAGTCTATCTATTCTATTTTAACCTGTCACACTGTGATTTTACTGTCAGCGGCAGATGAATTGCCTGCTGTTATTCTATCTATTATATATATACAGGGGTTGGGCAAAATAATGGAAACACCTAACATTTTGGCATCATAATCTTTGAACATGTTATAAACATGCAAACCGTGACATATGGTAATGTTTTGTAATTGATTATTTGGGGTATGTGATATGTGTATGTAAATTAACTGTTTGTTTTGCAGAATTGTAAGAACATTGATGAAAACCTGATACCAATGGCAGACCTCTCGGATTTTCAAAGAGGCCAAATTGTTGGTGCTCGTATGGCAAGCGCTAGTGTAACTGAAAGTGCCTGAATGCTTGGCATGTCAAGAGGTATTGTCTCCAAAGTAATGACTGCATTTGAAAGAGAAGGAAAAATGTCCGCAGCAAAGCACAGGTCCAGCCGAAAGTCGAAGTTGACTGAGAGAGACCGTCAGACTCTAAAGCAAATTGTGAGAGAGGATCGCAAGACCACAGCTCCGAAAATCACTGCTGAGCTCAATGAACACCTACAGAACCCAGTTTCCACGAAACTATTCGTCTGGAGCTGCCTAAATCTGGATTCCATGGAAGAGCTGCAATTCGAAAACCGCTGCTCTCAATGACAAATGTTTCCAAGCGTTTAGAGTGGTGTAGAAACCTCCAGAATTGGTCCCTCGAGCAGTGGAAACGTGATATTCTCAGACGAATCATCGTTTGCCCTATTTCCGACCTCCGGCCGAATTTACGTTTGGAGACAGCCGAAAGAAGCATTCCATCCAGATTGCCTTCTCCCAACCGTAAAACATGGAGGAGGTTCTGTGATGAACGCCGGGCCAGTGATTTCCCTTCATGGAAGAATTAACAGCAGAGATTATTTAGGCATTTTGGGTGACCAAGTGCATCCTATGGTTCAAGCACTGTTCCCGGAGGGGAACGCCATCTTTCAGGATGATAATGCACCAATTCGTACAGCTAGAATCGTTAAAGCATGGCACAAGGAACATTCTAATGAAGTTGAGCATCTCATCTGGCACCCACAATCCCCAGACCTCAACATTATTGAGCATTTATGGTCGATTTTAGAGATTCAATTTAGACGTCGATTTCCGCCGCCATCGTCGCTCAAAGAACTGGAGGGTGTTTTAACTGAAGAATGGGCTACAATTTCTTTGGAAACAATTCACACCTTGTATGAATCCATACCTCGGATAATTGAGGCTGTAATCGCCGCAAAAGGTGGACCTACACCATATTAAACTAACTTTTGTTGATGTTTCCAGGTGTTTCTATTATTTTGTCCAACCCCTTTACCCCCGAAGCCTGTTTTTACCTTCCTGACCAGGTCAATTTTTACAATTCTGACCACTGTCATTTTATAAGGTCATAACTCTGGAATGCTTCAAAGGATCCCGCTGATTCTGAGATTGCTTTCTCGTGACATATTGTACTTTAGGATAGTGTTAAATTTCTTTGATATGACTTGCGTTTATTTGTGAAAAAAAATGGAAATTTGGTGAAGATTTTGAAAATTTCACAATTTTCAAACTTTTTCATTTTTATGCGCTTAAATCCGAGAGTCATATCACACAAAATAGTTAATAAATAACTTCCCTCATGTCTACTTTACATCAGCACAATTTTTTAAACATAATTTTTTTGTTAGGAAGTTAAAAGGGATAAAAGTTGACCAGCAATTTCTCATTTTGACAACAAAATTTGCAAAACCATTTTTTTAAGAACCACCTCACATTTGAAGTGACTTTGAGGGGCCTATATGACAGAAAATACCCAAAAATGACACCATTCTAAAAACTGCACCCCTCAAGGTACTCAAAACCACATTCAAGAAGTTTTTTAACCCTTCAGGTGATTCACAGGAATTTTTGGAATGTGAAAGAAAAAAATAAACATTTACTTTTATTTCACAAAATTTTTTCTTTAGACCTACTTTTTTTTACTTTAGCAAGGGTAACAGGAGAAAATGGCCCATACATTTTGTTGTGCAATTTTTCCTGAGCATGCCGATACCTGAGATGTGGGGGAAATCTACTATTTGGGCGCATGGCAGGGCTTGCAAGGGAAGGAGTGCCATTTCACTTTTTTTAAACAATAATATTTATTGCTTTTTAACATTTATATGGAAATGTACATTCAAATGCATTTTATTAGCTTACAAATTCTTCATTTCATTTTTTAATTATCACATTACAAAATGTTAAGTCAAAATACAGAATAAACATCACCTAAAATAATAAATAACCACTTCCTCAATTTTTGTCTAGTAGCCCTCTACTCACCACCAGTATATAGTCAATCGACCAAGTTTGATGTGGGAGGGAAAAGTGCATAAATTCTCGTTCTTTGGGCAATTCCATTCTCCAAACACCTGACAGATCTGTGTCCTCTATTAACTCTGCCAATAGAGTAGGTTTCCCATTATTTTTTCCCCTCTTGTCCCCACGTGGCTCAATCTGTCTTCCTCTATGGTGTGTGTGCTGTTGTAATCTCCTCCTACTATCATTTTCTTTGTTGTGTTTTGCAGTATGTTAGAACCTAATTGCTCAAAAAAAGGTTTTTGGTCTGTGTGGGGCGCATATATTTTGATTATGCAGAATTCCTCCTCATTTCTTTCTAGTTTTAGCATTATGTACCTTCCATCTGTATCCCGTTCCACCTGCTTTACTTTGTAGGTTAGATTTTGGTGTAGCAATATTAGAACACCTGTCTTTCTCCCCCCCCCTCTGATCCATGCACCTCTCCCACCCTCATTTTTTTCATCTAAAACATATCTTCATTTCTCAGATGTGTTTCCTGTAATAATGCAATATCTGCTTTTAGTTTCTTTAAGTGCCGCAGAACCATCATTCTTTTAGTCAGGGGGCTCTAAGCCCCTTTACATTCCATGATACAATGTGCATATTATGATATTTTAATTTTTGGATTGTATGTTAGGCGGTCACACCAAATGATCAAAATTTCGTTCTGTTTTACATTGTGTTCCTGCATGCCTTCCCTCTGAACAAAAAACAAATTAACAACCAACAACAAACAGTCAAGCAATATTATCCTCTCTTCTGTGACTTCCTTTTTTCTGGCTTATTCTCCCCACAAGCTCCTCCCCCAGCAATATTTGTTTCATTGAACAACCTGTACGTTCTTTAAGTGATCACCTCATCAAGTGAATAAAAATAGGAGAGCCCTTGTGCCGCCAGTCTTATTAAAGTGTCCTTCTCCCTGATTTATTCCCTCCAGAGTGTATTACTTATCTGCTTCAATGTCCACTTCCTGGAGTTTCTTGTGATACTGGGGTGATCTTTGCCTTTGGGTTTGTGGGCTCATCCAGTTTTCGGATTCTTCTTCTCTCTGTGTACTTTGTTCTGCTCTTCTCCCCTTTTGCGGTAATTTCTTGGCCTCTGTTTCATCTTGTCTGTTTTCCAGCAGTTTCAGTATGTAGTCTTCTGCGTCTTTCGGATTTTGAAAGTTTTTTGTTGAGCCATCTGTGTGCCGTATTTTCAATATGACTGGATATAGTAATTGTAAATGTATATGATTTTTTAATAATCTGGAACAACATTCACTGAACATTCTGTGCCGTTTAGTAACCTCCACGTTATAGTCAATGAAAATGATAATTTTGTGCCATTGAAAAGTTAATGGCTCTCTACGGTGCCTGAACACTCGCAGTATGTTTTCCTTATCGTTAAAGTCTAAGTACTTGGCTATTGCTTGCCTTGGTCTCTGGTTTGTCTTTGGCGTATTGTTCCGTCTTTGAGGGCCTATTCTGTGTGCCCTTTCTACCCTCCTTTGAGAAGTTTTTACCAGAGACTCTGGTAGATCATCTTCAAGTATTCTCTGAAGTTGTCTGGGCTTGATAGTTTCTAGGAGTCCAACTACCCTTAAGTTGTTTATGCGTGACCTGTTTTCAAGGCCTTCAATACGGTCTATCAGAATATGGACTTGTTTCTGTAGTAAACTGATGTCTTTATCAGCCTGTTCATTTATATCCTACAACCTTCCTATTCTGCACTCTGCTTCCTCTATTCTCACTTCATGTTGTGAGATGTCTTCTTTAAGACCCAACAGTGCCTGCTTCATTGTATTTTCTAGGGAGACCCCTATCTCTGGTGTGAGGTGTCTGATTACACTTTCAGACACTTCTTTGTAGTTTATACTGCTGGAGTTGCCATGTCTCTCCCATCAGATGGCCAGCTTCTCTCTGTGCTCTTTCCTTATCTCTCACCCCCTTCTCCTGTGGGATGTTTGTAGACATCCCCCCCTCAGCTCCTTTGCTGATAGCTGGAAAGCACATTGAGAATCTTCATTGGTGGCCATTTTGGATATATCCTGCATCTCACATGTCATGCCACTCACCGGAATTTTACTATCACTGCGGAGGAGGTAGCGTTCCAAGGGCTGGTTAATTGTTTCTCACTGCTCTGTGCTTTTGATCCTTGGTTTTCATATGAGCTTTCACTGCTCTGAGGGGGTGAAGTCTGCTGGGGCTGTGTGGAGCTCTCTCCTCTCAATCCTCTGTAGCCAGGGCCAGAACCCGGAAGTTCGCCATTTCACTTTTTGAATGTAAAATTTGCTGGCATAATTATCGGACGCCATGTCATGTTTGGAGAGCCCCTGATGTGCCTAAACCCATTACAAGTGACACCATTTTGGAAACTAGGCACCTTATGGAACTTATCTAGATGTGTATTGAGCACCTTGAACCCATATGTGCTTCACAGAAGTTTATAATGTAAAGCTGTGTAAATAAAAAAAATCACATTTTTCCCAATTACATTTTTTAGCTCCATATTTTGCATTTTCATAATGGTAACATGAGAAATTGCTTCATGAACTTTGTTGTGCAATTTCCCCTGAGTACACCAATACCCCATATGTGGGGGAATACTACTGTTTGGGCGCACGGCAGGGCTTGGAAGGGAAGATGCACCATTTGACTTTTTGAATGCAAAATTTGATGGAATAATTAGCAGAAGCCATGTCACGTTTGAAGAGCCCTTGATGTGCCTACACAGTGGAAATTCCCCACAAATGACAACATTTTGGAAACTAGACCCTTTTGGGACCTTACTTAGATGTGTATTGAGCACACTGAAGCCACAGGTGCTTAACAGAAATTTATAACGTTAAGCTGTGAAAATAAAAAAAATTATATTTTTCCCACAAAAATCGTTGTTAGCTACAAATTTTGTATTTTCACAAGGGCAAAAGGAGAAAGTGAACCCCAAAGTTTGTTTTGCAATTTCTCTTGAGTTCACCATTACCCTATATGTGGTCCAAACTACTTTTGAGGCATAGTGAAAGCTCAGAAAGGAAGTAGTACCATATTACAGTGCTGCCCTTGTTTGAGGGTGCCATGTTACATTGGCAGAACCCCTGAGGTGCCAGATCAGCAGTATCCTCCATAAGTGACCCAATTTTACCAATTAAACGTCTCAATGAATTCATCTAGGGGTGCAGTGATTATATTGACACCACAGGCATGTCACAGACTTTTATACCATTGAGCAGTGAAGAAAAAATAATTTACAATTTTACCACCAAGATTATGTGTGAGCCCCAAGAATTCCATTTTCACACTGGGAAATGGGTAAAAATGGCACTAGAATTTGTCTGTCAATTTCTGCTGAATGTAGAAATACCCCATATGTGGCTGTATAGTGCTACTTAGCCATACAGAGTGACTCGGGTTGCCTCCTGGAGTGCAGATTTTCCTAGACTAGTTTGCAGATTCCATATAAAGATCACCTAAGTGCTAGAAAAGCAGAATCCCCCCTGAAGTGACCCCATTTTGGAAATTATAACCCTTTGGGAATTTATCTACAGATGTAGTGATGATTAAGCACAACTTTTCCCAAAAGGATATCAAAACGAAAGTGTCAGGAACACCGCACTGCACTTGCTCACTGAGCCAGTGCGCGTGTTCTGAGTAAAGCGAACTGTGCTCAAAGATACCTGTGGAGCGGCAGCAGCCGAGTAGGTGCGTACTTCAGAACAGCAGGACCTGAAGCACGTGACTGCTGGGGGCGTGGCCTAAACTCCAGAGAGCTAGGAGCTGCAGGAGAACTCCTAGCAGGGTAACTGCGAGACAAAGTTACCAAGGGGCATAGACAGGGAGGATAGTCAGGACGTAGCCAACGAGTCATACACAGAGATAGCTGCAAGGTACAAGAGGGGCGAGCAGAGAGTAGTCAGATCACAGGCAATGAGTTATACACAGGGAGGGTAGCGAAGTACAGAATCAACAGGCAAACTCACAACGGCGAACAGAACCGGGTCAGAACCATATAAACAAGCTATAGCAACAAACAGGCACACGGGGGTCAGCACACTAGGCCAAAGGCAAAAGTATAACTGACAGGGATTGGAGCTTCCCAGGGGTTTAAGAAGCTATCCCAGAACCATAGAGAGGCCACAATCATTAACCCCAGGTGTGCAGGTCAAAACCTGCACTGAGCTCCAGACATTAACCCCTGATGTGCAGCTCAAAAACCTGCACTGGAATCATGACAGAAAGTTTGTTTCGTCAGGTCGAAATGCGCGTAGAAGCGGCAAGCCTGGGTCCATTTTGTGAATACCATGTAAGTTATAGCATAGGCATTTGCACTTTATGCATCGCTATTTATTTGCACAAACATGCACAAATATGCACTGCAGCACTTTTCTTTAGACAAAGTCACTGCGTCTTGGTTCCCTCTCACTTTGAGTTTGACCCCTTATAGGACTAAGTAGGAATGTGTATGCAATTGTGACTCCCTCTTATCTAATGTGCCCTTATATAATACACAGCATATGTTAATTTTAATTAGTTTTTTTTATAAATGTATTTGAGCTGTGAATATTGGCTATATTCTGGTTCACAAATCCCCATGTAACCTGCTTTTGGTAGTGCTACTCTGAATTGATATAATTCTATGTATTTATAATATTAATAAATTGGATAATATTTTGTTCAATACACTCTTGAACCTTCTTTCTGAGATGTAGTGACAATTTGATTCCATAGGTGTTTTCCAGAAATAGGCAGCATTGGATGTTGCTGAATGAAAATTGCAAACTGCCGTAATAGTGACCAGTACGTTGCAGTCACCAGTGCGCTGTAGTGACCAGTATGTTGCAGTCACCAGTACATTATGCCCAGCTCATGCTTCTGGAGACACGCACCTGTAAGTTAGGCAGGCTCTCATCACTACAGAAATGCCAAATATGTGGGCGTTAAATGTTGTTTAGACACACTGGGGCTCAGAAGGGAGGGGGGCATTTGAATTTGGGATTGGAGAAATTGCTGAATTTCTTTTGGGGAGTGAGGAGCCATTTTGCTTTTCTAGAGCCTTTTGCTACCAGTAAGTAACGTGGAAGCCCCTATATTTCCAATAACAGATGATAGACCTGAGTGAGGGCTTGCTTTTTTTGTGGATTGAGTTGAAGCTTTTATTGGGAACATTTTACATAACGTTCGGGATCAAATTTATCTAGCGTTCAAAGCTGAGCACTTACTTTGTGGTTTCCATCTAAATCTCCGAGTGACGTGACAGATAAAACCCTCGTGGGATCCAGTCACTATAATGAGGCAGCAGATTTACTTTGGACTCTGTCTGGCCTCTGCTTAGCGGTGTTCTTTTTAGAAATTGACAAAACTGTGGCCGACGGCACTTTTCTGCAATCCTAAAAAGACGGACCCCGCTGGATCACGATTCGTATGGCATCCATAGTGACCCCATCTGCTTCATTATAGTGAATTTTCCACTGGGGGTTCTGTCTGAATCACGTATTTCAGAGATTTATACAGATATCCCGATGTAAGCACTCAGCTCAAATCGCAGGATAAATGTGCGCCAAGCCTTACTGTGATCTTTGGGAGGCAGAATGAAAAAATCAACAGCATGTGAACAATTGGTTTTAACTATTTTTTACACCATTCCTCGTGCGGCATAAGTGATTAGGCGACTTTATTCTTCGGGTTAATGTGATTACAGTGATACCAGATTTATATCGGGTTTTAATGTTTGGCATCTGTCACACACTAAAAGATACTTTTTTATTGCGAAAACTAGTTTTTGCATCACCATATTTTGAGAGCTATAATATTTTTATATTTCATCCGACAGTCGCTTGAGGGCTTGTTTTTTGCGGGACGAGCTGACGTTTTTATTAGTACCATTTTCGGGTGCGTGACATTTTTTGATCGCTTTCTATTCTGATTTTTGTGAGACAGAATGAAAAAAAAAACAGCAATTCAGGAATTGCTTTTTGATTTTAATACCATTCCACGTGTGGTAAAATTGATGAGGCAGCTTTATTCTTTGGGTCAGTACGATTACAACGATACCTCATTTATTTTTTTATGTTTTGGCGCTTTTACATATTTTTTTCTATTTTATAGAAAAAAATATTTTTGCATCGCTTTATTCTGAGAGCTATAACTTTTTCATTTTTCTGATGATGGAGCCGTATGGCAGCTTGTTTTTTGCAGGACAAGATGATGTTTTCAGCTGTACCATTTTTATTTGCATCTGTCTTTTTGATCGCATTTTATTGCACTTTTTATTTGGCGGTATGATGATAAAGCATTGTTTTTGGCCTCGTTTTTAATTTATTTTTTTACGGTGTTCACTGAAGGGGTTAAGTAGTTGGACAGTTTTATAGAGCGGGTTGTTACTGGCGCAGTGATACTAAATATGTGTACTTTTATTGTTTTTTTTTGTTTACATAAATAAGTATTTATTGGAAAAATATTTATTTTTTTTCTTTAGGGAGTTTTAAAAAAAAATTTGTACACTTTGTAATTTTTTGTCACCTTTTTTTACATTGTCCCAGGATGGGACATTTACATCAGATCGCTGATCTGACACTCTGCACTGCAGAGTATCAGATCAGGATCTGACAGGCAGGGAAGGAGGCATGCCGACGCCTGCTCCTAGCAGGCGCTCACAAGCCACCATCCCTCTAGGACCCGGAAAGACCGTGCGGCCATCTTTGTGCTGGGGGGGTCTCCATATAGACTATCAGGCCAACGCGATTGGCCTGATGGAAGTGCGCAGGGAGCCCCCTCCATGTGCGATGCCTCTCTATGTAGCTGTCACTACTGACAGCAGCACCAGAGAGGTTAAATGCCCGCGATCGGTGCTAGCACTGATCGTGGGCATTGCTGTGGGGTGTCAGCTGTCACATACAGCTGACACCCGCACACAATCACCGCGGCGATCAGTGTGAGTCCGCGAGATTGTGCCACCGTAGTTATACTGCTCTTTGCAGGAACGCACCTCACCCAGAGCAGTATATGTACGGCGCCTGTCTGGAGGTACCTAATTAATATTAATTAATATTAATAATAACTAAAATAAAAAACACCCAGGTGCCTGCCTTTCACTCTCCCTCATATTAAATCTCTCCCTACCCTATCTTCACCTAACAAAGAACTAATCTGCACCCTCGTGAGCTCTTAAAGGAGCTTTTTGGAATCACAAACTCTCCCTATACGCTCCTTTCACTCTCCTTACATTCACACTACGCTTTCCCTGCTCTGTTTCCAGCTGCAATGTTCACAAGATGGCGCCCGCAGGGATGAAATATCCCCTATAAGTCCATCCAATCACAGTAATGCCACACCAAGATGGTGCTGGCATTACTGTGGTTGTCAAACAAGCCCAGCATGTTCATTGGCTGCAAATAAAGCGTCAGACATGATGGGCGGATCACTCGAATATACCCCGTTACCCCAAATAGCGTATTATTCATGCTAGTAACGAAGTAACGAATAGTGTTGAATGTATTCCCTCATCACTAGTAAACGATATAAATGTGGTATCACACAAAAAGGTGGAAATAAGCCTCACTGTGTGATGTATATGCAGTTGCTCCTCGCTAGTGTTGCTTGAATCCAAGTCCACTGGAAAATTCATAAGGAATGGCATAAAAACTAAATAAAACCAATTGTTCACCTGCTGCTGATTTTTTCATTCTGCCTCCCAAAGATCGTAGGAAGGCTCGACTCACATTTATCCTGCACTCTACACTGAGTGCTTACACTGGGGTTTTCGTGTAAATCTCTGAAATACTTGATTCAGACACAACCCCTGGTGGAAGATTCCCTATAAAAAGGCAGATGGAGGAACTGTGGACACTATCTGGCCTGTGATCTGACAGTGTCCATCCATTTAGGCGTGCATAAAAGCAAGGTCTGCCACACTTTTGTGCACTTCTGAAAAAAGTAAACTGCTGGACAAAGGCCACATGAAGTCCAGAGTAACTCTGCTGCCTCATTTTAGTGAGTGGCTCCCTCGGGGTTTCATCTGAATCACGTCACTCGGTGATTTAAATGGAAACCCTAAAGTAAGTGCTCACTGTAAAGACCAGAATAATTGTGATCCCAAATGTTATGTAAAATGTTCCCAATAAAAGCTTCAACTCATTCCACAAAAATAGCCCTCACTCAGGTCCGTCATCTGTCGGTGCTATGGCTCCTCACACCCCAAAAGAAATCCAGTAACATCCACAAACTATTCTAGGAAAATCTGGGTTCCAGGAGGCAAATAGCACTCTATCCCTCCCGAGTCTTGCTGTATGGCTAAGAAGTACTGAACTTCCACATTTGTGGTATTTCTATATTCAGCAGAAATTGTGGGACAAATTTTTGTGCCATTTTTACCCATTTCTCTTTTGTAAAAAAAATGTGAAATCTGTGGCTAAAACAATTTTTTGTGATAAAAATGTAATTATTTTTTTCCTTACTGCCAAATGGTATAAAATTCTGTGACACATCTGTGGTGTTAATATGATCACTGCAACCCTAGATTAATTCATCAAGAGATGCAGTTTGAAAATGGGGTTACTTATGAGGAGTTTTGCTGATCTGGCATCTCAGGGGCTCTCCCAGTGGGTTATGGCACCTGCAAACCATAACAGTAAAATCTGCACTAAAATATAGTGGTCCTTCCCTTCTGAGCTTTGCACTGTGCCTGAAAAGTATTTCACATTTACATGTAGGGTATTGGTGAACTCAGGAGAAATGTTTGCAACAAACTGAGGTCCATTTTTTTCTATTCACCCTTAGAAAAATTAAAAACTTGGGGCTAAAACAACATTTTAATGGAAAATGTAATTATTCTTTCTTCACCACCCAATAGTATAAAATTCTGTAAGGCATATTTGGTGTCAATACGCTCATTACACCCCTAAATGAATTAATTGGGGAATGTAGTTTGTAAAATGAGGTCATATACGGGAGGGCCTCTGTCAATGTGACATGGCACCCTCCAACCATTCCTGCAAAGTCTGAACTCCAAAATGGCGCTTCTTCCTTTCTGAACTTTGTACTGTGCCTAGAAAGCACAGTAGTTTTCGACCACATATGGAGTACCGGTGTACTCAGGAGAAATTTCATAACAAATTTTGTGGTCCATTTTCTCTTGCTATCCTTGTGAAGATGAAAAACATTGGGGTTAAAACAAGTTTTGTGGGAAAAAAATATTTTTTTCATATTCACAGATCAACATTGTAAAATTCTGTGAAGCACCAGGGGGTTCAAGGTGATCATCACACATCTAGATAAATTCCTTGAGGGGTCTAGTTTCCAAAATTGGGTCATTTGTTGGGTGTTTCCAGTATTTAGGTACACCAGGGGATCTCCAAACATGACATAACACTTGCACACAATTCCATGAAAGTCTGCGTTTCAAAACATCACTCCTTCCTTTCTAAGCCCTGATGTGCATCAAACAGTAGTTTTCTCCAACATATGGGGTATCAGTGCACTCAGGAGAAATTGCACAACAATTTGTATGGTGCAATCTCTCTCATTACCCTTGTGAAAATAAACTAAAAATAACTTTTTTTGTGGAAAAATTAGATTTTTTCTATTCACTGCTCAACGTTATAAACTACTATGACACACCTGGTGGTTCAACGTGCTTACCACACATCTAGCTACATTCCTTGAAGGGTCTAATGTTTCCAGCAAATTTTGCATTCAAAAAGTCAAATGGCGCTCCTTCCTTTTAGCGAGCTTGGCTGTGCACCCAAACAGTAGTTTTCCCCCACATGTGGGGTATCAGCATACTCAGGAAAAATTGCACAACAAATTGTATGGTGCAATTTCTTGTGTTACCCTTGCAAAAATAAAAAAAAATTATGGTTGGAAAAATTTGATTTTTAATTTTCACAGCTCAACATTATAAACTTCTATGAAGCACCTGGGGTTCATGGTGCTCACCACACATCTAGATACATTTCTTGAGGGGTCCAGTTCCCAAAATGGGTTTTACACTGTTTAGACACATCAAATGGTCTCCAAATTGGACATGGAGTCCACTAATGATTCCAGCAAATTTCATGTTCAAAAAATCAAATCGTGCTCCTTTCCTTCCAAGCCCTGCTGTGCGGGCAAACAGTAGTTTTTACCCACATATTATGTATCGATGTATTCTGAAAAAATTGCACAACAAATTTTAAGGTGCAATTTCACCTGTTAACCTTGTGAATAAAAAAATGGGGCTAAAATAACTTTTGTGGGAAAAATGTGATTTTGTATTTTCACAGCTCAACGTTATAAACTTTTGTGAAGCATCTGGGGATTCAAGGTGCTCACATCTAGCTACATTCCTTGAAGGGTCTGGTTTCCAAAATGGTGCCACTTGTGGGGAGTTTCCACTGTTTAGGCACATCAGGGACTCTCCAAGTGTGACATGGCATCCGCTAATGATTATTTTGTGTTCAAAAAGTTAAACAGTGCTCTATCCTTTCCTGCTGTGCACCAAAACAATACTTTTCCCCACATATGGGGTATCTGCATACTCAACCATTTTATTGTCAATTTTCTCCTGTTACTTTTGTGATAATAAAAAAAATTTGGGCTACAAGAACATTTTTGTGGAAAAAATTAGATTTTTTGTTTTCACAGCTCAACATTATACATTTTTGTGAAGCACCAGGGGGTTTAAGGTGCTCACCACACATCTAGATAAGTTTTCTGAGGGATCTAATTTCCAAAATGGGGTCACTTGTGAGGGATTTCCACTGTTTAGGCACACCAAGGGCTCTCCAAAACAGACATGGTGTCTGCTTTCGATTCCAGGCAATTTTGCGTTCAAAGAATCTAACGGTTCTCCTTCCCTTCCAAGCCTTGCCATGCCCCCAAACAGTAATTTTCTCCCCTCAGTATATTCATATGAAATTGCATAACAAATTTTGGTGTTCATTTTTTCTTCTGTTTCTCTTGTGAAAATAAAGAAATTTGGGTCTAAATTCAATTTTTTGTGAAAAAAAGTTAAATGTTCATTTTTTCCTTCCACTTTAATTCCTGTGCAGCACCTGAAAGGTGATAAACTTCTTGAATGTGGTTTTGAACACCTTGAGGGGTGCAGTTTTTAGAAAGGTGTCACTTTTGGATATTTTCTGTCATATAGGCCCCTCAAAGTTACTGCAAATGTAATGTGGTCTCTAAAAAATAGTTTTGTACATTTTAAAAAAAAAATGAGAAATCTCTGGTCAACTTTTTGCCCTTATAACTTCCTACCAAAAAAAAATCTTTCAAAAATTGTGCCGATGTAAAGTAGACATGTGGGAAATTTTATTTAACTATTTTGTGCAACATACTCTCTGATTTAAGGGCACACAAAATTGAAAGGTTGAAAAATGCAAAATTTTCAAATTTTTTGCCAAATTTCCATTTTTTCACAAATAAATGCAAGTCATATCAAATAAATTTTATCACTATCATGAGGTGCAATATGACTAGAAAAAAACACTTTCAGAATCAATGGGATTTTTGAAGTGCTCTAGATGTATTACCTCATTAAATGACACTGGTCAAAATTGTAACATTTGGCCTGGTCATGAAGGTGCAAACAACCTTGGGGAGTAAAGGGATTAGGCACCCTTTAATCATGTCCAGCATTCATTTACTGACATTCTGCTCTGGTGTTTGTGTGTGTATATATGTGTGTGCTTGCATACGTGAGTGCGTGCGTAGCCAATTTTAACCTTATTTGACCAAGCCAAATTTTTCAATCCTGACTAATCTCACTTTATGTGGTAATAACTATTGAACGCTATTTACCTGATTATCTGCATGGGAGTGATGTCACTGTCCCAACCCATCAGTGGTGCACTGCCGCTTGGGTCAACCGGCAGTAATTCCGTTTGCGCTCGCCACGAGCAGAAGCCGTGCAAATCTCCTAGAACCACTGCACAGAACTTTCATACCCCGCAGCTCTGCGGGCCATTATAACAAGGATCAATTCATCACTGCTTTCACCGCAGCATCTCCGCAGATGTCCTCAACTGACTATTGAAAGAGCTCAGCATTTATCTACCTTCCGTGTGAAGCTTCAGCAGCGGTCACAGGATCGCGTTCTTTTACCTGCGTTGGCGGCTTGATCACAGCTCGTGCTTCCATGATCTCTTCATCGCGTGCATCAACCGGTTCCTCAGCGAGTCTACACCTGTGTCCATACTATATGGCACTTTCTCCACAATAAGTGCATGGAGTATTCCTCTTACGCTGTAGACACAGTAAACTTTCTTGCATAATTCCTTTAATTACCTGTGTGGTGAAATTGGGCTGCAGTCTCTATCTTTCTATTCTAATTGATATTGTCACGCTCACGCCTTGACTGAATGGCACAAGCCGGGGGGTTGTGGCCCCACTGTGCCACAAAGCAGACTTCCCTGGAAGGGGCGTGACGACGACAGTTACCTCGGTCTTTGCTGGAGCCTCTGATGGTGAGGTCTGGCTTGTGTGGCAGATAGCTGTCGGGTGCCACTCGGGGACAAGTCACTTGGACAGGTGTGACTAACAGGCAGGCTGAGACACAGGGCAAGCAGGCATGGCTTGGAGACACAAGGCAAGCAGGCACGGCTTGGAGACACAGGGCAAGCAGGCACGGCTTGGAGTCAACGGGCAAGCAGGCATGGCTTGGAGACACTGGGCAAGCAGGCACGGCTTGGAGACACAGGGCAAGCAGGCACGGCTTTGAGACACAGGGCAAGCAGGCACGGCTTGGAGACACAGGGCAAGCAGGCACGGCTTGGAGACACAGGGCAAGCAGGCACGACTTGGAGACACAGGGCAAGCAGGCATGGCTTGGAGACACTGGGCAAGCAGGCACGGTATATGAGGGAACAGGTAGTGACCTTTTCACACAGTGGGTACCAGTACTGATACAGGCAGGAAGGAGTGGAATATGAGGGGACAAGCTTGGACCTGTTCACACCGGAGGTGCAGGTATGGATACAGGCAGGAGGGAGTGGAATATGAAGGAACTGGTTTGGACCTGTTCACACAGGACGTGCAGGTATG
Source organism: Dendrobates tinctorius (assembly GCF_039654945.1). Classification (NCBI taxonomy): domain Eukaryota; kingdom Metazoa; phylum Chordata; class Amphibia; order Anura; family Dendrobatidae; genus Dendrobates; species Dendrobates tinctorius. The sequence goes on along the minus strand of NW_027361838.1, from coordinate 7,444,288 downwards.
GATACAGGCAGGATGTAGTGGAATATGAAGGAACAGGTTTGGACCTGTTCACACAGGAGGTGCAGGTATGGATACAGGCAGGAAGAAGTGGAATAGGCAGAGCCACAGGAGTGAAGGACAAGTAAACACAAAGCAAGGACCAAGACACAGAGACCAGGATATGCAGCCTCCTGGAGGGCAGACAAAGAACACAAAGCAAGGCTAAGAGTATTCCTACAGAGAAGGAGATACACAGAACAGGGCCTGGCTTCCTCAGCAGCAAGATACTAACTGAGTATAGACATTGCACAGGCAAGGGTTATTGGGTGTGGCGGAACTAAATAGTCAAGGGCTCTAGGTGATTGGTCAGGGACAGATTAGACAGGTGCCCCCTGACTGCATAAGAACCAGAGAGTTCCGGCGCCACCCCATATACACACACAGCCAGGAACCATGCAGGAGAGCAGAGGCACAGAGTACAGAGCATAGGACTGGCAGCAAACAGAATTCACAGCTTGACCCGGAGCAGTGAGTAAGTTGATGTGCGGGGGATGGGAGGCCATGCAGTGATGCCAGCAGGGTTGTTACAGATATTACTTGTTGCTTACTTAACATCCTCTCCCTTACTGCAGGCCTCTACACGTATCTAGCCATGCCACAAGATTTTGATTTTTTAGTATTTGACATTTGGTATTAGTTATCTATCTAAGTGATTGCGTACCTTTACATTTTGTAGCCCTGAGCTCCGTTTGGATTTACTTTTCTATTTTGATTTTTGATTTCATTGACAACAGGTAGTAGTTGTCCTCCAAACTAGGCAGCTAAAGTCAGGCTACTTTGTTAAGCACCACTGGGTTTTTGATATTTAATACGTTGTGAAATGCCCGAGTCCCTGCCCCGCATGTTTCGCGGCTGTTAGACACTAAAAAAAACATGCTGGGATCTGCGACACTCCGTGCATAACCGACGATCCGATGGAAACTCAAGTAGCGAGCACTTGAGCTCAACACTAGGCATCATATGATCTTTTTTTTTTACTTTTGAAAAAACCCCAATTCTAACCCCAACCCTAAGCCTAACCTTAACCCTAACACAGCCCTAACCACAACACTAACCCCAACCTTAACCCAACCCCAACCCTAACTGCAAAGAATGAAAAAAATTGCAATTTTTATTTGATAATATTTATTTAATTAAGGGGGTGACAAAGGGGGATTTGATTTACATGTTTTTTATTTAGCACAGTGATCAAAAGGAACCAATAGGGAACATTCTCTTTTGTTGCCGGGTACCAGCCGGCAGATCTTGGTGGGCTCACTGCACTTGCACTTGACATTCTTTTCTAGTAAAATGACATGGAGGGCTGGGGGATGGAGGAGAATGACCCGGGGATGCCAGAGGTATCAGGGGTTGCTCTGGGGACCCCATCTCTCTCTTGTCTGGTATGTTAGATTATATCAAAGGAGAGAGAAATTAATTTTAAATCAGACTTTTTTGTGATCACAGTTATTTGATGAATAATGGCTATCATGTGACAGGGGATCTTAACCCCTTTCCAACATTGGGTGTAAATTTATGCCGATGTCAGACTCCCTACCTTTGATGTGGGCTTAGGCCGGAAACTCCCCCACCGGTGACCCCGGTCACGTGATTGTAGGTCACCGGTGGGTTGGCATGACAACCAGAGGTCTTCTAGAGACCTCTATGGATGTCACTGTCGGCTTGCTGTGAGCGTCACCCGGTGGTCAGCGCTCATAGCAAGTCAGTAATTCTACAACATAGAGGCGATCTGATCATTGACTCTATGCAGCAGAGCCGATCGGGTTATGGCAGCTTCTAGTCTCTCATGGAGACTATTGAAGCATGCCAAAAGTAAAAAAAAATGTTTTTAAAAATATAAAAAAATAAAAGTTCAAATCACCCCCCTTTCATCCCCTTCAAAATAAAACAGTAAAAAAATACATACACATATTTAGTATTGCCACATTCAGAATCTCCTAATCTATCAATAAAAAAAGATTAACCTGATCGCTAAATGGCCTAGCAAGAAGTCAAAACGCTTTTTTTGGTCGCTGCGACATTGAATTAAAATGCAATAATGGGCGATCAAAAGATCATATCTGCACCAAGATGGTATCATTAAAAACATCAGCTCGGCAAGCAAAAATAAGCCCTCACCCAACCAGAGATCACAAAAAATGGAGATGCTACAGGTATCGGAAAATGACGCAATTTGTTTTTTTAACAAAGTTTTGAATTTTTTTTCACCACTAAAAGAACCTAGACATATTTGGTGTCAATGGACTCGTAATGACCTGGAGAATCATAATGGCAGGTCAGTTTTAGCATTTAGTGAACTTAGTAAAAAAGCCAAGCAAAAAACAAGTGTGGGATTGCACTGTTTTTGCAATTTCACCGCACTTGGATTTTTTTTTCCCATTTTCCAGTAGACAACATGGTAAAACCAATGGTGTAGTTCAAAAGTACAACTCGTCCCACAAAAAACAAGCCCTATCATGACCATATGGAGGGAAAAATAAAAAAGTTATGGCTCTGAGAAGGGGAGCAAAAAATGAAAACGCAAAATCTAAAATACATCCGGTCATAAACGGGTTCAATAACTGCCCTGATCTTGTTCTTTAGGATCTCAGCTATCACTGGTAGCTAAGACCCCAGAGATTTTCCAATGCTGTGGGTCTTTACAGCCTTATTCCTCAGACCCTTAACCCCTTAATGACCGGAGCTTTTTTTGGCTTTGCGTTTTTGTTTTTATAATAGGTGTTGTTATAAGTCCGTAAATTCCCCACATTTTCAGAAATGTTCCAACATATATGCTAGTTCCAGTTTTATATGATTGCTACCAAGTGTCTAGTCTATAATAGGCTGAATGAAAACTTCAGTACTGACTGTTAATCTCCAACAGCTCTCAGCTCTGCACCTTGCATTTAGTAAAAAGTAGCAGCCATTTAAAGTAGTAAAACTAAAAATATTGCAGAATAAACCTTCTCTGTTATGATTTGTTTCCTTTGGCTTTAAACTTGATGTTATGTAGTCATAAATTAAAAAAAAAATAGCCTGTCCTGGAAAATTGGCATCACCATCCTGAGTCAAAGCCAGGGCTGGTGAAAAGATGTCCTGGACAAGTACACGAAAAAGAACTGAACTCACACTGAAGAACGACATGTTTGTTGCCGAGGTTATTCCATAAATACTTGACATTTAGGGCGTTTTCTAGACTGCACCTTAAGTTTGCTTTGCCAAGAAACCTTGAAAGGACTTCCTTAAGCTAAAATCCAGAAGGAATAGGATTCTCTCATGTTTCAAATGTGAATGAAATGCTGTAGGTCTACATTTAAGACCCAAAACTTAAAATGCAAGTGAGCTCATCATCACCCATCTTTTAGTTTTGATTATATATTGTGATTAATAGAATTTAGCTTTCTGTAACTATGACTTTGTACTTGAATGATCCATAATAAGCTATCATAAAGGATTCCACAGCTTTGATCAGTGTAATTTCATCCACATTATTGAGACTAAACCAAAAGAATCGAAATAAAGAAATAATTGAAAAGGCAAAATATGCTTTATGTTAGGATAATGAGTGTAGAAAGCAACAAATAAAGAGACTGCTCAGCATTCGATTCCACAATATTTAGATGCTTTGAGCAATAACTTAAGGATTTATACAATTGCATAACTTGCTAATTTAGCCCCATTAATTTTTACTACACTTTGAAGACATCTTCACTGGCCTCACAATCCAAATTCCCCATCAGGGCCGCCATCAGGGCATTACTGCCCTGATTGACGTATGGGGCCCGGTGGGCAGACCGGGCCCTTAGCAGTGCTGTGGTGCGGCAGTTAAACGCTATTGACATGTGGGCCTGTCACTCACCGGCGAGTGCACGCTTCAGCTGGGTGGAGGGAGCTTCACCGCAGGAGCACGGCCAGGTAAGAAGAACTTGGTTTTTTTGGGGTTTTTTTTTTTAAAAGTGGCAATCCGGGGGGCCCGGGGCAGAATGTGAGACATGATGGGGCAGAATGCGAGACATGATGGAGGCAGAATGCGAGACATGATGGGGGCAGAATGCAGACATGATGGGGGCAGAATGCGAGACATGATGGGGGCAGAATGCGAGACATGATGGTGCAGAATGCAAGACATGATGGGGCAGAATGTGAGACATGATGGGGCAGAATGTGAGACATGATGGGGCAGAATGTGAGACATGATGGGGCAGAATGCAAGACATGATGGGGCAGAATGCAGACATGGGGCAGAATGCAAGACATGATGGGGCATAATGCAGACATGGGGCAGAATGCAGACGTGGGGCAGAATGCAAGACATGATGGGGCAGAATGCAGACATGGGGGCAGAATGCAGACACGGAGGCAGAATGCAAGACATGATGGGGCAGAATGCAAGACATGATGGGGCAGAATGCAAGACATGGGAGCAGAATGCAAGACATGGGGGCAGAATGGACATGGGGCAGAATAGGGGACTTGGGGGCTGAATGGACATGGGGTGAATGCGAGACTTGTGGCAGAATACGAGACACGGGGGCAGAATGTGAGACATGGGGGCAGAATGTGACAGTGAGACACAGGAGGGGCAGAATGTGAGACAGGAGGGGGCAGGATGGGAGACACATGGTGCAGGATCATGGGGCAGGATGGATACAATGTAGACAGATTAGGCAGGATCGGGAGATCATATGGGGGCAGAATGGATACTCATGAGGGCGGGATGATAGAAAATATGGCTGGAGCCAGGAATGAGACACACGGGGCCAGGATATTATTACCATAGGGGCTAATTAAGGGATATTATTACTGCAGTGATGTATTTATTTTATTTTTTTGAGAATGCTGTTTTAAATGGCGGAAGACCTGTTACTGTGCAGAGTGACACTATGTCGCCTTTTTTTCTTCATCTGGTGTATTGTAGACGTTGGGAAAAAATTAAGTAATGTGTCCTGCAAGTGGAGCTCTAGATAACTGTGTTATTTCCTGCAAAGACAAGCCCTGGCTAGAGGACGTGATGGCGGTCTGTGCTGGATGAAAGATGAAAAAGCAAAGCTGAAGGACTTCACCTAGAGACGTCACTGGTGAGTCAGTGTGTTACTTGTACACTGACACTATACACTATATACAGAGTGCCTTTGTACAATTACAATGTCACCCATAATCACTGTATTACCTGTGCACTGACACTATACACTATATACAGAGTTCCTGTGTACAATTGTGGTAATGGCAGGTACGCGGGATGCAGTGACGAGACACGAGAGATTGAACTTTAGGTAATAACTTTTATGGATTGATGCCGGTAGGGCTATCTGTTATGATTGGGTCACCGAGGAGGCTAGCAGGGCCGGCTAATCTAAGCCACAGAAAACCAGAGAGGTTGGTAACTAAGCGGATTGCAGACCCCTGATCCTATCCACACAACTAGCAGTAGCCGTGGAGCGTGCCTACGATGATCCTAGACGCCTCGGCACAGCCGGAGAGCTAACTAAGCCTAAAGCAAGAAAGGGGAAATCTAAACTGCCTCAGAGCAGACCCCAAAGCAATAGATAGCCCCCAAACATATATTGTCGGTGAGACAAGATGAAAATGCAAACGCAGGCAGGAAAATAGACTGAGCAAATGATGAGACCCGCACTGACTAGACAGGACAGGAAAGGAACTGTCTGCAATCAGCAAAAAACCCTGCAAAAAAGTCCAACAAGTCTGATGCAAAAAATACTGAAGTCGCACGACTTCGCCCACTATATCAGCACTCAGGTATATTCTGAAAGCAGAGCAAAAAGAGGCCAATCTATTAAGGGACAAAAACAAACTGACACAAGCAGTAAAATATGGATGGTGATTCAGCACAGGCCCAGCCGGAGCTTGCTGACCACACAAAACTGAGATAGACAAAACCAGATCAAATATAAACAGAATCGCAAATGAATACTTAGCTGAACATGCAGGGACTGAGCTGGAAACTAAGACCTCAGGAGGCAGGAAGAAAATCACCAGCAGGGATAGAGGGAGTCAGCTGTCTTAAATCCCAATCTGAAACCCTAGATCTCCAATTGTCGTCCTCATTATCAGGTGGCAAGCCACTGTTAATCAGATCAGCTCCATTACCTCCAGTAACTACCAGAGGGAGCCCACAAAGATAATTGGCAACCCCTCTGTCAATTTGACCAGCTCCACTACCTTCAGTAATAACAAGAGGGAGGCCAGAAAGTGAATACACAACAGCTATCCTAAGCAACCAAACAAAATAACAGAAACTGTCTTCGCAGGGACCTAATACAAGCAAACACTGGTTATAAGAACACTACTACTCCGGCAAAGGCCGGTCACTATAGGGCCGCGGTATGGCCGACTACGGGTCCTTAGTTATGTAGTACATGCAAAACAGAAGCCGCGGAGACACCATCACGTGTTTCTCAACGCAAGCAATGACCAGCCAGGTCTTTGCCCGGGAAGGAACAACCACGGGAAGGGCAGTCTCCAATGAAGGAAACCACCTATGTCAAAACATGGTATGCATCCACATACAGCTGTTTTGGGGTATTGCCCCTCATCAGTGTGGAGTAGGAAACTGGCTGGTAGGAGCAATGCCTAGTAAAAAGACTATGAAGAGGAGGATGAATGAACTCATGGAGATCAACATCCGACACTGCGGAGACACCATCACGTGTTTCTCAACGCAGTGATTCTAGAGCACTGCCCCATCCCTTATGGGAAATATGTAAAACATGCAAAACAGAAGCCGCGGAGACACCATCACGTGTTTCTCAACGCAAGCAATGACCAGCCAGGTCTTTGCCCGGGAAGGAACAACCACGGGAAGGGCAGTCTCCAATGAAGGAAACCACCTATGCCAAAACATGGTATCCATCCACATACAGCTGTTTCGGGGTATTGCCCCTCATCAGTGTGGAGTAGGAAACTGGCTGGTAGGAGCAATGCCTAGTAAAAAGACTATGAAGAGGAGGATGAATGAACTCATGGAGATCAACATCCGACACTGCGGAGACACCATCACGTGTTTCTCAATGCAGTGATTCTAGAGCACTGCCCCCATCCCTTATGGGAAATATGTAAAACATGCAAAACAGAAGCCGCGGAGACGCCATCACGTGTTTCTCAACGCAAGCAATGACCAGCCAGGTCTTTGCCCGGGAAGGAACAACCACGGGAAGGGCAGTCTCCAATGAAGGAAACCACCTATGCCAAAACATGGTATCCATCCACATACAGCTGTTTTGGGGTATTGCCCCTCATCAGTGTGGAGTAGGAAACTGGCTGGTAGGAGCAATGCCTAGTAAAAAGACTATGAAGAGGAGGATGAATGAACTCATGGAGATCAACATCCGACACTGCGGAGACACCATCACGTGTTTCTCAACGCAGTGATTCTAGAGCACTGCCCCCATCCCTTATGGGAAATATGTAAAACATGCAAAACAGAAGCCGCGGAGACACCATCACGTGTTTCTCAACGCAAGCAATGACCAGCCAGGTCTTTGCCCGGGAAGGAACAACCACGGGAAGGGCAGTCTCCAATGAAGGAAACCACCTATGCCAAAACATGGTATCCATCCACATACAGCTGTTTCAGGGTATTGCCCCTCATCAGTGTGGAGAAGGAAACTGGCTGGTAGGAGCAATGCCTAGTAAAAAGACTATGAAGAGGAGGATGAATGAACTCATGGAGATCAACATCCGACACTGCGGAGACACCATCACGTGTTTCTCAACGCAGTGATTCTAGAGCACTGCCCTCATCCCTTATGGGAAATATGTAAAACATGCAAAACAGAAGCCACGGAGACACCATCACGTGTTTCTCAACGCAAGCAATGACCAGCCAGGTCTTTGCCCGGGAAGGAACAACCACGGGAAGGGCAGTCTCCAATGAAGGAAACCACCTATGCCAAAACATGGTATCCATCCACATACAGCTGTTTCGGGGTATTGCCCCTCATCAGTGTGGAGTAGGAAACTTGCTGGTAGGAGCAATGCCTAGTAAAAAGACTATGAAGAGGAGGATGAATGAACTCATGGAGATCAACATCCGACACTGCGGAGACACCATCACGTGTTTCTCAACGCAGTGATTCTAGAGCACTGCCCCCATCCCTTATGGGAAATATGTAAAACATGCAAAACAGAAGCCGTGGAGACACCATCACGTGTTTCTCAACGCAAGCAATGACCAGCCAGGTCTTTGCCCGAGAAGGAACAACCACGGGAAGGGCAGTCTCCAATGAAGGAAACCACCTATGCCAAAACATGGTATCCATCCACATACAGCTGTTTCGGGGTATTGCCCCTCATCAGTGTTGAGTAGGAAACTGGCTGGTAGGAGCAATGCCTAGTAAAAAGACTATGAAGAGGAGGATGAATGAACTCATGGAGATCAACATCCGACACTGTGCTCTAGAATCACTGCGTTGAGAAACACGTGATGGTGTCTCCGCAGTGTCGGATGTTAATCTCCATGAGTTCATTCATCCTCCTCTTCTTAGTTATGTAGTGTCACTTACCCATCGTCCCTCGGCGTCCTGAACGATGGTGCTTCAGCATCGCAGCCGCTGGGCCCAGCTGCTGAGGATCTGGCGTAGTCTTCAAGCATTCCGACGCCCAGGCAAAGCAGGGGCACAACAGGCCCCAGAAGGGTTCCTTGGTGGAGTGTACTCCGGCAGAGGCAGCGGGACACTGCCTGGGAGTGGGAGAGTCGAGGCCGCAGCCCCTGAACGGGGGCAGCCAGCGGCGGGGCTGAGTGACAGTTGGTAGGCCACAGGCGCAGCCAGCGGCTGCACTAGGGAACCCGCGGTGGGCGACGGCCTGGCCTTTGCCACGGACTGGAGCGGGGCGGTGGTGGTTGCAAGCGGCAATGGACAAGCCGCAACCGCGGTCGGTAGTGGAGCGGCAGTGGCTGCGGGCAGGCCGCAGCCGCGGGCTGGAGTGTGGCGCAGCCGTGAGCTGGAGTGGGGCAGCAATGGCCGCGGGTGACTGCGGGCAGGCAGCAACCGCGAGCTGGAGTGAGGCAGCAACAGCCGTGGGCTGGAGTGAAGCAGCGGTCTTCTGTTGGTCGGCTCGGCGCCGTCTCTCTGCAGTCCACCGTGAGTCTCCCTCCTGTCGCTGTCCTCCTCTCTGGTTTCTGCTCGTGATTCTCGCTCCCTGGCGCTCCCACAGTCTCCTGCTCCTCTCCCGTTCTGCTGACTCACCCTGCGTCCCTTTTATATAGGCTCCGCCCCCAACCATCCTGTCAGTCTCAGCGGTCCGTCCCCTAAGGGTGGTTTCACATTAGCGCTTTTTAAGCGCACGCACGGCCGGGGGTAGCTCCGCCCCCGAGCCGGCTCTCTGCCCGGCGTGCCCGCCCCTTGCTTGTAGCGCCGCCTCCTAGCGCACAGCGGCGCCTGCGATCGGCGCACCCTATCTTTAGCATAGGGTGCGCAGGCCGTGCGCTAGTTGCGCTTTGACCTGCGCTGCGCACTTTTGACGGTGCGCCGTGCGCGCCAAAATCAAACTTTTCGGATTTTGGCGCGCACGGCGCACCGTCAAAGATGCGCAGCGCAGGTCAAAGCGCAACTAGCGCACGGCCTGCGCACGATCTGCGCACCCTATGCTAAAGATAGGGTGCGCCGATCGCAGGCGCCGCTGTGCGCTAGGAGGCGGTGCTACAAGCAAGGGGCGGGCACGCCGGGCAGAGAGCCGGCTCGGGGGCGGAGCTACCCCCGGCCGTGCAGCGCTTAAAAAGCGCTAATGTGAAACCACCCTAACTCTGCTCCTCGGAAACAGACCCCCTAGGAACTTAACAAGGAGAATGAGGGTTATAACACGGAGGACCGTGAAACCAAATACAACCAACAAAAAGAAAGGTCCTCCAATGAGGTACAAAGATATATTTTTATTCAATACATTAGATGATAAAAATTGACACGACAACCATATAGAAATAGGATAGCAAAAAACCTACACAATGGGTGACACAATACATAAAAAAAATACTTTATGGCACATGAAGTAGCATATGATAGAAAATTAAGACTGTGCAAAAAATACATAAAGTGCCTGATATCATGAGAATTTATCATATAATATGTTTCAAGGATGCAATGTAGTCAAAAAAATGCATCACAAAATGTGCAAAAATGCATAAAGTGCTTAGTGCAAAACATATGTAGACATATCTCATATTGCAACAGACACTGTACTCATACACAGTAATACAAAACAGTTTTTTATATATAGAAAGATACAGCAATTAATCCATCATAAAAATTCTTGAACATAGTGATGCATAACATACTGGCATTGCTGGTTTTCCTATAACTGATCTCCTTAGAAAGGAAAAACCTTTTAATGAAGTGCAATGATGTGAATAAATTGAAAAGGAGACCAGATATGGAAAAAAAAATTATCTCCATGGCTTTAAATAACAGAAACTAATAAAGAGATTATATTTACCAAAGTGGAGTGTCACCCAGAGTCCCCCTGACGCGCGTTTCGATGTATATCTTCCTCAGAAGGGGTGCTCCATCTCCCATTTCACAAGACTGCTCTTTTTATACCTTTGTGTGTGGCCAATCAACATAATACAGATCACCTGTGAAGTGCACGGCTCCCAACAACCGCATTGCGTTATACTCAGTTCCTGTTTCCGGAAATGTGCCCCAGTAAAGACCGCCGTGTTCTAGATATTTAGACAGCGCTGTCATCAGTACGCACTACCCGAAAGTGCGTCCCCACGGTCGTCCTGGCAACGGCTCCCCGTACGTTAAACAGCAACCGGAAGTATAAGCGCCATTTTGGATCACCCATGATAAGAGGCATACTCAGTTGTTTAGGAGACAATACGTCACTCGGCACGTCAGTGTTGTATCTTATAGAGACAACCCACATTGTGCGGGTGTCACGCGGGGCTTAGTTTAACTAAGGCTGAAATACCCGGGGCCTCTGTGATGTCCCTTTAAGTAGGGGAAACCCTGTCTGACCCTCAACCCAGGGTTTTTGCTGATGGTGCAAATGCCTGAGCCTCCAACCTTTCCTTATCTCCTGCTCAGCCCTGCACTTAACCCTCCACCCTCCACCCAGTGAGGAGACACACCACCAAAGCCCCCACACAAATTATGACAGACAGGGAGAACTTAAACTGCACTGCGCCACACATACACAGGAATATACAGTAATGTGAACAGGGCACAACTAAACACAAATATGGGAAGGAGAAAGGATAACAACGGATCATACGCCACCAGATACGAATCTCTCTCTCTTCAACACCTCCACTCCAGACCGGAACCACTTGGTATGAAACGCAAGCTATAATCGGCGACGCCCATAGGCCAGCATGACTATTTAAAGACCGTGGGCGTGACTAATCATCCAGCCTGGTCTCCAGCAAGATTAACCCCCGAGAGCCTGAAGATCAAGCCGGCGCCACTGAGGCTATAGTGGATGGAGGTGGAACTACCTCTGCCTGCCGGACGCTGTGGTGTGAACAGCGTCCGACATGACATTACCCCGTCTTCTACGAGGGACCCGCGGACCCTCAAGACTCATAGGACCCGGCTTGTCCGGATGACGATGGTGAAAGGAACTGACCAGCCGATTCGCATGTATGTCTGAGGCTGGAACCCAAGACCTCTCCTCCAGACCATACCCCCGCCAGTGCACCAAATACTGAAGAGTACGGCGTACTACTCGAGAGTCCACTACCTTGGCGACCTCAAACTCTAAATCAACATCCACCGTGACTGGAGGTGGCATCGGCGTCGTGTCCACCAAGCCTACCACCTTTTTCAATAAAGCCCTGTGAAACACGTTGTGGATCTTGTACACCGCAGGAAGTTCCAACCGATAAGCCACTGGGTTAATGATGGCAGAAATCCTAAAAGGCCCAATAAACCTTGGACCCAGTTTTAAAGATGGAATTTTGAGTTTTATGTTCTTCGTAGCTAACCACACCCATTCACCCACACACAGGTCCGGACCTAGCACACGTCTACTGTCAGCCACCCGTTTGTACCTAGCACTCATGCTCAACAAACGCTGTTTCACCCTCCTCCAGACCGATGACAATTGGGCTCCTAGCTGATCCTCCTCCGGGACACCCCCCGAGTCACCCTGATGTAAGGTACAAAACTGAGGATGTTGACCGTACACACAAAAGAATGGAGACTCTCCCGATGACTCTTGGCGGTGATTATTTAACGCGAATTCGGCCAGAGGAAGGAAAGTAGACCACTCCTCCTTGTTGTCGGACACAAAGCATCGTAAATACTGTTCTAGATTTTGGTTCATGCGCTCAGTTTGTCCATTAGACTGTGGATGAAACGCCGATGAATGTGACAACTTGATCCCCAAACGTGAGCAAAACGCTTTCCAAAACCTCACCACAAATTGCGTACCCCTATCAGATACTATGTCCGACGGAACTCCGTGGAGTCTGACCACCTCCTTCACAAATACCTGAGCCAACGTCTTTGCATTGGGCAATGAAGACAACGCCACAAAATGCGCCATCTTTGAAAAACGGTCAACCACCACCAGGATGACCGTGTTCCCCGCCGAGGCTGGCAAGTCAGTGATGAAATCCATGGAGATTTCTGTCCATGGCCTATTGGGTACCCCCAGAGGCTGTAGCGTGCCAGCAGGACGGGTTCGGGGTGACTTAGCCCTACCGCACGTGATGCAAGCTGCCACGTATGAGACCACGTCCTGCCGGATTTTGGGCCACCAGAAATGACGCGATACCAGCTCTAAGGTGCCCTTCACCCCTGGATGACCAGCCAGTACCAAGTCGTGGTGTTCCTTCAACACCTTAAGCCGAAGATGCAAGGGTACAAATGATTTGTTGGCGGGAAGTCCTGGCAGTACCTCCTCTTGGGCCTCGGCAATCTCCGCCTCTACCTCCGTCGTGAGAGCCGAGACCACTACCCCTTCCTGGAGGATGGGTACCGGCTCTTCCCGAGGTTCTCCCCCCGGAAAACACCTAGACAAAGCATCCGCCTTGGTGTTTTTAGCCCCGGGACGGTAAGTCACAAGAAAATTGAAACGAGTAAAAAACAATGCCCAGCGGGCCTGCCTGGGAGACAGACGCTTGGCCGACTCCAGATAGAGCAGATTCTTATGGTCGGTGATGACTGTGACCTGGTGAGCCGCCCCCTCCAAGAAGTGTCGCCATTCCTCAAAAGCCAATTTGATGGCCAACAACTCCCTGTTGCCGATATCATAATTCCGTTCGGCCGGCGACAGCTTCTTGGAGAAGTAGGCGCATGGATGCATCTCGCTCAAGGACGAGCCTTGAGACAGTACTGCCCCCACTCCCACCTCCGACGCATCAACCTCCACCACAAAAGGTTTAGACACGTCTGGTTGCACCAGAATGGGGGCTGAAGCAAAACTATTCTTCAGACGCTCAAATGCACGTATAGCCACCTCAGGCCAGCTCGCCAGATCGGCACCTTTTTTTGTCATGTCCGTGAGCGGTTTGGCGATAGTCGAAAAGTGTTTTATAAATTTCCTATAATAATTCGCAAACCCAAGGAACCGCTGGAGTGCTTTCAGACTCTCCGGCCTCTCCCATTGCAGCACCGCTTGCACCTTAGCGGTGTCCATTTTAAACCCGGCTGCGGACACAATATATCCCAAAAAGGGCAACTCCTGGACAAAAAATAAACATTTTTCCAGCTTAACATAGAGCTGGTTCTCCCGGAGCAACTGTAACACCTGCCTGACATGCTCCAAATGAGTGTCCCGATCGCTAGAATAAATGAGGATATCATCCAGTTATACAATCACAAATCTCCCCAGGACATGAGCAAATACATAATTAATAAAATGTTGGAAAACGGCAGGCGCGGTGGTCAACCCAAACGGCATAACCAGACTCTCAAAATGACCCTCAGGAGTGTTAAACACCGTCTTCCACTCATCCCCCTGACGGACCCTTATGAGGTTATACGCCCCCCTGAGGTCCAGCTTGGAAAACCATTTCGTCCCCGCTACCTGGTTGAGCAAATCCGGAATCAACGGCATTGGGTAGGGATCACGGATAGTAATCTTGTTTAACTCTCGGAAATCCAGACATGGGCGTAACCCCCCATCTTTCTTCTTAATGAAGAAAAACCCCGCGGCTACAGGCGAGGACGAAGGCCGGATGTGTCCTTTGCTCAGACTCTCCGCGATGTAGTCTTTCAGAGCTTGTCTCTCAGGACCAGAAATATTAAACATTCTGGCCTTAGGTAATTTGGCCCCGGGTTTTAACCTAATCGCACAGTCATAGGCTCTATGTGGAGGCAGTTCTGAGCAACCCTTCTCAGAGAAAACATCCGCGAAGTCCTGCAAAGCCTCCGGCAGGCTGGGCGTCACGGCGGACACACATGTGGCCAAGCAATTGTCTTGGCAGAAACCACTCCATTGTACTATGTCCTGAGTTTTCCAATCAATTACCGGGTTGTGCCTGGACAACCATGGAAAACCCAGGACCATTTGTGCTGGGAGATTACGGAGGACCCTACATGTAACCGACTCAGAATGTAGGACCCCAATGTGGAGTTTCACCTCTGCCACAAACTCCGTAATCTCCCCTTGAGGGAGGGGAACAGCATTAATGGTAACCACCTGTATGGAGTGAGAAAGTCTTTCGATCTTAAACTCGGCGGTGTGTGCAAACTCCTCATCTATGAGATTGGTGGCGGAACCGCTATCCACAAACACTGATATTGGTAGCTCTCTGCCCGCGATAATAACCTTGGCAGGCAGCATACATTGAGATACCATCATGGAGGATATGCATACGCTCAGTTGGGTCTCCTCCATACCCTCTGAGCTTAACAGTTTTCCGCCGGTGTGACCCTCTTAGGTAGTACCGGGCAAACGTTAACATAATGACCTTTTTTACCACAGTAGAAACATGCTCTGGGCTTCCGGAATCCCGGAGCGCGACGCTTAACCTGTGCCACGTCAGCAATCTGCATAGGTTCAGGGGACTCATCTACTTCAACCACACTTGCACCTCTGCTTTCCCCCAGAGGTAGCGTCTCCTGTGCCCCCTGACGAAAACGGCGATCAATACGTATCACCATACTCATGGCAGACTCCAACGATGCCAGAGTCTCATACATCAGGAGGTCTTGTTTAACCTTCCCTGATACCCCATGAATAAACTGGCTCCGCAGTGCTGGGTCATTCCACTGTGTGTCTACGGCCCAACGGCGAAATTCCGAACAATAGTCCTCTGCCAAACGCTCCCCCTGGCGGAGGGCGCGGATTTTAGATTCCGCTAGAGCCAGTCGGTCAGGATCATCGTAAATGAGCCCGAGGGCAGAAAAAACATTATCGACAGAATGAAATGTAGCAGAGTCAGCTGGTAAGGAAAATGCCCATGCTTGGGGGTCGCCACTCAGTAATGACAACACCAGCCCTACCCGCTGGGCCTCATTACCTGAGGAGATAGGGCGCATGCGGAAGTATAACTTGCAGGCCTCCCGAAATACGACAAATTTGCTGCGATCCCCTGAAAATCGTTCTGGCAGCGGAAACTTCGGCTCTGCACCGATACCTGCAGATGCCGTTTGCACCTTCACTACTACCAGGCCCTGCTGCTGAACTGCCCCTTTCAACTCGGAGACCTGTAAGGACAGCGCCGCCAACTGGCGGGTTATGGAATCTAATGGATCCATGGACTCCTGAAAAATGTGGGCCGATTATAATGTCACGCGGGGCTTAGTTCAACTAAGGCTGAAATACCCGGGGCCCCTGTGATGTCCCTTTAACTAGGGGAAACCCTGTCTGACCCTCAACCCAGGGTTTTTGCTGATGGTGCAAATGCCTGAGCCTCCAACCTTTCCTTATCTCCTGCTCAGCCCTGCACTTAACCCTCCACCCTCCACCCAGTGAGGAGACACACCACCAAAGCCCCCACACAAATTATGACAGACAGGGAGAACTTAAACTGCACTGCGCCACACATACACAGGAATATACAGTAATGTGAACAGGGCACAACTAAACACAAATATGGGAAGGAGAAAGGATAACAACGGATCATATGCCACCAGATACGAATCTCTCTCTCTTCAACACCTCCACTCCAGACCGGAACCACTTGGTATGAAACACAAGCTATAATCGGCGACGCCCATAGGCCAGCATGGCTATTTAAAGACCGTGGGCGTGACTAATCATCCAACCTGGTCTCCAGCAAGATTAACCCCCGAGAGCCTGAAGATCAAGCCGGCGCCACTGAGGCTATAGTGGATGGAGGTGGAACTACCTCTGCCTGCCGGACGCTGTGGTGTGAACAGCGTCCGACATGACAGCGGGACATTCATATCTTAATTTGCAAGATTTAACCCATCCTATGAAGGAACGTAAACGGGGCAGACATAAATAAAACCAGGATCCTAGTAGAAATCTTAATTAAACAAGTTCTTAACAGACTTCTGAGCCATAAAGCATTTCTCCCAATATAAAGCATATATAACACAAATGGCATTTTTAAAAAAAAGATTTTCTAATGACAAAAACGGGTGATGCATGCGGGCCCACATGCATCCTCCCTGTCATTCTGGTTATCAAGTCATATCCATACAAAAACATATACATATTTCTAGACACAAGAATATGTTTATATTTTATATGAAATGCAAAATCTATATGTAAAAAAAGAAGTAAAAATAAAAAATATAATAGAATGTATACATAAAAAATAATAAATAAAAAAATAATTATAAAATATGAACAAAAAATGAAAAATAAAAAATAAATAATAAAAATAAAAAACCTATTTCAATTCAAAAAAAGGGGGGAAAATAAAAATAAAAATGAATATAAAAAATAAAAATGATGAATAAATACAAATAAAAAAATAAAAAATAAAAAATGCCACACCCTGGAAATTTTTTTTTGGGATATGTAAAAAAAGGAAGCACAAAAGTGCGACAGTGCACAAAATGAGGAACTTATTTTTATAGAAGATCCCAACAAAAAGGCATAGTGTATTAATATATTACCATATAAATTAAAGTGAAGTAAATGCTGACCCAATAAGAAGCATAAAAAAGAATAGAAAATTGTGCAAAATGTAAAAAAGAGACCATGAACTACCATACACCTATGGCGTACATGGATACATAAGTAAATAGATAGGAAGTGACAAGAATACAAAGAAAAATGTCATTAATGTGAAAATGTGCTAACAAAAATGACATGTGAAAAACAATAAAATGTCATAAAGATATGGCATACAAATACATCATACAATATGTGTGTGCACAAATATGGCATACAAAGATGCCAAGAAAAAATATAAAGTGACAAAGTGATGTCAAGTATAGCATACTGTCATGCTCGCCATGTCTGTCATGTCTGCCATGTCTGTTTTGCCTCATGATCCCTGGAGCGGTGTGCACGTGCATCTCATGTCTGCTATCCTGCATGTTCCCTAGAGCAGTGTGCACACTCACCTCATGACTGTTGAGCTGTGGGATGCCTGCGTTTCTGCTCTGCCTTCTGTGATCGTCTCGTCATGTCTAGAACCCCTGATCATGTGTCCTTCCTATGTTCCAGCAGAGACTGGTTCTGCTATCATCTCTGCATGTCTGGAATTCTGATCATGTGACCTGCCTAGGTTTCAGCACTGGTTCTGCAATCATCCCTGCATGTCTGGAATCCTGATCATGTGACTGCTCCCTGTGATCCTGGAGGATCTGAACTGGAAGTTCTTCCCTGGTTCTGACCCGGAAGTGGAGGTGCTATGCCCTATATCAGACTGCCCCTTCCTATGCTCAGGGCCTGAGTATTGTGTTGCTTCCCTGCATGGCTGCTTGGTCTGCTTTGTTGCTCCCTCTATTCTGTGCCCTTGCAATTTGCTCTGTTGTGCGTCTCTGCACACGCTCCGTGCTTGTATTCCGTCTCTTGTCTCGTGCTTTGTCTCGTGTTGTCCTTTGTGCTTTGTATGTCCTCGCTATGCTTCCTTGTTATGCTATGCTCTGTACCCTGTCCCTGACGTGTTTCTCTACACGTGCAGGCCTCCGCTCTGTACCCTGTCCCTGACATGTCTCTCTACACGTGCAGGTCACCGTTCTGTACCCTGTCCCTGACGTGTCTCTCTACACGTGCAGGCCTCCGCTCTGTACCCTGTCCCTGACGTGTCTCTCTACACCTGCAGGCCTCCGTTCTGTACCCTGTCCCTGGCGTGCCTCTCTACACGTGCAGGCCTCCGCTCTGTACTCTGTCTAGTCCCAAGGCTCTCCCTTGGTCCGACTCTGGGCTTCGGCCTATGCTCCACTGCTAGACTCTGTCCCTGTCCCTGGCATGTCTGTCCACATGCGCAGGCCTCGTCTTGTACTTTGCCCCTGGCATGCCCTCTGCATGCGCAGGACACTGCCTCTTACCCTATGCCTTGTCTCTGATGTTTCGTGCGCCCTTGAACTTTTCGTACTAGGCTTTGCCATGCTGTTTCGCACGCGTCTCTGTCCTGTACCTTTGCCTAGCCCTGCCTTGTGGCTCCGTGCCCTCGTGCACACGCCAGGTCGCCCTGTGCCTGCCTGTTGTGCCTCAGCCGTGCCGCCTCTAGTCGTGCTCGCCTGTGTGCCTCAGCCGTGCCCGCCGTCCAGTGCTATAGTGGTTACCGGCTGTCTAAGTCATGCCCGCCTGCTTATGCCACCGTCGGTACCACCTGCTGGTGCCCCAGCCGTGGTTTCCGTGCTCCCTTGCACGCATGATGGTTTTCGCACTGTGCCTTTTCGTGCTACTCTTGCACAAAGTCTTTTGCTTACTTTGCTCTGCTCTGAACCCTGTCTTGCCTGTCGGAATCCGTAACCTGCCGACCGCTGCCAGAGGTCCGGACCTAGATGACTGCGGCCTGATGTCCGGAGCTGATTTCCTCAGTCTGATTCCTGGACCCTGTCGGTCGATGCCAGCAGCCCGGATTCCGATGCCACCGTACCCTATCTTGTTCCCTGGCGTGTCTCTTAGCACGCGCAGTCCACCATCCCTGTACCTGTCCCTGGCATGCCCCTTGGCATGCGCAGGCCTCCGTCCTGTGAACCTGACCCGGGCGTGTTCGTTGACACGCATCCTGTTTCTAACTTTGTCTTGTCTCCTTGCATGGAAGCCTGGTTTGCTTACCGGATGTCTGGAACCTGCCGATCACCTTCAGAGCTACAGAACCTGATGTCCCGGTTGATCGTTGCCTGTTGTCCGGAGTCCGATGTCCTTGTGCCTCTGTCTACCATCTTCACGTACCATGCTTTGGACCTCGGCGTGCTCTTGCATGCACCTTGCTCTATGTACTCTGTGTGTTCACGTTTTGCACCTGTTATACCCTGAAGTGTTCCTCATGCCTTGGACCTCGGCGTGCCCTTGCACTCATCTTGCTTTATGTACTTTGTGTGTTCACGTTTTGCACCTGTTGTACCCAGAAGTGTTCCTTAATGAAGTTTCCTTGAACTAACGTCTTGTCTTGCCTTGTCTTGTTTCCCTGAGCTGGCCGTCTGGTCCAGCTGCTGTGGTGGCTCACACCCTTGGTCTTGCCCCTGACACTCCCTGTATAGGGGGTGGATTCTCACTAGGTCAGCTCGCCCTAGGTGGGTGGGTGCCACAGCCCAGAGGGTCCACTCATTCAAAAGGAAAACTACTCAGCGTAAGCTGATGCTCGTCACACATACAAAGACGCCAAGAAAGAATATATATAGTGGCAAAGTGTTGTGATGCTAAAGTGCAAGACAAGAGTGCTGTCGATACCGACAGACATGACATATGCCAAGAAAAAGTATAAAGTGACAAAGTGTTGTCAAGTATAGCATACAAAGTGTTAGGAATCTGTGTCCTGCCATACTAATGCAGAGATCCAGATCCTCACATTCATCTCCAGAGGCTAAGTCCTTTCTGCCAGCTTGTGAGCATGCTCCTGGAATGAGCTCCCATTGGAGTTCAGGAGTCAGGTGCTCAGGTCCTGCTCCTGATTCCATTGGTTCAGCTGAGGTCTCTGGAGATTTCCGGAAGGTCCCGGTCACTATAAAAAGTGCGCATGGCCCTTATGCCATGCGCTAGTATTTTCTGATACTTGCTGCTGTATGTTTGTTGATGGATGCTTGGTCTGGTGGATGACTTATTATGAAACCCCTTCCCTCGGTTATTACGAGTGTGTGAGTGATTGGGTCAGCCAGTAGCAGCGCTAGCGCCAGCGCGCTCAAGCTTCAAGCCATCTCAGCAGCAAAGCGTCCTGCATCGCGCTTGCGTTATTGCGGTTGCAGACTTCTGTGGCGTTCGCAGTTGCGACGCCGTGCACACGCTCATTTACGGTAAGTCCGTTTGGTTGTAGTGCCACTTTAACTACTCCTGTGTTCGGCTACCGTACGTGTGCCGCTGTGCCCCTGTGCGTTTAACAGGCTCAGCATTACCTTTTCTTTATTATTTTCCTGTGCAGCTCTGTGTCCCATAACAGAGACTGCATCTTTTGCACTTGGGTGATTTAGAACCCTGTGCACACTACCGCTGTAGTGCACTGCCTCCCTTAGCAGCGGTTTTGCCATCTGCCGCACGGTGGACCCCGAGTGGCGAAGGCACTTTAATTATTTATTTTTTTAGTGCCTTCCTTGAAGACTTAGGCAAGAAAGTGAAAGAACTGGGAGCGCAGGTGGTCTTCTCTTCCATCCTCCCAGTGGATGGCCATGGAACAAGGAGGTGGAATAAGATTCTGCAGGTGAACAAC
The DNA here is from genome assembly GCF_039654945.1 of Dendrobates tinctorius. NCBI lineage: Eukaryota > Metazoa > Chordata > Amphibia > Anura > Dendrobatidae > Dendrobates > Dendrobates tinctorius. The sequence continues at coordinate 7,423,566 of NW_027361838.1, read as the reverse complement.
TGGCTACGTCGATGGTGCCGTCAGCAACGATTTGGATTTCTGGATCACGGAGTGAACTACTTATACGATGGACTACTTGCTAGAGATGGGGTGCACCTTGCGAAGACTGGAAAGCATGTATTTGGAAGTCGCCTTGCTGCACTTGTAAGGAGAGCTTTAAACTAGAACAACATGGGAAGGGAAGCAAAAGACCAGAAAAAGCCATACACCTGACAAATGCTATTGAGAACTCTGCTATTAGAAGTGGAAAGGAAGAACAAAGACGAAAGAATCTAATTAATAAAAATATTGGAGAAAGAGAAACCAATCACAAACTAAAATGTTTCTATACTAATGCACAAAGCATGGGGAACAAACAAGGAGAATTGGAACTACAAACACAGGAAAAGAAATATGATGTCATTGGAATCACTGAAACTTGGTGGGACAATACACATGATTGGAATACAAGACTAGAAGGATACAACTTATTTGCAAGAAACAGACTTGATAAACGAGGAGGAGGTGTCGCATTGTATGTTAGAAACTCATATATCTGCACAGAGATTGAAGCTTCAGAGACTGGGAGTTCTGTGGAAACTGTTTGGGTAAGAATACAAGGACAGAACAATGGAAAGGACACCATTGTAGGCATTTACTACAGGCCGCCTGTGCAAGCTGAAGATATGGATGAACTCTTTATGCATCAAATGGCCAAGTACTCCAAAAAATATAACATAGTTGTCATGGGAGATTTCAACTATCCAGACATTTGTTGGGAATCTCTCTCAGGCAAAACTAACAGGTCAAGGAAATTCTTATCCTCTCTTGCTGACAACTTTATCTTCCAAAAGGTAAGGGAGAAAACAAGGGGAACTGCTACCTTGGATCTAATCCTTATAAACAGGGAGGAAATGGTTGAGGAGGTAAAAGTGGCTGGGACCCTAGGAGGTAGCGACCATGCTATTTTAGAATTTTGGATAACTAGAGGCGGAAGACCTGTGAAGACTCAGACGTCAATGTTAGATTTCAGAAAGGCAGATTTTAAGGGATTCAGAAAGAGAATTGGAGGGATCCAATGGCTGGATATCCTTAAAGACAAAAATGTCCAGGAAGGATGGGAAATCGTGAAAAATGAAATTCTCAAAGCACAGTTGTTAACAATTCCGAAAAGAGGGAAGAATAGGAAGCATTTAAGGAAACCAGGATGGATGAACACAGAACTTAAGCACATGCTAAAAAGGAAGAAAAAAATGTTTATAAAATGGAAAGAGGGAGGCATATCTAAAGAAGAATATAATGCTGTCTGCAGAAACTGCAGGGCACAAATCAGATTAGCTAAAGCTGAAAATGAATTGAGGCTTGCAAGAGATGTCAAAAGCAATAATAAAGGATTTTGGGGATATGTCAAAAGTAAAAGAATAGTCAAAGATGCAATAGGATTTTTACAGGATGAAAATGATGAAATGGTAAGACAGGATGTTGAGAAGGCTGAACTTTTAAATTCCTATTTTGCATCTGTTTTCTCTCAGAAAGGAAATGTAACATCAACTGTTATTCACTGTCCTATTAACGGAATAGAAGAATCCAGGATATCTATAAACAGAAAGATAGTGAGGAAACACTTAGCTAACCTAAATGAATTCAAGTCTCCAGGTCCAGATGAATTACACCCCAGAGTACTGAAGGAGATAGCAGAAGAAATTTTTGAACCCCTCTCCATAATCTTTGAAAATTCTTGGAGAACAGGAGAAGTGCCAGAAGACTGGAGAAGAGCAAATGTTGTTCCTATCTTCAAAAAGGGGAAGAAGGTGGACCCAGGCAACTATAGGCCGGTGAGTCTGACTTCTATACCAGGAAAGATCTTTGAACAAATTATTAAACAACATGTATGTCAGTACCTGGATAAGAATTATGTGATTAAACAGAGTCAGCATGGGTTTGTAACTAATAAGTCATGTCAGACTAACTTAATTTCCTTCTATGATGGTATCACTGATTGGGTGGATCAAGGAAATGCTGTAGATATAGTATATCTTGACTTCAGCAAAGCATTTGACAAAGTCTCTCATACAATCCTTATTGAAAAAATGACTAAGTATGGAATGGACAAGGCAACTGTTAGGTGGATTCATAACTGGCTTAGTGATCGGACCCAAAGAGTGGTCGTAAATGGCTGCACATCCAGTTGGAAGAATGTCTCAAGTGGGGTACCACAGGGCTCTGTCCTGGGCCCTGTATTGTTCAACATCTTTATCAATGATTTAGATGATGGAATTGAGGGTAAACTGATTAAATTTGCTGATGACACAAAGCTAGGAGGGATAGCTAATACTAGAGAAGAGAGAGAGAGGATTCAAAAAGATTTAAATAAACTGTAGAAGTGGGCAGCAACTAACAGAATGATTTTTTAACAGGGAGAAATGCAAAGTACTACATCTGGGCAATAAAAATGAAAAAAGCATATACAGAATGGGAGGAATAGGGCTAAGTGACAGCACATGTGAAAAAGACTTGGGTATACTAATAGATCACAGACTGAATATGAGTCAACAGTGTGATGCAGCAGCAAAAAAGGCAAATGCAATTCTAGGATGTATTAACAGAAGCATACAGTCTAGATCACGTGAAGTCATTATTTCCCTCTACTCCTCTTTGGTCAGACCTCATCTGGAATATTGTGTCCAGTTTTGGGCACCACATTTTAAAAAAGACATCAACAAACTGGAGCAAGTTCAGAAAAGAGCGACCAGAATGGTGACCGGTCTGCAAACCCTGTCTTATGAGGAAAGGTTGCAGGATTTGGGAATGTTTAGTTTGCAAAAGAGAAGACTGAGAGGAGACTTAATAGCTGTCTACAAATATCTAAAGGACTGTCACATTGTAGAAGGATCAACTTTATTCTCATTTGCACAAGGAAAGACTAGAAGCAATGGGATGAAACTGAATGGGAGGAGACACAGATTAGATATTAGAAAAAACTTTTTGACAGTTAGAGTGATCAATGAGTGGAACAGGCTGCCACGAGAAGTGGTGAGTTCTCCTTCAATGGAAGTCTTCAAACAGAGGCTGGACAGACATCTGACTGGGATGATTTAGCGAATCCTGCTTTGAGCAGGGGGTTGGATCAGATGGCCCAGGACGTCCCTTCCAACTCTACGATTCTATGATTCTATGATTCATAACATAATACTAGCGCCAGGGTCTGGCTAGAGATGGCGGATCAGCAGCAGCTGTTACAGCTTGTGCGTCAGCTCGAGGCTCGCTTGGCCTCCCTCGAGAGGTCTCTCACAGCTGCGCGGGCCACAGATGCTGCCGTCCAGGCACTTACGGACGCGGTAGGGCGTATGACCATGTCCCCCCTTGCGCCGACAGTTACCCACCTCCCGTTGCCCGATAAATATGCTGGGGATGGCGCCTCCTGTAGGGGTTTTATCAGTCAGTGCTCGATACACCTAGAGCTGCTGGCTGTGCAATTCCCTACGGAGCGGGCTAAGGTGGCTTTTGTCATCTCCCTACTGTCGGGCAAGGCGCTGGAATGGGCTACGCCTCTGTGGGAGCCTGGTGACCCCGAGATTCGGTCTGTGGCTAACTTGCTGACTGCCATCAGGCAAGTTTTTCTCGGTCCTCGGGTCACGCATGATACGTCCCTGCAGCTACTCGCCCTTACTCAGGGGTCACTCTCAGTTAGCCAGTATGCCGTCCGTTTTCGGACACTGGCGTCCGAGTTGGAATGGTCCGACAAGGCCCTAATTCCCGTTTTTTGGCGAGGTCTAGCGGAGCATGTGAAGGATGCTCTCTCTACTAGAGAGATCCCCACCAGCTTAGAGGAGCTAATCTCCGTCTCCTCACGGATTGACCTCCGTTTTTCGGAGCGCGGTATGGAGCGGGCGCACTCCAAGCGCAAATCCGTTTCAGCTCCCAAATATTTTGAACCCCTTGAGCTGGCAGAGCCAGAGGTTCTACCTCCTGAGCCCATGGAGATTTCTCGTACCAACCTTAATTCAGACTCCGACCAGGAATCCATCTGCGGTTGTCATCATGTCTGTGTGGTTTCTCCGGAAGCCGTCTCCCCGCAAAGGTTGGAGTCTGAACCAGTTATCGAGACCTTTGTTCCTCCTCATCTTAGGGCTCAGGTGCTCGCCTGGGCGCATGCACCTAACACGCACCACCATCGGGGCTATATGCAGGTCTCAAAACTGTTGGCTGGTGCGTATTGGTGGCCCCATAGAGCTCGGGACATAAAAAGATATATTCAGGCTTGCACCTTGTGTGCTCAGCCTAACCCTCCTAGACAGAGGGTTGTGACAACTGCCGACACGCGGCAGCGTGCCTCTGTCACTCCCGCTCCTACTATCTCCCAAGTGTCCCTCTTGAAACCTGGTGACCTCGGTTCCTCTGATGCCTTCCAGGTGTCTCGGGTTACTGTAACTCCTACCAGGGCTCGGGGAGGAGGGGGCCTTAGGAGGGGTTGGTAATGTTAGGAATCTGTGTCCTGCCATACTAATGCAGAGATCCAGATCCTCACATCCATCTCCAGAGGCTAAGTCCTTTCTGCCAGCTTGTGAGCATGCTCCTGGAATGAGCTCCCATTGGAGTTCAGGAGTCAGGTGCTCAGGTCCTGCTCCTGATTCCATTGGTTCAGCTGAGGTCTCTGGAGATTTCCGGAAGGTCCCGGTCACTATAAAAAGTGCGCATGGCCGTTATGCCATGCGCTAGTATTTTCTGATACTTGCTGCTGTATGTTTGTTGATGGATGCTTGGTCTGGTGGATGACTTATTATGAAACCCCTTCCCTCGGTTATTACGCGTGTGTTAGTGATTGGGTCAGCCAGTAGCAGCGCTAGCGCCAGCGCGCTCAAGCTTCAAGCCATCTCAGCAGCAAAGCGTCCTGCATCGCGCTTGCGTTATTGCGGTTGCAGACTTCTGTGGCATTCGCAGTTGCGACGCCGTGCACACGCTCATTTACGGTAAGTCCGTTTGGTTGTAGTGCCACTTTAACTACTCCTGTGTTCGGCTACCGTACGTGTGCCGCTGTGCCCCTGTGCGTTTAACAGGCTCAGCGTTACCTTTTCTTTATTATTTTCCTGTGCAGCTCTGTGTCCCATAACAGAGACTGCCTCTTTTGCACTTGGGTGATTTAGAACCCTGTGCACACTACCGCTGTAGTGCACTGCCTCCCTTAGCAGCGGTTTTGCCATCTGCCGCATGGTGGACCCCGAGTGGCGAAGGCACTTTAATTATTTATTTTTTTAGTGCCTTCCGCCACTCATAACACAAAGATGCCAGAAAAGAATATATAAAGTGGCAAAGTGTTGTGATATTGAAGTGCAATACAAAAGTGCTGTTGATACCGACAGACATGACATATAAAAATATGTCACGCAAATATATATACACACAACTATAACATACACAATTACCTAAAATATATATATATATATATATATATCAGGAAAAACAAGATATTGTGATCAAAAGTGCAAAAGGTGCAATAAAAACATTTAAAGAGACCCCAAGACAAAATGAGAGGATTTTTTATATAGTCTCATGAACAACAATCTCTAAATAACAAACAAACAAACAGGTGTGCATACACGCATGCCAACTGAAAAACATACATGCATGCACACATACATATAAGCACACATGTATATATATGGAGCTATGAAACACATACATATGTTCCAGCAATGCCAGATGGCGGAAATGCAAAAAAATTAAATATAAGGGATAATACTTGACTCAGAAAGAAACCGGGTTATAAAAGACCAGGATAAAAATTCTCAATACGATTGCATGGTTAGATCATAGCACAAATTCAGATCTTAATACACTTCTTGATAATCTCCATTCACCGGCTGTTTTTGAAGGAGCCGAATATCCAAAAAACATGACAAAAATTCCTGGTTGGATCCTGGTACGAATTCAGATCTTAATACACTTCATTAATAATCTCCATTCACAGGATGTCTTTGAGGGAGCCGAACATCCACAGGCAAAAAATGGAAAAGTGTTACAAATGTCAACTTTCTGTAGCAAATTTTGGCTTTTCTGTAGCAGATAAAGTTAAATGAAGAGTGGTCAACACTAAGAGATGTACAAAAACACAATTAAAAACAGAAATAAAAACAAGTGAATAAAACCATTCACAAAAAGGGAGCATAGCTCAGGATTTCATTCAAACCCTTGGGACGCACCGTCTGCAGTCTCCAAATCCATTTTGATTCCAATTGTGAAAGGATTTTTCTGAGATCTCCACGATTGTCCATCATTACACAATCAATGCCGATAACTTTCAAAAGTTTAGAGTCACAATTATGTGCAGCTTTAAAATGCCTTGGGATTGGTTTTAATGTTTTACAATCGTCAACTTTATCAGCATTAATGATGTCTAACACATGTTCACGGATCCTGATACGTAATCGCCTTGAGGTTAGACCCACATATATAAGGTTACAGGGACATGTTGCAAGGTAAACAACTCCCTCTGTATTACACGTGATATGTTTACTTATTTTGAATTACTTTGTCCCATCGCTTGAATGAAAGATAGTACCACGTCTCATGTTTGGGCATGCAAGGCATGAACCACATGGAAAGAACCCGTCTTTAGGACCACTGGTGCCAAAGAAGTTTTTCGGTGGATCACCAATATAATTGCTCTTAACAAGATGATCTTTTAAGTTTCTGGCCCTTCTGTATGTAATTGATGGATGATCGTAAATGAAGTCATAAAGTATCGGATCCGTTGTTAAAAGTGGCCAAAATTTGCCCAATGCCTGTTTCATGTTGTACCAATGCTCATTATATTGAGATATAAATCTCACCTGTTCCTTCTCAGTTTTTTTCTCCTTCCGCAGCTGTAATAGAGCACTTCTTTCAGTACTCAAAGCTCTCCTTAAACCCTTCCTGACAGATCTTCGACTGTACCCCCTTTCAAAGAATCTCCGGGACAATTCACGTGACCGCAGGAAGAAAGAATTGGCATCAGAACAATTACGTTTTAACCTTAAGAATTGTCCTGTAGGAATATTATTAATTTGATGACTCGGGTGTGAAGAAGAAGCATGCAGTAATGAATTAACTGCAGTGCTTTTACTGTGGATGCTTGTTTGTAAACAATCCTTCTGATCCTTATAAAGCAGGATATCCAAAAATTCAACAGACTCCTGACTATATTTACTTGTCAAGTGATTATTGTAGTCATTCTTATTGAGTTCCAAAATGAATTCTTTCAAGTGACATTCAGACCCCTGCCATAAAAAGAAAACATCGTCTATAAATCTTGTCCAGATCAACACCTTCTCAGAGTGTTTAATAGGGTTAGCCAAGAAGCATTCCCGCTCCCACAGCCCCAGGAAAAGGTTCGCATAGGAGGGCACGAAGGCCGCTCCCATGGCCGTTCCCTGGAGCTGTAGGTAGGGAACGCCCCTAAAAAGGAAAAAATTATGTTTGAGGCTGAAATCTAATGCTTCAAGTAAAAATTCTCTAAGTTGAGTCTCCATGTCCGTGGTAGAGAGGAAAAAAGCAACTGCCCCTATTCCATCTGTATGTCTAATGGATGTGTAAAGTGCTTCCACGTCCATAGACACCAACCACATATCAGATTCTAGGTGTATGCCCTCAAACCTACGTATGCAATCAGTGGAATCTTTAAGGAAAGAAGGTAGAGTCTCCACTAAAGGTTTAAGATGCCAATCCAAAAATTTGCATAAAGGTTCACATAGACTCCCATTACCAGAGACTATTGGTCTCCCAGGGGGATTAACCTCAGTTTTATGTACCTTAGGAAGTAGATACAGACACAGTGTCCGAGGATAATCAACTGTCAAGAAATCCTTCTCTTGTTTGCTGATGACACCATTCTCGAAGGCCCTCATTAAAATTTTCTGCAACAAAGCACGCAAGGAATTAGTCGGATTATAAGTAAGTTTCTTATAGCATTCTGTGTTGAGCAATTGTCTCAGGGCCTCCTTTTCGTACATAGTTGTTGGCCAAATGACCACGTTGCCACCCTTATCCGCTTGTTTAATTAGGGCCCCCTTCAATTCCCTAAGTTCCTTAAGGGCTTGGCGTTGGTCATTATTAAGATTGTCCTTACCCAACCTATTCGATATCCTAGAGAATTCTTCTGACACCAATTTTACAAAAAGTTCAATGTTAGGATATAGATTTAGTGGTGAAAATTTCGTAGATTTGGGTCTAAAGGGTTGGATTACCTTACCTATTACCCCTTGGTCACCATTCTCCAATTCCAATTCTTCCAGAATTTCAATGGCCTGTAGTTCTCTTTCAGTCCAATCAGTTTCCCCTGAATTCGATTTACCAAAAATCCTCTTAAAAACCAATTTTCTGGCAAACAGATTTAGGTCAATCAACGCTGTAAACAGATCAAATTTTTCAGAGGGAGAAAAAGTGAGTCCCAAGCTCAACACATCAATTTGCATAGGAGAAAGTGGTGTATCAGATAAATTAATTACCTGTAATTTGTTGGTTTCCCTTCCTACTCCCCGATCCCTTGGTGTGGAATATCTCTGTTCTCGATAGGGGGCTCCTTTTCTGTTACCTCTTAAATCATAGGGCTGAGTCCAATTTGGTTTTTCCCTCTGTCTCATGTCAGAAGAGATTGAAGATGTTGAAGAGGAGACAGATGGTGTTCGATCTCTTCTATATCCATCATTCCACTTGTAAACTTTAAAATTCTGATAATCCTGTAAATCACGCTTAAATTTACTAGTTTTCATTTTTTGAATTTCTGTTTCCCATGTAGTAAAAGATTGATCCATCTCTTTCTTAAAGGTATCCAGTTGGTTAATAGAAAGAGTTTCTTTTATTTTCTTTTGTATTTCTTCAATTTCGATCTCAATCGTGTCCACACTCCGCTTATCATGACCAATCAATAATTCGATCATCGAACGTGAACAGATATTACAAGCCTCCTCCCATTTCTGACGTATATTGGGGTCAGAAAGTATTTTTTTATGTATTGTGTCACCCATTGTGTATGTTTTTTTGCTATCCTATTTCTATATGGTTGCCGTGTCAATTTTTATCATCTAATGTTTTGAATAAAAATATATCTTTGTACCTCATTGGAGGACCTTTCTCTTTGTTGGTTGCCCCTAGGAACTTAGATGACGGTCCCCTTGGTTCCGGCCCGGACACTCGGCGGGGGCCCTTCCTCCTACACTATGTCACCAGTGATCACTGTATTACCTGTACACTGGCACTATATACAGAGGTCCTGTGCATAATGTCACCGGTTATCACTGTATTACCTGTACACTGGCACTATATACAGAGCTCCTGTGTATAATGTCACTGGTGATCACTCTATTACTTGTACACAGACACTGCATACTAAGTACAGATCTCCTGTGTATAATGGCACTTATGGTGATAGTATTATGCTTTTCTTTATTAATGATCAGTATTGTAGTATTCAGCCACCATGTGGTGGTAATATGTGGTCTGGGCATGGTGCGGTGGTATTTGTCCCTTGTATGTGCTATTATTCTGTCACTGTGGTGGTAATATGTGGTCTGGTCATGGTGTGGCTGTATTTGTTCCTTGTATGTGGTATTATAGGTCACTATGTGTTGGTAATAAGTGGTCTGGTCATGGTGCAGTGGTATTTGTCCCTTTGGATGTGATATTATTGGTCCTTTTTAAAAATTGAAAAATAAATAAAAAATATACTTAAATTGTATTGGATATTTTAACAAATGTTTAATAGGTTAGAGTAGTGTAGGGCTTGGCCAAAAGAGTCTACCTTGTCATGGTGGCAGATTTAAAAAATCTTTTGGCCAAAACAAGAGCTGCTGGCTATGTGTGTGATCTGGAGATGGGAACTGTTAATGTGTGATTGGTGAGAAGTGGAATTTTTCGAAGAGAGAGCAGTGGGACTGTGGACAGTTTGAGGGGTGGAGCCTGGGCGGAGTCTCAAGGGGGCCCCGAAAACTTTGCCAGTATGGGGCCCCGAAATTCCAGGTGGCAGCCCTGTTTCCCTCACTGTTTTTGAAATGTGGAGGAAACCGGAGCAAAGACAGGGAAAACATACAAACTCTAAGCAAAGTCTGCAGTGTGTATCCTATAAGTGTGTATCTTACAAGTGTGAGATATGAATTAATCCATAAAGCTGTATACAGACTATGCCCTGCCATCTGCCACCATCGCACTCTAACCAGCATGTCTATTTATTTATTCTCCCTACAGGTACGTCACTCAGCTTTCCACACAGACTTCTTACCTCTGCTCCTAGTATTCACTCGGTACGTCACTCAGATTTCCACACAGACTCCTTACCTCTGCTCCTAGTATTCACTCGGTATGTCACTCAGCTTTCCACACAGACTTCTTACCTCTGCTCCTAGTATTCACTTGGTACGTCACTCATCACCCCCTGATGAAGGCTTAGCGCCGAAACGCGCGTCGGGACCAGGTAGCTATCCCAGGAGACCAGGAGAGGTTGTAAACTATAATTATTTATTCACTTTTTTTCACATATTTTCACATTGGTTCTCTTTTCCTGGTCAGAAGGCATCTGTCATTTTATGGTGACACAATTTGTGTCTCTCTTTTTGATATTATATGGATGCACTGCATAGGCATACTGTGACATACACTGGTTTATTGTGGTAGTGTTTTACACTTATGCATATGGTTACACACTGTCGTTGTTTTTATTTCAGTTGCATGGGAATTATATGCACTGTATTATTATTATTATTATTATTATTATCATTATTATAAATAACAACACTGCAGTTTTGTTATCATTATCAAAATCACTTATATTTTAAATTTATTTATTTTTTTATTTTTATTTTTATTTTTTTTCCACACACATTGTATGTTCTATATCTGGGTGGCATGACCCTTTTGTAATAATGTTTCAGTATACGAATGTTACATCTATTTTTATGGAATGTTTTTAATAATTATTTTATTAATGATTTGATATAATAATAAATAATAATTTTTTGGGGACTTATGGTCATTTGTGGTTCTGTGTGTTGTTTTTTGTTTCTATCACGACTGTCCTATAAATAGTCCAATACTGGTCAGCGATATATTATTATATATTATTGTTTATTAATATTATTATAAATATATAGGAAAATTTTGCTGACTCTCCTTATCCTTTTCTTTGTGTGTTCAAGACTTCAGTCTGCAGTGTGTATCCTATAAGTGTGAGATATGAATTAATCCAGAATTGAACCAGAAGGGAACTGAAGGTAACTGGATAGTCACTGTAAACAATGTTTCTGTTTGTTTTCACTCTGACCTCTATAATCCTTCACTTTCTGTTAACCCCGCTAATTTCTACACCAAGCAAGGAACTGTTCATCATTATTTCCCTCTACTCCTCTTTGGTCAGACCTCATCTGGAATATTGTGTCCAGTTTTGGGCACCACATTTTAAAAAAGACATCAACAAACTGGAGCAAGTTCAGAAAAGAGCGACCAGAATGGTGAGTGGTCTGCAAACCCTGTCTTATGAGGAAAGGTTGCAGGATTTGGGAATGTTTAGTTTGCAAAAGAGAAGACTGAGAGGAGACTTAATAGCTGTCTACAAATATCTAAAGGACTGTCACATTGTAGAAGGATCAACTTTATTCTCATTTGCACAAGGAAAGACTAGAAGCAATGTGATGAAACTGAATGGGAGGAGACACAGATTAGATATTAGAAAAAGCTTTTTGACAGTTAGAGTGATCAATGAGTGGAACAGGCTGCCACGAGAAGTGGTGAGTTCTCCTTCAATGGAAGTCTTCAAACAGAGGCTGGACAGACATCTGACTGGGATGATTTAGCGAATCCTGCTTTGAGCAGGGGGTTGGACCAGATGGCCCAGGAGGTCCCTTCCAACTCTACGATTCTATGATTCTATGATTCTATGATCTCTTCTCCAGTCCTCCCCATCCATCTCACCTCTTCCTCAGATCTGTTTCTCAACATACAATCCTCTGTCTCCAAACACAGACAGCCCCCTCATCTCATGCCCTCTCCTGCTCCCACCTGCTAACACTCTCTCTGCTCCTCCTCACTGCCGGCGATATCTCTCCAAATCCTAGTCCTCCTCACCACATTCCCACAGTCATTTCTACCTCCCATCCACGCTCAAGCTCAACTTTCCGCAACCTCTCCATCCTTATACCCATTCGCCCAGCCCCAGCTTCCCCAGTCCCACTAACAGGAGCTCTGTGGAACGCTCACTCTGTCTGCAACAAACTTTCCTACATTCGTGATCTTTTTATTACTAACAAACTTTCCTTCCTCGCTATCACCGAAACCTGGCTCACCCCCTCTGACACAGCCTCTCCTGCTGCACTCTCGTATGGTGGATTCCAACTTTCCCACACCCCCCGCCCCAGCAGCAAGCATGGTGGAGGAGTTAGTTTTCTCATGTCAGATAACTGCTCCTTCACACCAATCTCACTGCCACCCTCTGTTACCCTCCCTTCCTTTGAGGTGCACTCTGCACTGAGGTGCACTCTGTGCGCATCTACTCCCCCTCCAACCTCCAACTTGCTGTCATTTACCGCCCCCCAGAGCCAACCACCACCTTCTTTGACCACTTCACCACCTGGCTACTTCATTTCCTTTCCACTGACATCCCCACTATCATCTTGGGAGACTTCAAAATCCCTATTAACACTTCCCTCTCAGCTACCACTAAACTTCTATCCTTCACTTCCTCCTTTGGCCTCACTCAATGGTCTTCTGCAGCCACTCACAAAGATGGCCACATGCTAGATCTCATCTTCACCCGCCTCTGCTCCCTATCTAGCCTCTCTAACTCACATCTTCCTCTTTCTGACCACAACCTACTTACATTCTCTTCCCTCTCCTCTCCAGGTCCACAATCCCCACCCGACAAACTTGCACACCCTCGCAGAAATCTTCAGCACCTTGATCTACACTCACTGTCTGAATTCCTCCTCCTTCTTACAGACATAAGTTCCCTACACAATGCAGCTGCCTCTGCCGCTCTATATAACACCACAAAAGCTGTAGCTTTGGAATCAGTTACCCCTCTCACACATACCAAAGCTCGCAAAATCAAGAGACAGCCCTGGCACACCAGTCTGTCCAAAGAACTGAGGCAAGCTTCCAGGGCTGCTGAGCAGTGATGGAAAAGATCCCACTCTAATGAGGACTTCATCGCATTCAAACAGTCCACTACTTTCAAGGCCTCACTCGCTGCAGCAAAACAAACCTACTTCTCATGTCTCATATCCTGCCTGTCTCACAACCCTAAACAGTTATTCAATACGTTCAATTCTCTCCTCCGCCCCCCAGCACCTCCTCCCTTCCCACTCATCTCAGCTGAAGACTTTGCCTCATTTTTCAATGAGAAGATTGATAACATCAAATACAGTTTTGGTTGACAGCCCCCAGAGCCCTTCCTCCTAACTGCCCTGCCCCCCTCCTCCTCCAAAACCAACTTCTCCACCATTACAGAAGATCGACTCTCCATTCTACTCTCAAGATCACATCTCACTACCTGTGCACTTCACCCGATCCCATCCCACTTCATCCCAAACCTCACCACAGTCTTCATCCCAACCCTAACCCATCTCTTCAATCTATCATTAACAACTGGTGTTTTCCCCTCAAGCTTTAAACATGCCTCAATCACACCTATCCTCAAAAAGCCCTCTCTTGACCCATCCTCTGTATCTACCTGTCGCCCTATATCACTTCTCCACTATGTCTCAAAACTACTGGAACAACACGTCCATCTTGAACTGTCCTCCCAACTCTCTTCTTGCTCCCTCCTTGACCACTTACAATCTGTCTTCCGGCCACACCACTCCACTGAAACTGCCCTAACTAAGGGCACCAATGACCTATTAACCACCAAGGCCAAGCGACACTACTCTGTCCTCCTCCTCCTGGACCTGTCCTCTGTCTTTGACACAGTGGACCATTCCCTATTACTGCAGACCCTCTCAGCTCTTGATATCACAGACTTGGCCCTATCTTGGATCACGTCATATGTAACAGACCGGACATTCAGCGTCTCCCACTCACACACCACCTCCTCAACTCACCCCCTATCCGTCAGAGTCCCTCAAGGTTCAGTCCTAGGGCTTTCAGTATCACCTCTATGATGATGACACACAGATCTTCATCTCTGGACCAGATATCACATCCCTACTAAACAGAATCCTTCGATGTCTGTCTGGTATTTCATCCTTCTTCTCCGCTAGATTTCTAAAACTTAATATGGACAAAACAGAATTCATCATCTTTCCCCCATCTCACACAACCCCCCCAATAGACCTATCCATTAAAGTAAATGGCTGCCAACTCTCTCCAGTCCCACAAGCTCGCTGCCTCGGGGTTATCCTTGACACTGATCTCTTTTTCAAACCACATATCCAAGCCCTTTCCACTTCCTGCCGACTTCAACTCAAAAATATTTCACGGATTCGTGACTTACAAAGCCATCCACAACCTGAGTCCTCCATACATCTGTGACCTCGTCTCCCGGTACCTACCTGCACGAAACCTCCGATCCTCACAAGATCTCCTTCTCTACTCCCCTCTTATCTCCTCTTCCCACAATCGCATACAAGATTTCTCCCGTGCATCCCCCCTACTCTGGAACTCTCTACCACAACATATCAGACTCTCGCCTAAAATAGAAACCTTCAAAAAGAACCTGAAGACCTACCTCTTCCGACAAGCCTACAACCAGGAGTAACCAACGTTCCCCCAAACCGTTGCACGACCAGCTCTACCCTCGCTTACTGTATCCTCACCCATCCCTTGTAGATTGTGAGCCCTCGCGGACAGGGTCCCCTTTCCTTCTGTACCAGTCGTGACTTCTATTGTTTAAGATTACTGTACTTGTATTCATTATGTATACCCCTCCTCACATGTAAAGCGCCATGGAAAAAATGGCGCTGCAATAATAAATAATAATAATAATGCCCTGGGTGGAATTTGAAGCCTTAACCCCAGCACCACAAAACAACAGTGCTAACCACTGAGCCACCATGCTTAAATGACATATCATAACTGTCTGAAAGATACAGGTCCCATCTCTGGGACCTGCGCCTGTCTCAAAAATGTCGTAATGTCTCACACTGCTGGGAATGGAGAGGAGGCCATGAATTTGCGACTCTTTATGTTCATTTCTTCGGAAGTTTTGAAAGTTGAACAGCAGGTTCTTGAGATGGGTACAGGTCCCCAAGGTTGTTCTTGGATCTATCAGCATTTATGGAATATCCTGGAAGTACAGGATCTGAACAGAAAAATATTCAGGATTGAGAGTCCTCAGTGGTTGATACCTTTTAATGGCTAACTGAAAAGATGGTAATACATTGCAAGCTTTCGAGACTACTCAGGTCTCTTCATCAGGCTAGACTAATACAAAATCTGAAGTCACATATTTATGCACAATACAGCCTAGAAAAAATGCAATAGATAAGACAAGTGACGTGAAGCAGAACTATCAATATGGGAGAGGGAGAAACATAAATATAAACATTGGACCAGTTCATAGATAAGGAGTCTGGATGTTTTATGGTCCTCTGATTGGGGTCTAGTTCTGTGTTGCCCCGCAAGGTTTTAAAAGGAAATTCCTTAATAGATGTAAAAAGACATAAATCCATGCGACACATTCATTCCAGCACTGAGAGTGTCAAAGTTCGTCATAAATTTGTACTCCCAAACTCGTCTCTCTCTCTGAGATGTGAAGTTACCTTTCAATACCAGTAATTTCATATCCATGCTGCTGTGATCAGGGATACAGAAAGGATCTGAACAATATTCCGTTTCCATAATACCAATCTTATATATGCGCTCATAAGACCCTTAATTAGTGTGGACACATCACATTTCTAGATTTAATTGATTTCAGAGTACTTAAAAGTTATATCAAAAACATTAGTTTACAACTAAATCCTATTGCTTTCCTAAATAGATTAACAACATAAATTATATCTGTTCTTTTTCTTGCAGTTCTGCTCCAGTGTTTGAAGTTTTCTGTATATAAGTGATCGGTATATAGAGAAAGTTGACCATGACAAATGAAATAATTGTGTAATGAACTTTGGAGACATGACAGTAATAAATCAGTTGCCAGAAAGTCTCTAAGTTTCTTACAAGTCATTCCAGAACATATTCATTATGTGAACTTGACACAAATTCTGTTATTTTTGCAATAATGCATACAACATGCGCAAGGTAAAAAGACCCACATGTGCCATATGTCACTGCAGCCAGTCACAAAAGGCTTAAAGGAATCTTAGGCAAAACTAGTTGGAATATGCTTGCACGATACCTCACAAAATATCATGATGAAGTGTAAAAGGAATGTCAGTAACATCAACCTTCCTAAGCCACCTATATGGACATGTAGGTCATAGGAAGCTGAATAGAATGATACCTTGATAACTGCGATCTGATGTCTTATTCCAGAGAAATACACGATTTTCTTAATATGTGAATGAGCTGTTAGATCTATGGGCTGATCTGCATAAGAATCTGCCTCCAGAGATTATTTTAAATAAAAGGGTTAGGCCGGGGTCACACTTGCGAGTGCAATGCAAGAAACTCGCGCGAGTCTCTTGCATCAATACCCAGCATTGCCGCCACAACTCGGGACCGGAGTGTGCGGCTGCATGCATTTCTATGCAGCTGAATGCTCCGGTCCGAGTGTCGGCGGCAGTGTCGGGTATTGATGCGAGAGACGCGCATGAGTTTCTCGCATTGAACTCGCAAGTGAGACCCCGGCCTTATACTGATAGGGAATTTAGATGGAGAGCCCCAATAGGGACAGTGATGATGATGTTTGTAATGCGCTCTGGAATTAGTGGCACTATAAAAGTTCTCTAGAATAAGATGCAGATTGCAGATATCAAGGTAATGTTTTATCATGATTATTTTGTTGTAGTGTAAATTTTTTTTTTACTGCAGCAACAAGGAGCCAGTGGAGGAGCTTTAGCAGTGGCATCTATCTTGTCCGGAGAGATGCTACTGTGCAAGTGCGGCCACCGGCGCCATTTTGTTGTAGTGTACATTTTTTTTGGCTGCAGCAACAAGGAGCAGATGTCAGCACTGTTGTGTTACTCATCTGTTGTGTTACTCACATTACCTATCACATGATCTATCAGGGGGATCATGTGATGTGTCATGTGATACATTGAGTACCTGGGGGGTCCATGCTTTCTAAACTGCCCGGGGCCCTGGTACACTTAATCTGCCTCTGGTACTGCTCTATATATAAGGGCGCTGTATCTACCTTACCACTGGATGGATCTCATAGAAACAGTCTAAAGCGTGCCTTCTCCTACATTCCTGACTGTATATTTCACTATAACTCCCTGCATGAACTGACATTTGCAGACCGTCTGGACCTCATGAGTTGTGGACTTTTCTCCACAGCTGGCACTTCATAGTGAACCTTCAGAGGGTGCGCTCATACACAGTTTTACCTTAAATTGGTCTGTTTTTCAAATTGTCTGTTAATTGTCAATCAGTTGTGCAAATTAGATTACAGTCTTCCAGCAAAACAGGGCAGCCATTACCAAACATTTTCAAAACTGTGATAAAACACAAAGCTAGGTGTAATCTCACACCTCACAGGATATGCCATAAGTGCCATATACTTCTGCGGACATGTGATATGGCCTCACTAACACTCAGCCAACTTTCCATTGTAGTGTATAGAAAATTGTGACAGGGTTCAGATTGCATGGCCGGTGTCATCACCCGGCGCACACGGGCAAGTAGGGACCCCTGAGTAAGCGGGGGTGTGCTTTCTAGCTTGTTGTTCTTGTAATTTTTATGGTCTTTACCAAGTGGGGCGTGGTTTACAAGGTAATTATGCAAAGCAGCTTAAAGATACCCCCCAGATAATCATGTGAGCCACACCCACTTCATACAGATCTTAAATATTAGCACTAAATAATGGGGCCTATATTTCTGGAACTGTGTGGTGGATTTAAAAGAGAAAAACTGAAGGGAGAGGTAGAAATAACAGAAGATAAAAACTAAAACTGGCCGCCACTTTTGACCTGATGACAGGTCATATTTAAAGGGGTTGTGTAAGGGATGAGTAGTGATCTGGCTCGGACTTCAGAATGATTTTTTTTATTTTTAAGCCCTGAAATACCCTGACCAAACTCACTGGGTCATAAGGGATATAATATTATAACAATATACCGCCAGTAATTTAATATATTACTGCCCAAGATCTCTTACACGTTGGCCACATTATAGAAATATTTCCAAAAAGGCCTTAAAGTATAGAGAATATTTGAAAGACTCAATAGAAATTTTCCATCTTCAAAACTAATAAAATTGTTTTTTTTCCCACATTTTTTTTAATAAGCGCATATTTTATACATCCACATGAATAACCTCATAGGTTATCTCTGGCTACATAACATGTCCCAAGAAATACAGATAAAATTATACTTGTAAGTGTGTAAGTGTAGCACTAATATTACCTTAAAATTAGATATGTCACATTCTGATATAAATCAGCCAGAAGATAATTTACAGCAATGTTTTCTGGCAGCTCCTCTGTGCCCTCTGGGTATAGTACTGTAACTCCGATTTGGATTTGTTTCGTGTTGTGGCATCCTCGTTCTCAGAATTCCTTTTAGCCCTACATTCCAGAACACTGAAATGTATTTCCACGTCCAGATGTTGTTCATGAGGCAATTATTTGATCATGTATTCAGTCCTATTAATGGTTACACCCAACGAACTGGCTAGAAAGAGCAAAACGTTGTACACCTTATGTGCTAATTACGGAAAAGATCCAACATTTTCTTCTGGAAGATGTGATAATTTACAGTCTTTCAGTGTCTAATTGTGTCAGCCACTGTAGTATTTCTTACATAATATTATTATTTTTTTTTTTACATTTTATTCTTCTTTGTAACATCAGAACAGGAGAGCTTTGAAGTCCATGTAGAAGACTTCACTAACAAGTGTAGGAGGAGAACCTGTAATACTTATGTGTCAGTAAGTGCCATAAAATGTCTCCAGTATATTTCTTAAAATAAAGATTAGGAGCAATAGATCATGAAAGGTTGCAGAATGAGGCAAACCGAATAAATAGTACAACTGTTTGCTATTCTCTGGGCAGTCCAAAGGCTACAAACAAACGGTGGATTTACCAGTACAGTAGCCCAAGGCAAGATAAGTAATTTCCTATAACCCATTAAACATTAGCACTCCGTTTTACAAATAATAAGTTACATGCTTTTTTCTCTTTTTCATTTTTTATGATTTTTTTTTTTGTGTATTTAATTTATTACCATAGCATTAGACGTGACACTATAACTAACCATAGTCCTAACCTTAAACCAAAACCTTAATCCTCTAACCTTAGCCATAGCCCTATCTCTAGTTAGGGATAGAAAAAGTATCTAAGAACTTAGGGGACCAATTCATTAAGATTGACAATTCATATACCTGTCTTACTAATGGGCGTACAAGAGTAATGCACATAATTCATTGGGAGGTTCACACCACTTAATAGATTAGCCATAACCAATAACGTTGCATCACCAAAGTGGCATAACTTTTGAAGAATTTGTTTGGTGTACTTGACCAGCCTCTATTTCACGCATGCTCTGTCTAATTTGGGGGGAAAGGGCTGGGACTGGAATGAAATCTACAAAACTTTTTCAAAGTGTTTTACCCCTGAAATCTGGCAAAAGCACTTTGATGAATGGAGCCCTTGAGATTTAATATAATGTTAGCGTTTCATTTTTGTTTTGCTTTTTATTTTACAGAGGATACTATTTTAAATTTGGAACAGCTCTGCTTTCAGGTTTCTGTCTTTCCTCTCACAAAATTACAATTGAGAGCAAAGACAAGGAGCTGTGAGAGAGTGCAGAACAACAGTGAAGCATTTGTTATCGCATCCGCTGCCTACGCTGAATGCAACAGTTGACCTGAGATTGTCATTGGCTGATATGCTCTGCATAGGCAGAAATTGAGATGACAAAATTCACTTATACTGAGAGCTTTATCATCTTGGTCGCTGCCTATGCAGAGTGCAGCAGCTGATCACAAATTCAACTTGAGTGTTGAGTTATGCATAGTAATCTGTGGCACCAACCAAGATGTCAAAGAAACCCCTGGCTGCTATTCTCATTGACAAAAAAGCTACAGTGCTAGCAGTGGATGAAATGCTATGCCCCCGTCGAATTTGGCAAAAGTGGAACTGTTTTTATGGCTCCTTTCCCCATGTTACGCCACTGGTTTCATGCTTCCTCCTTACATGCTACTGTTTTCAGAAACACAACAATAACATAACAATGATGAGCAAGTCACTGTTGGGTCTGGCTGTAACAGCTGGAAAACATAATAGTTTGTACCTTTATTAAATCTACAAACGTATTGGATAGAGATGGTACAAATAGATTTGCAAGATTAGCAATCTGTGGCCGATGGAGCACCAAGATCCGTCTCTTGCATGGCATTTCTTTTGATTAGGAAGCATGGGGCAACAACCCATGTGCATCACGCTGCAACAATAGTCAATAGTATTGTGGCAGGTTCAGCTAATGAAAAGAAGAGCCAAAGTTACTGTCAGGTAAGAAGTAGTGCTCAGAGCTCCTGACCAGTGGCCAGAAACGACTGATGTGGTTGTGGACCGTCTTCTGTAAATCGATTGGCAATAACACTATTATTAGCTTTATGACACTATGAAGTTTTTTAAGACTTTCCAGAATTTCCCAACTAGTTTACATCATAACTAGCATATAGAATTGACACCATCTTCACATAAGATCTTGCTCAGTCACCCATCATCACGTCATTTAAATGTCTCTTTCAGCGATCGAATTCGGCATTTAAGTGCTATCAGAGCAAAATCCAGTCGCTGTCGTAACAGTGAGATTTTATTATGTAAACCAGCCGACTTCCACCTGTTATGGTGCTTAGATCCTGAGCCCGCTCGATAGACGGACCCTTGACATAGGATGTACTATTATGTCCTATGTCAAGAAGGGAATTGAGGGTGATAAGTAGGGTGCACCCCAAAGTGCAATATAGTAGATGGGAAAGATATAAGGATTAGGGTGCTACACCTTGTATGAAGAATAAGGTGCAAACGGAGAGAGAAAAGACCAATACAATAATGATGTGCACAATCAATTGAATGAAAAAAATGTATAACTTTATTAAGTACCTAGAACATACAAAAAAGACTAAAACGATCTAGAAACATGCAATAATATGATACATGATTACAGCCAACACCCCTAGATGATGTACAAACGAGGCAAATATGGATATGTGGAAACACAATAGGACATACAAGAGCATAAATGAAATAGGATTGTCAATGCATATAATAAACAATCTCTAGACAAGTATCTGCATGTATCAAGACCTCACTGGAAAAGTATTGTAAGGCCCTGGAGTAAAGAAAAGGGTATTTCTGTGTCCCTATTATAAACCTCCAGTGTTAGCAAGTTACAACATGCATATGTGTAGCAGTCATATAGCTGTACAAAGGAGGCAGTAGTTCTCAGCTATAATGGTAAGAGATGGCCCAGATATAATAACTGCATAAGAAGAAGAGAGAATGCATGGTATAGAGGTCACAATAAGGGAAGTCAAGAGGGAAATAGAATCACATGGATAAGTATGAGAACCATGTGAGGGATATCAATAGATAATACTATCTCAGGTACTCAGACTATGCTCCAAATCACCACATTAAGCCATGATAAGCAATTGTCCTGAATATCAAGGGTGTGGGGAAAGGGACCAAGGATCTCTTTTGTGTGTTCTCGGTACTTAATAAAGATGTTATAGAATTTTTTCATTCAATCAGGTGTTCACACCATTATTGTATTGGACTTTCTCTCTCCACTTGCACCTATGTCAAGAAGGGGTTAAACATAATTCCATTTAGAAATACTTTAAGTTTTCAGCACTTTTTTATTATTTAAGGATGGCAATATTCCATGTTACTCCACCTATTTGTTTTACTATTGTTATAAAGAAACCACATTTATTAGCACTGTCTCACCAAATAATAAAGAATTGTTTTAATATTTTCTATCCTTTTCCCACAAATCATATTAGCTTATAAAGTTTTAACAAGTCATCTGATTTTCACATAGAAATTCTTATGATGGAAAAAGAATAATTAACAGCAAGCAGAATAGAAATTCTACAAATTATACTACATTGTATTATTACTGCAGGAAAGAGGCAAAAGTGCAACAGCATGGTTTGCACCAGTATTTTCTTATGTGAAAGTATACAATTACCCCTTCACCCCAAGCCTATTTTCATTTTCCTGATCAGGCCAAATTTTACAATTCTGACCAGTGTCACTTTATGTGGTAATAACTCTGGAACGCTTCAACAAATCCCAGTGATTCTCAGACTGTTTTTTTTCGGAATACATTGTTCTTCACGTTAGTTGTAAATTTTAGTCGATATAATTTGCATTTATTTATGAAAATACTGAAAATTTGACACAATGTGACAATTTCGCAATTTTCAAACTTTGAATTTTTATGCCCTTCAATCAGACTGTTATGTCTACCTAACATCACCCTTGCTTTTTAAACCATTTTTTTGTTAGGAAGTTAGAAGGGTTAAAGTTGTTGGTTAGCGTTTTTTTAACAAAATTTACAAAACCGTCTTTTTACGAGCCACATTTGAAGTGACTTTAAGGAGCCTATGTGAGAGAAAATGCCCAAAAGTGACACTATTTTAAAAACTACACCCCTCAATGTGCTCAAAATCACACTAAAGAAGTTTATTAACCTTTTAAGTGCTTTGCAGGAATTAAAGCAATGCAGAAAGAAAACATGAAAAATTTTATTTTTCCCACAAAAAATTGCTTTAGCCCCAATTTTCTCATGTTCACAAGAGAACCAGGAGAAAATGGATGATAGAATTTGTTGAACAATTTCTCCTGAGTACACAGATACCCTATACGTAATGGAAAAATAATATTTGTCTCCACAGCAGGGCTCGGATTTGACTTTTGGAGAACAAAATTTGCTGGAATAGATAGTGGATTCCATGTCGCGTTTGCAGAACCTCTGAAGAGCCTAAACAGTGGAAATCCACCACAAGTGACCGTTTTGTGGAAATAAACCTCTCAAGGAATAATTTAGGTGTGATAAGCAATTTACACCCTCAGGTGTTTCACAGACAATTGAAAATGTTGAGCCATAAAAAAAAACATTTTTTCAAGTAAAAATATAGGCTTTAGCCTCAAAATTTTCTTTTCACAAGATTAGCAGGAGAAAATGGACCATAAAATTTGATGGGCAATTTGTCCTGAGTACACCGATATCCCATATGTGGTAGAAAACTACTGTTTGGGGACACGGCATGGCTTGGAAGGAGCACCAACTGAATTCTGGGGTGCAGTATTTGATGGAATATATTGTGAATGTCATGTCATGTACTACCCTCTGTCCTGGGTCCGTGCGTACTGCTTGGTAAGCTCCCCAACTTTATGTCTTACTTGCCTATTAGGGTCTATTTATTGATCATATGGGGTTTAGCCTACTGTTACCTTTTGCATAACACGTCATATTTTGCGATTGGTGCTATGGCTGACTGTGTTGGTATATGCCAACATGCACGGGCTTTTCCCTTTGTGTTCGTCCTGTAATTTGCAATTGTGCTATTTTATTCTATTTGGTGATGTTATTATGATTAATAAAATTTGTTATCTTTCTTATTATGTTGAATCTAGTACTCTGTTTGTTCTCTTGGTTTCTTATATATACATGGAGTGGAATTCATACTGATATGGTGGTTTATCTATACTTGCTACCGCTTATTTGTTCTAAGAAAGTGTTGGACTTTTTTTGTTTCTGTTTGGGGACACGGCATGGCTTGGAAGGAGCACCAACTGAATTCTGGCGCTCAGTATTTGATAGAATAGATTGTGGATGTCATGTCACATTTGAAGAGCCCCTAAAAAGCCAAAACAGCCAAACCAGAAAAAAAAACACAAATTACTCTATTTTAGAAGCTACACAGCTCAAAAAATGTATCTAGGGGTGTGGTGAGCATTTTTAACCCTCAGGTGATTCACAGAGTTATATAACATTGGGCTGAGTAAATGGAAAATCACCATTGTTTCAACTAAAATGTTGCTTTGGAATCAAGTTTTTAATTTTCAAAAGGGATAAAAGGAGAAAATGAATGGTACAATTTATTATGTAATTTCTCCTGAGTACGCCAATACCACATATGTGGTTAAAAAATACTTTTGAAGCACAGTGAATAGCCCAGAAACGAAGGATCGGCATATTGAGGTTCAGATTGTGCTGGAATAGTTTGAAGGTGCCATGTCACATTGGCAGAGCACCTGAAGTGCTGCATCTCCTCCATAAATTACCTAATTTTACAAATTACACGTCCCAATGAATTTTTCCAGGGGTGTAGTGAGCATGTTAATGTAGTATTCGCAGGTACGCGGGATGCAGTGACGAGACTGGAGCCGGAGTAAGCTTAGAATGCAACATATATATATATATATATATATATACTGTACATATATATACGGGCTATCTCGAGTAACTAGCAAGCTAACAACAGTTATCCTCGCAGGGATCAAAACAATAATACACAGGTAACACTATAATAACTACCCGGTCGGAACTGGTAACTATGAGGCCGTGGTATGGCCGATGACGGGTCCAAGAACTATGACTTATGAGCTACAAGGTGTCACTTATCCTCTTCTGACGTCCGGCAGAGTGGTGGTCGGTGTCGATTAGGCGTCTCAGCCGCTGGGCCCAGCTGACGAGGTGTGGACGAACGCTTCTGGCGTTCCTATACCCCGGTGGAGCAAGGGCACAGCAGGCCCCTGAAGAGCTCCTCAGCGTTGTGCCTCCCAGCGGAGGCAGAATGGCGGCGGCCGGGGGCCTGGACGTATAGGCCGCAACCGCAGGCTGGAGTCAAGCAGCAGCGGATGCGGGTGGCAGAGGGCAGGCTGCAGCCGCGGGTCTAAGTGTCTGGAGTGGGAGCGCATTCGTCCGGTCGGTGTCCCTCTGCTGGGCTACTCGATGCCATCTGCTCCCTGATGCTGATGAGTCCCCGTCCAATCTACCTGGTCGATGCTCACTCCTTCTGGCTCTCTGGCACCACCTAGGCTTCCTGCTCCTTCTCTGTCTTTTGTAGTCTGCCCCCTGCTGGCATTCTCAGATCCTTTTATATTGGCTCTGCCCCCCACTCCTTCTAGAACTGTCTCCAGTCCGTCCGTAATTATGTCCCCCGGAAACAGTTCCCCTAGGAACCTTGGAGACAGTCTCCTTGATTCCGGCCCGGTTACACAGGGGGAACTCTCTCCCCTACACTCCCCCATCCTGTAAGCTCGCCAGTCCTTGGCCGAGAGCTTGGAGGGGCCTGACCCTGTCCTTTGGTGTTGAAGTCTTTTCTGCCACACGAACTGATCCTTTTCATAGCGTTCGGGGGATTTGCCGGCTGTTGACCGCTCGGAGCGTCGTGGTTCAACTGTGGTGGAGTATTCTGGGGTGGTGGAAGATGGTTGGTAGACTAGGGTCACTGGGGTACTGGTTTTAGAAGTGTCTGTTTGTACTGCCAGAAGGTCTTCCTCATCGTCCTCATTCCATATTATTGGCGGAGGTTCTGGGGCCTAAGGAGGAGCCTCAGGCCGTTCAGGGTCTGTGGATGTACAGGGCCACAAAATATTGCAATATACTGTTCGGACAGGGTGATCCCCCTCTTTTTCAGATTGTATCTCATATACTGGCCCATCTGGGCTTACTCGTCGCAGTACTCGGTAGGGACTTTCCTCCCAGCGGTGTCCCAATTTGCTTTGGGGGCGCTGATCTCGTACGAGTACACGATCTCCTGCCTGGAATTCGGTGGGTTGGGACAGAGTCTTCCCCGGGTGTTCCAGGTCATGAAGTTTCGTATGGACGATTCAGTGCAGGGTTTGTAGCCGATACCGGTGATTCCAGACCCACGAGGAGACTCCCGTCCATGGTTGTTCCTCCTCCGGATTCAACTCCACCTCGGTGATTCCTTTGCCTTCCCGGTCGAACAGTAGCGAATACGGGGTATAGTCGGTGACTTGGTGGACCCGATTGTTATACACCCAGACCAGTTCGGGGATGTACTTGGGCCAGTGAGCTTTTCGATCGTCCTCCAGGGTACTTAATATTTGGATTAGTGTCCGGTTAAATCGCTCGCAGGCACCATTCCCCTGAGGATGATATGGTGTGGTTCGGGATTTATCGATGCCATATAAGCGATGGAGTTCTTCCATACCTTCCCCAGAAAGCACGCACCTTGGTCTGAATGGATCCGCTGGGGGGGCAGCTCTATACTTGGATAAAGTTCTTACAGATCGCAAAGGCAGCCGATTCTGCTGTTTGGTCCTGAGTTGGGGGTCACCACAGCGAATTTGGTAAAATGGTCCACCATGACTAGACAATGCCCGTAACCCTGGTGAGCCAGACCAATGGTTAAGTAGTCTATCATCAGGAGTTCCAGGGGTGCCGCTGTCACTATTGTTTGTACGGGACCCTGTTGTTCAGGTGGTTTAGTAAGCTCACACAGGCGGCATGCACGGCAAACTCCTTCTACTTCGGCTTGTAATAGGGGATGGTAGGCCATTTGCTGTAGCCACTGAAAAGTTTTTTGCGCCCCAAAATGAGCCCCTTTTTCGTGAGCCTCGCGAGCAAGTTCCCGGTATTACCACCTGCCAGGCTGTCATTGGTGCTATGCGCAGCACTGCCTTTCGGTACAATAGTCCTCCTTTGATTACCAGTTTCTACCACTGACGTAGCATTCGCAGAGTGTCTCGAGTCAATGTCTTTCTTTGGGCATCGTTGGGCAGCTGTCTCACGGCTACCCATTGACGCAGAGGGCCAATCTCTTCATCTTCCTGCTGCTGTTGGACCCATTCATCCTGGAATTATTCTAACATGCCCCTAGCGGGTCCTGCATGGGATTGCTCTCGGGTCACAGATGTGATTCCGGCGGGGGCAAGAGCGAACAGCATTTCTTCTTCTTCCAGTTCTTTGTCCCAGCTTTGCCCAGGGGCCGTACGTCGAATTCTAGAGAGAGTATTGGCATGTACATTCTACACTCCCCATTCGGGCCACCCACTGTTGTTCTAGGGCCCCCAATTTGGCATTGTCGAGGTGGGCCAGCGGGTTGTTGTCAGTCCGCACCACTACCTCAGAGCCTGCCAGGTACTCTGCGAACTGCTCCATCATGGCCTACACTACCGCGAGAAGCTCGAGCTTAAAGGAGCTGTCATTGTCGGGATTGCGTTCGTAGTCGTGAAGCGATCGGCTACCGTAAGCGATCAATATTTCCCTGCCGTCTTGGACTTGTGACAATACAGCTCCCAGCCCGTGTAAGCTCCTGTCGGTGTGCAGTATGAACGGCTGCGAGAAATCCGCATAGGTCAACACTGGGGCTTCCGAGAGCGCGGTTTTGAGATCTTGGAAGGCCTCTTCCTGTGGTTCCCGCCACTGGATCTTCCAACTATTGGCCCCAGCAGGGGCCCCCTTCATCAGGTCCTGCAGCACTCTGGCCTGGCGGGAGAAGTTTTTTATGAAGCGATGGTAATATCCGGCGAACCCCAGAAAGACTCGCACATCTTTTACTGTCTCGGGAGTAGGCCACCCCCATATCACAGTGACCTTCTCCATAGAAGGGCTCACCAGGGCGTATCTGGGGGGGCAGCCGGGGCAATTGCCCCGTGCGCAGCCAGCAGGGGGCGCGGTCCGGGCCGCCTAATGCAGCGGTCCGCAGTGTCCTCCCTGGCGGCTGCGTTCTGCCGCCCACCTGACCTGAGAGTTGGCTGTTCTCTGTGTCAGCTGTCAAGCTGACAGCTGGCACAGAGAAGGTGCGCATGCCTGCTCCCAGGGAACAATTGTACTACTGGCGTCTGTATAGACGCCAGTACAATTGCAGTTCTGACCGCCGGGCCAGAGCGATGTCAGTAGCGTGACATGTCATGTGATCACGCTGCTGACGTCACTCCCCAGCACCCAGAGCGAACGCTCAGCGCTGGTGGTAAGTGTGCTCCAATGTGGAGCTGAAGAAACCACTGAAGATGGGAGATGGGGTGGTGTTAATGTGTGGGGATGGGGGTTAATGAGTGGGGGGGTTAAGGAGTGGGGATGGGGTTAATGTGTAGTGGGGTTAATGAGTGGGGATGGGGTTAATGTGTGGGGGGTTAAAAAGTGGGGATGGGGTTAATGTGTAGTGGGGTTAATGAGTGGGGATAGGGGTTAATGTGTGGGGGGTTAATGAGTGGGGATGGGGGTTAATGTGTGGGGGGGTTAATGTGTGGGGGGGTAAAAGAGTGGGGATGGGGGTTAATG
This sequence comes from Dendrobates tinctorius, assembly GCF_039654945.1. Lineage (NCBI taxonomy): Eukaryota > Metazoa > Chordata > Amphibia > Anura > Dendrobatidae > Dendrobates > Dendrobates tinctorius. The sequence goes on along the minus strand of NW_027361838.1, from coordinate 7,395,247 downwards.
TGTGGGAGGTTAATGAGTGGGGATGGGGGTTAATGTGTGGGAGGCTAATGAGTGGGAATGGGGGTTAATGTGTGGGGGGTTAATGAGTGGGGATGGGGGTTAATGTGTGTGGGGGTTAATGAGTGGGGATGGGGGTTAATGTGTGGGGGGGTTAATGAGTGGGGATGGAATTAATGTGTGGGAGGTTAATGAGTGGGGATGGGGGTTAATGTGTGGGGGGATTTGGAGTGGGGGGTACATAATGTGTTGGGGATTTGGGGGTAGGGACAGGGGGGTTAATGAGTGGGGATGGAATTAATGAGTGGGAATGGGGGTTATTGTTTGGGGGGTTAATGAGTGGGGATGGAGTTAATGTGTGGGGGATTTGGAGTGGGGGGTACATAATGTGTGGGGGGATTTGGGAGTGGGGATGGGGGGTTATTTAATGTGTGGGGGATTTGGAGTGGGGATGGGGGTTAATGAGTGGGGATGGGGTTAATGTGTGGGGGATTTGGAGTGGGGGGTACATAATGTGTGTGGGGGATTTGGAGTGTGGATGGGGGGTATTTAATGTGTCTGAGGGATTTGGAGTGTGTGGATGGGGGGTATTTAATGTGTGTGTGGGATTTGGAGTGGGGATGGGGGGATTTTATGTGTGTGGGGAGATTTGAGGACACAGAGTATGTATGAGTAAACAGTATGGGGGTTGGGTGCAGACAGTATGGGGAGCGAACGAGTTAATGTATGTGGACACAGTATGGGGAGTCAGGGGTATGTGTGAGCAGACAGTATAGAGAGTGAGGGGGTAAATATATGATGAGACAGTATGGTGAACAGAGGGATGTTAGAGGAGGGAGGGGAATAGTGTGAGGCGACAGTATATTGCAGATATTTGTATTTAGGGGCATTATAATGATACTTATATCTTTAAGGGCATCGTGTGGAGATTTGCTGCAGAAGACCGGAGAAGATGGAAGTCTGCAGAAGCCGCTGTGGATGAGAAAACTCATCATGGGGTCTGGACAAGAAGAAGAAAAGGAGAACGACTCCCAGATATTCGATTTTCGTGCAAAACAAATGGCATTTCTGCGGTTTTACCTTCAACCAGCACTTTTGTAGCCGACCGAGCACCTGAGCTAAATGTTGCAAGTGATCCTCAAACGTGGTAGTGTAGATGATGACGTCGTCCAAGTATATTAGGGTGGCCTCGAAGTTTAGGTGACCCAGACACCGCTCCATTAATCGCTGGAAGGTTCCTTGGGCGTTGGCCAGGCCGAATGGCATACGATTGAATTAGAACAGTCCCATGGGCAACATGAAGGTGGTTTTGCATGATCTTCCTCCAAAATTGGCACCTGCCAGTATCCGCTGGCCAAGTCCAGGGTAGAGAAATATTTCACCTTCCCCAGGGCTGACAGGGACTCCTCGATACAGAGAAGCGGATATGAGTCTTTGATAGTACAAGCGTTCAGTTTCCGATAGTCCACGCAGAACCGTAGCGTGCCGTCTTTCTTCCGCACCAGCACGATGGGGGCTGCCCAGGGACTTTGGCTTACCCGAATAACCCCCTTTTGCAGCATTTGACCCAGCAGAGTCTTCACTTCTTGGTATAATTGTGGAGGGATCTGCCGATATCGTTCTCTGATGGGGACCGTTCCTTCGGTGGGGATGCTGTGGGTAAGAGCTGTGGTGCACCCGAAGTCATCTTCGTGGCAGGTGAATGCCCCTCGGTAACGGCCCAGAGGAGCTTCTACCTGGTGTTTTTGGGTCGGCTCTAGTCCGGAGAGTTCCGCTCTCATCTTCTCCAAAATTGCTCGCCCTTCCTGCTCAAGCGACGATCCTGTGGTCTGGATGGAGCATACAGTTACGGCCCAGGGGTCCCTCACGCTCACCCCCAGCTGTATCGCCGGGACCGGGAGCACCTCTTCCAGTGGTTTCACCAGTTTTGCCATTTCGGTGCGGGGTTTCAGGATGATGTCTTGATCCTCTAGATTGACACAGCGTACGAGGGTTGTCCCCTTCCCCTCATTGGCCAAGGTGCAAGCCACCAGGAGCCTGGAGGGTAAGCGCTCAGAGAAGCATGGCACAACCTGCACCTCTACTCCGTCCAGAGGCACATGGGCCCAGATGGACAGGGCGACAACTGTCTGTCCTGGTGGCAGCACGAGCTGGGGAGCCGCAGGCGTGATCACTCTCCTCAGCACCTCCCCCTCCTGGCAGTCATCTTTGACCAGCTGCTGAAGGATCTGCCCCTGCGGCATACGGGAGCTCCACTGTTTCAAAGTCTCTTGGGCGGGTTCTCTGAGGAGAAGGCTGCCAATCTCCTATTGTTGCTTCCTAAGTGGACAGTTTCATTTCACAGAAGTTTGATTTACTTGGTGTTATATTCTGTTGTTTAAGTGTTCTCTTTATTTTTTTGAGCAGTATATTTTGTTTCATATTATTTTCTTTTTTATTTTGTGATTTTTTTTAGAAAAATATTTTTACAATTTTTTTTCAACTTTTTAATTTTTTTTTACTTAGTCCTTCTATGGGACTTTAACTTTTACTACTATGATCCCTGGTATAATATATTGCATTGCACAACAATGCATTATACCTGTAATTGCTACACTGACAGAAGTCTCTTAGACCATGCTCTTCTCATGGTCTAAACAGGCCACCGTAGCTGATTGGAAGGCTTCCGCACCTAGTCTCTTAACCCCTTCACGACCAATGACGCCACATAGGCATTATGAAAACTGGTGTCAATCTGACCAGTGACGCCTATGTGGCGTCATGACTTTAAAGCCCCCCTGTGGGTCGGGTGACCTAGGTCACTGAAAGGTCACCCGACCCGCAGATACAAGGGGCTTTGTTCTTCACCATAGGGGGCGTGGCTTCGCCCCCACGTGACTACGATCGCTCTGATTGGCCGTTAAAAGTGAAACAGTCAATCAGAGCGATAGTAATATTTCATCAATGAAAATTGATGAAATATTACAATCAGCCATGTCCGACGCTGCTGTAGCATGGCTGGTGACAGCGATCCGACCCCCCCACCTGTTAACGGGGGCGATCTGCCCCCCGCCACTGAATAACAGCGGTGATGTGCCGCCGTTGTCATCATCTCCCCCCGCCTTCCCTCCGCTCCCCCCGGCTTCCGATCGCCCCTCCTCCCACCCCCCGGTACTCACCGAGTGCCGTTATGGCTCCCGGTGTCCCGCGGTCCCGGACCATGGGCGCCACCATATTGGAAAATGGCGGGCGCATGCCCAGTGCTCCCGCCTTCTGCAATTTCCATTCATTCATTTTGATCACTGTGATAAACTTTCACAGTGATCAAAATAGAATGAAAAGTAAATAAACCCCCCGTTTGTCACCCCCATAGGCAGGATCAACTAATAAAATAAAGAAATTATTTTTATTTTTCCATTAGGGTTAGGGTTAGGGTTGGAAAGAGGATTAGGGTTGGAAAAAGGGTTAGGGTTGGAATTAGGGTTAGGGTTGGAATTAGGGTTAGAATAAGGGTTAGGGTTGGAATTAGGGGTAGGCTTGTGGTTAGGGTTATGGTTAGGGTTGGGATTAGGGTTAGGGGTGTGTTGGGGATAGGGTTGGGATTAGGGTTAGGGATGTGTTGGGGTTAGGGCTGTGGTTAGGGGTGTGTTGGGGTTAGGGTTGAAGTTAGAATTGTGGGGTTTCCACTGTTTAGGCACATCAGGGGGTCTCCAAATGCGACATGGTGCAACCATTGATTCCAGCCAATTTTGCGTTCAAAAAGTTAAAAGTTAAACAGTAGTTTACCCCAACATATGGGATATCAGTGTACTCAGGAAAAATTGCACAACAACTTTGGGGGTCTAATTTCTCCAGGTACCCTTTGGAAAATAAAAAATTGGAGGCTAAAAAAATACTTTTGTGGAAAATTGTTTTATTTTTTATTTTCAAGTCTCTGCGTTATAAACTTCTGTGAAGCACTTGGGGGTTCAAAGTGCTCACCAGGCATCTAGATAAGTTCCTTGGGAGGTCTAGTTTCCAAAATGGGGTCACTTGTGGGGGGTTTCTATTGTTTAGACACATCAGGGGCTCTGCAAAAGTAACGACGACCGCAGACCATTCAGTCAAAGTCTGCATTTCAAAACGTCACTACTTCCCTTCCGAGCCCCGACGTGTGCCCAAACAATGGTTCCCCCCATATGAGGGGCACCAGCGTACTCAAGATAAACTGTACAACAACTTTTAGGGTCCAATTTATCCTGCTACCCTTGTAAAAATAAAAAATTGCTGGCTGAAAATCTTTTTTTGAGGAAAAAAAATTATTTTTTATTTTTACGGCTCTGCGTTATAAACTTCTGTGACGCGCTTGAGGGTTCAAGGTGCTCACCACACATCTAGATAAGTTCCTTGGGGGGGTCTAGTTTCCAAAATGGGGTCACTTGTGGGGGGGTTCCACAGTTTAGGTACATCAGGGGCTCTGCAAATGTTACATGATGCACGCAGACCATTCCATCAAAGTCAGCATTTCATAATGTCACTACTTCCTTTCCGAGCCCCGATGTGTACCCAAACAGTGGTCCCCACCCACATATGGGGTACCAGCGTACTCAGGACAAACTGGACAATAACTTTTGGGGTCCAATTTATCCTGCTACCCTTGTGGAAAAAAAAATTGCTGGCTAAAATATTTTTTTGAGGAAAAAAATGTTTTTTATTTTAACGGCTCTGCGTTATAAACTTCTGTGAAGCGCTTGGGGGTTCAAGGTGCTCTCCACACATCTAGATAAGTTCCTTGGGGGGTCTAGTTTCCAAAATGGGGTCACTTGTGGGGGGGTTCCACAGTTTAGGTACATCAGGGGCTCTGCAAATGTAACATGATGCCCGCAGACCATTCCATCAAAGTCAACATCTTCAGCATCTTCCCTTCCGAGGCCCCGACGTGTGCCCAAACAGTGGTTCCCCCCCACATATGGGGTACCAGCGTACCCCATGGCAACAAACTGGACAACAACTTTTGGGGTCTAATTTATCCTGGTACCCTTTTGAAAATAAAAAATTGCGCACTAAAAAATAAATTTTTGAGGAAAAAAAAATATTTTTTATTTTCCCGGCTCTGCGTTATAAACTTTTGTGAAGCACTTAGGGGTTCAAAGTGCTCACTATGCATCTAGATGAGTTCCTTAGGGGGTCTAGTTTCCAAAATGGGGTCATTTGTGGGGGAGCTCCAATGTATAGGCACACAGGGGCTCTCCAAACACGACATGATGTCCGCTAACGATTAGAAGTAATTTGCATTTCAAAAAGTCAAATGGCGCTCCTTCCCTTCTGAGCCCTGCCGTGTGCCCAAACAGTGGTTCCCCCCACATATGGGGTACCAGCGTACTCAGGACAAAATGGACAACAACTTTTGTGGTCCAATTTCTCCTGTTAGCCTTGTGAAAATTAAAATAGTGTGCTAAAAATCATTTTTGAGGAAAAAAATTATTTTTTATTTTCACTGCTCTGTTATAAACTTTTGTGAAGCACTTGGGGGTTCAAAGTGTTCAATACACATCTAGATAAGTTCCTTAGGGGGTCTAGTTTCCAAAATGTGGTCACTTGTGGGGGAGTTCCAATGTTTAGGCACACAGGGGCTCTCCAAACGCGACATGGTGTCCGATCGCGATTGGAGCTAATTTTCCATTCAAAAAGTCAAATGGTGCTCCTTCCCTTCCGGGCCCTGCCGTGCGCTCAAACAGTAGTTTATGACCACATATGAGGTATCGGTGTACTCAGGAGAAATTGTTCAACAAATATTAGGATCCATTTTATCCTGCTGCCCATGTGAAAATGAAAAAACTGAGGCTAAAAGAAAATTTTTGTGAAAAAAAAGTTCTTTTTTTTTTTACAGATCAATTTGTGAAGTACCTGGGGGTTCAAAGTGATCACTATGCATCTAGATAAGTTCCTTGGGGGGTCTAGTTTCCAAAATGGGGTCACTTGTGGAGGAGCTCCAATGTTTAGGCGCACAGGGGTTCTCCAAACGTGACATGGCAACCACTAAATATTCCAGCATATTTTCCATTCAAAAAGTCAAATGGTGCTCCTTCCCTTCTGAGCCCTGCCATACGCCCAAACAGTGGTTTATAACCACATATGAGGTATTGGTGTACTCAGGAGAAATTGCCCAACAAATTTTATGATCCATTTTATCCTTTTGTCCATTTGAAAATGAAAAAACTGATGCTAAAAGAAAATTTTTGTTGGAAAAATTAAAATGTCCATTTTTTCTTTCCACGTTGCTTTAGTTCCTGTGAAACACCTGAAGGGTTAATAATCTTCTTGAATGTAGTTTTGAGTAGCTTGAGGGGTGCAGTTTTTAGAATGGTGTCACTTTTGGATATTTTCTGCCATATAGACCCCTCAAAGTGACTTCAAATGTGAGGTGATCCCTAAAAAAAATGGTTTTGTAAATTTTATTGTAAAAATGAGAAATCGCTGGTCAACTTTTAACCCTTATAACTTCCTAACAACAAAAAAATATTTTGTTTCCAAAATTGTGCTGATGTAAAGTAGACATGTGGGAAATATTATTTAGTAACTATTTTGTGTCACATAACTCTCTGGTTTAACAGAATAAAAATTCAAAATTTGAAAATTGCGAAATTTTCTAAATTTTTGCCAAATTTCTGATTTTTTCACAAATAAACGCAAAAATTATCAACATAAATTTACCACTACCATGAAGCCCAATATGTTACAAAAAACAGTCCCAGAATCGCTAGGATCCGTTGAAGCATTCCTGAGTTATTACCTCATAAAGGGACACTGGTCAGAATTGCAAAAAATGGCCTGGTCATTAAGGTCAAAATAGGCTTGGTCATGAAGGAGTTAAATGTTGTGATCTATATCACTCCTGGCATAAACAGCTGGGGGTGGTGCAGGCGACAATCCTGACTGTGACAGCTGGAGCTCAGCCGAGCCGCGCTCCCAATGGCGATTGTGCATGCACAGCTCCTGTGCCACGCACAATAGCCATGACATGCCTATATGTCATTGATTGGGAACCACTGCCTTACCATGACGTATAGGCACATCAAATGTCATGAAGGTGTAGGGATACACTCGTTTTTAGGCAGCTGGTTGCATTCTCACCATATGTAGTTTCTGGGTCAAAAGCGGTATATTGAAGTGCATAAACTTCCAACAGAATGGAAAACAGATAGCCTTTCTCCGGCATAAAGGAACTAAATAAACAGTTCCTATACAGGCATATGCGGTCTCCCCCTTTCAGATAAATGTCCAGCTGTCTTTCAAGTCACCGATTTGAGAAGTGGGAGACATAATGGAGAGGTGATGGGGCCATATGGAGAAAGGGGAGTGTGGGAGGACCATATGGAGAACTGAGTGTTCAATATAAAGAAGTGCGGGGACAGTATGGAGAGGTGGGAGCGTAGGGGACAATATGGGGGAACAGGTTGTAGTATTGGGAGTGTCTGAGGATCATATGAAGAAGTGGGGAGTGTTGGGGGATTGTATGGAGAAGTGGGGGCACAGTATGGAGAAGGGGGAGCTTGGAGGACAATATGGAGGAGTGGGCAGACTTGCAAAGTGGGGACATTATAGAGAGGTGGAAGTGTGGGGGGCAATATGGAGAAGTGGGAAAGCAGGATAGAGCATATGGGAATTTATAGAGAAATGGGGGTACAGGATGGAGAATTGGGAGCGTGTAGGTATCGCAGGTACGCAGGATGCAGTGACGAGACAGGAGTCGGACTGAACTTAAAATGTAACTTTTATATATGTATTTGTATTTGTAAGGCCTATCTTGAGTGACAGAAAAGCTAACAACAATTATCCTTGCAGGGTTCAGAACAATAATACATAGGTAATTCAAACACGACTACCCGGTCAGAACCGGTAACTATAGAGATTGCGATATGGTCGACTACGGGTTCTGAAACTACAGGTTATCAACTAGAAGGTGTCACTTATCCTCCTCCGGCAGAGTGATGGTCGTTGTCTCTTCGGCGTCTCAGCCGCTGGGCCCAGCCGATGAAGATCTGACGCAGGTTTCTGGCGTTCCTACACCCAGGTGAAGTGTGGGCGCAACAGGCCCCTGTAGAGTTCCTCTGTGCTACGCCTCCCTGCCGAGGCGGAGTGGTGGTAGCCGGGGTCGGAGATGTGTGGGTCGCAGCCGCGGGCTGGGGCCAGACAGTGGTGGCCGCGGGTAGCAGCGGACAGGTCGCAGATGCGGGCTGGGTCTGGGCAGCAGCGGCCACAGGTGGCAGCGGGTAGGACGCAACCGCGGGCTGGAGTCGGGCTGTGGCTGCTGCGGGTGGCAGCTGGCAGGCCGCAACTGCGGGCTGGAGTCGGGCTGTGGTGGCCGCAGGGAGCGCAGTCATGCAGACGGGAGGCCTCTGCTGGTTGGCATGGTATCATCTTTCTGCCCGGAGTGAGTCTCTCTCCAGTCCCTCTAGTCGCTCCCTCCTTGCTCTGGCTCTCTGGCGCCCTCCAGTCCTCCTGCTCCTTCTCCCTGGACCTGTCGAGCGCCCCCTGCTGGCGTCCTCAGCTCCTTTTATAGTGGCTCCGCCCCCACACCTTCTGGAACTCTCCCCGGTCTGTCCTCTAATTATGTCCCACCGGAAACAGGTTCCCTAGGAACCTTGGTGACAATCCCCTTGGTTCCGGCCCAGTTACACAGCGGGGACTCTCCCCCTCCTACATGGGGACCATATGGAGAAGTGGTAGTTTGAGGGGATTGTATGGAGAATTAGGGGAACAGTATGTAGCGATAGGAGCAAACATGGGGGTACAGTATGGAAAGGTCAGAGTGTTGGGGACAATATGGAGAAGTGGGGCATAGTATGGAGAAGTCAGGAACAATATGTAGAGATGGGAGCGTGGGGGACAATATGGAGAAGTGAGCGCTTCAGGGACAATATGGATAAAGTGGGTGCACAGTATGGAGAAGTTGGATTCATATACTGACAGTGGCTCTGGCAATGGATTAAAGTACTGACCATGATCCTGATCGTGTACAAATATACCAATCTATAACTGATCAGAGGTCGTCACCCGGATGAGGTGGTCACCTTTCTGCCACTGGTTCCCTTCTGTGGCTGTCACCCTGCTGCCGAAGTGAGAAAGGTAAGCGCCTTATAGAGCAAAAGGTCGGTACACGGTCTCCCGGAGCTCCCGTGCTGTTGCGCCAATCAGCGCCAGCGTCACTGTCCCTGCCTCCTGTCAAATTGAGCAGGAAGAGGAAGTCCAAGATTATCTGCGGCTTGGACTTCCTCTTCATGTTCGATATGTCTGAAGGCATGTGTCATGTGTCCACAACACCGCACAGCACCGGCACAGGAGGTGAGTATAGGCTTTATTATTTTATCAGGGCCAAACTTTATGATTAAGAAAGGCTTGTCCTAGTAGTTGACAACCCCTTTAAGGTATTGTGTGAAGCAATGAAAGAGAAATGCCATGGAAAGTTGGTGGTAGTTGTGCTTCTTCACAGCAAAGCGCCAGCTCACAAATCTCGCAATTCACAAGCTGCTATCAGGGAATGCGCCTTCACGGACCATAACCATCCACCCTACAGACCTAACCTCACTCCCAATGATTATTTTTTATTTCAGAACCTGAAGAAATTTCTGCACGGACATCAAATTCCTAACGATAATACATTCAAAGATGCAGTGACAGGGTTCTTGCAGCAGCAAGTAGTCTCCTATTCTGAGAGTATCCAATCACTAGAGGTGAAGCGGAATAAGTGTGTCGAAGTCAGAGGTATAACTTTGAAAAGTAGTCAATTCAATTTTCTCAGAAAATTTTGTTTTCATATTCAGTTACATAAATTATCAAACACCCATCATATACATATATAAATACGAACACTATTCAACATTACTCTGCACACATTAGTTACATGAATTCCATTATTTCTAAATATGTGAAAATGTGAGCTTTTGCACACATTTTTATAAAATAGTGTTCCAATCTACCAAGAATCTCTTTTTTAAACAGTACCTTAATGCTAAAAAAAACACCTCTCTCATCTACATATGTACTGTACAATCATAATATTAAGCTTTACTTTGCTCAAATTAAAAACAGTTTTGGAAAGATGATGGGTAGTGTGCACATTTGTCATGTGCCATTCATAAAACTGGTCTTATGTGACCCCTAGGCCATCTCATGCACCAAAGCCCACATGCAATTGTTACCTCTGCTCCCTTAAAGCTACACTCCTGGGTATTTATATGCTAGATTAAAAAGTGTTTGTGATTTCCACTGGGACAGAAGGTCATAGAAATGTACTTGATCTGCATTCTTTTCGTTCCTTTTACAAGATCAGGTTTCCAAAAGTGATGACCACTAATGGCAGCTTTTACAACTCCATCTGTCAGCCATTCCTGATTTCTCATTGTCAAAACTTCTAACTTTTGCAGATACAGATCAGAAGTGAATGAATAGCAGCATAATTTGATGGATTTCCTATTCAAGAGTCTAGGAAATCTAGTGGGAACTGTAATGGGAAACATATTGGTTGTTTTCACCCAACTTTTCTAAAAACAATCTCACACTATCTTAGGAGGTAATTTAATTCTGCAACTTTACTTTTGTGCCATACATTCATATTTTTTGATAAATTCTTTCATTCATTGTATCTATTTTTGGTCCTGATATACCGTCACAGAATATATTAGACGTGAAACCAGTTACACTTCACCTATGTTGTTCATTTGAGCACTAATGCGATCGATACTACCATGTATGCTCAGTACAGAAACATTATCCTGGCCCTTCATCACCCTCGACTTCCTCCTAGATGAAGGAGTTATGGAGAAGTCTGGTATGATACATGCTACCTCCTCACATCACAGTGAAACACATCTCCTCAGCCTCTAGTTGTGACACCCAGAAACCTCTAAGGGGAGGAGATGGGGAGTGGCAGACCCTGAGACACATATGTGCAAATGGTTGCAGAAGAAGTTTGGGCTTTTCGGATTCCCCAGTATTGGACTTTTCTAGTAGGAGGCTGTATGTGTATAGGTGACAAGTTGCCTGTGTGAGGCAGAGTTGTGGCTGGACTGAGTAGTCATAGCTGTGTGATGACAGAGTAGGAGGAGGCTGAGCAACAAGTCCAGAATTTAGCAGCATCTTTCTGAGTGAGACTGTGGAAGCTGAGGGCAGAGCCCCTCACTCTTCATCTGCAGCTAGCCCTGTGCAATATGGACATATAACAACCAGGAGTCATCAGGCGTCAACTAACACCTCATTAACAACACCTCAAAACTTCCAACGCTACCCCCTTCTGCGCCAAAATGAAAGGTAAGAACTGTTCTCCACATCTGTTCTTCTGCACCATTCCTCAGCTGAGCCTAAGTGTACAATGTGTGCACTGACTGATGTGGGGCACGTCTAAGGTCCATGGCACCATACAGAGGCAGCGGAGCCAAATTCATCATTAACTCTTGATATGCATGTAGCAGGGCTGTGTTTGCCTTTTAACCCTTTAGTTTAAACTTGTTCAAATGTGTTATTGGGAGTTTATGAATTGTAACTGGCATTCGGTTAAGTGATTTGCCCCACAATTTGTAATGTTTTCAGTCTGTGGCTTTGCGTAGAACTGCAACTACATAGAAAAGTTGGTGAATCGTTATTTGTCACAATCTCACCCCACAAAATAAATGTTTTTAGCACATTAATACAGAATGATCACAAACCCCAGGCCAGGTGGGACCTCCTGTACGTGTCCGGCCTGACAGGACGTCTAATAACCCTGAAGTCACGTCATCATAGATACAATGCTGTCGGGTTGTGGCTTTAAAATCAGAAGTCGAACAGAGACCCAATGTTGTAATATGGGTACAAACACCCATTATACGATCATATTAAACTGTCATTGAGCTTTCCTAAAAGTGATGCCCCAGCTGTGACTCAACGAACCACACCCCTTTTTAAAGGCAAGGTCACAATTTTCCTAAACGGTTAAAAATGTTTCCGATATTCGATAAATAAAGCGTAATACAGTTTTTTCTATATTTTTTTCTGTTTTGCAAAACCTTTTTTTTTTTCTGTTTTCCTTAATGTGTATAATTTCTCCGGGCCCCCATCCTGTATCTAGATTGTGAGTTTGCGGACCACTTGGAACAAATACTTGTTTAATGCATTTTAATGGGCACTTTATCGTAATGGGAACAGTAATAGGATGCCTACCATCAACTGAGATCAGAGAGATGCACAATCTGTAAAAGGGTTGTCCAAATAGTACATCCCCTTTAAGTAAGGACCCATTAGTGGACGGGTTTTCCTGCTTGCTCACTTATTCCCATATGTGATGCCCTGTGCGAGGTGTTTAGTACGGCCAGTCCTGCCTTACACTGCAGTTCTCCTTGCTGTCCTACTGCAGCCCAGCACTGGCGTTTTCGTGATGGGCTGTTTTCCTCTGCACATCTGGAAATGGTTAGATGCCAGTGGAGGCAGGACTGGCTTGTGAAATAAATTTGGCATCCATCTATCCAGGATCCACTGACTGGAAAATATTTGCTTTCTTTTACATATGCGAGATCTGAGAGTAAGCGCAGGATACATGTTGGAAACATGCTGGTCCAATTAGGTTGGTGAAATACAGAGTATCTAGTCCAGACTAATGTAAATGCCGGTGATTTAGGAACATTACGAGGGATTGTAAGGGTTATAGACGTCATTAAAGACAAACAATGTATTTATTAAAGCAGAATAATGTTTTAATTGCGGAGTCCTGAGGACATCCAGCTTATTATAGAGCAGCCTGTAAGCCGCCAAGTGCTGAAAGTAATATGTTCCAGATTTATAAATAAAAAGATTCTCTAACGCCAGGGATCTAGAAAGGGTTAAATATTCTATAGTCATATCGTTATATATACAGTGCACAAATAGGGAAGACTAACACCTTGTACGAAACCATGGCTCCTTCATTTCCGTAAATGTAAAGTTGTAGATTTCTTCTCATAGTATACCCAACCTGCCTACATGACACATGGCGTGACATGAAGATCATGGGCCACAATGCAAAAGCTCTATTGGGGCCCCCAACTATTGCAAGTCTTTAACAGTAATGGTCTTTTCATTTGTGCCAATGGCACCTTTTGGGCCTGCTAGGTTCCAGGGCCCAGGTGCTATTGCCACCGTTGCACCTATTATATTTACGCCCCTGTCTACAGATGTAATGTAACATGGAGCTTTTCCCCTTTAATTGGAAAAAGCAGAATATTGGATTTGTTGGGCTAATACATTTTTGTGTTCCAGCTAAATTTGATGAACCTGTATGAAAATAGGTTTTCACTTAAAGGGGCATTCTAGTAAGAGCAAGGATGGGTAATGGTTGATCTCTACCACTTGGAACTCCCACCAATCACAAAAATGGACTCTGTAGTGTCCTGTCCGAATGGCATAGTTGTGGAGTATGGGTACTGGATACCTCCATTCATTGTTAAGTAAAGTATTCGGTTACTTCTAGCAGTCTCAAAGACAATGAATAGAGATGTAATGCACATGCTCAACGCCCAATCCATTTAGCTGGGGCACAGCAGAGTGGTCCTGTGTTCAGTGGTGTCCACTGTGCTTTCTGCAGTCTACTGGATTACATGCAGAGGATGTGCCCCATAGCTTACAATTATTGGTGGAATGGTGGAATGGTAAACCAGTGAGAACTTCAAACAGAGCAATGAGAGGGACCCTACATTTCTTTTTCTTTTCCCTCACTGTCTGTATTTGCCCTGAGAGAAAGATATGACGGCAAGTGTTCACATTTGTCACCTATTCTTTGACTCTTGGTGCTGTGGGGGAAGATGACTACTGAGACAATATTTATTGTAGTGGAGATGAAGGTACAAATGGAGGGGTAGGTTTTAATATATAAGCAACACTGTGTAGAGATTCTGTACTTGTGCTCCGGTTTGTGCCTGCTACAATAGTGCCATATGGGTACTTAGCCATATTGCATGACCACTGCGGACCTCCAACAGTGCAAATCCCAGTATTATTGTTGTAAAAATGCTGTTAAAGCAACCCTCCTCGCTAGGAATAAAAAGTGACTATACATTTGTCATGTACAGACATCATACCTGCTACCTTCCATTTGCCACCTGCTGCCATCTCCACTTAAATCAAAATACTGTTCCTCTTACATGAAAGATTGCCACCTCTGTGACATAGAAGGTACAGTAGTAAGAATGTCTAAACCACATCTTCCCTGCCTTTCCTATGTGTTGGATAAGAGATGTAAGTGAGGTGTGGTTTGGATTACCACTGGACCATGTTTTGACAGTGTGGTGGCCATTTTGGATGCATGGGGAGCAGAATTTCAATCTGAGCAGAGGAGACAGCAGGTTGTGAATAGTGGGCACTAAGTAGGATGTCATTACATAAAAAATGTAATGTCAGTCACTTTTCAGTCCCTCGGTGGAGGGTTGCTTTAAATGGACACTAATACTAATGGCTGTTCAAACCAAGGTTTGCTGTGTCCAAATCATTTTTCCTCGAGAATTGATGAATAACTGTAGATCAAGAGTGGACAAAGACAAACGAGGGTCCATGTGCAACTACAGGCCAAGCGCTCCTCATAATGCACAAGTGCCCTGCTTTGGGGGTAGTAGAAGACTTCCTTACCTCATGGCTGCATAGGTTCCACAAAAGGCATGTCAACCCTTGCTATACATGAACAGGATTTCAGTAAACTAATCTGATTAAATATACCTAGAGACAGAAGCTTTGCAAGGCTTTTCAGTAACATTCTTTCTAATAATCATATGTAGGGCTCTTTGTTGAGACCCTGTTGTATGTGGAAGACTTAGGCTGCGTTCACACATCTCGTTTTTTTCGCTGCGATTTTAAATGCGCGATTTTGCCGCGAAAAATAAGCATCCCATGCATTCCTATGGAATTCCTCAATGTTGTGTTAATGCTGCGTTTTTTTCCGCTGTGGAATCGCTTCACGGTAAAAAGCGCAGCATGCTCATTAATTTAGCGGAATCGCAGCGATCCTGCACCCATAGGAATGCATTGTTCTGCTTACTTTCCGCATGTGGCTGTGCCCACCATGCGAAAAGTAAGCGGAACATTTGCGGATGGTACCCACGGTCCGGAGGAGAGGAGAGAGACTGTCCTCCGAGCTGTGGGTACCATATCCCTGTAAAAAATAGAGTTAAAATAAAAAATATTGTTATTCTCACCTTCCGGCGGCCCGCGCAGCCTTCCCGCCTCTCTCCACGTTCCCGGCATCTTCCGGTCCCAGTAATCCTTTACAAGATTTACCGCGATGACGTCGCGGTCATTCGTGAAGACGTCGTGGGAGCGCGACGTCTCGCGGTCATTCTCGCAAAGGATTACTGGGACCGGAAGATGCCGAGTGCGTGGAGAGAGGCGGGAAGGCTGCGCGGGACGCCGGAAGGTGAGAATAACAATATTTTTTGTATTATTTTTTACATCCTATCTTTTACTACTGATGCCGCATAGGCAGCATCAGTAGTAAAAAGTTGGTCACACTTGTCAAACTCTGTGTTTGACGAGTGTGACCAACCTGTCAATCAGTTCTCCAAGCGATGCTACAGATCGCTTGGAAAACGCTAGCATTCTGCAAGCTAATTACGCTTGCAAATTGCTAGTTTTTCCACGGGAATTTAAAATGCGATTTTCCCGCGGAATGGAATTCCGGAATTCTCGCTGTAACTTCCACGAGAGTTCCGCTACGTGTGAACGTAGCCTTAAAGGGTGAGTCCACTACCAGACAATGGTATGGAATGTGCCATGTAGAGAAAAAAAAAACTTAACTGGCATCACTTCTCTGTTCCTATAGCTGTGTCCTCCAGCGATCTTGTCACATTGCTTATTTTACTTGAGCGCTGCAGTTTATCAGTGACACTAATGGGCTGCAGTCTTCATAGTTCACACAGACAGGTTTCAGTTCATTAGCGTCTGCTGATAGGCTGCAGCTCAAATTTGACATAACGTCATGAAATCGCTAGGGACACAGCACTGAGAGCTGAGGATCAGTGTCAGTTCAGGAAGTGTGTTGGTTTTTTCATTTTACTCAACACATAGGGGACATTGAAAAGAGGTTGGCCTCTTTATTTTAGCAAATGTGTGAGGGCTTTCTCTTGTGACTCTTACTATTGTATACAGCGGAGAAAATAAGTATTTGATATACTGCCGATTTGGCAAGTTCTCTCACCTACAAAGAATGGAGAGGTCTGTAATTTTATCGTAGGTAAACTTTAACTGTGAAAGACAGAATATTGAAAAAATATCCAGAAAATCACAATGTTTAATTTTTACATAATTCATTAGAATTTTATTGCATGAAATAAGTATTTGATACAATAGAAAAACAGAACTTAATATTTGGTACAGAAACCTTTGTTTCCAATTACAGAGGTTGTTAGCGTGGCTGGTCTGGAGCCGGAATCTCCAGGAGTGGACCCTCTGGGCCGTGGCACCGAGGGGCCCCGGGCGAGCAGCCAGGTGGAACTGACCCCTATACAGGGACCGTTAGGAGCAGGCCCAGGGGTTTGAGTACCACGGTAGCCGGTACTGAGAGGGGCGGCTCAGGATGGACTGGACCAGGACTGTGGGACTGATGTGTAGATGACAGAACAGAGCTGGAACACAGGAGACAGGAATGGAGTAAGACAGTAGACTGGAACGTGGAGGGATGGCTGGAGCAGGAACACAGGAGACAGGATTAGAGGAGGACGGAAGGACTGGAGCAGGATGGAACTGGAACACCGGAGGCAGGACTGGAGTAGGACGGAAGGACTGGAGCAGGATGGAACAGGAACACCGGAGGCAGGACTGGAGTAGGACGGCAGAACTGGAGCAGGATGGAACAGGAACACCGGAGGCAGGACTGAAGTAGGACGGATGGACTGGAGCAGGATGTAACAGGAACACCGGAGGCAGGACTGGAGTACAGCAGGGGACACGGCTAGCCAGACTGCGAGGGTGCTGCACGGAGCACACGAGAACGTGACTGTGAGACTGCAGAGAGCACACGAAGAAGCGAAGCCCAGTGTGCTAAGAAACACAACGATCAGGCACCTCCCTCAGGGGGAAGCGGCCTGATATGCCCCTGTCTGGTCTGCCATTGGTCAGTGGGTGCTTCCGGGTCAGGGCATAGCCGGAGCACAAGAAGCAGAAGGGAGACGCGGCAGCGGCCTATGGCGCATGCGTATTGCATGCAAAGACACCGTCGGCCGCGCCTGTCAGAGGTGACCGCCGTGGCTGTCGGGCGGCGAGGGGCTGTGGCGTGGGAGCGATGGCCGGGTGAGTATGCAGAGACGGCATGACAGATGTCAGACATCTCTTGTAGTTCTTGCCTAAGTTTGCGCACACTGCAGCAGGGACTGTGGCCCACGCCTCCATATAGATCTTCTGCAGATCAATCAGGTTTCGGGGAAACATTGAGTTTCAGCACCCTCCAAAGATTTTCTATTGATTACAGGTCTGGATACTGGCTAGTTCACTCCAGGACCTTGAAATGCTTCTTACAAACCCACTCTTTAGTTGCCCCTGCTATGTATTTCGGGTAATTGTCATGCTGGAAGACAAAGCTGAAACCCATCTTCAATGTTCTTACTGAGGGAAGGAGGTTGTTGGCTAAAATCTCGCGATACATGACTCCATCCATCCTCCCTTCAATAAGGTGTAGTTGTCCTGTTCCCTTTGCAGAAAAACACCCCAAAGTATGATGTGTCCCCCACCATGCTTCATGGTTGGGAAGGTGTTCTTGGGGTTGCACTCATCTTTCTTCTTCTTCCAAACATAGCGAGTGGAGTTGATGCCAAAAAGTTCTATCTTGGTTTCAATTGTCCACATGACCTTCTCCCATACCTCTTCTGAATCATCCAGATTGCCAGTGGCGAACAGCAATCCGGCTGGCGTGATCAGGAGGACCTTGCGTGCCCTGCAGGATTTTAAATCATGACAGCTCAGTGTGTTACTAAGGGTAATGTTTGAGATTTTGGTCCCAGCTCTCCTAAGGTCATTTACCAGGTCCTCCCGTCTAGTTCTGGGCTAATTTCTGATCTTTCTTAGAATCATCCTTAGCTCACAAGGCGAGATCTTTCATGGAGCCCCAGACCAAGGAAGATTGACAGTAATCTTGTGTTTCTTTCATTTTCTAATAATTGTGCCAACCATTGTTGCCTTCTCACCAAGCTGCTTGTCTATTGTCCTGTAGCTTATCCCAGCCTTGTACAGGTCTTCAATTTTGTCCCGAGTGTCCTTAGATGACAAAAAGTCCTATTTTGTTCTCTGATCACATTTCCTTTTCCCATGCCTCCTCTTCATCATCCAGATGGTCATTAGCGAACTTCAGATGTGCTGGCATGAGCAGGTTGATCTTTCATGCCCTGCAGGATTTTAATCCATTACGGCCTAGTGTGTTACTGATGGTAATGTTTGAGACTGTGGTCCCAGCTCTCTTCAGGTCATTAACAAGGTCCTCCTGTGTAGATCTGGGCTGATTCCTGATCTTTCTCAGAATCATCCTTACTCCTTGAGACGAGATCTTGCATAGAGCCCTAGACCAAGGAAAATTAACAGTCATTTTGTGTTTCTTCCATTTTCTAATAATTGTGCCAAACGTTGTTGCCTTCTCACCAAGCTGCTTTCCTATTGTCCTGTAGTCCATCCCAGCCTTGTGCAGGTCTACAGTTTTGTCTCTGGTGTCCTTAGATAGCTCTTTGGTCTTGGCCATGGTGGAGATGTTGGAGTGTCATTGATTGAGTCTGTCTCTCACAGTTGAAGTATACCTACGATACAAATTAAAGACCTCTCCATTCTTTGTAGAAGGGAAAACTTGCAAAATAGGCAATGTATCAAATATTTATTTTAACCATTGTTGGTTAAACAGGGCCTGTGCATGTCACGCAGGTCTTCCAGCAGCACGTTTAGGGCACATTCCGGAAATGTCCACATCTATAGCTGGGAGGCATCAGGCGCTTAAGGCACCCTCCTCTGTAGGGAGGTGCCTGAACAACATTAGTTTATAGTTAGTGTTTGTACCCACTAGTCTGTTGTCTGTTCCAGAATCATCATGTTTGAACCTGAACCTGTTCCTAAGCTCATCGTGCCAGAACCTGATCCAGAGTCCAGTATCCATCTTGTCTGAACATGCACAAGCATCCTCTACCAGTGTTCTTGTCTAAACCTTGAGTCCACCCCATCTGAACATCCTGTTCTGTCCGAACCTGAACCTGTACTGTCTGAACCGGCTCTGAGATCCATTCTACCAGTGATTCTAAATCCTGTTCTTCCAGTGACTCCAAGTTCGTGTCTGTTACGATAGAGGACGCAGCGTGGCTTACCCAGCCAACGCTCCCATGTCGTCAAACCATAACGATGACGGTGTATGCGTCCCAGGTGATTGTGGAATGTGGACCCACTGGACCACAGGGGGGACCCAGGCTTACATGGACTAGGGAAGGGTAGCGACCGGGGTCTGTGGCAGCTGAGCTTGTGGACAAGATGGCCATATGCGGGACTAAAATGCACCGCACAACTTCAGGTATGAAGAAACATAAAGTTGACTTAAATAAAGCAAATTACATCAAAACACCAGGTTCCGTATTATGCACATCACGAAGGAAACACATCTCAGGTTGACAGGCGAAGCAAGAGGTCATCATGGGTTGACGCAGCCCAGGGTCTTCTGGCACGGGCATACTAGGATGGCCTCTCTCTCAGGCCTCAGGTGTAGCACAGGCACAGCAGGAGAACATCAAACACAGACCTCAGGCAGCCTTTAGACAATGGCAGGAGCCATCATGGGTAAGACCCCAGGGAACCGGCAGGACATCAGAACATAGGCAAGACACGGAAAGCACAGATCCAGGAATGTTGGCACTACAGCACTGGGCATCGGCTGGTCAGGTCCAGGACTCACTGGCGGGACCGTCACCCAGAAACAGAGCTGGAGACTCCTGGAAACTATGGAGGAGGAATCCATCCAGGAACACGAGCGGGATGAGCTCAAGAGCACAACTTCGACCACCAGAACCACGGACTGGACATCTAGACACAGGCGGGACATCGGAACACGGATGGGACATCAGAACATGAACTGGACATCGGAACACTGACTGGACATCGGAACACGGACGGTTCATCAGGACATCAGGGCACAAGCCTGACATCAGGACATCAGGTCATCAGGAAGGACATCTAGACATCAGGACATCAAGGCACCAGGCAGACATCAGGACATCAGGTCTCAGACAGGACATCTGGACATCTTGACATCAGGAAATCAGGTCTTAGTCAGGACTCTGATCTCAGATACAACATCAGAACACTGGCATCTGACTCCGGACATCTGGCAGCGATCGACAGGCTCTGGACATCAGGCTCCAGACATGAGGCCGCAGTCAACAGGCTCGGGACATCTGGCAGCAATCGGCAGGCTCCGGGCATTGGGCAGGGAAGGATAGGATTCGGACATCTGGCAGAGGACGTCAGGCCCCGGACATCTGGAAGTGGTCATCAGACACCAGACATCAGGCCGCGGTCATCAGGCTCCTTACAAGAGGCCATGGTCATCAGGCTCCGGACATCTGGCAGCGACCTAAAAAGGAACTTAAGCGTCTGGTGCAAGCCCCGCCGGGCTGGACTGGAACCGGCCGGGGATTGCACCAAATAGCAAGCTGAGCATAGAGTAGCAGAAACTCAGGAGACACACCGGACTCCTAATTCCAAGATGAACCCAGGTTAGATCACAGAAAGTCAGTTAGCAAAGAGTCACAGTCACTGGGCACAGGGTTCAAAACACAGAAGGACTTCAGGAACATAACACAGCAGGAGTCAGGACTAGGACTTCTTAACACAGCAGGAATCAGGAATAGGACTTCATAACACAGCAGGAATCAGGAAAAGGACTTTGGTACCAATACATAAACGGGCTAAGTCCAGGAACTCAGACATCAGCTGCTCCAAGCTGATAACAGACTGAACAGAAATGGATCTGGGTACTCTGCCCCCAGAGCAGGCGAAAGACAGGCATCAGCTCACCTAGAACTGCAGGCAGGCAGGACAGGAGCTGAACACCAAACAGACATAGCAAGACTCAGAAACTTGATGCGAAGCTCTGGCAACGCTCCACAGGGCAGGGAACTTTATATAGGAGCTGCCTCACAGCGATAGGCTAGAGCAGCAATTCTAACACTAACCCATTCCTCATAAAAGAAGGGGAGGTGTGGCCGCACACGCCCTAAGCACAACCAGACACAAATCAGCATAGCAAAGGACACCTGGCAGCAGCTGCAAGCCTGAACACACGTGGTAAGTCACGCACAACTGCAGAGGACCTTACAACCCATGGATAGCTTTCCACAGCAGCAGCCAGGGACTGCAGTGCAGCAGAGCTACTCATGCATGTACGGCTACTCAGCGGAGCCGGGAACTGAGCAGCATCCACACAGGTAACTGACAACAGCATTCCAGCTCATTACAGAGAAAGGAGCGAAGGGTTAAAGCAGAGATATGCAGAGTAATGCCGGGTAAACAGAGTACAAACACAGCGGCGTTACAGTGTCTATGATCCTGATCCTTGGGGTCAGTGGCTGCAGTACCAGGTACTGCCCTGGATTGGTACCTGGCAGCTACCTGCCGCTTAAGCCTAACTCCACATTCAGGGGCTCTAGTGAAAACCGGGTAGCCGCCTAGCCACCCTCCTCCAAGTTAAGCCCAGCCCGTGGTGCAGTGGTTAAACGATCCACCAGCGTGACAATCATGTCATAGACCTAATGTAAAACAGAAGAATTAGTTTGGTAGAAGGGCAAAATGAGCAATTGTAAGTCCACAGTGTTATATAATATGATGATTGCAATATATTAAGAAAATAACAATTTTGATGAGAGTGCTTCTTTGATTGGGTCAAGCTTTTGTCAGTGATATGCTCATACATGTGTCAGAGAGAAATGTGAGTATTCTCAGTAGAACCTTAACTACAAGGAACCCTCCCAAACCCAGACCTCACCACTAGAGAAACCCAGGTGACTAAACACATGCAATATTCAGTTAACTAGCAAATTATAAGCTTGAGTCACTTTTGGCAAAGTGTGCATGTATAGCTGAACCATTTTTATAGAGGTACTGCTGAGGTGAAAAGTTGAGAAACATGTTGCTGCTTTCTTTCATAATTTCACAAATGTCCTGCTCACTGTGGTATCACACATGTAAGCAGAGGAAGGCCAGCGGTACAGCTCATTCTGAGGACAGACTGGGAATTTGTTTTTCTTACTAGACGTAAATGATGTGTTGAGCTTTTCATTCTGGCGGAATTAAATCTAAGAGATTGCACAACCTCTGCTTGCAATGTGAAACCTTTTGCTCTCCAAAATACTTGTCATTTTAGGGATAAGTGAAATCAACTATAATGTGCTGTTTTTACCGCCTGAGGTTTATGAATTACGGTATATTGACAAAGATTTTCGACTTTTTTTTTAACAACTTCCTTTTGGCTAAACCAAAATTAAAGAATTGGCTTAATGCTCTAATTAGATGGGCTCAATTCCAAGTGTGAACCTGAAAACTTTTCTCTGATCAACTCATTCGCCCTATCTCCTCAGGTACATTATAATATTGTACTACATGAATATTTCCTCAAAATAATACATACTTGTGTCATTATTGTTATTTTGGTAATTTATGATAATAAGAGAAATCCCAAATGTAAAATAATACTGGTTTTAATTATTTGCAAATTAAAATCTTATTTGCTACTATTGTAATGTTTTGCATGAGTTCTGTGACTTTTCTGCTGGAACATGTTTGTAAATTAGTAATCAGATTAATATGTTGAAATATAAGTAGGAATATTCAGTGATGTTAACTTGTAAATGAACCTACTAACTCACATAGCAGTATTACGACTTTGTGTATTATTTGCTATTGTGGTATCTGTGGGTCCAGGAAGACACTGAAGGATTCAGAGGACCAACAAGAAAGATAACTGTTTGTTATCCAGGCGGCATATATGCGGGCACAGACTCTGTGTAGATTCTATATTGTGATACATGGATTCCATAAAGATCCATGTTACAGACCATGGTGCCTCCCTGTTGTACTGTATTCTTTTTCAGAAGCAAATATCCTTTAGAAACAGAAAGTGATGGAATATTCCACCTATTTTTTAGTTATGTACAGTATCGGACTATAGTAGGCTATGTACGACACATTACGGATCTGTATAATATAGGTCTGTAATAATAATGAGTGGATTGTTTAAAATTCTAATATGTTTGTGTGGATTTTCCCGTGAAATTTGATTTGCAGTGAAGTTATTCACAGTAAACTGAATGTTCCTTATTATACGCTGGGGTCTCTCCAGGCCAAGAGGATAATACATTTAAGATGTAAAAAAAGAATCCAATACTTACCTTATTGTTCACCTATCCAGTCTTCCTGCTGCTCGTTAGAACCCATCCAGTCCTCGGAGGTTTCTTCTTTTAGAGGTTGCATGCCTCGTCTGCCGTTTCTTCATTATAGGCCTTCACCAGACCTCGGTGGTCACTGTGCGTGGTAAGGTCATACAATCGTGATGTCATCATATGCTCCAACTTTGTAATGCACAGTGTTCACCAAAATGGTGGCAGAGCAATTTTTTGTGTGATCACAAATCCAAATGGTAATTTGTTTGAATTTCTGAAAATTCGACTCAATCTCCATCCTCTATAGATCAACCTGTTCATCTTTAGTCTGTAATAAAGCTTTGTGTCTGAGGTCTCAGTAATTGTAATGAGGACATAATACCTAAAACTAGTAATAATAATAATAATAATAAATTTTATTTCTATAGCGCTGACATATTCCGCAGCACTTTACAATTCAGAGGGGACTTGTACAGACAATATACATTACAGCATAACAATAATCACATAGATCATAACAGATACCAAGAGGAATGAGGGCCCTGCTCGCAAGCTTACAATTTATGAGGAAAAAAGGAGAGACACGAAAGGTGGGTGGTAACAGTTGCCCTGATTGTATGGACCAGCCATAATGTTAAGTGTGTAACAGTACGGATGCAGAGGGCTAATGGATGCATAAAGCATGTGGGAACATGATGCGGGGAACCTGGTTATGGTAAAAAACTTTTGGCTGTGCCACACAGGGATAGATTAGGTTAATATGTTGAGGCGATAGGCCAATCTGAATAAATGCGTTTTCAGGGCATGCTTAAAATTGTGGGGATTGGGGACTAATCGTATTGACCTGGGAAGTGCATTCCAAAGAATTGGCGCAGCACGTGTATAGTCTTGAAGACGGGAGTGGGAGGTTCTGATTATTGAGGATGCTAACCTTAGGTCATCAGCAGAACGGAGGGCGCGGGTAGGATGGTATACTGAAACAAGGGAGGAGATGTAGGGTGGTGCTGAGCCATGGAGGGCTTTGTGGGTGAGGGTAATAAGTTTGTACTGGATTCTGGAGTGGATGGGTAGCCAGTGTAATGACATGTTGCTGGGGAGTAATAGTAGAACCACACACGGAAATGGCAATGTCGGGTATAGGTACATTAGTAGCGGGAGGAAACACAAGGAGTTCAGTCTTTGACAGGTTCAGTTTCAGATATAGTGAGGACACGATGTTAGACACAGCGTTTAGACAATTGCCGGTGTTTTCTAGAAAGGCTGGCGTGATGTCAGGAGAAGAAGCGTATAATTGGGTGTCGTCAGCATAGAGATGGTACTGGAAACCAAATCTACTGATTGTTTGACCAATAGGGGCAGTATACAAAGAGAAGAGGAGGGGGCCTAGGACTGATCCTTGAGGAACCCCAACAGTAAGGGGAAGATGAGAGGAGGAGGAGCCAGCAAAAGATACAGTAAAGGAGCGGTCAGAGAGATAGGAGGAGAACCAGGAGAGAACGGTGTCCTTGAGGCCAATGGAACGGAGCATAGTGAGGAGGAGCTGATGATCCACAGTGTCGAATGCTGCAGAGAGATCCAAGAGAATAAGCATGGAGTAATGACCATTTGATTTAGCTGTTAGTAGATCATTAGAGACTTTAGTGAGGGCAGTTTCAGTAGAATGTAAAGAGCGGAAACCGGATTGGAGAGGGTCGAGAAGAGAGTTTTCTGAGAGATAGTGGATAAGACGGGAGTGGACCAGGCGTTCCAGGAGTTTAGAGATGAAGGGAAGATTAGAAACAGGTCTATAGATAGCGACACAGTTTTGGTCGAGGGATGGTTTTTTTAAGTAGTGGATATATGATGGCATGCTTAAATGAGGAGGGAAAGATACCAGAAGAGAGAGAGAGGTTAAATATTTTAGTTAGGTGAAGAGTGACAAGCAGGGGAAAGGGTCTGGAGTAGATGTGACGGAAATGGGTCACTGGTGCAAGTGGTTGGGCGAGAAGGTGCAAGGAGCCTGCTTACTTCTTCTTCTGTGACTGGTTCAAAGTCAGAGAGTGAGCTAGATGCAGTGGGGGAGGGAGGACAGTGCATGGTATGAGGTGATTGGGAGACAATTTCCTGTCGGATCTGGTCAATTTTTTCTTTGAAGTAATTGGCCAGATGGTCAGCTCGAAGCTCTGTGGTAGGGGCCTGCACTCTTGGGTTGAGTAGAGAATGAAAAGTGTCAAAGAGACATTTAGGGTTATTGGACAGTGAGGTGATGAGGGTGTTGAAATAGGTTTGTTTTGAGAGGTGAAGGGCAGTGTTGTATGTTCGAAGCATAAACTTATAATGGATGAAATCTTCGGGTAGGTTGGATTTTCTCCACAGACGTTCGGCGCACCTGGAGCACCGCTGCAGGAAACGTGTTTGCATGGTGTGCCAGGGTTGTAGCCGTCTGTGTTGTGGTGTTGTGGTGGTATACATAAGTAGGAGTAAGTGCAAGTTAATTTAGTTTGCCACATTTTACACCATCTTCACTATTTTATGTTCTTACATACAAATAGGAGTCAGGCAATGTTCACATCTTTGGCTCTTGGAGCAGCACGGTGGCTCAGGGGGCAGAATGGTGGCTTAATGGTTAACACTGCAACCTTGCAGCGCTGGAGTCCTGGGTTCAAAACCCACCAAGGACAACATCTGCAAGGAGTTTGTATGTTCTCCCTGTGCTTTCGTGGATTTCCTCCAGGTTCTCCACTTTCCTCCCACATTCCAAAGACATACTGATAGGGAATTTGGAGCACCATTGGGGACAGCGATGAAAAGGTGTTGTCACAGACCCACCGCTGACACCGGTAAGTCACAGATGGAGGGATGCGACACACTGCCAACACACGGCTATCACAGGCACAGGGGGGGCTTATCTTAGTTATCCCACCACTAGCACCATGTGATAGTTTTGCCGTACTAATTTATCACAGGGGGGTTATTTTAGTTGTCCTACTACTGCCCAGAATACATCACGAAACTTTTCAGTTCCACTGGAACTCGCAGCTCTCCGGCGCCCCCCTTACCCTCAGGTCAGTCAGGGAACTCCACCTGGGATAATTAGTCACTGGCCGGCTGTTCAATGAGGTCTGGCCACCTGGCACGCTGCAGTGAGGGAATTATAAAATGCTCTGGCCGCAGCCACCCAATTAGCTTATAAAATCCCTTCCGTCACTCTCAGCAGTACCCAGGGCCCAGATCACACTTTGCCGCCACCAGCTCGAGAGTTTCTCTGATTACGTTATAAACTTAATAGAGGGGTTTGAAGCCAACCCAATTCAGTAGCAATTATCTTAAAGGCACGTGTTCATTTTTAGAGCATGAAGACAGACTAATAAAGTTATAATTTACTTCCCAAAAGGGGGGCAGTGATTACACAGATAAAAGATGTTACAAAGGAGAGATATTAGGTATGTACAATACAAATATAAAATAAAATGGGATTAACATAGAGATCAACACTTACAGTTGCTTAATGGTCTTTAGGCTAACCATGTGGGGAGGCGGGGTCACACGTCGCCCTGCATCTGGGGTCCTTTCCGCATCAAACCTCCAGCTCCAATTTTAGGGAGGGAATGCCTTATAGCTTTGGGTTTGTGACATCACGAAAGGGGCGGTCTAGGGATGTTCCTCCCCCTGCTCTAGGAGTTACAATTCTGACTACAAAACTTATAATGACTATATCTCGCAGAAGGTACCTCATATAAACATGCACATGGTATCATTCTCTTTAGCCTGTCGAAGACAATAGTTAAAGACCAAACATGCAGTAATTATGTCACACCGTTTAGGAAAAATCGAGTTCTCGGTTTCTGTGGGTGCTGGAACCATGAAAATTATGGGCCAGAACGCTGGTTTCGTGTCCTACGCAGATATGTGATTTTTATATGTCTGTCGCGAATTGTTTTCGCGATCCAGTCACTTTAATATTACCCATACTTATATCCAGCCGCATGGTGCTTCAAACAAAGACATTCTTCCCTCTTAGCTTAATTAACATTCCTTAGCTGTAGAGCGGAGAATGTTTGCACAGGAAGCATCTGGTGTAGGGTTACAAGCAGGCACATAGCTGCGGTGTGAGTGTAAGCTATGGGTGAAAAGAGGAGGGGTCGCAGCTATGTGACAGGCTGGTTCTCCTCTGTAGTGTAAGAATCAGGGAACCTTAAAGGGGGTTTTACACATAGCGATATCGCTAGCAATATCACTAAAGCATCACCGATTTGGTGACGCAGCAGCGATATTGCTAGCGATATCGCTATGTGTGATACTTACCTCCGACCGGTTCCCCCGCTGTCTGTCGCTGATCGCGCGAGATCGCGCAGCTCCATTTCTCGTCGGGCGGGAGGACATCAGGATCGCGCATCTGAAAGGTAAGTAGTGACCGCTGTATCGCTGCTGCATCGCTGTGAGATCTGCCTGTGTGGCAGCTCACTAGCGACCATTTAGCGATGCACCAGCGATCCTGACCGGGTCGTATCGTGGTCGGGATCGCTGGTGCATCGCTAAATGTAAAGGGGCCTTAAATCATACCTTACAGTCATATCTTACTTATCATTACAGGTGTGAAAACTGTAAAGCACTGCAGAATTTGTTAGCGCTATATAAAAAAAAGGTTATATTTTTATCCTTTTTATAATGGATGGCACAGTGCTCCATAGTGTCCAAGGTTAAAATCTAGCCAGTTCTCCTAGGAGCGGCTAAACCAGTTGTTGAAATCAGAGCTGGTTCACCAAACCTGAAAAACAGTGCCCCAATGCACAATACAGTCCCATTGTAGCTGTTGATGTATGCTGTCTGGTTTATCTTCCACCTAACCCATGCCTGCTACCATGTGACCTATTTAGTTAAAAAAAAATTAGACAGTGGGCAGGAAATAATACAGAAATATTCAACAAAAATACCATTTGCCAATTCTTGCCTTTTTCGGGACATAAACCCAAGATAAAAACATAATAGGCAAATACCCAGCAGTAAATTAATAAACAGCAATAGTGCATGAAAATAATATAGGGTGCTTAGTTAACATAATTTTGATCAAAAAACTGCAAAAGCCATCCCACCACATCACAGTGACCCTATTTGGGATGGTCCTAACCTCTAATATTAAAACCTAACCATTTGTCAAGTGACGTGCATGTGGATAAGGGCAGAGAAGGACTGAAACCCGACTAATGGACACGCAGCCATGGAGAACCACATGAATATAATATCCAGCTCAAAGAAAAGGCATGATACACCTTTATATGCACTGAATGCAAACAGATTGAAATAGAAAACCTAGAGAGATGAACTGGAATATCAGTTGGTGTGCATGCAGAATGTGAGCGCGTGTTCACACTGGCCACTAAACAGACAAAAATCAAAGATAAAAATATAATAAGCAAATACCCTGCAGTATATAAATATACAGCAATAGTGCATGAAAATAACATACTGTGCTTAGTTAATATAATTTTGATTTAAAAAAATGTAAAATCCATCCCATCGTGTCACGGTGACCCTATTCGTGATGGTCCTCACCTCTAATTTTAAAACCTTACCATTTCTCAAGTGACGTGCGTTTGGATCAGGGCAGAGGGGGACCGAAACTCAACTAGTGAACACGCACTCATTGCATATAAAGGTGTGGCCTGCCTTTTCTTTGAGCTTGACATTACATTCATGTGGTTCCCCATTGCTGCGTGTCCACTAGCAGGGTATTTGCTTATGTTTTTATCTTGGATTTTTGTCTTTTTAGTGGCCAGTGTGAACATGCACTCATATCTGAACTGATCATCTTTCCCCCATCTCACAGATCTTCCTTACCCAACCTCTCTATAATAATTGACAACATCACGTTTTCCCCAGTACCGGAGGTCCGCTGCCTCGGAGTAACCCTTGACTCTGCCCTGTCCTTCAAACCGCACATCCAAGCTCTCTCCACCTACTATCGCCTCCAGCTCAAAAATATTTCCAGAATCCGTTGCTTCCTCAACCCTCAATCTACTAAAATGCTTGTGCATGCCCTCATCATCTCCCGCCACGACTATTGCAACATCCTTTTCTGTGGCCTCCATGCTAACACCCTTGCACCTCTCCAGTCCATTCTCAACTCTGCCGCCCGACTAATTCATCTCTCTCCTCGGTACTCCTCCACTTCTCCCCTCTGCAAATCTCTTCACTGACTCCTATTCCCTCAGCGTATCCAGTTCAAATTACTAATACTGACCTACAAGGCCATCTACAACCTGTCTCCTCCATACATCTCTGAACTAATCTCCAGATACCTTCCCTCAAGGAATCTCCGGTCCCCCCAAGACCTCCTTCTCTTCTCCACACTTATTCGCTCCTCACCCAACCGCCTCCAAGACTTCTCCCGAATAGCCCCCATCCTCTGGAATTCCCTGCCCCAACACGTCCTGCTATCAACCACATTCGGATCCTTCAGACGGAACCTGAAAACCCACCTCTTCAGGAAAGCCTACAGCCTGCAGTGATCCCCGCTGCCTCCTCACCACTACTGGAGCTACCGCCTCACCATCACTGGAACTGCTGTAACCCCCCAATCTACTGTCTCCTTCCCCACCATCCTGTAGCATGTAAGCCCAAAAGGGCAGGGTCCTCTCTCCCCTCTATATCAGGCTGTGATTGTTAGTTTGTTTGCTGTAAGTGATATCTGTAATCTGTATGGAGCTCCTTCTCATGTACAGCACCATGGAACCAATGGTGCTATAAAAATAAATAATAATAATAATAATAATTAATAATAACATGCTGAATGCACAACTTGTATTCCAGTTCATCTTGTCAGGTTTTCTTTTTTGAGGACCTGTAAAACTATTTGGGATTTGGCAAAAAAAGTCTCACCATGTACGGCCAGTTTTAGTTTGTTGTGCACGCCTTGCCAAGCACTGCACATATTCATTGTACTATTGTGTATTGTAATTAGGGTTACTAAACTCCACATTGTGCTCACACACAAAAACCCAGTAGTGTCAAGTTTGGTATCCAAAATCTGATATATCTCAACCTAAAACTGTAGCACAGACAGTGTTCCTTCATTGCTATGTTCACTAATATCCATCAAATTGGAAACACCAGCATATTATTTTCTATTTAACAGGCTCAGCCACATGTTTTTTCTTCTCCTTTGAGTCCTCTTAAGACTAAAATATCATAGCTGTAACATCATTTGGTATTTGCTTACAAAAAATTAAACCATTGTTCTTTTTCCTGAGGGCTTTGACTGAGAAAGATGCATAATTGATTTCAATGACAAGAATGCAATGCATTTAAAAGGGTTGTCTGGTCATCTGTAAGGGGGGAGCTTGGCTGAAATCTATTTCCATGTCACTAAACACATTACATGGTTGTGTTTTGGTTACGGGCACCTACAAGATACATTCTGGCACAATTTGTGCAGCACTGGACCCCTTTAACTTCACAATGAAGAAAACAGACGGGTTTGCAAAAATAAAATCTTGTTTACTGAGTTTAATACATATATACAATGGCTAGCAGGAACAATCCTTGGCTTTTTCTTCTCCATTGCAGGACAGAGGTTTGTGCATAATGGTTTCGGACGACAGCATATTACTTGAGAAGGACATTACATATGCATAACAGATTACACTTGGGTACAGAGCCACACGAGTCAATTTGTTATGCTGTGGCCACTGCACCCTAGCTGCACTCTTGTGAACGGTGTAAGGCAGCTCTCTCGAGCTACCACCTAATGGATGTGCCCGAGCCTGGCTGATCCCGTATTCTTTCACTGCTGATCTCCAGATCTGACTAACACTAGACTTGCTTTAAACTCCTCTTCCATATGTACCCCAATTTGCCTGCTATGAGGAAAACTGCTTACACAGTTGAATTGTTTGCTTTGATGTGCTCCCTTGCAGATCTGTTTCTTCACACACACCCAGTGATGAACAGTACTTTCTCTCTAGACTCTCATAAAAATTCAGGAATGAACCACTAGTGCCCATTTACTCCTCCCAAGCTATCGACCAGCCCTACAGTTAACCCTGTTAACCCTGACTAACATGAAAATGCAGCCTCTATGAGGGTAAAACACAAAATAAAATACAATTAACACACAATAAAACAACATGGGTCTTCAGAAAGGGTGATATGCCATCTTTTCCACCTATGCAGAAACACTCCATGTTACTGAAGACTTCTGAGTCCTGACAGCATGCAGTGCGGACTCTGTCAGGATTCACCAGTATTGTCAGTGAGAGGGAATGGTCACGTGACTGTAATTTACATACTTCCGGCCACATTCCCATTAGACCTGTCTGGCTTCTCCCAATGAAAGTGAATTGAGAGGAGCCAACTACATCCAGTTGGCTTAAGACCACATGTATGCAAATCGCATGCTTGCGGTCATTTAAACGCTCGCTGTCACTGGTAGTACTGGTAAATCCTGAAAGTGTGCATGTCAGGAATCAGAAGTCTATAGTCACACAGAATGACTTCAGACTTTTATCAGAAGACTGGACAACCTCTTTAAATCAAATGTATTATTCTATTAATAAGGGTAATATTAAATAAGTTAGCTGGGTAAGTGTAGTTTCTTGTTTATGCAGTAACATGATATGGTCTATATTGTCTATCCTCTTACTTTAAAGGTACTGTCACACTTAGCGATGTACCAGCGATCCCGACCAGCGATATGACGCAGTCAGGATCGCTGGTACATCGCTAAGTAGTCGCTAGTGAGCTGCCACATAGGCAGATCTCACCAGCGACATCTCTGGGGACGGGGGTCGCTACTTACCTGTCACACCAGGCGATCCTGCATCCTCCCGCCCGGCTCCACGCGTCGCTCGTCGTCACAGCAGGAAGCGCCGCAGGAAGCTGACGACGAGAAACAGTCCAGGACGTTCTCGCGCGATCAGCGATAATCAGCGGGGGAGCCGGTCGTAGGTAAGTATCAGACACAGAGATATCGCTAG
Organism: Dendrobates tinctorius; assembly: GCF_039654945.1. NCBI lineage: Eukaryota > Metazoa > Chordata > Amphibia > Anura > Dendrobatidae > Dendrobates > Dendrobates tinctorius. Next base: position 7,362,951 of record NW_027361838.1, on the reverse strand, counting down.
CAATATCGCTATAACGTCACTAGTTATAGCGATATTGCTAACGATATCTCTTAGTGTGACAGTACCTTAAGGCTACGGTCACATCAGCGCATATTCTCTCAATCAAGAGAATCAGGTCGATTATGCTAATCACACTCTAAATGAAACTCTGATTAGAGTTTGATCAGAGTGTGATCATAATGTCAGCCAATTCTCTCGGATGAGGAAAAAAGATAGAGAAATAAATGTCAAATCTTTTAAATCTTAATTAAATCTTTTTAAATATTTAAAAATATTTTAATCAATATCTCAATGAATACAAGAACAATTTCCAAAATTTTGACAAGGCTGAGTTTCCCAAAACATTTTTAAATCCGTAATATGAAAGGAAGATTAATAATATAACTTTCAGTTTTACAAAAATTAATTAATGCAAAAATGAGTACTCCCCACATCAAAAACTACTATAGAGCCAAATGTTCTAGGCATGAAATAAACAAGCTGACCACATATTGCAACATGTATCTATTCCATTCTTCAAGACCGACCTATTTTAGATCCTGGATGCCGGATGGAAAGTGATGCCGAACTTGTTACTTCAGAATTCCCCATAGATGTTTGATCGGGTTCAACTCAAGAAACATACTTGGCCACTGAGTCACTTTCACCCTGTTCTTCTTCAGAAATGCAAAAGATGTGTGTTTTGAATCATTGTCATGCTGGAAAAGTGCACGTCTACCAAGGGCACAAAGTGATGGTAGTATTTTTGCTTTCAATATATAGCAGAACATCTGTGAATTCATGATACCATGAATTAAATGTAGCTCCCCAACATCAGTACTCATATAGACCCACATAAGGACACTGCCACCACCTTGTTTTACTGTAGGTACCGTGTATTTAGAAAAATGAATTTTGAACATAATATAATAGCCAAATTTAAATTGTTAGGTTGTTCACTGGGGTTTTTACTTGTTTACCTCTGGATCAATGAATTTGGAATTTACATGCTGAACACACACTTTTTTTTTCTGAAACAAAAAAACTATGGAAATATGGGATATTTCATAACATTTGCATTAGCAATGCATAAATATTGAAATTACAATATGGGTTTGATGAATGACAGGAATGATGACTGGGAATAAAATAAAGCATTTCATTAAGCAAACAATTCCTGAAACATGAAGCAAGACTTGTGCATCCGAACTAATTCCCTGACACCTTAACCGCTGCTGATGTCGAGTAGTATAGCTGTGTGTGTGGGAGTGAAATAATATCTCATAGCAATGGCCAAGCCAAGAATATAGATGAATTTCAAAGTTTAATTTGGAAGAAATCTGGGAGCTAGTGAAAGGAGTTTTACATAATGCTGGCAAGAGATAAGTGTTGGATGAGGCATATATTTGGATACAAGTGATATTTTGCTATGCTTGAGTTTAGAATAGACATAAATTTGGCAGAGTGTTTCTGTGGTACAAGATGTTAGAAACATATCAAGAGATTTATGAAAAAAAGTAAAATGATTTTGTCAACAATTGCTATAAAGAATGGAGTACATAATAGTGCCAAATCTATTATTTGTTTTAGACTCTTTTTACATTTACCCCAACAGTTTCAAAAAGAGACAAGAAAATGGCGAGTTACTAAGTGGCATCCAAGGATGCAGGAAATTTTATTAACTGATTTTAGCCTGCCCATAGACTTTAAATGCCCTGGCGATCAGAACTTTGCTTGGCACTGACATTCTAAAATGTCAATGCAGAGTAAGCTGCTAGCACAAGATCATCAGTGGTCATGTGATTGATGGGTGTTGAATTTGAGCAGGATCACAGTTTTTTCAGTTGCCAATGTAAGGTGGCCAGGGTGGTAGTCGTGGCGAGCTGTAGTGTTCCCACACCCTGGCGCCCCACAGATGAAACATAATGTCCCTTCTGCTGTATGTGCAGTGTGCGCAACAGAAAACTCACATTTATTGCCGGAGTTCTCTATGCTTCTATCATTCTGGCTCCATATCCGCAGGTCTCACAAAGGACTCCAGATTCAATGTCCATTCTTAACAATTCAACTTTACTCATCAGCAGGTTTTCATTACAGATGCAGCACAGTGTGTACATAGTGACATTCCTAGGACTTCCCTGTCTTCCCGGCAATCTCTGCCTCTTTCCTGGACAATCCCTGTCCTGTCCTGACAATCACTGCTCTTCCTGGACAATTCATGCCCCGTCCGTGTCTTTAGGCCTACCATTCCCCTTTTCCGGTTTCAAAAAGGAATGGGTAAAAGGCAAGTCATCTCAGCTTCGCCTAATCCCAGCCGTAGGCCCAGGATCTTCTTCGTAATGGTTCAGTTTAAGTTGGAGACCACCTGCACACCACTCAGCCTGGGGCCCCTTCTTGTCGAAGCAACCTTATCCTCACAACTATCAGACTGTCCTTGCTTACTGCTGCTTCTCAACTGACTCTAAACCAGGAAGTCCCTCACTATATCCCACTCTTCTGTAATGCACTCATCTGTAACCCCTCTCAGCTGGAAAATCCCTAATGCTAACTACACTATCCTAACACTCTTTAGTATGCCCCCACCATTCTACTCCCACTACTGTCCTATGCTATCCATAATGTTATACACAACACATATCAAGTGCATACACATTTCAACAACATTACATGACATATTAATATTTATAAACGCTATGGAACCGCACGTAACACGTGCGAAAAATGTCCAAAGAGGGGAAGGCATATGACGGCCTCCGTCATCTCCTTACACTAAGACACTACTCGTTTCCAGAAGCTACCTGACCACCTCTAAGAGTAAGTGCACAAATTCTGCATCTGGGGTCACTGGCAGGTCACCTGAGATTTTGATGCGCTTTTTACATGCGTTTTTGATGCGTTATTTCACTGCATGCGTTTTTTTGTCACTTGAATAAAGCTAATTGAAAGTTGGCTTCTGGGAAGGAATAAAGTGATTTTCTGTTTGCACATATACAGTGCCTTGCGAAAGTATTTGGCCCCCTGGAACTTTTCAACCTTTTCCCACATATCATGCTTCAAACATAAAGATACCAAATGTAAATTTTTGGTGAAGAATCAACAACAAGTGGGACACAATTGTGAAGTTGAACGAAATGTATTGGTTATTTTAAATTTTTGTGGAAATTCAAAAACTGAAAAGTGGGGTGTGCAATATTATACGGCCCCTTTACTTTCAGTGAGGCAAACTCACTCCAGAAGTTCATTGTGGATCTCTGAATGATCGAATGTTGTCCTAAATGACTAATGATGATAAATATAATCCACCTGTGTGTAATCAAGTCTCCGTATAAATGCACCTGCTCTGTGATAGTCTCAGGGTTCTGTTTAATGCACAGAGAGCATCATGAAGACCAAGGAACACAACAGGCAGGTCCGTGATAATGTTGTGGAGAAGTTTAAAGCCGAATTTGGATACAAATGGTTTCCAAAACTCTAAACATCCCAAGGAGCACTGTGCAAGCAATCATATTGAAATGGAAGGAGTATCATACCACTGCAAATCTACCAAGACCCGGCCGTCCCTCTAAACTTTCATCTCAAACAAGGAGAAGACTGATCAGAGATGCAGCCAAGAGGCCCATGATCACTCTGGATGAACTGCAGAGATCTACAGCTGAGGTGGGACAGTCTGTCCATAGGACAACAATCAGTCGTACACTGCACAAATCTGGCCTTTATGGAAGAGTGGCAAGAAGAAAGCCATTTCTCAAAGATATCCATAAAAATTGTTTAAAGTTTGCAACAAGCCACCTGGGAGGCACACCAAACATGTGGAAGAAGGTGATCTGGTCAGATGAAACCAAAATCGAACTTTTGGCAACAATGCCAAACGATATGTTTGGCGTAAAGGCAGCACAGCTCATCACCCTGAACACACCATCCCCACTGTCAAACATGGTGGTAGCAGCATCATGGTTTGGGCCGGCTTTTCTTTAGCAGGGAGAGGGAAGATGGTTAAAATTAATGGGAAGTTGGATGGAGCCAAATACTGGACCATTCTTGAAGAAAACCTGTTGGAGTTTGCCAAAGACCTTATACTGGGAGGAGATTGGTCTTCCAACAAGACAATGATCCTAAACATAAAGCAAAATCTACAATGGAATGGTTCACAAATAAATGTATCCAGGTGTTAGAATGGCCAAGTCAAAGTCCAGACCTGAATCCAATCGAGAATCTGTGGAAAGAGCTGAAAACTGCTGTTCACAAACGATCTCCATCAAACCTCACTGAGCTCGAGCTGTTTGCCAAGGAAGAATTTCAGTCTCTCGATGTACAAAACTGAGAAAGACATATCCCAAGCGACTTGCAGCTGTAATCGCAGCAAAAGGTGGTGCAACAAAACATTAAGTTAAAGGGGCCGAACAATATTGCACACCCCACTTTTCAGCTTTTGAATTTCCACAGAAATTTAAAATAACCAATAAATTTCATTCAACTTCACAATTGTGTCCCACTTGTTGATTCTTCACCAAAAATTTACATTTGGCATCTTTATCTTTGAAGCATGATATGTGGGAAAAGGTTGAAAAGTTCCAGGAGGCCGAATACTTTCGCAAGGCACTGTATATGGGATATGTGTACACGGTCAATAAATGCTGCGGGTTGAATGCTGTTTACATCTACAGCATCCAACCCTCAGCTTCCAGCTGTTACAGCATAATGGAAGGGATTTCAAGAAATCGGATGCCCACTATGCGTACACCAGTTCCCGCTGTTCACCCGCAGAGACGGACATGTGGTGCATCTTTCCAGACCACAGCATGTCAATTTATGTAGCGAATAGTCTCTTAAGAGAGGAAGAGGACTAGAACTCTAGTGCCACCTATTGGAAGTAGCAATCCTAAAAGTCAATGTTGACCCTTTAACGAGCCTTGTTAACATGACTTAAGGGCATGTCACACTAAGAGATATCGCTAGCAATATCGCTATAACTAGTGACGTTATAGCGATATTGCTAGCGATATCTCTGTGTCTGATACTTACCTACGACCGGCTCCCCCGCTGGTTATCGCTGATCGCGCGAGAACGTTCAGGACTGTTTCTCGTCGTCAGCTTCCTGTGGCGCTTCCTGCTGTGAAGACGAGCGACGCGTGGAGCCGGGCGGGAGGACGCAGGATCGCCTGGTGTGACAGGTAAGTAGCGATCCCCGTCCCCAGCGATGTCGCTAGTGAGATCTGCCTATGTGGCAGCTCACTAGCGACCACTTAGCGATGTACCAGCGATCCTGACCGCGTCATATCGCTGGTCGGGATCGCTGGTACATCGCTAAGTGTGACAGTACCTTTAGGATAAAAGCCAAAACCAGAATCTCAATTTGCAGACACTGTGTTTCAGGGTACTGCCCCTCGTCAGTGCAAAGTGTGAGATCTGGTTTAGCTGTGTGAGAGGCGTCTGACCGATATCCAAGAAGTATTGTTTCTCCTTGCGGAGAATGACATGCTAAGCATGCCGAGATGAGGAGACTTAAAGCCGCAATGCACCTCTGGGAAATATGCAAATTGTCTCTTCAGAGAGGAAGAGGACTAGAACTCTAGTGCCACCTATTGGAAGTAGCAATCCTAATAGTCAATGTTGACCCTTTAACAAGCTTTAATCTTTAATTTATGTAGCGGAGACGCTCTGTATCTGCTGCGTAAATTACCCATACACTTTCATTAGATGCGGTAAAACCACATTGTCTTCCTAGTCACATGTGTATTAAGTGCGGGAACGCAGCTTACTACACGTGTGTACTAACTTAAATAATAGTAAATCTTGTGACACAGTCAGAAGTAAATAACAGGAAGTGGAGGAAAGCACAGAGAGAGGTCCCCTCCTTTTTAATAAATAATAATTTAAAAAAATAGCATGGAGTTCCCCCTATATTTGTTAACCAGCCAGAGTAAAGCAAACTATTGGGACTGGTATTTCAGGCTGGTAAGGATGAAACTGATAATACCAGGCCGCAGTAGTCTGCTTACCTTGGATGGTTAGCAAAAATAGTGGGATCCCCACCAAAAAAATAGCATGGGGTCCCCTATTTTTGTTAACCAGCCAAGGAAAAAGCATACAGCTGGTGAGGCCCATGGATTTTGGTCCTCAGCAGCCTAAAAATAGCAGCCCGCAGCCGCCCCACAACTGGCACATCCAAAGATGCACCAATTGTGGCACTTTATCAGGCACTTCCCACTTGCCCTGTAGTGGTGGCAAGTGGGGCTCATATTTGTGGGGTTGATGTCACCTTTGTACTGTCAGGTGACATCAAGCCCACAGATTAGTAATGGAGAGGCATCTATGAGACACCTATCAATTACTAATCCTATAGTTATATGGTAAATAAAGACACAGCCAGAATAAAGTCTTATAATTGAAAGAATGACACAGACTCCTTTACAAGATCTTAATTAAACCATACTTACTGCATCACCTATTCCACCGACGCCTTCGACTCCTGGAACAGAATTTAAAAAAAAAGCAACAATATCCTTACCTGTCCGCCGAGAAGATGTACATACTGTCACACAACGAGTCCAGCTCTGCTACATCTGGATGCCTGTGTCATTATGCCACCATTCAGCCTGACATCCAGACACAGCGGAGCTTGAAGATAATCACCGGAGATGTCCCCGGCAGTCACGTGCACTGCACTTCTCGCGGTGAGCTGATCATAAGAACTTGGCTAGTGACCGGAGGTAACCCCATCCCCGCCGGTTATTTGCATGGCAGTTCTCGCCATCAGCTCAGCTCGTAGCAAGACCTGCAATGTACACAAACTTCCAACTGATACAAGGCACACCTTTATTTAAATTAGTACAGATGCGTAGTAAGCTGTGTTCCCGCTCATAATACGCATGTGACTAGGAAGATAAAGCGGTTTTACCTCATCTAATGATAGTGAATGGGTATTTACACAGCGGAGATGGAGCGTCTCCACTACATAAATTGACATGCTGCGATCTGGAAAGAAGCGTCCGTGCACTCATAGTGGCCATGGGATTTCTTGAAATCCCATCCACTATTCTGTAACATCTGGCTGCTGCTGGTTTGATGCTGTGGAGGTATGCAGCGTCAAACCCACAGCGCTTACTGACCGTAGGAACATACCCTGACACGTGAATTGCAGCTTGCATGCTGTCTATATTTGGCTTATGCACAAAAAGTGGCCCCTTGGTTATACAGTCCATGTTCCACAGTTCTCAGTGGACACTAAGTAACACTTTTAGTCCACAGTACACAGTTTAAAGGGTTTCTCAGTTCTATAAAGTTGATGGCTTATTCTTAACAATAGCTGTTTGTTGGGCAGTGGCACGCGTAGGAGCAGCTCCGTTATGTACAGTGGGAGACTGCAGAGACATTTCACTTGAGCATACATATTTGCCTCCCAGCTTCTTCATATAGGAGATTAAAGATGGAAGTAATGAAAATTTCCTGAGTTTTGTTCATGTTCATAAATATGCATTTATTATATTAACTTTCTTTGTCACTGGGCGCCAGATTAAAATATGCTGAATTTGAATTACGACCTCATTTCCTGGATGTTCTCTAACTTATTCTTTCATGTCCTGGGTTCACATTTTTAGCATTCTATAGCTCCAGATGAATTCCTATAGTAAACCTGCTGCCTATGTCTTCTATCTTCTTGCATTTGGCTTTTCATCTGAGTATCCGAAGCTAACATGAGTTATTGTACTCTCAGTGAATGCCTGCCCCAGGAAAAGCTAGGAATGGCCTGAGAAATCATTAAGAATGTCGAAATAGGAGGTTTCTTCTTATTCTTCACCTTTGAATCAACTTGAATGTGTCTTTTATGGAATACCTTCTAATGGCAGCTCATGTAGATATTTCAGATGGTGTCTATAGAATTATAACTTCTAAAGATATGACCAGTAGAGATGATTGTTAATGAGAACTTGACTTCTGTACAGCTATCATAAGGGGACCAATGTTTATTATTAAGTTATAAATTATGTTACTTGTGATATTTGCAGCTTTTGCCTTTTCCTTTTTACCTCTCTGTCTTTCAAGAGACATACTGATTACAAATTTAGATTGTGAACCCCATGGGGACAGTCATGATGAAATTTACAAAGAGGTCTGTTTCGGACATGAAGATGTACAATAGTTTTTTATTTATTTTTGAATGTGGAAAACGGAGGGATTTAAACTTTTATATCTTTTTATTTTTAAATATTTTTTAAAAACACTTTGAAGTTTTATCTTTATATTTTAGTTCCCTTAAGGGATATAAACGTGTGATTATTTGATTGCCTATGCTACAAACAGTAATACTAGTGTATCGCAGTATGTAGTATAATTACAGTTCTCCTATGAAGCCCAGCCTCTGGCGGAACTTCGACAAAGGACTGAAATGGCAGACACTTAGGCCTTCAGCAGACCCTTGGCTGCCATGGTAACCCATTGTCTTGTCGTGATCACATCACTAGGTGGGCCAATGGGAGCCAGTGTGTGAGTGCACCAGCAATTGCAACATTTAAATGGTACTCTTACTAACTGGCAATGACAACTAAATGGTTAACAGCAGCAATCGTAGCTTGCTTTAGCAGCTGGTATTACAGGCAGATGCCAGCTATGTAACACTGTGCCTAATCTCACTCCACACATCTCATAGTCACCTGTGACAAAAATGTACATCATAGGTCGTTAAGTGGCTAATAGGTTATTCTAAGTCGGGCCAGTTATTACCTATCCAATTGCAGATTACTGGGGGTCTAACTCCTGGGACTCTCACTGATCCTGAAAGATGGCATCTGCAATGCCATCTTAAAAAGGAGCAGTGGTCACATATACGTGTCACTAACTGCACCATGCTTTGTCTATGGGACCACCAGAGAAAGCCGAGCATAGTGCCACCACTCCATTGCAATGAGCCTTTTCAGTTTGACTTTCACAGAAAATGATCACCTATCCTGCTAATTTAGGAACGCCACTATAATTGAACTCTTATATATATTGATGCTTATGTATGCTACACACAGACTGAATTCAGAAAACATGAATATTAGGGTCAATATGTCTGACTGTAGCAATGAGAGAAATGTGCCTACCCTTGCCCCTGACCACTGTAATCTTGCTCTGTCGTTAGCCCCATTAGAACCAGTTAGTGCACTTTCATGCTTGAAGGCTGAAAATAAATTTCAAAATAAGGGAAATTTGCTTTCTCCAATACAGAACGTTTTACTTTCCTCTGCATGACAAATGGCCAACCTAGTTGGACAATACTGAATGTTACTTCATGATTTTAAAACCCTTTTTTTTTTACAGACGATTTTGCAGAAGAGGATGAGGTACAGTCCTTTGGATATAAAAGATTTGGTAAGTCCATGCACTTTCTTTAAAATGACAATCACATATTATTTTTACCTGGTGATCTAACTATATCAAAGAAAAAACATGAAACCGAGCTGAAGTCCCATCCATGCAGCCCAATACTCAAGTAGACATATCTTCACTACAAAAGTAGAATTGTGGAGGAAAAGCCATAGACCCACATGTTGTATATGTTTAACTATTAGTTAAATGTTAGATCATTATTCTTATAATTATTATTATCATTATCATATTATTTTTCTCTGGTGGGGAATGTGTCGCCCAGTAATATAGGCTGGATGTCAGCTCTTTTTGTATTTAGGGTGGCGGTGTCTTCATTAGCTCTGATATCAGCACAGCTTCTATCCTGTACTTATTTCCCCTTCATCTGCTTTCCTCTTTGTCTATAGCTTGCTTTTTCTACCCTCCCTGAGGCTGTAGAAATTATTCCCTATTATTCCCTTTTCCACACTGGAGATCTCTGTACAGCACCCTCCCTACTACTGTCCCTTTTTAAATATCGTCTTTTTAAATCTTTTGTAATGTAAAAATTGCACTAAGAAAAGGAAGGGGACTGCAGAGAGAGGCATCAGAACTGAGCAGGAGCTCATCCTTCAGAGCACTCAGCTATATAAAGAAATTACAGATACTCTGCGGAAGCAAAATGGTAGAACATTTTTAAATAAGACTACCATAATTAGAAAGTTTTATAAATTTGTATTTACAAACTGTGGTTAGTTAGAACAAATTATAATGATTATCCTCCATCCCATAGTCCAGTGCCCATATACCCATCATACATATCCTCCATCCCATAGTCCCGTGCCCATATACCAATCATACATATCTGTCATCCCATAGTCGAGTGCCCATATACCCATCACACATCCTCCATCCCATAGTCCCATGCCCATATACCCATCATACATATCCTCCATCCCATAGTCCCGTGCCCATATACCAATCATACATATCTGCCATCCCATTCTCCCATGCCCATATACCCATCATACATATCCTCCATCCCATAGTCCCGTGCCCATATACCCATCATACATATCCTCCATCCCATAGTCCCGTGCCCATATTCCCATCATACATATCCTCCATCCCATAGTTCCATACCC